>NC_066362.1:132909422-133550256 GCF_013377495.2 Cygnus atratus | reverse complement strand
TTATAAATATCTTATGTGTGGGAGACAGAGGGATTTGGCCAACCTCTTCTCAGTGGTTTATGGGGACAGGACAAGGGGCAATGGCCACAAAATGGAGCACAGGAAGTTCTGCACCAACATGTGAAAGAACTTTGTGGTAAGGGTGACGGAGCACTGGAACAGGCTGCTCAGGGAGGTTGTGGAGTCTCCTTCTCTGGAGATATTCAAGGCCCGTCCAGATGCCTGCTCTAGGGAACCTGCTTTGGCGGGGGGTTGGACCTGATGATCTCTTGAGGTCCCTTCCAACCCCTACAATTCTGTGTGTGATTCTGTGATCAGTGACATGTCTCTCTTCTACTGAAGAGTCATGTACTAAAACAGAACATTTTTAATCAAGAAAATAGGTGCCTCAGATTTTGACAGATGAGGTGCTTTATATTTTTATGTTAATATTTTCTTAATATAAAATTATTAGATACATACCATATTGAATGGTTGAGGCCTGTTATTGCAAAGTTTTATGTATATACTTTAAGAACTTCAAGTAGTCTCAATGACTTTTCTGGGAATACTTAGAATGCATCCAATTAAACACAGGAGATAACATCCAGGATAGTACTTTACATTGTTTCAATCAACTTTAACCATCACTGTAGCTTCTGAACTCTGCTTATACCTGTCTTGACTCTTTGGCAAGTTTTATTATTCTCAAAAGTTGCTGTATGTGGAGCTTTTCTATTGCTAACTGCTATATATTTCTATTGCTAGTGAATAGGCTGATTTTATATTTCTGTGTATTTCTTCTATATTTTTATATTTATTGGAGTCTTTCTTATCGTTGGTGATACAGATAAAGTGAACATCAAGTGTAACTCAGCAATAGCACAAATACATCCCATGGAGACATTCTTTGACCCTGAGATCATAAACATTTGATGTAAGGCAGAGAAACAACAGAATGAAACTAATTT
The DNA here is from genome assembly GCF_013377495.2 of Cygnus atratus. Lineage (NCBI taxonomy): Eukaryota > Metazoa > Chordata > Aves > Anseriformes > Anatidae > Cygnus > Cygnus atratus. Next base: position 133,549,306 of record NC_066362.1, on the reverse strand, counting down.
ATTCTGGTTTATATTGAAAAACAAACAAACAAACAAACAGAACACAAAACACCAGATTATACTTCAATATTTAAAACGCTCAACAACATAATATAGAAACAAACATGGTTGTTGTAATTAATTGAAAAATATAATTTTCTTTAATAGCAGAGCATTTGTAGGTGTACATAATTGTATATTCATACATATATATATTTGCCATTCTTTACTCATCAGAAAACTATTGTTGTTACTAGATTTTGATCATACAACTTAAAAGGGACTGTTTTGGGAGGGGAGCGTTAATGAGTATTGAGGTGTAGTAACATCAGTGTAAGAGCAGATGAAAGTACTGGTAGGTACTCAATTTCTCACCCTTATTGGATTCAGAACAACAACAGGAACAACAAAAACCTGGATTTCTTTCCAAATAGGTAACTAAATTAGCCCTCATGAGAAGGGTGTTGTACTTTCTATTGGAGTAGGACAAGGATGGAGAAAGAAAGGAAAATAACAGAAGACCCTATCACCTCTATTCCATTTGGGAAAATGAGGTTAAGCATTCTGACGTTTTCTGAACATCATTCTATGTCAGAGAACTTGAACCATTGATTTAAAGATGCAGATTTTTCAAAGGTGAAAAAAATAAATACATTGTAGATGATCTTGATTCTTCTTTGCACTTGCTTGTATCTTAGGAATATATTTGCGTGCTTGCTAACTTACTGGCTGTGCCTTGAAATTTGCTTTTTAAGTGCTTGTTGTGAAACACAGCAAGGAAAAACTATTAACCACCTTTGCCACTTCAGTCAGCTTAGTCCCACAAAATGCTTCAGTTCAACATGTTTTCTTTTTAGTCAATCACCATAGTTAGTCACCTCAAACATAGCACAATGACGATTCTGTGGAATTAGGAAAGTGTACTGGAATAAATGTGAAATAGACTATTCTACATGCTTTTCTTTGCCTAATTATTTATTAAAATACAAGGCTGTAATTGAGAAAGTGATTTTAACATTTGGTACAGCTATAGATCAGAACTAAAATTGACAATGTTATTTTTCAGTTGTAAGAGAGAGTAACAGAATCTTAACAGATACTTTAAACTACTGGGTAGCAATCATCATGAAACTCTTTCTGAAACATGTAAAATGTCCATATAATTTTAGAATTATTGTGCTTAGCCACAGAGAATATATGGAGAAAAAATAAATAAATAAATAAAATGAACACTTAGTTTTGAACACTTATTTTCCTAAAAGAGTAGAAATTTCCTTGCAGTTTTGAACAAAATCTGATCTTACATATATTTGTATGGTTCTTTTTAAACCAGTAGAAGCTATGTGTTTGCTTCTAAGACTCAACCTTGTCCCAGCTTAGAGACTGTGAATTTGATTTTGCATCTGTTAAATTTTCTGGTGGTACTACCACAGCATCAGTCACTGTCAATTGCACATTGTCCCTATTAATTTGCCTTCAGAAATACCAAAAAAATAGGCCTACTTACAGTGCTATCAAAATTGATATTAAATCACTACCATCAAAATTATGGGTAGAATTAAATCAAAAATTTAAAAAAAAAAAAAACTTTCCTGTTTTTCTCTTTTTAAAATATGTTTATAATGATAATTTATAAATTTAATAAACAAATAGTTTGTATTTTCCAAATTAGAACCAAAAAACATCTTATTCTCCAAGATCAACGTTAAAGAAAGTGTTATAGGTCATCACATGCTTCTCTACAGTGCATGGAAAACATGAATCTCGTAAGAAATAGGTCTGCAAAGAGAAACAAAAGTTATATTCTCTGGGTTTAATAATCTGTTGGTAACCAACACAAACAATAAAAGGAGAGCAGATCCCCTTCTCAGTGTAATTCAAAACTGAAAAACCTTCTTTCACCATTCAGTTTGTACTTTGAAAGGATGCACAATTCCATTCAGGTCATAAGAAATAAGCAAGAAGTATAACTCACAAAGTTCTACTTCCAAATTAAATAGTCATGTACTTTCACAAATATAAGAAAAAATTAGGACAGTTTCAAGTCCACACCTCACTGACAAACAAGATCCCATAAAATCCCCAGGCATCACTATCCTTAGATTTATAAAGTTATTTCTTTGTCTTATTTTTTATTATTATGATTGCTTTTCTTATCATGAAATTTTAATTTATCTCATTGCAAGATAATCCCATTATTTTTCATTTTAGCTGTAATAGACATCAAGAATAAGTTTTTAATTTTTATTTATTTGAAAACTATCGTATTTCCCATTCAAGCTTTTCCTTTCTAGGCTACCTAATTCTGTTGCCATTTATGGTTTCTCATCAGTTTGAAAGTTCTACTGTGTCTGTCCAGCATTTTTTTCACTCAACTGCATTTACAAGGAATAAAGATGTGGAATTTTGCATATATTTTAACTGAAATGCATCTTAATCTTTATTTCCAAATTTCTTCTTATACCTGTGAAGATCTATTTGCATCTCAATCCTATCCACTTGCATGACTACTAACCTTCCTAATCTGCCTTTAACTTAAAAAAAAACTGTACAATAGAAAGCATTGAGATAGAAATAGCAAAGTGACATCAAAAAACAGAACCTTAAGTAGCATCACCCAGTGCGTCCTTCCAGTTTCATAGTGAGTGATTAGCACTGTGCTTACATTTGCTTATAAAGCTTAAAACAGAATAGTACTGAAATTTAAAATACATGGCAACCTTTTTTTTTGCCTCAAAGGTTTGTTGCCTTGGCATGAAAGGAAATTAAATTACTTTGACATAATTTGTCCTTGATAAACTGCATTGATATTACTTAATTCCTTGATATTGCTATCTACTAAAAACTATTTTCTCTGTTGTCTGAAAAAAAAGTCTTTTCTGAACTTTCTAGCATAATAAATTATGGCAAGTCTCCCCAAACCTTGTTCTTCTACACTTTTATAATTGATTTATTATTCTACATTTATCACTACTAAAGATAAATGCAAAGTAAAACATGGGTAAACTTGCTCAATTTACAGACCATTTAGCACCACCTTATTACAATTAATACACTATGTTTTTGCCTTACTGTCTTCTTAATAGGATGCAGTGTTTCTTGAAAAGCTCCTCATTTCTGTCTTGTATAACATATATTCTATGAGGATGCAGAGATTGGAAGTTGCTTGTTTAACTCTTTGAAAGGTATTACTAGTCATCATACATCATACGAAGGATGGGGATTCATCTCTTATTATAGATTTTTAAAAATGTGGCAGAGAGGCTCCCCTTATAGACACTGAATAGAGACAGGCACCTCTCAAGAGAGACTGAACACTTTCAGAGTTCGGCCTCAGTTGTTCATCTCCACTCACCAGAGAAGTAATTTTCATATAGTACTTGATGGAGAAATGAATACGAAAATGCAATGTGAAAGCAGAATTTCTCTCTGTTGATGAAAGATCTGTTATTTGGAACCAAATCGTAGAATCACAGAACATCTTGGTTTGGAAGGGACCTTAAAGATCATCTAGTTCCAACTTCCCTGCAGTGGGCGGAGATGCCACCCACTCGAGCAGGTTGCCCAGGGTCTCGTCCAACCTGGCCTTGAACACTTCCAGGGATGGGGCATCCACAACTTCTCTGGACAACCTGTTCTAGTGTCTCACCACTCTCTGAGTGAAGAATTTCTTCCAAGCATTTAATCTAAATTTCTCTTCTTTTAGTTTAAAACCATTCCCCCTTGTCCTGTTATTGTCTGCCTGAGCAAAAAGTTGTTCTCCATGTTTTTTTAAACCCCCTTTAAGTATTGAAAAAATGCAATAAGGTCACCCTGGAGCCTTTTCTTCTTTAGGCTGAACATCCCCAGCTATCTCAGCCTTTCTTCATAGGAGAAGTGCTCCAGCCCTCTGGTCAACTTTGTGGCCCTCCTCTGGACCCGCTTTAACAGATCAGCATATACAATTTAGGTACTCCTAGCCTTCATCTGTCATTTTGAGGGGATTTGTAAGGTTTCATTTTGAGGGGATTTGTAAGGTTTCAAGTGTCATTAAATGCATAAAAATATCCTTTATCACAGTACAAATGCAAATCTTTATTCATGAAATAAAATGAAGATACTATTTTTGGAGAATTAGTTAAGAAAATGAGTAGTGGAGTCAGTATTTAAAATATTCAAACTGAAAAAAAAAATTCTCACTACTATTTATTGCAATTGCATGTATATTTTTCCGTGCACTATGTTGGAAATTTCTTCTTAGGTTTGTAATGCAGATTTTAAATCCATACTGGAGTTTGTGTTTTACAAGATTTTTCCCTACTTAAAAGAACTTTGACCTTGAAATGTCTATATTAGTAAACTTCAAGGACTGAAACATACGTTTTTCATACAGCACCAACAAAAGATTTGTCTATACTTATTACAAGGCTTCACAGTTCTTTCATTGCTTTGGAATGAAGGATTAAAATACCTTTCATCTTCTCCGTGGCACCATTCATTTCCATTCAGTAATAATCTGAAGTAGTTCTGAGGAAATCGTACAGAATACACTTAATCATGATTTGCAATTATCTCCAACACACTATCATATCACAGAGACTAAACAAGAAGAGAAAAATACTGTTCATAGTATTGTTCATAAGGGACAAGAAATGGGATTTTCTTTAAGAGTGTTGGTACAACACAGCTGCTTACAGTGTAATTTGATACAGTTATGAGGGTTGGAAATACAGGCAATTCTGTTAAAATTAATACTGTAGGACCTTATTTTCAAATAACAGCATAAAGCATTTTGAATCCACTGCTATAAGAGTCTCATTCCTAGAAGGAATGTGGGAGTCTTGAAATGCCCACTGAAGATGAATTCAATATCACCCTGTGATGTTGTGCAAGAGTCCTCTGCTCCTGTTCTTTGATGCCTTTAATTTTGTAAAAAAATGCAATATATTATTAATAAATCAAAGAAAATAAGAAACAGAGAAGAAAAGCTATTAAAATATTTATGCCACGTGAAACTTACACATTAAGTAGATAGAAGTATCAGAGGTCTGCTTATAGTGATTTTTTAAATTTTTCCCCCTAGAAGAAGTTTGAGAGAAATCTTTTAACATGTAGTCATATATTTGAATCAAAGTTTTCTTGTATCTTCAAGTATACGCTCTCCACTAGTTGTCTGAATATCTACTAGTCTGTAGCCCTCATCATGCTACAAATAAATAGAAATGTTACAGAAGTACCTGTATGCACAATACTGTTTTTTGAAACTTGTAATTGAAAATGTTTAAATTTTATAGTCTTCAAAATATTCTTAGATATATTTTATTAATTTTTGCCAATTCTTTGTTAAAATTTGAGCTGCTATTAACAGAAAGGAAAACAATCCCTGTTTCCTGTAGGTAAATGCTTTGAATACATTGGTTTACACAAGTCTCTTAAGGACTTGATTCTCTTCGGTAGTCACTTCCACCTATGCAAAGCAGTTAATGATGGCTATCACTGACTAGGAAGCATTTTACACAAAAGACACACCGGCAAATAGAAGGTATACATTAAAATTATGAGGTCTGTTGAATTAAGTGAAACCATTCCTGGAATAAATATTACTTATGGGCAAAGGTGTCAAAATGTAGTTCAGTCTATACCATGTTTCTTTCTATGCAGGTTTAGAGTTACTTTGCATCACCAGAGCAGTATATATCAGCCTGAGACTATGTAGTTTGAACTACATTTTTACAAATGGTGTTAATAAAGAAGATATAGTCCACCACGGGGATTTAGTATCTGTTTTCCCTTCAAAACATCTTTCATCAAGTTTTCTAGCCTTTGCTTATAGCCTTAAAGAGATGTTTATCTCCATATGGAGCAGAGGAGAGATATAGTTCTTTACTTCGGTCCAGCAAAGGATGAACTTTGCCTCCAAAATGACTTTCCTTCTTTGCTTAATTTTTCCTGAAGTAATGTTAATTGAAGGAAATATAAAAAGAAAATGTAGAATACTGATTTTAAATTTAAGGCTGATGCCTTGGATGAAATGCAATCTATTGTAACTAACAGATTCTAAAGTCTGACTTGGAACGCTATTATCTGAATAAAATTATGTGTCTTCCTCTTACCCAGAAAGGGAAAAAATAAATAAAAATATATTGTACTTTAGCCAGACAACTATTTTACCAGAAGACTATTTTACCACAATTTACAACTGTCTATTTCATATCTGTTACCTCTAAGCTGTCTTCAAAAGCACCTACATTTCAGCAATCATAAAATTTATTTGTGTGTGTGGTAATAAAACAGAAGATTCTCTGCAGGTAATAGCTACTCTCCCACTGTTTTTTTGTAGAGGTGATCTGAAGACAGTGCTTATCCGAACATTAATTTTAAAAGAAGAGTACTTTTTAAAAGGTGTAGTTACCTATATGCTGAGCAAATGAACACATGGAATTCTGATTAAAAAAAAAAAAACAAAAAACAGCAACAACAAAATAAAAGTTATTTCAGAATACAGCCAATCTTTACTTGTTTAAAAGCACCAAGTCTTTTATGTGAAAAAATAAAAATAAAAATAAAAAGGAAGGGTGAAGCATTTAAAACTCAAAAGCAATTAAGGTTTAAAAAAAAATAACTTACTTAACAAATAACATTTGATTATGTAAGTAAAGAGAATATTATACTTTGTATGAAAAGGGCTTAGGACATCATTAACTTTGAAACATTTGGCTTGGCAACTTTGTAGGTTTTTTTATTTTCATTAAAGAATTTTTCTCTGAGAAGCAGGGAGAAGGAAAAAGTCAATTTGTGATAAACACTAAGAGAGAGAAGGACGGTAAGTCATAATTCATTAGGAAAATTAAAATAATTCAGGCTTGCAACAAGATGATTATGTAACCAAGTAGTACTTTTACCTGAAAGCTGTCTCCTGTGCATCCTATATGGTGTGAAGGAGAGATTTTGTTTGTTTGTTTTGTTTTGCTGGTCATCCTTTCAATCCTTTCAGGAGAGATTCTAAAGCAAATCCTTTTTTTTTTTTTTCCTCACATTTCAAAAATAAACTTAAAATAAACACTTCTTGATGAGGCCTGTTTCTACGGAAAATGTTGACTATCACCCCTCAACTATTTTGGCAGTTAAGAAAAAAACATTCAGAAGCTTGTTATAAAAAAGAATGGAACAGACTTCTTATTTTTGTTGAAATAAATAAAGATTTTTATTTATTTATTTATTTATTTATTTATTTTATGAGGCCAATGTTACAGACTTGCAAATGATTGTGCTTAGAGTTAAGTCTGTGGATAATTAGCAGTTCTATATAAACCATTGACACTGTCTAGCTGCACGATCAAGACCTGAGTTGAGACACTAGTTACAGAAAGTTGGAAACTTTGAATTCAAACTTTGGAAGTTTGAATAAGAACTACAAGCCAAATTATGTTAAAAAAATAATTAAAAAAATGTTTGAAATAATATGTTTAATGATCCAAGTGGTGATGGTACTTATTTTTTTTCTTGTTACTGTGGAAATTTAAAAATAATAAAAGAAACATTTTATAATGGACTGAAGACCTTTAAGACTTTTCTCACACTGATTCTTTTAGTTAGATACTTGTACTTACTACGTAAAGCTAGGAATACAAAGAAGGAATCAAATCCTTCTAAACGCTTTCTCATATTATTGAGAATTAGGTTGCCTTACTCCAAACAATTACTACAAGTCTTAAATCAGAATACCTTTTAATTGTTTATATCCTTGCATACATTATAAATATTTCTTAAATTTTTTAGTCAATGCAAAGTACATAAACATAAAAAAGAAAAAAAAAAACAGGAAAGAAAATTATAGTTCATTCCTTTTCTCAAACAAAAACAGAAACAAAAACAAAAAAGCAAAAAAAAAATGATGACCACAATAACAATAAGATGTAACAAAGCTGACACGGTCTATTCCTATTGGAATTAATTAGCCTGTGGAGGGTGCTGCAAAAATTCAGCTAAGCGGAAGTACCAGAGGCAGATGACTGAGGCAGCAGGCATTAGGTTTTTCTTTGGAAAGAGACAAATGGGCTGATGGGAACCTCATGAACTTCAATGACTCTAAGTGCAAAGTCCAGCACCTGGGCAGGAATAACCCCAGGCACCAGTACAGGCTGGTGGCCATTTAGTTGGAAAGCAGCTTGGCAGAAAAGGACCTGGGGGTTATGGTGGACACCAGCTTGAACATAAACCTGCTATGTGCCCGTGACACAATTAAAGCTACATTAAGAAAAGTACTACCAGCACATTGAGAGAGGTGATCCTTCTGCTCTACTCAGCACTGGTGAGGCCACATCAAGAGTACTGTGTCCAGGCCTGGGCTCCCCAGTAAAAGAGAGACAAGAACATACTGGAGAGAGTCCAACAAAGAGACACAGACATGATCAAGGGAATGGAACACCTCCCCTATGAGGAAAATCTGAGAAAGCTGGAACTCTTCAGTCTAGAGAAGAGAATGCTTGGAGGTATCTTGTCAATGTATTGTCAATATATGCAAATATGCTAAGGAAGGATCTGGGTTCTTTTCAGTGGTACCCATTTAAGAAGAGGAAGTGGGCACAAAATGAAACACAGATGTGGACTATAAGTTTATGAACTATTTCATGATCAAAGAGTAAAGTTTGATCTGGATTTAATGACATGAGTCTAGCTATTTTTGCACATGTGAGAATTTAAATTCAAGATTTATTTTCTGCATTCACTATTTCTTTTTATAAATTGACTATTGCCTAAGCTAGCACAGCTCTTTGAAGAAGAATGTTTTGCTATAGGCTAAGTGTAGCCTATAGCTATTTGCATCGTATTTTCAATCTCAAAATGTCTCTTTTTCATTAGGATTAGAGATATTTTTATAAGTTTTAGAACATGTATGAAACATTTATTTTGCTTAACTTCTCATTATATATATATATATATATATAATTAGGGCAAGCATAAATAAAAGATTCAGAAAAAATATATATATATATATATTTCAGATAAATTATTCAAACTCGTTTGCTTAATTTCTTAAGATTTTCCTGTTAAATTTTGTCCTGGTTTGCTCCTCTTTCTCTAATATCCATTTGTGTTCCATTTAATGCCATATAACAAGAAAGTTTGATTATAAAGTTGAGACATGAAACATGAAATATATCTCAAATATAAAACCTTTCCTCATCAAGACTCTTTTCCTCTGTAAAAACAAAGAAATTAATATTATGCTTGCTTATTATACAAAACTATTATTATAGCATTTATTTGTAATTTCATCCAAAAGATAGAAAATAACCCAATCACATAGAGGAGATGTAGCAGGGACTTTTTATTTTTATTTTTTTATCAATAGTTTCCCAACAAGTTTTTTTTCTGTGGTAGAAAATCTAGTTTTTTATGTTTTCTTCAATATATAATATTAGTCTATATTTCTGGGTCAAAGTCTATCTTATTTTTCCCTTATTTTCATCATTTCATAACTTTTTCTCTTCTGCCACTATTTAGTTTTTAGAACTATATGATGCTTTAGCCTTCATTAATTGACAGGGACATGAAAATACTAGCATCTGGCATTGTAAAAGAAAGAAAGCAAGAAAAAGGAAACATAATTATAGCATTTCTTACCTTCTTTGATTATTTTTATTTATTTATTTATTTTGTAATGTCATAAATATAAACTGTAAGACTCAACATGGAAAATTAAGCATTCCTACTCTTTACTCCTGTCTGTAGTGTTCTGGGGAAATTAGCACTTCATTATGGGATCTACAGCTGTTTCTTCCCTTTGACTTCAACACATTTTGTCTCATCAGTTTAACACAGTAGCCAACTTCTGAATACATAGTGTTTAGTTTTACTCATTGTTTTAAATTTTCCTTAGTGATGTCTAGTGCTGACACACATCTTAGATCAACTAACTGCAATATCTCCGCTTATGACTTCAGGGTCAAAGTCATGCCATGTATAAAGCCTGAGCAATTGTGCTTTGCAACTGAATGTAAGGAAGAGTTGAAAAGGTGAAATTCTGTCTCCAAATTAGGTTTAAAGTGTGAGTCTATAATATGGCAGTGCTTTCATCCATTCAGCCCTCCCACCTCTATGAATTCTCTGTTGTTAGTCTGGCATGTGAATTGTGCACGAAGCCTACCCTCCATTACGTTACAGATCCCATATTAAGTTCACATGACCTGAAGAGATGTGAGTCAGCTTTTCGCAACAAGTGATGAAGTTCAAGCCACCCAAGTACAATCTAATTATTCTGGCTATACAGGGCAACTCATCTGAATAAGGACATCTGTTGAGAGCAGGATTTTACTGACCAGGACTATCAGATTACCTCTCTGAACTAAAATCTTTCTAACAAATAAAAAGCCAAGAATTTCTATGGCCCTACTTATAACATCAGTAATCATTTCATTAGTTAGGTCTGCTTTTCTGCTGCTCTTCTTTGCATGCAAATTATATTTTAACCCACTAAATATTCTATAAAATGTACTTTTCAATATCAAAGTCCTCGTAAGGAGATGTTGAACACTAGGAAAAAAAAATACAAAATAATAATAAATAAATATGGATGGATGGATCAACTTGTATAAACAAGAAGAAGGATATAATTCCCAGCATCTTAGTACTGAATTGGACATCAGCAATAAAGCAGTCCTGATTTTACAAGGAGATGGCTATTTAAAGCCAGTAGGGCCAATAAGATATATTTGTGATAAGATATTATTTGTGATGTAAGTATAAATAAAACTGCTTTTCACCCATCAATAAAGTAAAATAAAGCACATAACTCATATATTAACACTGTTCAATACCTGGAGTGAAAAATCTTTTACTACAGATTTTTTGTGTTGCCAGAGTTCTCCACAGCCTCCTCAAAAAATCAAGTATGTGAAATGAACTCAACCCTATCTTAGCTTCCCCACCACTGTGGTTTCTTTTTCTTTTTTCTTTTTTTTTTTTTTCATCATGATACCATGAAAAAGGAATTCTAACCACTGTGTGTTAAGAACACCAGCAGAAGAGAGAAGTTTTATGCTTATGAAAGAGAGTGTACTGCTGTCTTCTTACACAGGTTAATATGATTTTAAAAATTGTCCAAAAATATCTATTTAAGGCTTGATCTAAAAGACAAATAATATACAATGGGCTGCATAGGAAAGTAGCAGTATATGTTGTGTTGTGTTTTTATTTTTTTTCCTATTCGAAATTTAAATTATCTTAAATAAATAAGGTGTCAGCTATTTTTAAAAGACCCACAACTTAAAGAATATGAATTAACTGCTTTAGACAAATCACAGTAATGAGAGTAATATGAGCTACTTAAAAACATTTGCTAAACTCTGAGGAAGCATATTTAATTGCTACTGTTTTCTAATTTAATTGACAAATTTGTGTACTCAGGACTATAATATTCATTCACATATTCCATGTGAATCAGTTGTGAACGACACCAAGTGATGGCCTAGATGACATTACTTTTAACTCTTAAATAGTTTGGAATATTTTTTAGCCAAGAGACAGTAGTAATAACTTTCATTTAAGCAGCTAAAAACTATCTGCATAGTAATTATTTATTTGTTGGCAACTATCTCAAATTAAATGCAGCACCCCTAGAAGTCTAGTTATAAGAACATAATTCAAGTCATTAGCTCTTATGTGTGTCTATGGCCATTATGAACGTACAAGCAAATCTACATGCATACACACTCACATATGATAATGAGTGCTGTGCCATGTCCATTCTCCAGGTGTAAGAATGATCCAGTTGGGTACTCAGGAAAACAAGCAGATCTGTTAGTAGACCAGCTTGGCTGATCTAGGAACTTAGGCCAGAGCTCCAATAGGCAGTAGGTGGTATGCAAGCAGGGAAAGACTATACGGGAAGAATTCAGAAACAATGTGCCCATGCACACTGGGGTGGCTAGGAAAGCCAAAGCACAGCTGAGACTGGCAAGGGATGTCAAGGGTAACAAAAACAGATTCTACCACTGCACTAACAGCAACAGAGAACAAAGAAAATGTGTGCCTATTTCTGAACAAGGTGGGTGATTTACTGATGGTAAAAGGGAGCCTGCTGATGAGGCCTTCCTGCTTCAACTACACAAAGCATCACACTCACACACTCTCATCCTGATGGGGGTCTTCAACCACCCCAATGTTTGCTGAAAAAGCTACACAGCAGTCTGTAAGCAATCCAGGAGACTCCTGGAAGGTGTTGATGATAACTTCCTGGTCCACGTGTTAGACAAACCAACAGGACGAGAATCATTACTGGACCTGTTTCTCACCAACTGGGATGAACTCATTAAAGGGGTTAAGACTGGAGGCAGTCTGGGCTGCAGTGACCACACATTTTTTGAGTTTGTGATCTTGAGGAATATGGGCCTGGCAAAGAGAAAAGTCAGGACCCTGAACTTCCAAAGAATGAACTTCAAGCTTCTTAAAGATCTAGTGGAGAGGATCCCCTGCAACACTGTCCTTAGGAATAAAGGAGTTGAACAGAGTTGGCAACTCTTTAAAAATACTTTTTTTTTTTTTTTTTTGAGTGCAAGAACTCTCCATACTCTACATCACCACGGGTGATAGGGAAACAAGTCTCTGGTATGTAAGGAATTTAGGTAGCTATTGTTTCACATTACTAAAGTAGATTTAGTGAAGCCTTAAACCACAGCATATGCTCTGCATCACCTGAACTTGCCATGTAGTGCTGAATGAGCAACAGTAAATGGCATGTGGGGTTCTGAGTACTGCAGAAGAGGAAGGGAGGATGTGCTGACCAAGGATGAGAGCCACCCTGCCTTGGGAGATAATAGAAGCCATCGTGTCCTGCAACAAAGTACTGCCAATCTAAAGGAATATACTACATATGTCTTGAGAACTGATTGGACTATAGTAGACAAAACAAAGATTGTATGAGTATAAGAACCGAGGAAACATTTTGAGCAGAGTTCCTCCTTGGAAGCACCCAGCTCAAGCTGATATATGGGTACCAATTAGTTCTTGCTGCTTTAAATGAATGTTGACTCTTTGTAAGTGAATTCCAGATGCCTGGGGATAAACATTCTGCTAGGGAAAACAACTGGGTCCCCTAACATATGTAAGAAAGCAAGCAGGGAAGGCGGGAAACTGGCATGGTGAAGCAAGGACCTGCTGGTCAAACTGAGGCACAAGAAGGAAATGCACAGGCAGTGGAAGCTGGGACATATGGCCTGGGAAGAGTACAGGGATGCAGTCCAGATGTGCAGGGATGGGATTAGGAAAGCTACGGCACAGATGGAACTGAGCTTGGCAAGGGATGCAAAGAATAATAAGAAGGGATTCTATAGGTATATTGCTCAGAAAAGAAAGGCCAAGGAGCGTGTACCCCCTCTGATGGCTTAGAAGGGAGAACTGGTAACAGCAGGCATAGAGAAGAGTGAGGTACTCAACAACTTCTTTGCCTCAGTCCTCACTGACACTGATACTGACAGTATCAGGCTTCCCAAGTCTTTTGTTTCCCTGAACCCATAGATGAGGGCCTGGGGAGCAAAGTCCCACCCACTGTAAGTGAAGAGCAGGTCTGAGACCACCTGATGAAGCTGAACAGGTACAAGCCTGTGGGGTCTGATGACATGCATCCCAGGGTCCTGAAGGAATTGGTTGATGTAGTTGCCAAGCCTCTCTCCATCATATTTGAAAAGTCCTGGCAGTCAGGTGAAGACCCTGGTGACTGGAAAAAGGGAAACATTGCTCCCATTTTTAAAAAGGGTAGAAAGGAGGATGTGGGGAACTACAGACTGGTGAGCCTCACCTCTGTGCCTGGGAAGATCATGAAACAGATCCTCCTGGAAGCAATGTCAAGGCACATGCAAGACGAGGAGGTGATCTGAGACAGCCAGCATGGCTTCACCAAGGGCAAAATGTGCCTGACCAATCTGATGGCCTTCCATGATGGAGTGACTGCATCAGTTGACAAGGGAAGGCAGACCAATGTCATCTACTTGGACTCCTGTAAGGCCTTTGACATGGTCCTGCGTGACATCCTGGTTTCCACATTGGAGAGAGATGGATTTGATGGGTGGACCATTCAGTGGCTAAGGAATTCTCTTGAAGGTCACACCCGGAGAGTGGTAGTCAATGGCTCTATCACAGAATCACAGAATGTTAGGGATTGAAAGGGACCTTGAATGATCATCTAGTCCAATCCCCCTGCTGGAGCAGGAACACTTAAGTCATGTGACACAGGAACATGCCCAGGTGGGTTTTGAAAGTCTCCAGAGGAGGAGACTCCACAACCACTATGGGCAGCCTGTTCCAGTGTTCTGTCACCCTCACGGAAAAAAAATAAAATAAAATTAAGTGGAACCTCCCATGTTCCAGCTTGCACCCATTGCCCCTTATCCTATCATTGGATGTCACCGCGAAGAGCCTGGTTCTTTCCTCCTGACACTCACCCTTTACATATCTATAAACATTAATAAGGTCACCCCTCAGTCTTCTCCAAGCTAAAGAGACCCAGCTTCCTCAGCTTTTCCTTGTAAGGGAGATGCTCCACTCCCTTAATCCTCCTCGTGGCTCTGAGCTGGACTCTCTCAAACAGTTCCCTGTCCTTAACCTCTCTCTCGAGATAACCTCTCTCGACCTCTCGATGTCCAGGTTGAGGCCAGTGTCACATGGTGTCCCTCAGGGGTCTGTCCTGGGACCAGTGCTGTTTAACATCTTTATCAACAACATCGACAATGGAATCAACTGCACCCTCAGCAAGTTTGCAAGCTGAGTGAAGCAGTTAATAAAACAGAAGGAAGGGATGCCAGCCAAAGGGACCTGGACAGGCTGGAGAAATGGTGTTCCTAATGAGGTTTAACATGTCTTAGTTCAAGGTGCTGCAACTGGGTCAAGGCAATCCCAGACATGACTACAGACTGTTGAAGAACTCCTTGAGAGCAGCCCAACAGAGAAAGATTTGGGAGTTCTAGTGGATGAAAAGCTTGACACGAGCCAGCAGTGTGCGCTTGTAGCCCAGAAGGCTAACTGCATCCTAGGCTGCATCACCAGAAGAGTAACCAGCAGGTTGAGGGAGGTGATTGTCCCCTTCTGCTCTGACCTGTGAGGCCCTACTTGGATTAATGCATCCAGGTCTGGGGCCCCCAGCACAAGAAGGATGTGTATCTGTTAGAGCGGGTCCAGAGGAGGGCCACAAAGTTGACCAGAGGGCTGGAGCACTTCTCCTATGAAGAAAGGCTGAGAGAGCTGAGGATGTTCAGCCTGAAGAAGAGAAGGCCCTGGGGAGAGCTCCCTGCAGCTTTCCAATACTTAAAGGGGTCTTTTAGAAATGACAGAGAGCAACTTCTTGATCGGGCAGACAATGACAGGACAAGGGGGAATGATTTTAAACTAAAAGAAGTGACATTTAGATTAGATATTAGGAGGAAAGTTTTCACTCAGAGGATGGTGAGGCACTGAAACAGGCTGCCCAGAGAAGTTGTGGATGCTTCATTCCTGGAGGTGTTCAAGACCAGGCTGGATAAGGCCTTGGGCAAGCTGATCTAATGGGGTTGGAACTAGATGATTTTTAAGGTCCCGTCCAACACAAGACATTCTATGATACGATTCTGTGATACAATAGCATTGTTAAGGGTAAGATACTCAGAGCCTTCTTTGTTTTAATCTTCCACAACACAGTCTCCCGTGCCTTTGTACTTAGTGAAAAAGGTCAAGGAGGAGAAAAACTTCCAGCAGTGGGTGAAGCTTGAGTCAGAGATTATGTGTGAGAACTCAGCATATATAAGTCCATGGGGACCAGTCATGCTGCATCAAAGTTGCTCGACAAGGTGGCCTTGCAAGAAGGCTTTGTATCATCTTGGAAAAAAAATTGGAGATTGGGGGATAACTCTTATGGTTAGAGAAAGGCAAATGTCACAGCCTTCTTCAAAAAGGCCAAAAGGGCAACCCCAGGAACAGCAGGATTGTCAACCTCAGTTCACTTCCTGAGAAAATCATGGGGTAAGTCCTCTTAGAGAACATTTTTAAGTACACAAAAAAGATGATTGTAAGCCACTAGCATGGATTTACTGAGACTAAATTGTGCCTGACGATCCTGGTTACCTTCTATAATAAATGACAAGATTTAAGGATACAGGGTTATCTTCATAGTCTTTAGCAAGATTTTGACACTGATATGTGATATATATATATATATAAGATTTTGACACATGATATTCTCGTGTTCAAGTTGGGATTTTACCGTCTTCATAGCTGGAAAAACAGATGGTCAAAGAATGTTTAGATGATATGTCTCTGAAGGTGGTTAATGGATCATACTCCACCTGGATGTCTGTGACAAATAGAATACCACAGGGGTCTGCACTGGGACCTTTTCTGTTTAACGTCTCTATAAGTAAGAGTTAAAAGAGCACGCTCTCATCAAATTTGAGGATGACACCATATTAGGGGTACCGGCCAATATATTTAAGGGAAGGGCTCCAGACAAGCTGAAGAAATGGGTCAACAGAAACATTATGAAATTCAACAGGGACAAAAGCAAAGCTCTTCAAATGTCAAAGACTTTTTCCTATTGCAGACAGAAAAACAAACTCTGCAACAATACTGCCAGCAGCCAGAGGAGCCAGAGAGTATTCATGTGGGAAAGGCCCTGGGGTGGTAGTGAAATATGAGTAAAACAGTGAAATATACATTTAGCAAGTGAAATATGAGCCCGCAGTGTGTCCTGACAGTAAATACGGCAAACAGGCTCCTGGACAGCATGAACAGGGGCATGGACACAGGAAATGATCAAAGGAATGGACTGTACAGCTCTTGGATGGGGCTCTTGTCAGACTACATCTAAGTGCTGCTTTCATTTTTTTCCAACATGTAAAAGACATGGACAAATAGGAGGGAGCACAGGGGAGGACCCTCACAGCTGTGCCGCTGCAGCACTGTGAAAAGAGACTGGGGGAGATGGGCTGGTTCAACCTGGAGAACAGAATGGCTTCAGGGCACCTAACAAGCCCCATGACATCTACAGGGGGTCACTGAGAAGATGAGGCCAGACCCCTCAAGAAATTTGGGGAAGAATCACAAGGATAATAGACAATAGGTATAAGTAGAAACAAGAAAGATTTTTTTTCCCAGGTTGCCCCCAAAAGTTTTGCTATCTCCGCCCTTGGAGGGTTCCAAATTCTAAGTGGAGGAGCCTGGTCTGACTCCAGATATGTCCCTCTTTTGGGATAGGAGGTCATCTAGAGACCTCCTGAGGTCCCTTCCAGCCTCAATTGTCCTTCATGACAGTAGAAAACAAAAGTATACACTGGAAAAATATCGTGATCCTCTACAGTGAAATAAAGAAAAATGACATTGGGAACCACAGAGTCACTGGAGCTTAAAGACAGAATAAATAAGACAGGAAATAGGGTAAATGACATGCATAAATGGTTATTTTCATAACATTAGAGAGATAGAGAGAAATGAATACAGATAATTGCATTTAGAATTTTGCAATATATATATGAAGTGCTCAGCACTCACCCAAAGAAATACTGCATATTTTCTAGTGTAAAATATGTTCAGTGATTGCAGAAAATTATCCTCCTTTCAGTTTCAGTTCAGAGTTACACATTGTACTCCCATATGGAGATGTGCCCAATGTTGAAAGCATTGTAAGAGTATATATGATTTCTAAAAAAAATATGATTCCTTTTTACATGGCGCAGGTGCAGAACTTTATTTGGTTTTCTTCTGTACTTTTCACTTATTTTTTCTAACTTCAGTATGAGCTACAGAACTGGCTGAAAACAAATGGGCAAAAACAGATTTGGCCCTTTAAAAATAACAGTAGTTTATTGCTTAAGAGCCTATGTTGTTTTAACATGGAAGGGAAAAGTAACTTGGCATGATGCTGGGACTGATTGATCCTGGAAAGATTTTGGGTTTTCTTGTGAACAGTTGGATTGGTGATACAGACAGATGGATAGTTTCTGCAGAGAGTTGGTGTGTTGCTAGGGAGAGTTGGAATGGTATGTCAGACAGGTGTCAAATTTGTGAACCGGAGTTCATAATAGATGTTACATTATCCATCTATCTATCTATCTATAACATATATAAGTCCACTGTTAACAACATTCAGCACTGTAATCACTCCCACATTGTTTCTACATAGGGAATGTAAAGGCCACATTACAAAAAGGGACCTTCTGACAAAAAGAAATGACAGAACTCAGAAGGTGAAATTCTATATGCAGATCAGGAACTGAAAAAATTTCAGTATGTACTGAAATCCCACTCAACTCTTATTATGGTGTCTTAATTATCATTTAAGGTAGCATAGCTCTCATGCTGTATATGAATTTACTTTGGTAGCACTGGAATAGACTTCACAACAAGGGTGCAAAGGCTAATCATTGCACTCTGTGTAGAACTAGCAGAGTAAAAGTTTGGCTGAGGACGGCAATTGCTCCAGACCTTCCTTGGCAGAGGAGTACAGATCATTGGGCAGTGCTTGCCTGGGAATATGTTTGTATCAGTATATGCAGTCTTCAGCAAGAACCCCAGCACTTCAAATCCTGTGATACACCTACTTTCTTATGTCCATGTGTTTCCTTCTGTGCCCTTCTAGCCTGCATGTAACTCAGTAAGAGTGCTGTGGTCATCCAAATAGAAGCTCAGTATAAGTGACATATTCCATAAGTCCTTACTAATAAATCTTGGGAATCCCTTCCAGTGTTGCTTGGCAGACAAAGATTTAAGAGGATGGGCTATATTGTGGCTTCTTTAGTCCTATCCAGTGCTGGCTAAATCAAATTGTAGGACCTGTTGAACTAATATTAGCTCATTATAGGACAAATTTATATCCTTGCTAAGATGTGAAGTGTGCATAAAAGTCTTTTCCTCCAAGAAGCCTGAGATCTGGGGACAAGTACCTCTCCTGGCATAGATTTGATCATTCTCATTATGGCCGGAGAAGTGCCTTATTTTGAGAATGACAGTGTAATTATATTCCTGGAAAACAGCTATCATAAAGAGAAGGTTTTCTGAGAAGACTGTCACATGGTCATTAATTTAGAAAATATTTGAATAAATGAAATAGTTTTAGAATTGTAATTCTGATTTTCAGTTTCTAGTAATTTGTTCTCTTTTTTTTGTATTTATTTATTTTTTTTAATTTTTCTGATAAGCACACTCACAGTTCTTCTAGTCTACCATAATGGTCGGACTTGATGATCTTAGAGGTCTTTTCCAACCTAAATGATTCTGTGATCTAAATTAAGATTAATTTATTAAGTGTATAAATATATGAAACTACAGTTAGGTTATGCCATTATAGCTTCAGTGTTCAATAACTGTGTCCTCACAAAATTACATATTTCTGTGTATTAAAGGACATTGTACCATTAATATTTGCATAAGAGGGTAAAATGTCCAATTGTAGTGGGTTTATGGGGCAAAGTTTTGGTATCTGTGAGAAGAACCTAGAAGCTGCCCCATGTTAGATAAGGGCCCTGCTGCTGGCCAGAGCTGAGCCAATAAGTGATGTTGTTTGTGCCTCTGTGAAAGCATATTTAAGAAAGGAAGAAAAAGAAAAGAAAAGAAAAAAAAAACAGCGGCAGAAACAGCATCTGGGAGAGAGAGAGGAGTGAGAAACAGCCTTGCAGACACCAAGGTCAGTGAAGAAGGAGGAGTTGGAGGAGGTGCTCCAGGTGCCAGAGCTGAAGTTCCCCTGCAGCCTGTGGTGAGGACCATTGTGAAGCAGGCTGTCCCCCAGCAGTCCGTGGTGTACCGCAGCGGAGCAGGTTTCCATGCTGCAGTCTGTGGAGGAGACCACGGTGGGAGCAGACCACGGTGGAGCAGGTGGACTTGCCCTGAAGGAGGCTGCGGCCTGTGGAGGACTCCCACTGGAGCAGATTCCGGGCCAGACCTGTAGCCCGTGGAGAGGAGACCACGCAGGAGCAGGTGACATGGTAGGATATGCTGCCTATGCGGAACCCAGGTTGGAGCACTGTGCTCCTGAGGGATGGACCCCATGGTACAGACCCATGTTGGAGCAGTTCTTGAAGAGCTGCTGCCTGTAGGAAGCCCAGGCAGGATCAGTTCGGGAAGTCGGGAAGGACTAAATCCCATGGGAGAGGCCCCATGTTTGAACAGGGGAAGAGAGTGACTGTGAAGGCGCAGCAGAGATGAAGTGCTATAGACTGACCGCAACCCCCATTCCCCCATTACCCTGCGCTGTTCAGGGGGAGGAGGTGGAAGAGGGTGGGGTTGGGGGGAAGGTGTGTTCGGTTTCTTTCCTTTGTTTCTCACTTTTCTCGCTTGTTAGTAATAGGCAATAGATCTTACTATCTCCCTAATCTGAGTCTGTTTTGCTCGTCACAATAATTGTTGAGCAATCTCCCTGTCCTTATCTCAACCTTTGAGCCCTTTACATCATATTTTTTTCCCCTTTTCCCTTTGAGGAGGGGGAGTGATAGAGCAGCTGTGGTGGAGCTTGGCTGCCCACATAAGTAAAACCACCACACCTATATAACTGTTCACCATGCCACAAGATGTAATTCTACAGAAAAAAAATAAATAAATAGGGAAATCGTGGGCCCTCTCTGGAAGGAAATGGGAGATCTGTTCACCTGGTATATGGAAAAGGCTGGGGTACTCAATAACTATTTTGCCTCAGCCTTCACCGACAAGAGCTCCAGCGACATGGCCCAGGCCCCAGAAGGCAAAGGCAGGGACTGGAAGAATGATGAACCGCCCAGTGTAGGAGAAGATCAGGTTCAAGACCATCTAAGCAACCTGGTCCATAGGACCTGATGAGGTAACTGCACAGGTCCTGAAGAAACTGGCAGATATAGTTGCTAAGGCACTATCCATCATACTTGAGTAGTCATGGCAGTCCAATGAATTTGCCACTGACTGGAAGATGGGAAACATAACACCCATTTTTAAAAAGGGAAAAAAAGGAAGATCTGGGGAAATACACACCAGTCAGTCTCACCTCTGTGACTGGCAAGATCATGGAGCATATCCTCCTGGAAACTATGTTAAAGCACATGGAAAATAAAGAGGAGATTGGTGACAGCCAACAAGGTTTCACTAAGGGCAGATCATGCCTGACAAATCTAGTGGCCTTCTATGGTGGGGTTACAGCATTAGTGGATAGGGAAGGAGCAACTGACAGTATCTACCTGGACTTGTGCAAAACATTTGACACTGTCCTCCATGATATCATTGTCTCTAAATTGGAGAGACAGGGATTTAAGGGATGGATGGACCATTCAGTGGACAAGGAATTGGCTGAATGGCCACACTCAAAGATTTGCAGTTGATGGCTCAATGTCCAGGTGGAGATCAGTAGTGAGTGGTGTTCCTCAGGGGTCAGTATTCAGACCGGCACTGTTTAACGTCTTTGTCGGTGACATGGACAATAAAATTGAGTGCACCCTCAGCAAGTCTGTCAAGCAAGCTCAGCAAGCTGCGTGGAGGAAGCAAGTCAAGCAGAGGAAGAAGGGACGCCATCCAGAGGTACCTTGACAGGTTTGAGACGTGGGCCCATGTGAACCTCATGAGGTTCAACAAGGCCAAGTGCATGGTTCTGCATCTGGGCTTGGGCAATCCCAAGCACAAATACAGGCTGTGCAGAGAACAGATTGAGAGCAACTCTGAAGTGAAGAAACTGAGGGTGTTGGTTGATAAGAATCTGGACATGAGCAGGCAATATGTGCTTGCAGCCTTGAAAGCCAACCGCATCCTTGATTGTATCAAAAGAAGTGTGGCCAGAAGGTCAAGAGAGCTTATTCTCCCCTTCTACTCTGCTCTTGTGAGACTCCACCTGGGCTACTGAATTCAGTTCTGGAGCCCCCAGCACAAGAAGTACATGGAAGTATTAGAATAAGTCCAGAGGAGGGCCATGAGGATGACCAGAGGGCTGCAACACCTCTCCTATGAAGACAGGCTGAGGGAGCTGGGGCTGTTCAGCCTGGAGAAGAGAAGGCTCCGGGGAAAACTTATAGCAACCTTCCAATACCTAAAGGGGGCCTACAGAAAAGTTGGGGAGGGACTCTGGGACTGTAGTGATAGGACAAGTGGTAATGGCTTTAAACTAAAAGAGGGTAGGTTTAGATTACATATTTGGAAGAAATTCTTTACTCAGAGGGTGGTGAAGCACTGGAATTGGTTGCCCAGAGAAGTTTACCATGAGCCATTCTCACTGGACAGGTGAAATGATGTACTCCACATACTCTTTGGCCTGGTAGGCATTTGAGCCAGACCTTCCCAATGAAGTATGTGGATGCCCCCATCCCTGGAAGTGTTTAAGGCCAGGTTAGATGGGGCTTTGATAAGTATAGTCTAGTGAAAGATGCTCCTGCCCATGGCAGGGTGTTTGGAATTAGTTGATCTTCAAGACCCCTTCCAATCCAAACCATTCTATGATTCTATGAAAAAAAAAAAAAATAAATAAAAAATCTTGCCAATTTAACAGTTTACAGAATATGTTGAATTTTCAGAGTCTCTTCTTGCCTTCTATTTGAAAACTTCATTTTTTTTTATTTTTTTTTTTATTTTTCCTTTTAGTATTCTTAATTTTATAGTGGTAAATATCATATTAAGCCATAAGAAGAGATCAATCTATAAATTTATTGTTATTATAATGCATTACCATCACTGCCCCTGACTGACTACAGAAAATCTATAAATTCACATGTATCGTTAAACATTAGATCCTAACTTGTTAGACTATTTTATGTTTGCAGTGTTTGATTGTTTCATGTAAATCAGGCTTTTCTCTACGTAGTGACCAACTCATGAGAAATGAATAGAACCTGTTCATTCTGAAAAAGATTTGTAGATACACACGGTTATATATATATATATATATATGTATATTATGAAGTTACAGTAGTAAGAAATCAAAAGTTATCTGCTCTTTTCCCTTTTAATATTGGATCACTTCATGAAAAATATTTGAGTTAATAGTAATTTGTTAAAATGATTTATATTAAAAGACACTTTCCAGAAGTATCCACAGGATCTGAAGAACATATTTCTGATTGATTTCATGTTTTGTTTTATTGTCTGTTTGTTTCATTTTGGAAGTTTTTATGAAAGACAAGAGGAGTGTAGTTTTAAGACATTCAAACTATTATTGTCTTTACCATTTTTAGAAAGTGTTGAGTAATTAGTCTCTGTATATAGAAGTGTTATCTCCTGTACAATCTAAACCGAAGTCATGAGTTCTTTAGTCATTTAACAAATTTCAGTTAGTATTAGAACTACATTCAGCAGCCATATCTGTACATGACATGAAAGAAAAAGTCCAAGGAAAAAGTTCATACAGCATGCTCCAAGTGACTTTTATAAGTACAATATGTTTCAGCTTCATGATTAATATTTTTCTCAATGTGTATTTTATCTGTGTAGGAAAGAAATAAGAGAAAAAAAATCATACATTTTTATATATGTATATATATTTCAGCTGCTTGAGGGAAACTTCAGATTTTGGATTTGGGCCAAAGGAAAAAAAAAAATCTCTTTCTAAGAACACATCCCAAAATTTGTTTCTTCTTTGGATACATTTTAGAGAGTGAATAAAGTCACTGTGTAGAGGAAAATTGAAACAGATGGAAGAATGCTCTCAGAAACCATTTACCCTGTTTCCAGTGGGTTCCCATGTGCCCTAAGTTATTTTACCTTGTTTTAACAAACAGGAAACAGAACAGGAAATCTAAACCAAGAAGTCCTCACAAATCTGAATTTGAAAGCTGCAACCAAAATGAGTTAGTCATTTCTATTCATCTAACAAAACATGAACTTGTTATTGTGAGCACTTCCCAATCTGTGTTACAAAGAGTACAGTTCTTGAGGCTTCAGTTATTATCAGCTTTTTCATGGCCACACAGACTTTGGTTCCTCCTGGTCGTTTGTTGTTGTTGTTGTTTTGTTTCATTTTGTTTTGTTTTCCCAACAGATATTTCAATACTTATGCCTACCTAGTCCAGTTTTCCTGGTGACTCAGAAAGGTCAAAACTATGTACAAGAAGTACACAAGAGTACCACAACAATCATATTTAATTTTGCTACTTTTCTTCTGTGTGATTATGAGAAGCTGGCACTTAACTGAGATGCAATATGAGATGTTCACAGATCTAAAATCTTCTGGTGCTGAAATAAGAGCTGCTGCTGAAACTAGGTCATGCATGAATTAAAATGTGCCTGAAAATGTTATTTTTGAACAATAGAAATAAAGTGAAACTTCAGTCATGTCAATACTGTTCCTGATATCGCTGAAATACTGTTTCACTGACTGCCCGTTTCTCATTTGCGTGCGAACATTTATAGTGATACTGTATAAAACAGCCCATTCTGCAGTGTGTTGATGACTAAGGGACTGGAGCATCTGCCGTGTGAGGAGAAGAGAGATCTGGGACTGTTCAGTGTGGAGAAGAGAAAGCTCAGGAGGATTTTATAACTGCTCCACTGTGGGAGTGAAGAACACAGAGCCATATTCTTCCCAGAGGTGGTCAGTAACAGGATGAGAGATAATTAGCACAAACTGGAATACAGAAAATTATGTCTGAGCATAAAACAAACAAACAAACTAACAAACAAAAACTTATATATATATTTTTTTATATTGTCAAACACTGAAACAGGCCATCTAGATATGTTGTGGCACCTTCATCCTGGCGAATACTCACAACCTGACTAGACGCATTCTTGAGCATCCTGCTCTAGCTGGCACTACTCTGAGCATAGGTTGGACTAGATCTCCAGAGGTGCCTTCCCACCTCAGCCTTCCTGGGATTCTGTGTGTGATTCTGGGTTCACAATATAAGAAAGAATAAGGAAACGCATTCTATCTCTTAAAAACAGACATTTCAACCTTCTTTTTCAGGTCAGGCTTAAATAATCACTTCACTACTATTCAGTAACTGTAAAAAACAAATGAAAGAAATCACTGGTTATCAACTGAATTAGAGTCTTTTTTATTTTTTTATTTTTTATTTTTTTTCCAATAAGATTGAAAATAAACATGAAACTTCTGGAACATCTTTCAGAAATTCAAAAACACCCTTAGAAGTTAAAATTAGATAGATAATTTATTTTTAATTGAAAATAACCATTTAATTATATTAGGTAATTAAAAGTTTAATTGTCAAACTATAATATGTTAAGCACCTAAGTGTTCTGCAGTCCCTCTTAATTGCAAACATTGGTTGAGAATATCACAATATTTTATTTCAGTGAGTACAAGAGATTAATACTCAGCATTGCATATAACACGAGTCATTTTGATCAGGTAAAAAGGCTAAAACTTGCAACGTTGGTAGATCATTTTCTAAGAACTATTTGATTTGATGCCAAAAGTTTGGAAAGGATGGTAAAGAAAAAGAACATGGGAAGTGAAAAGCAACCCACATTCAACAGCAGGATGGAAGAAATACAGTGTCTTTGGAAAAAAACATCAGAATGAGGTCTTACCTACATACAACCTGTGGCTGAACCATTTCTCTATTTCTGGAGACTAACAAGCCAGTGTGATAAAACTAGCCACTGTACCACTATATGTAATGCTCCTTCATGGAGCATTAGACCAATAGTTGGTCCATTTTGAATCATTCAGGATACCACATAATTTCGAGAACAATAGCATTATTAGCAGCATGATAACATAATGGTCTCCTGCTATAGTATCTTTCCAAGAATAGAGGTATTGTGACCCTTCCAAGTGTATTCCTATTGCATTTTAAAATTTCTGCCTGATGTACTGTATTTAAAGATCATTTTTGACGGGAGAAAGGTTAAGTTGTCTGTTTTACATACAGTATTGGCATTGTATAAAAATAGCTATTCATAACTTTAACAGCGTTTCTAATGACAGAACTATATAGAGTTGGCTGCAAATGGCATTGCATTCTTCATTTATCCTATTAGAATTGTCAAAGCTGCATTTGACATGAAACATCTGAACTTGTATTTGAGAAATTTCATATTCATCATAACTTTTTACAGGAATAGATGACAATGTCACCAGTGTTAGTTTCCTGAAAACTGTATTATTTAGCAATTTTGTTTTGACTGCTTCATTTTTTACTTCAGTCAAATTAGTTATTATATTTAACAATTATGCCTATTTCAAGTTATATTCTGGTCAGAGACTACAATGAAATTGAAGAATGTCACCTGGAAAGAGACATGTTGTTAGACTAAAAATTTACATAGAGTAGCTATACAGCATAGAAAAATATGTATCATTCAAAAGAGCAATTTTCACTGCTTAGAAGTACCAAACAGCTGCTTAGCTAAAAGTATAATTAAAAGCTTTCTGAAACAAATGAAAAGAATTTCATTTCTATCACTTCTTTTTGGATCAGGCTCCAAAATGCAAATTTGTAGCTGAGAGAGAACAAGCATTCATTAAACTGGATTTTTCTTCTTCTTCTTCTTCTTCTTCTTCTTATTTTTTATCAGGGAAAAGAAGATGCCCAATAAAAAAGAGCTTGTATTTAAGGAAAAAAAAATACCACCCAAACAAAGACTTGTCAATGTGAAGCTTTGTCTTTTTTTTTTTTTTTTTAATCATAATTCACAGTGAATCTAGCAAAGAAAATAAGCTACTGTAAACTATTTAATGTTGTGGATTGTGACTCACAAAGATTGCCAGGAAACAGTAATTTCATCTACAGCATTCATGAAATATGAGTTTTTGCAACATTTCAGGAAAAAAAAAAAAAGACTAAAATAAAAGCAGTTTATAAAATACAAGCTTCTCTTTTATATACTTTTTCATAAATCAGTTATTATTGATCAAAATCTATTGAACAAAATCTACTCTGCAGTAACTGGAATTGAATGAATTGTATTTATAAACTTACTAAGAGTAAAGAAAAGAATATGTGAGTTTGTGTTGCAATATTAGCACTTTCAGTTTGTCCCCTTCAACACGCTCCCACATACATATAGACATATTTTGTCAAACACAAACTGTATCCTTTAGAGAATCTATGAAAATGCTACTCTTGTTTATACTTGCCTGTTCATTAAATTACCATTTGAAAAAGTGAAAAATTTTAAAAAGTTTATAGAATTTTGCTTTGTTTTGTTTTTATTTTAAAATAAACAATGAAAAACATATACATTTATATTCTTATTTATTATTCAGAAGATACTTTCACAACTCTACAAATTCATGTCTCATCTTGATCTTTGACTCAGCTGGTCTGCTAAATTGTCCAAGCTCATTGTCCTAGTGTGTTTATGACCAGAGTTTTCCATATAGAGTTTTTGAAGTTTAAGTGAACTGAACGCTAGCTTGGATAGCATGAACATGACTTTCCACTCATGTTCATTTAAAATAAACATGACCTGAGCAGCAGGTAACTACAAACATTTTCTTTCATTAAATTATTACTTATGCTGCCATGGCATACCACAGTCACTAGAGGATTGAAAAGAACAGAAAAGGGGGACACAATTCCCTGCTCTGGAGCTTTCCTTTCAAACAAGAGGATTAAGGCTGTAATATAAAGAAAGTAACTGGACTGTGGAAATGATTGGATTCATCATAATTGACTAGTACATGACATAAGAGAGATCTTCATGATTGTGTGTCTGTTTACAAGTACAGCTGTTTGCAGAAAATCAACATTTTACATTCCATTGGTCACCAGCAAAAATATTGTGCTTTATATTTGATATTCTTTATATTCTTTAGTTTGTCTGGCCATTTTTTCTACCAGTCTGAACCATCTGTACCTGTGCTTCTCTTGAGAATTAAAACGGTGCTACAGGATTAGAGACTTACCAAAACATTTTTTGTTTGTTTGTTTTGAGATATTTTCCAAGAAAAATTACATGTGAAAAAGTTAGAATCTCAATTTGAAGCCAAAAATTCACTTCACCATATTCTAATGGTTAGAGTAATTTGTGGCAGTTCCTGTTCAGAATACAGATGAACTGATTTCCAGGTGTAGTTATGTAGTTTTTTTGTTTGGTGAAAGACTCTGTAAGACTTTTTTTTTTCTTTTTTTCTTTTTTTTTCAAAGAAATTTGTGAGAGAAAAGAATATCAACCTCTACATGATAATAAAGCTATCCTCCATGTAACTTTAGTCAAATAGTCAGGTGTATCAAAATAGTCAGGTGTATCAAAAATCTCACTATATAGACATATATTCTCACCTTGATTACTGTGTACAATTTTGGGTACCACAATACAAGAAAGACATAAAACTATTAGAAAGTGCCCAGAGGAGGGCGATAAAGATGGTGAAGGTTCTAGAGTGGAAGATGTATGAAGAGTGAAAGAAGTCACTTGGTTTGTTCAGCCAAACCAAGAGGAAGAAACTGAAGGGAGACATCATCAAGACCTCAGGTGGAGTGGAGAGGCAAGTGCTGATCTCTGCTCTCTGGCGACCAGCAACAGGACCTGAGAGAACAGCATGAAGCTGTGTCAGGGGAGGTTCAGGTTGGATGTTAAGAAAAGGTTCTTCACTGAGAGAGTGGTTAGGCTCTGGAACAGGCTCCCCAGGGAAGTGTTCATGGCACTGAGCCTGCCAAAGTTCAAAATGCTCTCAGACATATGGTTTGATTTTTTGGGTGGTCCTGTGAGGAGCCAGGAGTTGGACTTGGTGATTCCTGTGGGTCCTTTCCAACTTTGGATATTCTATGATTCTACATTTTCCTCCCAAAAGTGAAGTAAAACCCATCAAAATGCAAGAGTTGATTACATGATATTCTGTTAATCAGTACACTGATGTAGATAAGTGCTAACTAAAGGCAAACCCCTACACTCTTGTAAGCTAGGCTTTGTCCTTATATGACTATCTTAGGTATTTAATGAAGATAGGAGAGCTAAATGTGTGCAAATGAGTATGGAAAAACACAACGTAATTTGATTTAGTTGACTTTTTTTCTTTTAAATGGTCCTCATGAAATAACATGCTGCTTATTTCTCCTTTACTTGAAGTGTACTACCTGCTTCACAAACAATGTCAGCTTTTTGTTTTTATACTCCCTCACTTTTTATGAAGGGTACTGTGTTTAGAACATAGTACACAATATTTTCTTGTTTAATATATATTTTATTGGACAGATTCCTGAAAGCAGACTGGAGAGACAAGGCTGTCAGTTTCAAAATGCCATATATAATTTAACAAGTGGGTAATTGTTTGGGATACTGTCACCTAGCCAGTAAACATTGTGAATATGTGCATTTGGCACAGGGGCAGGAGGCAAAGAAAAGGAAAATTCAGAACTATGAGAATATTTTTTAGCATTTTATACTTTGTAAATGTTCTAGAATATATTTATTATTAGAGGAGTGGTTTTAGTTTGGCTAATAGAGCTTATGTATTTTTATAGTATATGTATTTTTTAGCATATATATTTTTAGTATATGTATTTTTCTAGTATATGTATTTTTATAGTATATGTACTTTTATAGTCAATAGAATTAGTAAAAAATATTTAAATCACTCTAGATAGAATTAACTTCAGCAGACTTGTGCATCTTTTCCTGAATGTTCATATGCATACATATACGTTACATTTTTTTCCTTCAATTCAGGACAGGATTCCCAAAGCTAGAATGAAATACAGTCCTGTCAAATTGCATAAGAAGGAGAGTCTTTTTGTCTCACTTGTTAGTGATCTCTTTCCAACAGTAAGAGTCCATAACAGTATTCTAAAATAAATTGTATTTACAAATAGTCATACATTTCATGGCTGTCACTTTCATGTATGGAAGATTTATTTTAGGTTCTGAACTGAGGTTCTGTTTCATTTAGTTTTACTATGTTTACAAGGGTAAACAACAGCAAGTAGAGCACATGGGTTAACATACCTTTTTTTTTTTTTTTCTTTTTAATTAGATAAGTTATTATAATAATATGGTTGTTTTGTTGTTGTTGTTGTTTGTTTGTTTGTTTTTCACGACATTCATATACTGAAATAGAGTTAAAGATGTTGTTATGGTTTAATCTGGCAAGCATCTTGGTATCACACAGCTGCTCACTCACTCTCCCCACGTGGCATAGGGGAGAGAATGGGAAAGGTAAAAGTGCAAGAACTCATGGTTTGAGACACAGACAGCTTACTAGCTAAAGCAAAAGCTGTGCACACAAGTAAAACAAAACAAGGAATTCTTTCATTGTTTCCCATCAACAGGCAGGTGTTCAGCCACTTCCAGGAAAGCAGGGCCCAGCACACATAGCAATTTCTTGGGAAGACAGATGCCATCACTCACAACAACCCCTCTTCCTCCTTCTTTAACTCAGTTTTATTTCTGAGCATGACATCATATGGTATGTGCTTTGGTCAGCCTGGGTCAGCTGACCTGTGTCCCCTCCCAGCTTCTTGTGCACTCCCAGGCACCTGGCAGGGCAGCATGAGAAGAAGAAAATACCTTGATTCTGAGGTCACTACTCTGGAACCACTAAAAACATTGGTGTGTTATCAACACTATTTTCATCAAAAATTCAAAACACAGCATCATACAAAACTCTATGAAGAAAATTAACTCTATCGTAGTCTAAACCATAACACTTATGTTGTGATATGACAGACTTTATGGAAACACACTTCAGGGTTAAGTTGTATAAATCGCTTGTGTTGTGGTTTAACCCGGCTGGCAGCTAAACACCACACAGCCTTCGCTCACCCTCCCCCCTCCCTCTCTGGGATGGGGGAGAGAAACGGGAAAGTGAAGCCTGTGAGTTGAGATAAAGACAGCTTATTAAGACAGGAAAATAATAATAACAATAATGATAATAATAATAATAATGATAATTATGATAACAGTACTACTACTAATAAAGTGTACGAAACAAGTGATGCACAATGCAATTGCTCACTACCCGCTGACCAACGCCTAGTCTATCCCCGAGCAGCCGGCCACCCTACCCCGGCTAGCCACCCCTATATATTGTTTAGCATGACGTCAGATGGTATGGAATACCCCTTTGGCAGTTTGGGTCAGCTGTCCTGGGTCTGTCCCCTCCCAGCTCCTGCTGCACCCCTAGCTTTCTCAATGGCAGGACAGAGCGAGAAGCTGAAAAGTCCTTGGCTTGGTGTAAGCACTGCTCTGCAACAATTAAAACATCAGCATGTTATCAGCACTCTTCTCATCCTATTCCAAAACATAGCACCCTACCAGCTACTAGGAGGAAAACTAACTCTGTCCTAACTGAAACTAGGACAGCTTGCTATTTTGACACTCTAGTGAATTGTAACCGTCTGAATTAATGTGAATAATATTTATATTTATATCATACTCAAGAAACTATAAATCTATATATACACCCAAGAAACAAAGAAAAAAATGAAATACAAATGTAATCTGTGTAATCTTTGTTTTTTATCTCAGTGTTTTTCAGCTTCAGTGATGGAAAAAACAAATATTTCAAGTTCAAGATGAGATTTAGAAAATAATAGAGAACACCTTTCAGGTTACTTCAACTAATTAAGCTATTTTAAATGATTTGCCATCATTTTGACAGGATGACATTTTCCATCACACCCTGCAGTTCCTGAAGTGATTCTCAGTCTGTCTATGCTTCCGCCTACTGTGCAGTGATAAGATACCAAGGGCAACAGCAGAAAAATCAGCCCTTGTAGTAGTAGCTAGGAACATTGTACATATCATTTAACCTGCTTCTCTAGCACACTCCTTTGCAAAGAACTTTACACAGCTAAATGCATTGCAAAAAGAATTATGATTTTTATGTGCATGTATATATTTATATATCATGCCACTGGGTTTTTTTATCTCGTTATATTTCATGTGCCAAATTACACTGCAGTAATTTCAGAGTTACACTGGTGAGTTCAATAGATGCAATCCAGATTTACAATGGGATGACTGATTAAAATCTGTGTAATGACTCCTTTCCTGAAAAGGTCCTAGTTTGAGGCAAGATTCAATACTAACTTCTACTTATATTAAAATAGAAAAGATATGATAAGCACTGCCTTTTTGTCTTCCTGTACTTACACTAAAATACAATAGTTAAGAAAATTATTTTTTACAAACAAAAATTTTAAACTCAGTTAATTTCTTCTGTCATTTTCCATTGTTGACATGATTTATCTTTTGCTGCTGCTAGAGAGAAGGGATGGTTACAATTTTATTTAACTGCTTCTGTCTTATAATTGCAAACACAACAACAACAAATATTGGATTTCAGGGAGTATCATAAATAAAACAGAATTCTATCTTCAGAAACTTAGAAAATATTTCAAGCAATTAAAGGCTTTTTTTTTTTTTTGTCTAGAATGAGTAATTAATTACAAATTTGTATTGATTTGTGTTATTTAATATTCATGGAAAATCTTATTTTCTGTTAGTAAATTAAGAGTGCTATCGATCTGTGCCAAAAACAATATTAATACAATTAAACTTATATAGCTTTGTTTTGGTATGAAAATAAAAATATTTTAACTAAGTAGGCATTCATACCAAAACAGACTTTATGATAATAGCAATGTAAATAATATATAAGATTTATAGATATCCATATCTTAATAAATCTAGTCTCTCGGCACAGAAAGTGCTACTGAAATTAAAGGAAACATTTTTCACTGTGAAAAAAATTGTGTCATCTGCATGAATTCCCAATGTGTTTTAATAAGCCAGTATCATCTCTGTTTTGAGTTAATGTAGAACTGTAGCAAATATATTTTTGTTACTGAGGAAAAGTGGAAGATTTATCTCACTGCCTTGAACACTTAGATTCCCTTATGGTGTTCACTTATTCTTCTTAATGGGTGTTTATACAATGTCTTTTACTAAACCATTGGCTCAAGTTTGAGCAAACTAATTCTGTTTGTCATTCTCCAAACTAAAGTAGTCCAGTAACGATCACAAGGCATAAAGAGATGTTGCTATGTAACTTCTAGATGCAAATGAGAGACTGATTTGTATAAGCAATCCAAGTAGCAAAACAGCAAGTTATGGTTATGAACCTCTGAAGACACTTCCCAGAATGTGAATGATATCTGTGAACAAGTGCACAAAACAACATCTGTAAGAAATAAGTTTCTTACAGTTAAAAGCTGATACTCACAAAGAAACCGTCTAATCTGATTTCCTGTTTTACGGTATCTCAAAAACAGATACACAAACCCATTGCTGAAGGTGTACAAAAGAGGCTCTCTGGGCAACTCTTTCCAATGGTTAATTAAAATGCAATGCAACAAAAAGTTAAACTTTGTTACCTTACTTAAAACACATGGTAGTTAGTATATTTTAAAGATTAATGTGAAGTTCCATCTGGTCTATACTTTCCAGGATCATCTCCTGTGACTTATTCTTTAATCCATAAAATATCCAAAATGTGATAATAATTCACATTAGTGGTTCTGTGAATTTTCAGATGGTCTTTTAAGATTTTTTGCTTTACAATATATGATCATATTAGTTCA
The DNA here is from genome assembly GCF_013377495.2 of Cygnus atratus. Classification (NCBI taxonomy): domain Eukaryota; kingdom Metazoa; phylum Chordata; class Aves; order Anseriformes; family Anatidae; genus Cygnus; species Cygnus atratus. The sequence goes on along the minus strand of NC_066362.1, from coordinate 133,515,953 downwards.
TTTATGTTTCATTTTAGCCAAGGTGTCTCTCACTTGTCTCACTTGTCTCTCACTACAGCATAGTATATTGAATTTGTACATAACTGTGTTTGTTTCAAATACATCACAGAAACATTTATCTAATGGTTCTGAAATGTTTTCTGTATCTATATTTAGTAATGAATATACATGACCTAAGATTTTTTTTTTGTTCTTAATACATGTATAAAATTCTTAGCTTTAACTTTCCCCACAAGATTTTGTACCTTTAATATATACAATTAATAAATCCATGACTTTTTATATATCATTTTTATTAAATAATTCTCCATTTTATTTTTTCCAGTCAATTACGTCAGTGCCAATTGTCCCTTCAAACATATATAGTCACAAATGAGATTTTGTGTGTTTAAAAAATATATATATGTATATATAAAATATGTTCACAAACATATGCAATATGCATATATCATAGAATTATAGAACCATAGAATATCCCGAGTTGGAAGGGACTCACAGGGATTATCGAGTCCAGCTCCTGGCACCACACAGGTCTGTGTGACTATATCCCTGGGGAGTCTGTTTCAGTGCATGACCACCCTCTCTGTGAAGAACTTTTTCCTGATATCCAGCCCAAACCTCCCCTGTCACAGTTTGATACCATTCCCTCGGATCCTGTCACTGGTCGCTAAAGAGAATAGATTGACACCTGACCCTCCTTGTGAGGAAGCTGTAGACCGCGATGAGGTCTCCCCTCAGCGTCCTCTTTTCTAGGCTGAACAGGCCAAGTGACCTGGGCCATTCCTCGTATGTCTTCCCCTCTAGGCCCTTGACCATCTTTGTAGCCCTTCTCTGGATGCTCTCCAACAGTTTCACAACCATCCCCATCAGGTAGTGGACCTATGTTTTCTCTGGTTCTCTTTTTTCTATTCACGTATTTTAAAAAGCCCTTTTCATTGCCTCCCACAGACCTGGCCAGCTTCAACTCTAATTGGGCTTTGGCTGCATGAATTTTCTCCCTACAAAGGTGAACAGCGTCCCTGTAGTCCTTCCATGTTGCCCGACCCTGCTTCCAGGAGCCATAAACTTTATTTTTATGCCTAAGCTCCAGAAGAAGATCCCTGGTCAGCCAAGCCAGCCTTCTGTCCTGTCTGCTTGACTTCCGATATTTTGGAATTGCCTGATCCCATGCTTTTAGGAGGCAGTGCTTAAAGACTGACCTGCACTGATGGATGCCAATGCCTTCATAAATAGTTAAAATATGCACATAACCTTATAAAATCCTTCAGTCATTTAGGATGGAAGAGACCTTCAAGATTACCAAATTCAATAATCTACCTGACCTACCAAGACCTGTCACTACATTCTGTCCCTTAATGTCCTTAAAGTCATATCCACACATCTCTTAAAAACCTCCAGGTATTTCCCCCACCGCTTCCCTAGGCAGCCTTCTCCATTGCCTAACTACCTTCTCCATAAAGTTCTTTCTAACAGCCAATATAAACCTCTCCTGCTGCAACTTGTGACCTTATCCAGCACTTCAGCAGCAGATTCTTGTAGAGTTCTCTTTCTGTTGACCATGAGTTTGAAACTTTTTACAGCAAAAGGCCTTCACACTAACAAACAAAAATCATGTTGTTCTAAAACTTTATCATATAGCATTATTAACAAATACAGAATAAAGAAATTCACAAATGACATGGTGAACACATTTAGTACAGTGATGCAAAACACAAACAGAAGAAAAGAAAGAACAAATTTAAGAGAAGGAAAGTATATAAGCAAAAGTTGAACATAGAGATTTTAAGGAGAATTAAAAAAAATGATATTGAATTGTAAGATTTTGGGGATCTGCAGAGGGAAGCCATGATAAAAATATAATTTTAGATACAGAAGAATTCAGGCAGAATATTAGCAACTTCATTTTTAATAGTAATATTATATCTTAATCCACGTAAAGTAGTGAAATATGATAATCATGTTTCGGTCTAAACAATCAAGGTTAAGTTCATTTGCTACTTAGCACTCAAGCTGTTCCTGCTAAATTTTGGCCCCCAGGAAGCCCAATATGTCTAATGTCTATGCCTAATATGTCGCGTACTTTCAACGTTTAGTAATCTCATCATGTGTTTATCTGACTAAAGTTAAATTGGTCTAAGCTAAATGATTAGTTTTGCAATATAAGATATACAAAGCATATTTCATACAGGCCTGTTGAAACAATTAAGATTAAATGATTGTCACATATGTGTACAAATGTACACATCTACTGACTACTATGTTGTATTAACATAAAGTATATGGATCAAGATTCTAATCAATTTGAACTGAACAATTGCTAAATACAGACTAATGCTCAACCCTTTTGTGTCTGCCAAAATGTAACTCACTACTGAATTGGTCTTGCTGAATGAAAGACTTAGTGTAAGAAATTATTCATTTTATACCTGTAAATAAATACTATTCCAGATACAAGAAATGTCCTCGTTAACTCATGGAGAATAACGTAATCTCTCATACACAGAATGGAGCAGTCTGTCTTAGGAAACTACCATTTATCAGAAAACTTTACCAATAAGTGCTTTAAAGCTGTGTTTTATTTTTAAGCTTTAATGATCCTGATCATTAAATTGAAGAGAGAGCTTCTTTAGCATAAATATGCTTTCCCCTCTTTCCTCTTACGTCTCCATAGAATGGCAGCTGCAACTAACAAGCCTATTATTTGTAAGAAAAATCCTACCACATTCCAGCTGCATCAAAATGACATGTTTCCTTGAATCTACAAGCATCTACCATATTTTCTTTATCATTGCTGGGCAAACTCAAGTGGAAGAGGAGAGTCTACAGATCATGGAAGGAGGGGCTGGCCACTTGCGAGGAATATAAGGCAGTTGTCAAAGAATGTAGGGAGGCAACTAGGAAAGCTAAGGCCTCCCTAGAATTAAACTTTGAGAGAGGGATCAAGGACGACAGAAAGGGCTTCTTCAAATACATTGTGGATAAAACTAGCACTAGAGGCGATGTAGGACCACTAATGAACGAGGTGGGTGCCCTGGTAACAGAAGATAAAGAGAAGGTGGAGTTACTGAATGCCTTCTTTGTCTAGAATGCCAGAGGCTCTCCTGAGGAGCCCCGTGCCCCTGAGGCCCCAGAGGAAGTTGGAATAAAGGAGGAGTTTGTCTTGGTTGATGACGGCTGGGTTAAGGAGGGATTAAGCAAGCTGAACATCCATAAGTCCAAGGGTCATGATGCATCCACGAGTGCCGAGGGAGCCAGCGGAAGTCATCGCTAGGCAACTCTCCATCATCTTTGGTAAGTCATGGGCATTGTGAGAGGTGCCTGAAGATTGGAGGAAAGCAAATGTCACTCAGGTCTTCAAAAAGGGCAAGAAGGAGGATGCGGGTAACTATTGAATAGTCAGCCTCACGTCCATCCGTCACAAGGTGATGGAACAACTTATCCTTGGCCTTGTCTTTAGGCATATCAAGGATAAAAGGGTCATTAGGGGCAGTCAGCATGGCTTCACCAAGAGGAAGTCGTGCTTGACCAACCTGATAGCCTTTTATGAGGATATAACTGGGTGGATAGATGATGGAAAGGCAGTGGATATGGTGTATCTTGATTTCAGTAAAGCCTTTGACTCCGTTTTCCACAGCATCCTCGCAGCTAAACTGAGGAAGTGTGGTGTGTACAATCAGGTAGTGAGGTGAACTGTAAACTGGCTGAAGGGAAGAAGCCAGAGGGTTATTGTTAATGGGACGGAGTTGAGTTGGAGTCCTGTATCTAGTGGAGTCCCTCGAGGGTCGGTACTGGGACCAGTGTTCAATATATTCATCGATGATTTGGCTGAGGGAACGGAGTATGCCGTCAGCAAGTTTGCTGAAACACTAACCTGTGAGGAGTGGCTGGTACACCGGAAGGCTGTGCTGCCATTCAGAGGGACCTTGACAGGTTGGAGAATAGGGTGGGGAGAAACTTAATGAAATATAACAAGGGCAAGTTAGAGTCCTGCATCTGGGCAAGAACAACCCCAGACACCAGTATAAGTTGGGGACTGCCCTGCTAGAGTGTAGTGAGGGGGAGAAGGACCTGAGGGTCCTGGTGGACAGCTGGATGACCATGACCCAGCACTGTGCTCTTGTGGCCAAGAAGGCCAATGGCATCCTGGGGTGTATCAGAAGGGGTGTGGTTAGTGGGTCGAGAGAGGTTCTCCTCCCCCGCTACTCTGCCTTGGTGAGACCACATCTAGAATATTGCGTCCAGTTTTGGCCCCTCAGCTCAAGAACAGGGAACTGTTTGAGAGAGTCCAGTGCAGAGCCACAAAGATGATTAAGGGAGTGGAGCATCTCCCTTACGAGGAAAGGTTGAGGGAGCTGGGTCTCTTTAGCTTGGAGAAGACTGAGGGGTGATCTTATTAATGTTTATAAACATGTAAAGGGTGAGTGTCAGGAGGAAGGAACCAGGCTCTTCACGGTTACATCCAATGATAAGACAAGGGGCAATGGGTGCAAGCTGGAGCATGGGAGGTTCCGCTTAATTTTCTTTCTTTTTTTTTTTTTTTTTTTTTACAGTGAGGGTGACAGAACACTGGAACAGGCTGCCCAGAGTGGTTGTGGAGTCTCCTCCTCTGGAGACTTTCAAAACCCACCTGGGCATGTTCCTGTGTCACATGACTTAAGTGTTCCTGCTCCAGCAGGGGGATTGGACTAGATGATCTTTCAAGGTCCCTTCCAATCCCTAACATTCTGTGATTGGTATAAGGAATTACTAATTATCTGCATATCTTATTTTGCTTGATTTTTATTTTATTTTTACAAGTATAACAACATGAATTTTTTAAATTGAAATTTATTGAAACATTATGACCCTGGCTTCTGACTTCTCTTTCTGATTAATTAAAGCCTTTCAGTTTCTTTGTTAATCTGTCACCTGGGAAATTCCTCCTAGATACAAGACAAAGCCATTAGAACCATCAAATATAACAGAGACCCAGTGTGTCACAAATTCTTTCTATCACTTAACCAAGGGCTCTACTCTTTCACATTTTGTCTTTATTTCTGAGAACAGTTAAGAGGATGTGCTCGCTTTCAGCTCCCTCCACAGGTTCTCAAGTTCTTCTACAAACTGTGAAATGGAAGCGATGTCCGTGCTGCTACTGTATATCACCATCAGTACTCATTCACCTGTCAAGCTCTGAACTGTCTAAGTTCAAGGTGTCCTTTTCCTGGCTGATATATTTCTGTTCCTTCCATGGTAGCCAAGGCTGATTAATTTCTTTCAAACACAGACATAGATGGCTTTGCAGTTGTTTTTCTATTCAAAATTGTATTTGGGTAGGTTAATCATGGAATCATAGAACCATTAAGATTGGAAAAGACCTCCAAAATCCTCTGGTCCAACTGTCTCCCTATCACCAATATTACCCTCTAAACTATTTTCATAATCTTCAACATCAAAGGCTTGTGCTTTTAATTTATATTCCTTTTCTGTCTGGGTATTCAGGTTCACAGCTTTGAAATCATAAATTCAAAATCAGGGAGTAAGAAAGACTCCAAACTCAATTGAAGCTTGCATGCATCCTTTGTGTGAAGGCTGCTTGTCATCTTTGGTCAAATCATTAAGTTATGAACTTACCTGATCTGAATCAGTTGTTGGTTAAAAGTTATTTCATGTAGTACAGAGGTTACTTCTCCTGAAATTTCTTTTTTACTTATTTATTTATTATTATTATTTTATTATTTTTTGTTTGTTTGTTTTTGCATTTTTTCAATGATATTGCTCATCATTAGAAAATGATTCGATATTTCTAGATATTTAGCTATGTACAGCTGGAAAAGTCTCCTTTCTTCAGTGTGCAGGGAGTCTATCCCATTTTTATTTCATGAAATTGTCTTTTGTCATAAGCAGATCAAAGATGGCTAAAAAATAAGTTTAAAAATAGTGTTAAATACTTCAAAAATATATTTTTAAAAAAGTTATATGCTTCAACAATAAACTGCTGTTTCTGTTGCAGTGTTGGGGTTTAGAGAACGTGAGAAAAATTTGTGAAACTTTGAAACAGTGAAGGCCAGAAGTCTATATTTAATATCTTTTTAAAATACATAAGCAATGTTTAAGATTGTTCTGATTTAGAAATGCCAAACAAAAAAAGTACATTTCCTGTTTTTGCATATTGTAAGACATCATTTTATGTTGTGGAGGGCAATATTCTTGAATGTTTGTTTGTTTCTTATTTTTCACTAGTATACATAATGATGGGCTCTAAATTAGATATTACTGCCTATAAAAGAGAATTCAGAGCCACAGCTGTTTCTCTCTTAAGATGTCAGCTCAGTTTTCAGTTTTTCCCAGCAAAGAGATAATACAGTTAAAAAAAAAAAAAAAAAAAGGAAAGAAACTGATACTAAATAACAAAACAAAACAACTCCATGATGTTAACTGCATCGGTGAATTCACATCTTTAATATTATGCATATCTTTGGCCACTTCATCTCAAAAAGACAATACTGTAACTAGAAATGTACTCAGAAATTATCAAGGATGACAAAAGGTATTCCTTACAAGGGAAGAATTTTTAGCTAAGTAGACACACTAAGCATTCTAGAAATCAGGCTTTCTAGCTGAAGAGCCTGAGATACAAAGTCTGCATAACCCAAGGAAGTGCAGAAAGCAAACAAGAAATACTTATTTTCAGAACAGAACAACTGGAAAGACATCTTAAAAGGCAGCAAGTTTCAAGACAAGAGGAAAGAAAAACATCTTTTTTTCTTTCTTTCTTTTGAAAGGGAGAGAGATTGAGTGTGTGATTTCATTGTGCAATGCATTGCTGTACCATACCAAAGATGACGAAAGATGTTAGACAAATTAATGATAGATATCTGTTGCTGGACATCATTTAAACACAATAGTCTCAAGCTTAGAAGGCTTTGAACAGTTGATTCCCAGAAGCTGAGCAGTATAATAAGATTACTCTTATCACTTCTGTTTCTCAACTATCCCATAATCATCTCATTCTGGTTATATTTAGAATTATAATGCCAAACTGGGTAGTCCTGTGGTCAGAGCTATCAAAAAACTCTTGACATAAAGTATCATTACCTTAATTTGGCCTGAATTTCTACTTATTCCTTTTCTCATGAACTCAGGTAATGCAGACTGGTTGGATTACATGTAACTCATTTCCCTGTTAAAAAAAAAAAAAAAAAAAAAAAAGCAAGCACGAATTTAGATAATTAGATTATCTTGAACTAAGGAGAAAAGTGATTTAAAGAACTCCTGATATATATTTTTTATTATTATTATTTTTAAGGAATTATTAAAGTATTTAACTAAGAAAAAAAAAAAAAAAAAAAAAAGAAGCAAGAGTTTCTTTAAGAATTTCTTTCTGAAGTAGGGATGACTGTATTTTCCAAAGGGATATCTTCTCTATGTGCAGAAGTAGTTAACTCTTTTCAGTAAGTATCCCTTAACTTTGATATATGCTGGTAGAAAGGTATAAGATGATTTCAATAAGCAATGCATTCAGTCAGAAGACACCAGCAACTAACACTGTATGTGGATGCAACACAGCATCTGTAGACTGCAGAAATGGTTCTGTTAACCAATGGAGACCAACATTTTCATTATGTCCACACTGAGATGTTAAAATATGAATGGAGAAGGAGATAGATTGCATATTAGAAATACATTTAAAAAAATAATAACAATGAGATAACTATCTAGCAAGTCTTCTTAGAGTACAGAAGATGAATTATTTTCTTCAAAATCATAGCTTTATAGAATTTTTAAGGTTGGAAAATAAGACATTTTATTTATACAATTGATCACAGACAAAATTTTAAGTGTTTTTGTTTGTTTGTTTCATTTACTTTTATATGTCAAGCAAGAGAACAAAACCACAAAGGGCTATTTTCTCTTAATTGAAAATGTAATTTTAATTATTTAATTTGGTAGAAACTGTATAAGGTAAAGCATGATACAGCTAACAATGACAAGGTTTGTACTAAGCTGTTACAGACTGCCATAGAACCAGAAATTTCATGAGCAGAAACAGCAAACTGAGAAAGTGATCTACTTTCATGCAAAAATTATGTGACCATTCACCTGAAAATACTTTCTGATGTAACTTTCAAATAGTCTCAGTTAAATCCACCTATGTGTCTATGCACAGGTGTCTAAACTACAATGTCACTTCTAGGAATCTGTCTTATGATGAAATGACGTTTGTTCATGTCTCAGTGAAGAGTCTAAAAAAGTCTTTAAAAGTTGTGATTTTGAAAGGATCATATAATCACCTGTTTGTAGGGGATATTGTTACACAGACAGAAGGTCTACAAGTAAGTTGTGAAGTGGAAGGAATGAGTGGGACTAGGTACCAAGATGTTTTCAAGAAAAAAAAAAAATTGTAGAAGGGCAAATTTTGTATCAGTTGTATTTAAATGTCCATAAGAAAGAATTGCAGAAATCAGAAATAATCTGTGCTCATCTATTTCCAAATAAAATCTTCATATTACATCCTATGATATCTCCAATAACATTAGGAAGTTTGGACGGGTTGTAAGGACTGAGAGAAAAGGAAGATGCTGTCATCATTCGTATACACAGCTTCCCTGATCCGTCCATAACAAACTGATAAATCATATTCATAATTGTAGTGCTACAATGCATGAGGACACACTTGCATGGGTTAATCACAGCAATTGTGACGATTATAGTCCAGAGACCTGAAACTGTCATAACGTGTAACAGATAAGTCTTCTTTCCTTTTTTACAGAAACAGCCTTTCTGCATGGCTGGATCAGATTCATCCAAATGATTTATTCTTTAGATCAGCCTGAAAGGTTTGTCTCTTTAATAGAGGCAGATTTTTTTTTTTTCCAAGGGCTCAATTGTAGGATAAATGAACTATCTTCCCCTGAGTTTTGTTCCATTGAAAAGTTAGTTACACTTGCAGGATATCATGGAATGAAGTCTGAGCTAGGAAGGACCAGAATCTGACAGTTTCCTCAGCAAACCCAACCATTAGGGCTCAAAAAGTGCATGAAGGCATTTGAAGCTTGAAACAGATGTGTTTGATATGTTTGATAGCTAATATTCACCTAAAAAAAAAAAAAAAAAAAAAAAAAAGAAGGCAGTAAGAAGCTTTGAAGCCTATACGTATAGCCTATATATAAATTTTGGAGAATAGGAATGTCTATACCCCTTTTCAAGCAGAATAGTATAGCAACCATGAATTTACTAAAAGAGCTGGAAAGAGGTACTTCTCTGTGTTGGAGAGGAAACTGTTCTGAAACAAGATCAAATTACCATAGCTAAATGATATTGGATAACACATCTTGTTTGGGTATCATTTTTAAAACAGGAATATTTTATGCAATTTTTATTTATTATGTTTAAATATTTTCAAATGGCTAAACTCTAGGGACAGTGTGAAGCACTTCTACATGGAAGAAAATTAACAGAAAGGGGGGGGTGCAGAATGCAAAACATTTTACGAGAAAAATTGTTATGCATCTGGTATTTGCATTTCCTATTAAACTTCACTTACTCAAAGAGAAAACCTTCTTTAAAATGGTGAAGGTCTCAGCTCAATTTGCCTGTTAATAAAATTTAATTTAACCAAAAACCTACAAGAAAGCAAAAGCTGAAACAAAGTCTATTGCTGATTGGTTTAATGTGAGGAACCTGAAAATGATGTTGACATTTTTCCAGCCTGGAGCAATCACTACACTGAATCTCTTAATTGGCTACCTAAGCCTCTCTCTTTCTCTCTCACAGCAGTAAGCTCATACTTGCAGCTGCAGGAACCTCCTGTTTGTAAATACTTACATGACAAAAAAATGGGGCAAAAAAAAGACTCCCTGTCTTGGATATACCAGTTAGCTTTTTAGATACCAGTTAGTTTTTCAGCTGTGAGACTCTGAAAAAAAAATCCTGGTAACCTTCTTCATTGCGTGAGAGCATGAAGTGTGACATTACTAGCTTTAATGTGTCAGACTGGAAAATATATAAGGCATTATGGTACAGTCACATTGTCATCTACTAGACTGAACTAGTTTCATTAACAATGACAACCATAGCAATAATAAAAGGTATGCAAAGCCCAAGTCAGTTATTAGCATTTTATGGGAGGTTTGCAATCACACTAGATTTATTTTTCTTAAAAAATTGCATTTTGAATTTTATAATAAAATGATCCAGTGCTTTTATTGTTTCACATGGTCTCTTTTCTGGAACCTGTAGAAGTTCAGCAGAATATTATTTTTTACATTTAATTTTATGAATTTCTACTTACTTAAGTTGTAAATAATTTAGAGAAATATTGTAACTATTATTGCAAACTGCTTTTTCCAAAGAAGCTTATGGATTTATTGTTAGAAACTACTATTTAATACATTTTAATTTGTGGAAGATTTTTAGGCAGGCAGTAGGGTTCTAAAGAATTTTAATTTATTACAGTAAACATTTTTGTTTGTTTGTTTACAGCAATAACTTCTGTCATAAACATTGGAATTTTACCACTTTAAATTACTTAAAGAAATGAACGTACTGCACTAAGACTCAAAGAGACAAAATTCTTTTCTTTGTGCCGGACTTTCTTTAAATTTTCTTGGCAGCACTTTCTGTTCAGAGATCTTAAATTTACAAAACTTTACAACCTCTCAGAATTAGGATTTGGGTATTTTCAGCAAATCTGCTTCACTATTCAGATATCAGAAAAATATATTAGAGGTGTTTAATGCACAACACTGCCTTAATAGTTTTATTAAAATGATTGCCACTGTGTGAATAAGAATAGAATTTCAGTAGCTTAGAATATGTGTACATGATAGATCTGAAGAAAAAGCCATAAACAGGAATGCTTTCTGTAGACATATTTTTTTGCATCCTACAGTAAACTGCTTTTGACCATCTCTACTGAAAACTTTATTAACAATCTGAAAGAAAGCAGGAATACTGGCAAAATGTATAAAGTCTGCAAACATTTCAGGAGTGGTAGCTAATAAAGGCAGGTGTGTCCTTTGGCTCTGACACACTCGTGCATGTGTTTCAATATAGCTAAATGAAAAGGTGTACATAAGGAAACTAAAACACAGGTCTCGCTTATAGAAGGTAGAACTGCATTTTAGAAATCAGCAGAGAAGATGTGGTGATTTTGATAAGGGAGATGAAGAGACTCAGACCATAATAAAACAATCTAGTTTAGTCTGTAATTAGATTTGAAATGACTAAAATGCATGTGCTTTAGGAAAGTGATGCAGACCACTGAAACAATGAAGAGAGGGCACTAAAAGCAGGTGCATAGAAAATTTTGCTGTGTGTGTAGGTAATTCCCTATTTGCTAAACCTAGACCTAGCTACAGAAATAGGATATGTAATGTTCTCCAGTAAGAGTGGTGTAGTAATAAAACATTATAACCATCCTGAATATCTCACATGACTCTTTTGGGGTGCAGACTCTCAATCAAAGTAGAGTATATTTCTAAAAATGAGTTTTAGATTCAACATGAATCATGAATTTGCAACAGGAATCACTTGGTAAAAGACTGCTAATAAACGAGTTCATGCTAAAGGAAAATAATAATCAGCTTTAGAGTTTTTAATCTGATAATCATGAAAGAAAGGTATGAAGTTAGTGATATGAATTTTGTTGTTTAGACATCAAAGCAGAATTGAAGATCAGCACTCCATAACAAAGAATTTTCTTCATTATACCTGTTTGGATCATTTTCCCATGCTAGTTCTTTTGCAAACTCAACTTTTCCTGAAGTCTCCCAGGAAAATCTTAGGAAGATATTATTCTATATGTGTGACAGAAAGGAAGCCTCCACAGTGTTTTTAATACTTTTGATATCTCTGACATCTGCTTCACACCTTTTAAACAAACCATGAAAAGTACTGATATATATGTGACCTATATACACTTGTCTTAGACCATAGCAAAGCAAAGTTCAGTGACTCTGCCAAATTTTTTTTTTTTGCCATAAACAATAATGTAAGTCAATGTATTCTATTTAGGTTATCTATATACATACATATAAAACAATCAGTTTTTCTATAATTAGTTAATTAAAAAAGAACAAACAAACAAACAAAAAACACTACTCACAATTATTCTGTTTTTTCTTTCTGTAGTCTAGAATTTTTGCCCATACTTTTATTTATTTATTTATTTATTTATTTTCAACCATACCATACTGCAACTTGGCTGGAAGAATAATAAACTTCAGTTTATATATTGTTGTAATTCCTGTAGCATTGAGCTCAATGTTTACATTCTTAGATGCAAGGATTTATTTCTGTATATATTAGTTAAAATCACTTTCTCTTTCCTAGATGTTCTTCCATTTACGACAATGAAGTTTGTGTTTTTTATAAAAATAGCTATCACCATTTCACATTGGTGATGTGGAAGCGGAGATAAAACAGAAAAATCTTACAAAGGTCAAAAGTTGAATGATAGGAAGGTATGAGATGCTAAGGCAATTGCTAGTGAGAAACGATCATTACTACAGTTTCTCATTAAACATATAATAATGTCAGTTGAGAATGACTATTATATGAACTCTGTGAAGGTGCATGTAGTTAGAATGGCATACAGTTCTTAAAACTAAACAACAACAACAACAACAACTTCTCTTTAAATAAAGATTTCACTGCATATAATGGCTTGTTCCTTCTCTATCCCAAGGCTTAAGCCATAGGTCTTGCATTTATATAGTTCAGCTAAGCAGAACAGGGCTCATGACAGAAATTCAAAGATCTTAAACTTTTATTATATTCTCAGTTTCAAATCCAGTCCAAATCTTCTCACTCCAAAATGTATCTAGAATAAATTTTCCCAATACTATTGGAGATATTAAGGAAACCAACAACCCTTTTGTATTTTGTTGGAAATATTTTCAATAATGAAAAATAATAACCGTCACTCATATTGCTTATTATAATTAGACTATTCTAATTTAATATCTTCCTTTTATGTGTGATCTGGTAGTTATTTTAAACTAGATATTTGTTAGCAGACTTCTCATATCCTGTTTTCAAAAGCAAAACTTGGCTTTCAATCCTCACAAGTACCTAACCTGGTGAGTATATCATGGCAGGAACTGTGCTATGATTATTCTGATGAATCTATATTAAAAATGTCTCTGTGGACTGAAGCTTTCAATTACAAACACAGGAGAGAAAAAAAAAATATTCTGATACCAGACAACAAATGTTTTTTATTGTTATTTTACCTGGTGAGGTAACATAATAAGACCATCAATGTTTCATTAACACTGAAGAACTCTGAGACATGCTGTCAGAAGCAATACCTTCTTCAGAGTAAAAATGTAATTTTTATTCTTTTTTATTTTCTCTCTTTTTTTTTTTTCCTTAAGCTTTAGCATTACTTAGGTGTGAGTCTGAAGCACTGACATCAAAATATTTCTTTCTGATGAATTTTTAAAGTTGTAATAACAAAATCCAATCACAAATAATAACAAAACCAACTTCTTCAGAGTAAAGTAACGTTCAGTGATTCAGTGATTCAGTGAGCTCTTACCTTTCACATTAAGGCTTTGTATTCATCAGTGCAACTCAGAAACCTGTCAATATTGTAATGGGTTTTGTTGGGGGGGGAGAGAAAAGCTATATCAATATCACAGGATGAGATAATTCTGCTAAAATTTAAGTTTTGCAATGTGAACTCTCCAAATCTGATAAGTTTACAAATCTGGCCTGGAAATATTTAAATGGGGGAAGGGGGAGGGGAGGAAGGGAGGAGTTTTTGAAGGGGGGATAAGTTTCTTTGTGACACAAACAGTTTTCAACCTTTTCATAAACTCAGAAAAGTATCTGTGGTTGTTTTACAGTATCTGTCAAATGTCTCTTCATTTTCCTAACCCGTCTGAAAATTACAGAGGGTCCCTTAAATTATAAAAGTAATCAAAATCCTGAATTACATTCCCTTTTAATTAAAATTTGTTTTGAAAATTTTCTTGAAAGTAGAATGACAGAGGAAATAGAGATGTCATCATGGAATATCAAATTGATGGCTTTCTATACATACTTTGTTCCTGCAATTCTTGATTGTTTGCAGAAATAAGATTTTTATGGTAAATTTTGTGCCAAATGGGTAACTCCTAGCTTTGTTATTTAAGGCTATGGTAGGCGAATACAAATTCATTGAACAGAAATTATGAATTCACTTAGTAAAGTGACAGAACATGTAGCAAGCTGCATGACTTAAATGAAAATCTTGTTTAAATTATGTGGCACAATAATTTTTTAAATGACAAGTAGTTCACAATTCTATCTTCATTTAAAATTGAGAAGCCATTCTCTAGTCTTTGTAGTCACAAAAAACATTTTGAAAACGTATGAATCAAGAATAACCAGAGAATGATATCTGTCAGCTCCTACCTAAGACACTAAATCCTAATTATTAAAATCCTATTTCTTCCCATATGTCAGTAATTCTTTGATATGCAATATTAATTAATTTTAGCTTCTGCAGATTCAAATGTAAGTGTTTCAAACCACAAATTCTGCTCATGTAAACTAACATTTTGTTCCTGCATAATCCTTCTCACCTTTTAGCTAAGGATAAGGTCTTATGAGAAGGCTGCGCTTGTTGACCATTTGGATAGTGCCAGAAGACACCACTAATGTTCATCTGACACTAAAGCAGTTTAAAGACAAAAGGCACCAAGAGCTAACATTATAATAGAATCAATAGTTTCTTGAATGTTTATTACCCTAAATCACTTCAGAATCAGAAAACTACCAGTGGTGGTGCATGGAAAGGGGTAAGAAAAAGCATTCAGGAGTGTAGAGAAGCAGAAGTCTCATTTAGTAATTACTTGCTGATACATTGGCATAGCTCTGCTGTGAACCACAATAGGCTGAGAAGTCCTAGTTAGAAAAATGTTACCCCTCCAGCATGAATTAAAGAGAATCAGGTTTCTACAGAATGATCCAGTTCTCAGACCTCAAACACCTCTGAATGCAACCGTCTGTTTCCTTGCAGAGCAAGACTACCACATGCAGCTGTTAAATTTAGTGAATAAATTTGGGTGGAAGGAATTGAGACCTGCTCTCTACACGTGAATTTCAAAATGTTTTACTATCTGCATTATCTTTCTCCTGTGTTATTTGTTTAGCCTGTAGAAAATAGAGTTACTCTGAGAAGAATGCGTTGTTAAATAAAAGTAATTCTTCATAAATTCAGAGAGAAAACCAGGGAAGATTTAGTGCTTCTACAAAATTGTCATTAAAGTCAAAATACAGTTCACAACTACAGAAAATCTTACACTCATTATAAAGTTATAACCTCTTCATTTTCTAACAAACAGTACAATCTAAAAGAAGGGCTTTAAGTTCAAGACTAGATTATTTCACCTCGTTCAGCAATTAAAAAGGAATTGCAAAAGAGATATTGTGGCATATGTAACAATTAAACATGCATTTTAATATAGTATTTTTGTTCCTGTTTTTTTCTTATAATGATGCTAATCAAAGCAATAGTAGGAACTGAAAATTGTTTTTAAATAGAGGTGCCTAACCTTTAGCACAGACAACTTGCAGCTTCTTAAATCACATCAAATCTTTATGCAACTAGAAAATGAATTATAGCACTATGTTTTTACGGATGTGAACTCTAGTGGTGGTGCTGTGGTACATAATAAAACTATCTTAAGTCTCTAACATACACACGGGCATCTTTTCCATCACAGATGCTTTATGCCTGCAGAGATAAGTGTGTTGACAACTGTATTCTACTCTAAAAGCTTTGAAATTAGAGCCACCAACAAGCATCTTTAATGGCTCTGGGATAGTTTCATGATCACCCCAGATAACAAAAAGTAAATGCATAATAGCAAAAGTACACATCCTTTCCATGTTGGAAACTAACTATTATATATGCACACTATATTTATTTGTGGGAAAGTACTTCTTTTAAGATCTGCTTCAAGAAGAGAGTCATTATATTTAATCACCACATTGGTGTCAATGCCTCCTCCCTGCTTCAGCTTGAAATTGTTATTCTCATATCACCACATTTCCACTAAGACTTGCAGTAACTTCTCCTGGAAGCATTGAGTAAGCAGATTATCAAAAGAGGAGACAATCTTTCAGTCTGGTGCTTGGAAGAGAAACATTTAGAAGTGAAACACTAGAAATAAAACTGCCAAATACAGAGGCAATATAGATCACAGTTACAAACAACATACCAGTGAAGGTCAGAGAGAGAGCAGATCAGGCTGCTCTTTACTTCTTTACATATTGCAGATGTTATGGTACATGAAGTCATTTAAAACCAATGACAGGACTGATTCTCTCCCAAGCCCCCAGATCACACACAATTAACTTGTTAAAACCATATGTAATATATATTACTGTGAAAGCCTAAGAGGATTCAGAGGAGTTTGGAAAAGAATAACCAGATTAGCTATAGCAAAACTTAAGCAAAACAAAAGTCTTCAGAAAAATTCTAGAAATCTCTCCTTTACAATATACAGAAATCACTAACTGGTGTATGTTAAACTCTGCCTAAGAGGGCTTACCTTAAGTGTAATACCTTTTGCATGTTGCCTCCTGCAAGGCTTTGTGAGCAGTGTTCTGAAACTGATAGTCATTGCTGCAATCTCTGATCTATATCTACTTCTTGGCTTATTGTACAGGTGTTCTTGTAAACTTACTTTTGAGAAAATAGGAAGAAAATAGAGATCTAAGATTTTCAAAGTAATATATGCAAACCATAGGTCTGTCCTCCCCCCCCCCTTTTTTTTTTTTTCCCTGCAGTGACTTTGTCAGTCTTGTATTTCCTGTTCTAATGAATCTGCACTCAGTCCTGATATTTAGTGCACAGCCCAGGGACTATTTCCCGTTTTGAAATTAGAAATCATACTTCCAAGAATGTATTTGATTATGTAAATATATTTCAGACATTGTAATGTAAAGCTTACCTTGCTGTGGGAAAAACTAATGTATTAGTAGGATATATCAAAGACTAGAGTTTTGGTTTTATTATTATTATTATTAATAATAATAATAATAATAAACATTATTATCACTAACATCATTATTATTAACATTATTATTATTAACATTTGTAGCACATGAGGCCTGGAGATGACTTGGAAGTTAATGTCTTTTTTTTTTCCTATATGTTGAACTCTGTCGGAGTTTCAGTGAAACCCAAAACCAAGTTCAGTTCAAATATCAGCTATCTGCATCTGTATACTGCATCTTTACTTTCTATGGTATTCTGAAACAATAAAGGAGGATTCCTATACCTGCAGGGTTCATACAGTAAGGACTACTTGAAAAGTATATATATATATATATATATATATATATATTAAATGAAGAAAAGGAAGAATGTGGAACATTCATTTTCTTCAGGACCTCAGGGAACTTTTCTTCACCAAAGAAAAGAGAACTAATGTTTTGTTATATGTGAACTGTCACTACATGATACTGTTTGCTTCTCAAAGTACCTAGCAACATTATACAAGGTGTACTTTTTCTTTAACATAGCAAGTTATGTAGCCACTGAACCAAAATGTCACAAGCAAAGCACTCAACAGTGATCTCTACTTGTCAGCAGATTCTTCAATTCCTTTAAATTACTGAACAATCAGTTCAGTACTGAAAAGCTGCAATGAGGTCACCCTGGAGCCTTCTCGTCTCTAAGCTGAACATCTCCAGCTCTCTCAGCCATTCTTTATAGAAGAGGTGTTCCAGGCCTTTGATCATCTTTGTGGCCCTCCTCTGGACCTGCTGTAACAGATCAACATCCTTCTTGTGCTGGTGACCCCAGACCTGGATGCAGTACTCCATGTGGAGACTCACAAGGGCAGAGTAGAAGGGGACAGTCACTTCTCTCAACCTGCTGCTCGCACCACTCTGGTTGCAGCCCAGGATGCAGCAACCCAGGATGCAGCAAGTGCACACTGCTGGCTCATGTCGGGCTCATGTCGAGCTTTTCATCCACCAGAACACCTAAATTATTCTCTACAGGGCAGATCTCAATGAGTTCTTCTCCCAGTCTGTACTCATGTCTGGGCTTGCCGCAACCCAGGTGCAGCACCTTGCACTTGGACTTGTTGAACCCCATTAGGTTCATGCGGGCCTGCTTCTCAAGTCTGCCTAGGTGCCTTTGGATGACATCCCTTCCTTCTGCTGCATTAACTTTACCACTCCGCTTGTTGTCTTCTGCAAACTTGCTGAAGGTGCATTCGACCCCACTGTCTACGTCATTGATAAAGTTATTAAAATATATTACTGGTCCCAGGATAGACCCCGAGGGACACCACTTGTCACCAACCTCCAACTGGACATAGAGCCATTGACCACCACTCTCCGGGTGTGACCTTCAAGAGAATTCCTTAGCCACTGAATGGTCCACCCATCAAATCCATCTCTCTCCAATGTGGAAACCAGGATGTCACGCAGGACCATGTCAAAGGCCTTACAGGAGTCCAAGTAGATGACATTGGTCTGCCTTCCCTTGTCAACTGATGCAGTCACTCCATCATGGAAGGCCATCAGATTGGTCAGGCACATTTTGCCCTTGGTGAAGCCATGCTGGCTGTCTCAGATCACCTCCTCGTCTTGCATGTGCCTTGACATTGCTTCCAGGAGGATCTGTTTCATGATCTTCCCAGGCACAGAGGTGAGGCTCACCAGTCTGTAGTTCCCCACATCCTCCTTTCTACCCTTTTTAAAAATGGGAGCAATGTTTCCCTTTTTCCAGTCACCAGGGTCTTCACCTGACTGCCAGGACTTTTCAAATATGATGGAGAGAGGCTTGGCAACTACATCAACCAATTCCTTCAGGACCCTGGGATGCATGTCATCAGACCCCACAGGCTTGTACCTGTTCAGCTTCATCAGGTGGTCTCAGACCTGCTCTTCACTTACAGTGGGTGGGACTTTGCTCCCCAGGCCCTCATCTATGGGTTCAGGGAAACAAAAGACTTGGGAAGCCTGATACTGTCAGTATCAGTGTCAGTGAGGACTGAGGCAAAGAAGTTGTTGAGTACCTCACTCTTCTCTATGCCTGCTGTTACCAGTTCTCCCTTCTAAGCCATCAGAGGGGGTACACGCTCCTTGGCCTTTCTTTTCTGAGCAATATACCTATAGAATCCCTTCTTATTATTCTTTGCATCCCTTGCCAAGCTCAGTTCCATCTGTGCCGTAGCTTTCCTAATCCCATCCCTGCACATCTGGACTGCATCCCTGTACTCTTCCCAGGCCATATGTCCCAGCTTCCACTGCCTGTGCATTTCCTTCTTGTGCCTCAGTTTGACCAGCAGGTCCTTGCTTCACCATGCCAGTTTCCCGCCTTCCCTGCTTGCTTTCTTACATATGTTAGGGGACCCAGTTGTTTTCCCTAGCAGAATGTTTATCCCCAGGCATCTGGAATTCACTTACAAAGAGTCAACATTCATTTAAAGCAGCGCCTCACTTTGACCAGCAGGTCCTTGCTCAGCCATCCTGCTTGTCTGCCCTTCCTGCTTGCTTTCTTACACAGGGGGATGGAGAGTTCTTGCGCTCTAAGAAAAGCATCTTTAAAGAGTTGTCAGCTCTGTTCAGCTTCTTTGTCCCTGAGGACAATGTTCCAGGGGACCTCATTCACTAAGTCTTTAAATAGCTTGAAGGTCTCGCTTTGGAAGTTCAGGGTCCTGACTTTAGTCTTTGTAAGGCCCATATTCCTCGAGATCACAAACTCAGCCAGGGTGGGATCACTGCAGTCTAGACTGCCTCCATTCTTGACCTCTTTAATGAGCTCTTCCGCACTGGTGAGCACCAGGTCAAGTAACACTTCTCCTCTGGCTGGTTTGTCTAATACCTGCACCAGGAAGTTATCCTCAAAGCACTCTAGGAATCTCCTGGATTACTTACGGCCTGCTGTGTAGTTTTCCCAGCCGGCATCCAGGTGGTTGAAGACCCCCATCAGGATGAGAGCATGCAAGCACGACACTTCTTGTAGTTGAAGCAAGAATGCCTCATCCACAGGCTCCCCTTGATTGGGTGGCCTGTAGTAGATCCTGACCACAAGGTGTCCTTTATTGTTGTGGTCCTTAACTCTCACCCACAAGCTCTCAGCCTGTCTGTGGCTGTTTCTCAGAGGCATCTCTTCACAATCAATCCCTTCCCTAATGTAGAGGGCAACACCCCCTCCCTTCCTTCCCTGTCTATCTCTTCTGAAGACTTTATATCCCTCTATTCCAGTGTTTCTTTTATGTGATCCATCCCACCATGTTTCCGTGATAGCAACCAGGTCATATTTGTCGTATTGCACCATGGTTTCCAACTCCTCTTGCTTATTTCCCATGCTGCGCGCATTGGTTTGGAAGCACTTCAGCTGGGCTATTGGTCATATCAGTTTCCAGACCCTTCCTGATTGCTCTGGGACAGTTCACGATTATTTCTCTGTTGGTTCTTAGAGTGACAAGGTTTTCAAGTTTCCATACTTCACTCAGAGGTGTATCCCCTTCCCCCGCTTCATCTAGTTTAAAGCCTTCATTCTAGTTTAAAACTCTCATTTCAACGGTTCTTTTTTTTCCTTTATTTATTTATTTTTCAGCCTTAATAACACATGAGTGATAGAAGAGGAAAGAGGAGCTAATCAGGCCACCAGATCTCACAGCTCAATGTACTAAAAAGCATCAAGAAATAGGAACCAACCCTGTTTATAGGAAAAAATATTGTTTTGGGACAGAAAATGCACATGAAAGATCATGTCAATGAACTTCTAGAATTGAATGAATTCTACGGTATTACTGAGCACCAAATGACTTCCTGAAGTTTGTTTGAATAATCCCTGAGGAAGAAGACCAGTTCATAGAATGTTTGGTGTATAAAGAAAGTAATGGAAGAAGAATTAAAATACTTGAAAAAGTTATGTTGTTAATAATGTTGGAGAGGAAACTTAAGGTCAAAGTTGAAATTCACACAGAAAATATCAATCTGAAAAAAAAAACAAAACTTTTTTTGGTGTTTTTACATCCATTAAGGATGCTGGAAATCAGATGATGAGAACACAAAATTGTTGGGAACAGCTGTAAAATAGTGGGAGTGGGTGGTTGGAAGTGGGGAATTTGTAAACTCACTGTATACCAACATCCTCATTCATGACAATTTTACATAATGTCCTGCAAAGGTGATTCTTCAGTTTCTGTTCTGAACTCTTTGTATCCCTGACTATGTACAGTGACATTTTTTCTCCCTATTTGAACATACACATTCTCTATCCTGTTTACACATTCACAGCAACTCTCCTGTGGAGAAGTAATGACAGATTGACCTTTCTTTATGCATAAATAATTCTTTCTTTCTGGCTTGTGTGGTTATTACCTGGACCTCTTCCATGCTGCTTTACAGACAGGACTTTTAAATTACTTTTTTTTTTTTTTTTTCTCAAAATGGTTGAGTTTTCTGATCACTCTTATTACTCTCTTGTGCTCAGTTGGCACAGTGAAAGACTTTTGAATTGGGCTCTCCAGAGGCATAACGAGAATGCGTACGTGAGATTTATCTGTTTAAATATCTTTTCAGTACTAGTCTAGGTACCAGTTTCTGTGCATTGACTATAAAGTAATACCCAGACAAGTAGACTTGGTTACAGCTAAGTTGGGAGGGCAAAGATACACATGTATACATAAACATATTTGCACATAAAGCCTATTTGTGGTAACATAAAATCTACTGAATGCCTGCATGGCTTCTGGACCATGGCATAGCAGTCTTCAAATGACCTCGGTTTAGTTGACTTGGGAATATCACAAGGATTATGCCTCTCTGGAGCTCAGTGTCAAAGTTTTCATCCAGTGAAAGGCAGAATTTTTTAAAATAGGTATCTTTTTTTTTACAATGTTATTTCTTTCTGTAACTGTTTGCTCAAGGGATGCAGTCTATGTACCGATTTTGTTGTTCTCACTTAAAGCTACTGACATGGTGTTTAGCCTTTTACTTCATCTATCCTAAACTGACAGATAATTGTCACTATTCTTAAAGGTTAGTAGTATTTTTTTATTTTTTATGGGAAAAAAGCAGTAGCATTGTGGGTGTGGTATCATACAAAAGGCAATATTTGAGTTTAAAAGAAAAGTTTAATTTCAACAAATAAGCTTGCTTGGATTTATGAGTTTCAAATACAAAACACAGAACGCAACTCTAAAACAGGCATAAGAATAATAATCCAAGGAAATAATAATCCAAATCTAGAAGTGTCTTCATGATTGTCCTAGTTATAGTCACTTCAGGACAACTATATCTACATAGACACTGGCATCTGCTGTCATTTTTGGTACTACAGGTCCTTCCAGCAGGATGCTAATCTATTGTTCCTCTGTTCTGTCTGCCATGTGCAGAGGTCTGGCACACCCTGTAACTTTTAAGGTGTCCCTCAACATCTCTGGATATGGACTTGTAGCAACAAATTTCATTTTCTCTTTTAATTCCATAACACTTATAGTACTGACAACCCATCTAGAGGATAATAAATAGATAATGATTTATATCCTGAAGGTGGATTGGAAAACAAATGCAGGTGACTACTTTATCTACTCATCTGTTATAAAAACATCTCTCTCCCCTCCTCTCCCCTCCTCTCCCCTCCTCTCCCCTCCTCTCCCCTCCCCTCCTTTCCCCTCCCCTCCCCTCCTCTCCTCTCCTCTCCTCTCCTCTCCTCTCCTCTCCTCTCCTCTCCTCTCCTCTCCTCTCCTCTCCTCTCCTCTCCTCTCCTCTCCTCTCCTCTCCTCTCCTCTCCTCTCCTCTCCTCTCCTCTCCTCTCCTCTCCTCTCCTCCCCTCTCCTCTCCCCTCCCCTCCCCTCCCCTCCCCTCCCCTCCTCGCCTCGCCTCGCCTCGCCTCGCCTCTCCTCTCCTCTCCACTCCACTCCACTCCACTTCATTTTCCCTGAAGCAGGCATTCTATATTCTGTACTGAACACAGAAAAAAAAATAAATAATAATAACCTAAATGTATTCACTGTGTGCAGGTAGCTACCCAAGGACATAGACAGAATGTGAGCTAGTATAATGTTGAAATTCGTTTGCTAACATAGCAGTTCAGTTTCACTCCAAACCCTGATTTTTCTCTATAGTTAAAGGAGAATCTAGACAAACACATTTGGTGTGTAAGTTTGCAACGTAGTTGTCTACGTTTAATCCTTCTTTCTGTAAACCAGGAGAGCTCAGGGTAGAACTCAGTGCCTGAACAGACAGCAGGAAGCTTTGCTATTTGTGGGTGTCACTTGACTTAGAAGTTAATACTCAGGGCAAGGAACTTCCTGGTGACTTAAGCTTGTCCAGGATAAGTGTACAACTTCAGGATTGCTGAAGACACCTTACTAGATCCATTTCCTCAGTCTGGAAAGTAATTTTTACTTATATTTCATTTTCAGTGTGAAAGTATTGCACTTGTTTAAATTCTCTTCCTACTTCATTTTAACATCACAATCAACGTCCTGTATACTGGAAGTAATATCTATGGCCATATCATACACTGTTTTAAACTGGAGTTTATAATATATTTCCATGGATGGAGTCCATTAAACCTGTTAGAAATCAGTGTACCATTTTTAAATTGACTGTATCTTAGCTGATTTACATCAGTAAATGATCTATTATGCTGAATTTATTCAAAGTTTGGAGAGATCTATTGAATTGGTAACTGGAACATCATAACTGTGATTTGTGTCATATATAGAAACTATCAATATACTTAATGCCAATTAAAAGGAAATATAATCCCAGATTTTTATTGTAAATACATGAGATGATGATTTGTTTTTTAAGAAAGCAAAGTATTTATCACTGCTTTTGTAATGTTAGCTAGTTTTCATTCTTACATATCTGCTGAAAAAATATCAAAGTTTCTTTTCATAGATTAAGCAGGGTGAATCAGATTGCATATGACACCTCTCTGGTGTGACAAATGGGTTTATAAAGTATTACTTGCATCATATAATGGTAATTTGTCTACTCAGTGGCTGTAACAAGCATATTACATTTTTGTTTAATGGTTATAATTCATCACTTCAATGCAAAAAATACATGCAGATACTTTATTTCTCAGCAGGGGATAAAAAGTATGTCAACATTAATGTTATACTTGTTTTCTAAAAGCAGTACTAGTAAATAATTCTTGTGTCTTCCCATAAGTAGGAGCCAGGCTGTAACTGTGGGACTATGTTTTTAACAGTCAAAAATTATACTGGAGAATGAACCATGCTGCATGATTGCCCCATGTTCATCTGAGCAGGTGTGCAATCATGCAACATGCAATCATGAAGCATTAATAGTGTGTAGAGTTGCCATTTATTTTTAAATCTATTTGAGACAAAAGTCATAAATATTTTATCTAAATTTGTTGAGACGGGTACAGATAATATCTTAATATCTTAGTAAATATAAATGATTAAATATATTTTTCTTTTTATAACTCCTTAGACAGTATTGTTTGTTCATGTCAAAAATCCCGAGCTTCAGTAGACCTTTTAAAATACAATAGTGTAACCAGAGAGAAAAAAAGTATTCTCATATAGTGTGAAATATCTGCCATAGAAAGTCTCAATATCAATATTGTTTGAATGGGTAATTAAATGTTGCACAATTCTTAAGAACATTTCTTCAAGATTAGAAATTAGAGGTAGGCTTAGTATTTTTTCAGATACAATTTATGCCTTTAATTTTTAAGGCAGAAATCTGCCTTAGATTTTCCTCATTTTGTGTAACAATAACCAACTACATGAAAGTGCTCTATGAGATAACAAATGAATAAAATTACTGGTTTTTTTTTTTCTTTTTAAAATCTTTTACACAGGTGTGATTTTTTTCATAAATCTTAAATGATTACTTCTTCACCATTGACTTTGTATAGTAATAAGATTTGGTTTTGTATGTGAAGAAAATGAATTTTTTTTGTTGTTGTTGTTATTGGTGGGTTTTGGTTTTGGTTTTGGTTTTGTTTCTTTAAAGGAGTAATTATTTTAACCTGAATGTTCTCTCCCCAGTATTAACTCCTGGTTTCCACAACGCAAGCAAAAGAACCTTATTACCTTCCTATTAGCCGTTTAGTAAAGCTAAATATAACATGTTTATAAAATAATATATAAAATAATTTTATTCTGAAAATAAATGAGT
This sequence comes from Cygnus atratus, assembly GCF_013377495.2. Taxonomy (NCBI): domain Eukaryota; kingdom Metazoa; phylum Chordata; class Aves; order Anseriformes; family Anatidae; genus Cygnus; species Cygnus atratus. The sequence goes on along the minus strand of NC_066362.1, from coordinate 133,490,834 downwards.
TTAGCTTCATGAGCAGGTAGCCATGATTCAGTGATACAATTAATCTTTTGGAGAGCTTCCAGTATTGCACCGAAATAGGAGCATGATGCAAAATTTTGATCTGATATATACACACTCTCCCTGTTCAAATCCTTTCAGAACTTTATGGTGAATTATCATTGCACTGTTAGGCTTTACAAAAGAGTAAATATTGCTGGTTCATGACTTTTTAGATTTATGCCAAATCATGTATTGTCCATCTTCCTACTATTGACATAATGCAAACAATATATATTCTTATAGAAGCTTTGTTGCCCTTCTCTGGACTTTCTCGAGCACCTCCATGTCCTTCTTGTAGTGAGGGACCCAAAACTGAACACAGTACTCGAGGTGCGGCCTCACCAGAGCCGAGTACAGGGGGACAATCACTTCCCTAGCCCATGCTGGCCACTCTGCTTCTTATGCAAGCCAGGATGCTGTTGGCCTTCTTGGCCACCTGAGCACACTGTGGGCTCATATTCAGCCGACTACCAACCAATACTCCCAGGTCCTTCTCTGCCAGGCAGCTTTCTAACCACTCTTCTCCCAGCCTGTAGCGCTGCTTGGGGTTGCTGTGCCCCAGGTGCAGGACCCAGCACTTGGCCTTGTTGAACTTCACACAGTTGACCTCAGCCCATTGGTCCAGCCTATCCAGATCCTCCTGCAGAGCCTTCCTACCCTCGAGCAGATCGACACACACACCTAACTTGGTGTCATCTGCAAACTTACTGAGGGTGCACTCAATCCCCTCATCCAGATCATTGATACAGATATTGAAGAGAACTGGCCCCAGTACTGAGCCACTGGGGACTCCACTAGTGACTGGCCTCCAACTGGATTTGACTCCATTCACCACAACTCTTTGGGCCTGGCTATCCAGCCAGTTTTAAATTTAGAAATGTTAGATTTATGGTTAAAAAAATAAGAATTCTGATCAAATTGAAACTGACTGTTGGAGAAAAAATGTCATTGCAACTCTATCGAAATAACTGATTTGTCAGAAACCCCACAGAATTTATTTGATTGTATTTTTATTATTATTTTTTTACCTATAATATAGGCTAAAGAATTTAATATTGGGTCTGAAATTCTATTTTGCCGTGATGGAAATAACATGAAAATTATCAGGTCAAAAACAAAAACAATTACAATTGAGAGTGAGTAAGCACATATAACTTCTTAGTACTGAAAAATTCAAATTAAAAACAAACCAGACAAAAGGAAAAACAAAAGGAAAACAAACAAACAAAAAATCCAACGGTTTTATTTTGGAAAATATACTGGAAACAAATGTGTGAAGCAAGATAAATAGTATTTGTTGGTCAACAGAAGTAGTTGCCAGATTTAAATGAACAGAAATCCACCAATATTCACAATTTCTTCTTGGCCAACTATATATCTTTAATTAAAGACACCACTGGAAATACTATTTAACACGTTTTCTTGAAACAGGTAATCAAGGTAATCAAGTCCTCAAGCCAACCATAGTCTGGATGACAACAGTTTAAAAATATCTGATTTATATTGAAACACTACTGGGAATTAAATAGGGGAATATGTTTTTTATGCCATAAGTATTAAGTAAGGTTCTATTATAATAACAAAACTGGGATTTTACACAATGCTTGTTATGATGTTTCTTTCACAGAAGTGGGATTTGGATTTGGGAAATAAAAATACTTTTCTTTATTCTTATCTGTGCGTCTGATTTCTCTCGAATCCTTAATTCATGAGGCCTACAAATAAACTTTTGTCTCAAGTAGCTCTGCAGAATTATGTAGAGAGGTAGCCCCGGTAGGCAAGGTCTTGTCAGCAGCCATGCTGCAACTCCTTAGGGGCATCACAAGGCATAACGAAATATGAAAAGTAGAAAACTGGAAAGGAAGAACAACTTTTAAAGTTGAATGTATCTTACAGTTTTCTATAATAAAAATTAATTTTTATGTCTGAAAAATCAGAGTGCATAACTTTGTTAGGTTATGAATACAGTAAGATAACATCACTGATACTTATATTTATGATTAAACAGAAAGAATGAGTGGACATGCACACACAGAGGACATCTATTTAGTTCTTAGATGTGCAATAGCATTAATCCTCGGGCAAGAAAAAAGACATCTATGAGATATATAGGTCAATTCACATGAATGCCAACATTTTTACATCATAACTATACAATGTTTTACTTTTGCATGGGACTATTGCCAATTAATTATTTTACATGCAATATAGCCTTTGGAAATACTTACAGCTGTTTTACCACACTATACTGTCTGGAACTTTAATTGTAATAAGGTGAAATGCAGAGATTTCAGAAAAGTTACACAAAGGTCCAAAAAATAAATAGCTGCTATAAATTCTCTTTATAGTCAAGAAAAATCATACATCTCAGAATTGCTTGAAATCTGAAGGGTATCTCCTCAGTCACTTATTCTCGATTTGAAAGGTCATGTAATCAGGCATACCTTAAAAGCATATTATGTTTCTAAATACAGAAAAGTTGTCTGACACAGAATCATAATTTTTTTTTTTTTTTAACCTGAGGCAGCAAAGGCTTATCTTTAGAGCAAATTGTGTCATTGAAAGGAATAAGAAAGATGTATAGCAGAGTCACATAATCAGAAAAGATGTTCTGTAGACCTTCTGAGTTTAAATTAGCTAATAAAAATGACTAGGAATTTGATAAGTATGATTATCCACAGCTCTGTTACTCCTACACATGATATACCAATAATGTTTCCACAGGTTATCAGGTATCTATACGTAGAAGATATGAGAAGGACTTTCTCCACTACCTTCTTTCTTCTTGTTCTGGGACTTACCAACCTATAAGGAAAGAATGGTAGTACCTTTGCTGATTTCCTGTTTTCTCTGTTCAGTGCCAATGAAGATGGGACTGTCTAAGGGGTCCAAAAGAACCAACATGCTAAAAAATAATGGTTTAGAAATAGCCAGTGGGCTAGATAGTTGCTAATGGCAAGTACTGTAATCTCACCCCTCTTCATTTCCTCTACATGTGGCTAATGTTTGTGGCAGTTTGTTTTTATTTGCTTGAGATACACAGTCTGCAATCCCTCTTATTTTGCGGACATTATTTTAAAGACTGGATAATTTTGCTGTGAAAGATAGAGAGGTGTTATGCTGCCATTCCCACCTGAGAAACCGGAGACCCCAGGTGAAGTTCCTGTTTAGTGGTAGTAAATTGAAATTCATTAACATTTAACAAAGCCAAGTGCAAGGTCCTGCAACTGAGTCAGGACAATCCCAAACATGAATACAGTCCAGGCAATGAGTGGATTAACAGCAGCCCTGTAGCTGGACTCAGACTTGGAAGGACTTGTTGGTATTGGTGGATGAAAAACAGAAAATGTACACAATGTGTCCGAGCTGGCAGCTCAGAAAGGCAATCATATCCTGGGATGCATCAAAAGAAGTGTAGCTAGAAGGTTGACGGAGGTGATTCTCCCCATCTACTCCCAGCCTGCTCTGAACTTGTAAGGAATCTGCTACTCCAAATGGATGCATATAAATCTATGGGACCAATATTTGATAACACATTTATATTTAATAACTCAGCAATTGAAGATGTGGCATGGAGTTAAGGAGTTTCTTTCGAATATGAAGAAGCTAATGAATAATGATGATGGTGGTAATATACAGTGGTGAAATATTGCTTGTGGAATCTAAGAAACCTTAATAAACACATGTAAAGAAATTAAATACTTGGCAGTTTGAAAGGTTGGAAATTGTTCAGGGAAACCCGTTCTGAAAATAAAGTGAGGATTTTTTTTGGTATGTTTCTTCTTTGCTTCAGACAACAGTGATAACATGGAATTATTTTTCTACTAATGAAAAAAAAATCTTATTTGTATCTAGGTTGTGTCTAATCTATATAGCTACATCTCCATGTGAATTTGTGGACAAATTTATTTTAGATGGGCTTCTTTACGTCCGATATGGGTTCATGATTAGTGTTCTAACAGAACAAATGGAAACCCTTCCAATGATAAAATATTAATTAGAATCTCTGTGTAAGAGCAATGACAAGATAGGATTACAGAACAATGGAAATATGAAGGTATTTTCTATAAGAAAATCTTGTTACATTTAACAGTTAGACTTGAAATAGATGGACAATTATCTTTCTAGAGGCTCTTTCCAACCTATTAGTTCTACTTCAGTGTGTATGATACAGGGATATGTATTTGAGAGAGCAGCATCTGCCTGAGAACAAGCTGCTGGGTGAGCACAGTATTTTTATTCATGTGGTATGTTTTCTTCTGTCTGAGTGGAATGAGAATGTGTGACACTTTTAAGAATTTTTTGTTTGCATTAAGGAAAAATAGTCTCTTAGATTCCTTAATACCTTTTATCTGACTTTTCAAAAATGCTGGGAATAAGAGGACTTATTTCCTTAACCCTGTTTCAACAACAACAACAATAATAATAATAATACATATTTTTTCTTCCCTTATATATATACACGCATATATACACATATATATATATATATGGACTCTGTTACTCCAAACTCAAAAAACACCACACAGTTTATGCAAATAGCTTTGAAATAGCTCCTGTAAAATACGAGAAAAACAATTATAAACCAGAATGAATATGAAAAAGTATGTTCAAAAATGTTGTATTTTTGAGGAAGTTTATCCCTCATGTAAATGTTATATAGCATTTTGATAATGTTTGTATAACTTCAAATTCACTTCAAGAGAATACTTTTGCAAGGATAATTTTCTTTATTATGCACTTTTCTACATTAATAGACATTACATTTATGTACAGCCATTCTAGTTTAGAAAAGAAAGTTTTAAATCCCTCAGGCAGAGAATGTTATGTACTAGATGAATACACTAAGCACAAGACTATTGTTAGAGGAAGCAGATTAAGGAAGTTCTGGCTGACAAAAAATAAAGTTGTTTTACCTTCCCATATGTGGTCTTTCTGCTATTATGAAATGGCTCCTGTATGTTTCTTATGAAAACCAATATTCTATTTTGTATCAGTAACTCAGAAGTGAGAAAATGCAAGTAAAAAAATTTCAACAAAACCCGAGAAAATGCTACGTATATTTTTAAATCAGAATATGGAGCACATTCATATCAGTCGTGAGTAAGGAATATATAATTTAACTTTTTTTTTTTTTTTTTTAACAACTAGATAAATCCAAATACTGGTTCAGATTTTTTATCCCTGAGTTCTTCTGAAAAGAACTTTATCTCACTGAATTGGCAAAATATATATATATATATAATTTTAAAAGCTTGACAAGATAAACTAGATTTAATTAAGAGATAAAGAAGCTTTATCATAGAAACATAGAATGGTTTAGGTTGGAAGGGACCTTAAAGATCATCTAACTCCAACCCCTCTGCAATAGGCAGGGATTCCACCCACTAGATAAAGTTGGCCAAGGTCCAATCCAACCTGGCCTTAAACACCTCCAAGGATGGGGCATCCACAACTTCCCTGGGCAACCTGTTCCAGTGCCTCAATACTCTTACAGTGAAGAAGTTCCTCCTAATGTCTAGTATGGATCTATCCTCTTTCAGTTTAAGATCATTCCTCCTTGTCCTTTCATTGTCTACCCAAGTAAAGAATCCTTTTCTATCCTTTTTATAAGACCCCTTTAATATCAAAAAGCTACAGAGAGGTCTCCCCAGAGCCTTCTCTTCTCCAGGCTGAACATCCCCAGCTCTCTCAACCTTTCTTCATAGGAGAGGTGCTCCAGCCCTCTAATCATCTTTGTGGTCCTCCTCTGGACTTGCTCTAACAGATCCACGTCTTTGTTGTGCTGGGGACCCCAAACCTGGACACAGTACTCCAGGTGGGGCCTCACAAGGGCAGAGTAGATGGGGACAATCACCTGCCTTGACCTTCTGGTCACACTTATTTTGATGCAGCTGAGGATGGAGTTCACCTTCTGGGCTGCAAGTGTGCACTGCTGTCTGATGTTGAGCCTTTTGTCTACCAGTACCCCTAAGTCTTTCTGCACTGTGCTGCTTTCAATGAGCTCTTCTCCTAGTCTGAGCTCATGTCTGGGGTTGCCCCAACACAGGTGCAGCACCTTGCACTTGTACTTGTTGAACCTCATTAGGTTCACATGGGCCCACTGCTTCAGCCTATCCAGGTCCTTTTGGATGGCATCCCTTCCTTCTGCTGTATAAACCACACCACTCAGCTTATTGTCATCTGCAAACTTGCTGAGGATACGCTGAATCCCATCATCTATGTCATTGATTAAGATATTGAAAAGTACTGGTCCCAAGACAGATCTTTTATATTAAATGTTTTTTTTTTTTTTTTTTTTTTTTTTCCAGTGGATGTTTGTGAAACCTATAAATTATGTATCGCTGCTTTAGAAGGCTGTATAGAAATTCAAGTGAGAAGTCATTTGCTTCTGGAGAGTAGAAGCCTGTAAGTTATTTTGAAATAGGATATGAAGAGAAGAAGATAGAGAAGGAAATACTTGAAGAGAGTTTAGGATTATTACACGTATTGCTTGATGTGGTTAATATTCACAAACTTTCTTCTTTTATTAGATTTGAGAAACCCTTCTTTTCAATAACTCTTTTTATTATTATTATTTCTTTATTGAATTTAAAATGTGAAGGTAGATCTTCAGTACAGGAAGATGGAAAAATAGGATTTTTTCCAGGTTTTGGGGAGTAAGGTATCTAAACTAGATCCAAAATGAAATGCTCTAACTGCTGTGGTGCATAGTATAAGAATGATGTTACTCCATTCTCTTTCTAGGCTATTGAGAAAATTAATTATATTAGTGGCAAATTCCCACCAGGTTGGGTCCACAAGTGAAGAGAGGAGAAGAATGTTTAATTTTCAGATCTCTGGCAGGTGATTTCTTTGAATGAAAACAGAAATATTTGACTTCGTCAATGAAAAATGTAATTTTTATATTTAATATTCTATATACAATGAATAATGTAATAAAATATAATACTATATATAGAAAATAAAATGAAATATAATACTTTTTATGTTATAAACCTATACCAGGAGGTAAATGATAGTTAAAATATGTTTGTGGAGCAGGAACAGAGTTAAAGAACCTAATAGTTGTCTAAGTATAAATATGTTTTGGAAAAATAACACAATTCATTAACAATACAGAAAGGAATCCAAGGAGTCTGCAAGTGAGAATCTGTGTCTGCAAGCAGTTTTATTATTTCACATTTCTGTTTAAGGAATGTAAGTGATCAACTGCAAGATCTCCATACCTTACAAAGATAATATTCAATAAACATTTGGCAAATAACAAGGGGCTGAATTCTAAATCAATTTTTACATCAACATTTTGTTTTCATTAATACAACCAGGCAAGATTAAACTCTACTTCTTGGCAGATCAGTGATTGCTATAATTCTGCTTACTCTTAATGTTGTATCTGTATGCTTTTAAGCATACCATAATTTGTTCCAGGTTCAGTAACTGAAAAATAATGCTCTTCATCCACATTTAAATGCTTAATATGTAGCGTTCAAATCTTTAGGCCTTGATGGTTTGACAAGGAGCCCCACATTTGTGTTCAAGCAAATTCTTGGTTTTGAAAGTTTTTTGTTGGTTGTTGTTGCTTTTTCTTAATTCCTGTGGTATTTCTGTGATCAGGAATTACAGAATCTGGTTCAAGAGTTTTTAATGACACTTTAAGCAAATATAAAGTCCTTTGACAGCACTGAAATTCTTAATTTTATGGTCAAAACCCATACTAGACTTTGTAACCCAAGTTATATTATGATTGGAGTACAGACTCTTCCCAAGTAAAATTTAACAGCAAGTCCTGAAATTATATTCATTTAAAACCGACTGTGAAGTCAGCTGGGGAAGTAGTTTAATCATGGTAGTGTGATGGTTTTAGCCAACTGGACAGCTGAACTCCACCACAACTGCTCTCTCACTCCCCCTTCTCAAAGATAAAGGGGGAGAAAATAAGATGACAAATGGCTCAAGGGTTGAGATAAGGACAGAGATGTCACTCAGCAATTATTGTAATGGGCAAAACGGACTCAGCACAGGGTTATTAACATAATTTATTACCTATTGATAATAAGATTGAGCAGTGAGAAACTCGGAACAAACTAGAAGCACTTTCCCCTCATCCACCCTCTTCTACGTCCTCCCTCTGAGCAGCGCAGGAGAACAGGGAATGGGAGGTGCGTTCAGTCCCTAACACTTTGTCTCCACTGCTCCTTCACCGTCACTCTCCGCCCTTGCTCCAGCATGGGGTTTCTCCCACAGGATGTCGTCCTTTCTGAACTGAACCTGCATGGGATTCCCACAGGCAGCAGCTCTTCAAGAACTGCTCCAACATGGGTCCTTCACAGGTGGTAGCTCCCCACAGGTCACCGTCTCTTGCAGGGGCTTTCCACGGGCAGCAGCCTCCTTCAGGCCACATCCACCTGCTCCACCAGGGGCTTCTCCATGGGCAGCAGTGTGGAGATTTGCTCCACAGTGGGACCCAAGGGCAGCAGGGGGACAGCCTGCTCCACCATGGTCCTCTCCACAGGCCACAGGGGAACTTCAGCTATGGCACCTGGAGCACTGCCTCCTTCACCTTTTCTCTCTGTAGGAATGCTTTCATACCAAGGCATGAAAAATCATGGTATATCCTATGAAGAAAAACAAAACAAAACAACTACAACAACAATAACAAGCCACTTGTGAAAAATTGTTCATGTGTTTAAATGAACTTGCTTCTGTATGACATCCATTCATTGTATTGTTTTCATAATAAAAAGCAAAAACACCCAATGCATAGCATTCAGGTTCTAATACACATGCATGCTGCAGCTATGTAAACTGAACTTTCATATAACACTTTCCCTTCTGGAGGAATATGTAATTGAAAGAATTCTTCTGGAAACTTTTAATTATTGCATATCTCTTCCTGAGTATTGGATCATTTCTATAGTCTTGACTTGTCTTCATAAATATTCACACATTATTTCTCTATCTTGTTGTTAGTATTACATTTTCTTTATCAATTTAATGATGTGTGTACCTTTTTGATTCCTAATTTTACTCGTCTAGTTAAGAGTACATTATTTTATTTTTTTTTAATGAGAAATATAGGCAAAATGAAAATACCAGGTGGAACTTTACCATTCTGATTTTCTGCTTGTTCTCTGTTTGTGATTCAGTACTTGTATTTTAAATTTGCAAAAGAAATGATGAAAGATTGAAAGTTGTTGTTTATCTGTTTTGTTTGTTTGCTTGTTTTTCTTCTCTAGACATGGTTAAGGAAAACTGTCAAAGGTAATTACTCTCCTTCAACCTGTCAGGTGTTCTGTAGCCACTAAAAATAAAAGAATGTACAGTGAAGAAGCTAATAATAAATGTTTCTTGGACTGTAAATGGCACAACATTGTAACCAGATCCAGCTAGGAGATCTTCCATGGAGCTTTTGGAGACTGCATCAACCACCACCTTCTATTATAAACTCTCCTGATTCAATCTAACAAGAAGGTGAAAATATTTATTGACAGTCCACAGTACTTCAAACTCTATGAGAATATTTTCAACTTTTAGTATGGCTCATAACCTCTGTCTTTCAGACTTGATCCATTCAACAAGAGATATGTTTACATTTTAGAGAGAAGGGCAGAAAGTTCCTATTTAAAAAAAAAAAAAAATCACAGTGTAGACTGACTTAAAATGCTTTTCAGCTCTATGGTATTGCATCTGGATTCACGTGTAAATGAGTGATTCCACATCATTTTGTAATTCAAATAATGGATAAAACAGAAGTCAGAAAATAAAGTTCATGCTTGTAAAAGGAAGTAAACTTGGAAAGAAGCCTGTGTACCACTACCTCAGTCCGTTTACTATAATGTATTGTGGTCAGTTTTTTAGTTAGACTCAGTTGCAGGAAACTAAACTGAATGTTACAGATAGAATTCATTTTCTAGAAAATATAAATCTCAGTTCTTTAAACACAGATAAAGTAGAACCTACTGCAGAGTTATATATGATTTCAGCCTAGTGCCAAATCTTACAGCATAGTGGTTATAAAAAGAGCATATTACAAACAGGTCACAGTGATAATGCTAACCAATTGAAATGTATCATGTGTGCAGGGGGTTCTATTTCTCCCCAAATAATAGACCTGACAGCACATTGTACTGTTCCATTTGTTCCAGTAACATCTTACCCAGTGCTTGCTTAGGTGCAGCCAGTTACATGAAGTCATTCAGAAAAAAAAACATGCTTTTCTAGAATAACTTTTAAAAGAACTTAGATTTTAGTCTTTATACATATATATATATATATGTATACACTTTATATTTTTCAAACCTTTAAAAGATAATCCAGTAGCTGAAAAAGACAGCACAGAAGCACCTCATGTTGTGATTTTTTTTCCATTTTCCACTAGCTTCCTTCCTGTTACACTAGGATATTCAGATATTTTCCACTTGTCTTTCTAAAATCCTGTAGGATCATAACAAAAAAATTTTGTCTTCACTGCTTCCATCCTCTTGTGGGCATGGGTTCACTGAATCATTCTGAAGGTCTATCTAAGCTATTATTCTTTGACTGCCAGAGGAAACTAATGATGTCTAGGCAATGTATATGAGGAAGGGTTGATATACGGCGTTAGATTCACCAATATAGTTTCCTAGCATCACAAAATCCAAACTGTATGGATTTCCTAAGGATAGAAGCTGCATGACTGTGCTTATTGAACACTGATAGATTTTTATTTCACAAATCTTGTCTGATAAGATGTTTGCTCTCAGATAATATGAGAACTTTTGGCATGGTATTTATAAACTGCAAGTTCTTTTATACAAAGCTGAAAGAAAAGTGGTGCTGTGTATCAGCATACATCATATCATATATGTGTGATATGTGTTACATATGTTATATATATGTATGATATATATAGATATCATGTGATATATGTGATATATCACAAGATCAGAAAAAGGTTGAAGTTGGAAGGGACCTCTGTAGGTCATCTGGTCCAAATCCCCTGCTCAAGCATGGCCACCTAGAGCAGGTTGCCCAGGACCATATTCGGACAGCTTCTGGATTATCCAGTGCAATATGGACCTTGGAACTGATGGTTTCCTATGGTATTAGAAGACTGTTTTGGAGATACTGTCTTCTAAATAAGGCTGGGTGAACCTAGATTTGGGGCAGATGAGAAAGAAACTCTTTGCTTGTCCTAATTCCCTAGAAAATCTCTCATACTGACTAGTTAGAAAAATATTCATTTAATCATCAGTAAACAGATAAGTCCCCTGGAATCATCTGACCTCAGGTGTTGTGGGGTAGCAGGGGGATTGCAGATATTTGTCATGTTGCAGCTAGACAATTGGTCATGGGTCAGTCTCAAAAGGTTACAGTATATGGGGTTACATCAGGCTGGTGGCCAGTACCTAGTGGGGTTCTCCAGGGCTCCATTTTGGGGCCAATTCTCTTTAATGTTTTCATAAAAAACTTGGATGCAGGACTCGAAGATATACTAAATAAGTTTACAGATGACTCTAATTCAGGATGAGCTGTTGACTCCAGCGAGGGTAGAGAGGTCTTGCAGAGAGATCTTGATAAGTTATTAGGCTGGTAATCACCAACTGCATAAGTTACTAGGCTGGTAATCACCAACTGAAAAAAAGGCTAAGAGGTGAATTCATTGCTCTTTACAACTTTCTGAGGAGGGGAAGTGGAGAGGGAGGAGCTAGTCTCTTCTCCATGGTAACTGATGACAAAATATACTGGAGATGCTCTAAGGGAAGTTCAGACTGGAAATTAGGAAAAAAATCTTTATGGTGGGTGGTCAAACACTGAAACAGGCTTTCTAGAGATGTGGTTGATAGCTCATGCCTGAAAACGTTCAAGAGGCATTTAAATACTGCCCTCAGTGTCATGCTTTAACTTTTGGCTACCCCTGAAGTGGTCAGGTAGTTGGACTAGATGTTTTTTGAATGTCATTTCCAACTAAACTATTTTAATTTAACACTCTTTAGTAACCAGTGGTAATGTAGCCATTGGTTATTGAAAAGTTATATTGTTTTGCAGCCAAAATAATATCATGCTTCATTCTTCATATTAATGATGAGTAAGTGGATGTAGTTCCCTTTTCTCCATACAACCTCTCAATTTCTACTTTATTTGCTTCCCCAAATGTCTGGGCATCTTAAGCCATCCAAGGGTTGTTCTGTTCTATCTTAAAAAAAAAAAAAATGTCACCACCTGGAATGTGCCTCTGTAAATTAGAATTAATGTTCATTTTTCCTATGGTCTCTGCTGGTACCTTGCATGCCTCACTCATCTAAGCATTTGTCACAAAGCACTGATGCAATTTTGAATACTTTGCAGAAGGGTTGCTTTTGATTATCTGTTACTCTGAATGGTAGCTGAGGAATTAGATTTTCTTAATTTCTCTTGCATGATTATCCATACCTAATCCATAACACTTGTACTTGTTTAACTTCATTAAGTTCACATGGGCCCACTTCTCAAGCTTGTCTAGGTGTCTTTGGATGGCATCCCTTCCTTCTGTTGTATTAACTGCACCACTCAGCATGGTGTCTTCTGCACTCAAGCCCATTATCTACGTTGTTGATAAAGACATTAAACAGATATTGTGGGAAAGTACAACTTCTGTGAACACTACAAGCAGAACGGAAATGAATCTAGTGGTATAAGTGTATGGACAGATTGGCTGAAGTATGCAATAGTGATTCGAGAGTAAAAATAACAGGCCATTAAAACTAAAACTAATGAAAAAACAGTTGAAGAAATGTGTATGTTGGCTTTGCTTGGTAGTTAATGTTCTGAGTCAATGGCTGAAGAAAGACATAGGTTGTGGGTTTTATTTCCATAGAAATATAAAGACAAAACTGAAAATGAAACTGTAAATACAGCATTTTGTTTTCTGGTTCCTTGTGTTCTTTATATCTGATAGTCACTTCTGGAAATTTCTGTTAATCTCCATTCAGTTTTACAAATGGTTACTAAGGTCAGGTTGAAAACAAACAAACAAACAAACAAACAAACAAAAACTTTGAAGATGAATATTTTAGGAAGAGATTTGAAAAAAAAAAGTGTTTGTTAGAAAGCTGTTATTCAGAGATTCTAGTGTAATCAATTTTAAGAACATTTCATTAAACAGATTAGTCTGAAAAGGAGACTGCTGTTCACTCTATGAAGGAAGTACAAAAAATATCAAATACCCAATTATGCTTACCAAGTGTCCAATTTTTGAATGATTATATAAATATTTGAGAAAGCAATTTGCAATTAAAATGAAGGATTACTATTGCCACTAGCAATATCTTCTGGAGTGAAATAAATACTGTGTTGTTTACATAAATTGTATAATTTTGAGTTATTCCCAGATAATTTGTAGGCTATGTGCATTCCTCTGTACTGAGATGTCATACCAATTGCAATGGCCCAATGATAACAGTTACATAGAAACACAAAAAGACGATGGTAAAATAACATTTTAGTCAATCTATAGAAAATAAATATATATTTTTTTTCTGAGTGCTCTGATTTGTATTTTATCCATTATATTTGTTACTGTTGTTTTTCTGAGTAAAAATTAAAATGGAAAAGTAAAAGAGAGTTGTGATATACTCCCTTCCTTTTAAAGGGGTTATGATGAGCTCCTTTGCTGTCAACACTGTATGTGCATTTCTTTTTGGATGAACATCCAATATTTATTTAAATGGTATTATCCTAAAATATATAGACCAACACGTGATTCTCACTGAAGCCATAAAACAGTCAACATTTTACAACTGGAAGCCCAGAAAAAAGGCCTTAAAATCTTTCTTCTTCATATACAAAACTATCAGCTTTCCTTTACTTTTACAATATCTGCAGATAGCATTCTCTCTCTCTCTCTCTCAGAGTAATTTTAAAAGAATAAAACCATGCTTTACAGTAGACTTCAAAAGGCCTTTTGATACACTATCCTTCCCTAAAAGAAGATTAACTTCACTTTCATCATTCTTGACAAACATTTATCTAGCTTATAGCTAAAGACACACAATGAAGGTTAGGTAGCCTCTTAGTAACAGATTCTGGTAATTTAGTATTATGAGTAGCCTGAGACTATCTAACCTGTGTATTGTGGCAATCAAAAGCAGTCTAATATTCTCCTTGCACAGAAACATGGATGTTGCTTATGGCATGACTACATTTTTGTAGCTAAGATTTTTATGCCTTCAGTCACCACGCTTTCCTATCTTGCCATCTTTGGTCCCTGTCCTTCATTACATGTTTGGTAACCCTTCAATCTGCTCATCCCTATCGCAGTATGTTAATGAATGGGGTTTTAGGATTTAATACCGAGCTACCACTGTCTGATTTGTAGAATCATTTCATTGACTCAGTTTAAAACCAATAAAATTATTTTAATTCTTCATCTCCTTATTCAATTTTGGTTCCCCTTTCTCTCTCTTTCTCTCTCTCTCTTTTTTTCCTCATGAAGTAAAGACCAGGGCTTTGCATACTAGAGATCAGGACAGATACAAGTGAACTTAAATTCTGTATAATCTTCTGCCTTGTTCTCAGTTCTGTTTCTTTTAATACCTGAGATTTGTTAATTATTATATTGCTGCTAAATATTGAGCAGCCGATTTCAAAGAAATCAGTGACGACTACAAATTATTTCCTTAGATATATCTCTCATAATAGTTTTGCCTCTTCAGCAACACATGCACATCTTTGCATATGATAAATGGATTTTTTTAATATTTTTTCAGATGATATCTTTCACATCTTTTTTATCTTTTGTTTTGTTTTGTTTATTTTCTGGTGCAGAATCTGTCTACTCGGATAAAAAATAAAAATATATTACTGTAAAAATGATTTTAAATGTTATTTTATTCATAAAACAGAAAGCTTCTAATGTAGAGCTAGAAAAACTCAAAATTATGTAGAAAATACTGATATTTCAATGTTTTGACACCTATTTTTATTTTGAAATGAAAAATAGGAATATTTAAATGTTCCATGATTTTTTTCCTGTAACAGAAAAAAATCTAATGGACTTATTTACTTATTTATTTTTGCATTGGAATTCACAAAGGCCTCCAACATATTATACAGACTTCAAGAGCTTCTTTGTTTACAACACTTTGCTTTTGAGACAGATGTACAATATGTGTTTAGTGTGTTCCCTGTGCTTCTGTGAGATTTAAGACTGCAAGCTCCCCACTGTGCAAATGGAGCAAGTTAGCAGAAATATCACAGGTACTTGAGACATGCTGTGTAAGTAGGATTTGCTCAGAAATTTGTTGAACTCATGAGTTTCCACAAAACATATTTTCATGGTTAATCAATATTTGAAAATCTGACATCAACAACTCAGGTTGACGTTACCCAAATGCAAACCTACTTTCCACTTAAATAATTTTCATATCTCTGTTGTAAACCTACAGGGACACATCCCAGTTCCTAACTTCATTTTATGAATTTTTAGGTTTTCTGTTTTGTTTTTTTTTTTTTTTTTTTGGGGGGGGGTAGGGGCAGGGGGTTCTCTTTGCTTGATTTAGTCAAAGCTCTCAAAACAATGCAAAAGATGCTTTAATGTTTCACACAAGAGATTTTTGTAATATTTCAGTGACAATGCTGGAATGTCACAGTAGAATTTGATCATAAACGAACACAGATTAAACAACACCACTGCAGGTTATCAGTAAACTTTTCCTCTTACCGATATCTGATTAGCACTTAAATTGTTTCACACCATTAGTTGCCTAGGATTTAGTGATCATTAGTGGGTCTGCAAATGAACAAGATAAAAGGAAGCTTTGTTTTCAATTCAGGGGATGGTTTACTTTTTCTGTGCAGGGTCATTTACCACTAAAGAGGTGTGTGGTGTTGATTAAAGTTTATTTTTATGCATCATTATATTCGGCTATGAATATTAATGGCATATTCAAATTAGGCAGAGTATTCTTCACTTTCTCCTTTGAATGTTTTTCATTTAGTGTTGCTCTGCACATGCATAAGTTCAATGTAGCTTCCTTTACTGATACTATCCATATTCATTTCCTGCAAGAGCTGCAATTCACTACTGTGCTCTGGGAATATTTATGCCTATGCAGAACATGTATCAACATAAATCTGCACAAAATGGATGGCACACATTCACACTAGCTTGTCTTACTGGTATTACTGCCTTTTAGATAAGGTGTGATGTACCATGGATGAGACTGGGTCATTCTGAAGATGGATACTGCTGATGAGTTCTACAAGTTGGGTTCTACAAACCGGGTTCTTTGATCTCGGATGCACTTTTGAGAGACCGGGCATGCTGACACCAGATGGGGTGCAGCTGACCAGGTGGGGGAAAGAGTATTCTGGGCAGTGAGCTGTCTGGGTTTATCAGGAGGGCTTTTAATTAGATGCAGTGGGGGAAGGACTACACCTCTGAGTGAATGAAGCATACCTAAGAAAAATGTCACTCTAAGTAACAATAGAGAAATAATCGTGAACTGTCCCAGAGCAATCAGGAAGGGTCTGGAAACTGATATGACCAATAGCCCAGCTAAAGTGCTTCCAAACCAATGCACGCAGCATGGGAAATAAGCAGGAGGAGTTGGAAACCATGGTGCAATAAGACAAATATGACCTGGTTGCTATCACGGAAACATGGTGGGATGGATCACATAAAAGAAACACTGGAATAGAGGGATATAAAGTCTTCAGAAGAGATAGACAGGGAAGGAAGGGAGGGGGTGTTGCCCTCTACATTAGGGAAGGGATTGATTGTGAAGAGATGCCTCTGAGAAACAGCCACAGACAGGCTGAGAGCTTGTGGGTGAGAGTTAAGGACCACAACAATAAAGGACACCTTGTGGTCAGGATCTACTACAGGCCACCCAATCAAGGGGAGCCTGTGGATGAGGCATTCTTGCTTCAACTACAAGAAGTGTCGTGCTTGCATGCTCTCATCCTGATGGGGGTCTTCAACCACCTGGATGCCTGCTGGGAAAACTACACAGCAGGCCGTAAGTAATCCAGGAGATTCCTAGAGTGCTTTGAGGATAACTTCCTGGTGCAGGTATTAGACAAACCAGCCAGAGGAGAAGTGTTACTTGACCTGGTGCTCACCAGTGCGGAAGAGCTCATTAAAGAGGTCAAGAATGGAGGCAGTCTAGACTGCAGTGATCCCACCCTGGCTGAGTTTGTGATCTCGAGGAATATGGGCCTTACAAAGACTAAAGTCAGGACCCTGAACTTCCAAAGCGAGACCTTCAAGCTATTTAAAGACTTAGTGAATGAGGTCCCCTGGAATTCTTCCAACTGCAAGGTGCTGCACCTGTGTTGGGGAAATCCCAGACAGGAGGAGGGAGTACAGACTGGGAGAAGCTCATTGAGAGCAGCTCTGCATAGAAAGACTTGGGAGTTCTGGTGGATGAAAGGCTCAACATCAGACAGCAGTGCACACTTGCAGCCCAGAAGATGAACTCCATCCTCAGCTGCATCAAAATAAGTGTGACCAGAAGGTCAGGGCAGGTGATTGTCCCCGTCTACTCTGCCCTTGTGAGGCCCCACCTGGAGTACTGTGTCCAGGTTTGGGGTCCCCAGCACAACAAAGACGTGGATCTGTTAGAGCAAGTCCAGAGGAGGACCATAAAGATGATTAGAGGGCTGGAGCACCTCTCCTATGAAGAAAGGTTGAGAGAGCTGGGGATGTTCAGCCTGGAGAAGAGAAGGCTCTGGGGAGAGCTTATTGTGGCCTTTCAGTTCTTAATAGTGTATTATAAAAAGGATGGAGAAGGACTCTTTACTTGGGTAGACAATGAAAGGACAAGCAGGAATAGTCTTAAACTAAAAGAGGATAGATTTAGATTAAATTTAGGCTCTGAGGTGACCATATCACAACTTTTCAATACTTAAAGTGGGCTTATAAAAAAGACGGAGAACGACTTTTCGCTCATTCAGATAATGACAGGACAAGGAGGTATGGCTTTAAACAAAAGGCATATAGATTTAGATTAGAGTTTAGGAGGAAATTCTTCATTGTAGGGGTAGTGAGACACTGGAACAGGTTGTCCAGGGAAATTATGGATGCCCCATCCCTGGAGGTGTTCAAGAAAAAGATGAACAAGGCCCTCGGCAACCTGATCTAGTGGGTGGCATCCCTGCCCATGGTGGGGGGGTTGGAACTAAACTATGTTTAAGGTCCCTTCCAACCTGAGCCATTCTATGATTCCATGAAGAATATATATATATATATATATATATATAATATTATATTATATTTTTTTCTCATGAAATATATACATATATTTTTTTTTTCTGAGTTCCAAACTTTATATCTAAAGTCCTCTCTCTGATCCAGAAAAGATAACTTTACCCTGTACAAAAATGAATTAACATATAAAGGTTACAACATATCATTTTGTCCTTTAACCTGTTCTTGCTCCTTTAAAAATTAAATTTTCAAGTGAAGCATGTGTGTCTTCAGTAGGACCTCATTTTATTAATTTTATATTACCTGATACAAACACACAAAAAGAGTCATATACAATGTTACCTTACACTTCCCCCAAAATAGAAACTTTAAAGTTTGAAGTCAATGTCATGTTAAAAGTGTAGTAAAATCTGTATTATACTGTACACTTTCAAATTTTCCTGATTTATATGGATAACTTAATGTAGCACAAAATCTTAATGGAGAGTGTTAATGAAGAATGAATTCATGTTAAAGGAAGGGGCTTAAATATGATAGTAAACATGGACTCTGAGACAAAATATTCACCTGTGATATTAGATTCTGATTTTTGGCCCCAAAGTTCTGTCTCTCATATTTTAGAAATGACCTGAGCATAAAGTTAAAGGATGATTCCACTGTACTTTTTCTTTTTTTCCAATTCACCTAATAAAAATAGATGCACAAATCTAGGTACAATAGCTGCACATAACAAATCTAGGTGCCTTTATTCTGCAGACTACAAAAAAAAAAAAAAAAGGGATATTTAAGGGTAAAAATTCTGATTCTAAAAAAAATAATAATAAAAAAGCTTCATCAATGTAAATTGGAATTATAAGTAAATTCCACATTCTTTATATTCAATAATTACAGAACAGTAGAAGTTCTTGTGTTAGTAAATTACCAAACATTGTAGGTGAGGAAAATGGATCCTCAACATCTTACATTTTTAGGGACTACAGAACTTATTATCTCTAAATAGGAAAAGAATAACAATACTATTATGTAAATTTAATAACAGAAAGATAGCAATTTTCTTATTACTAAGAACTGTGAATCACAATATTTATTTATTGACTTATTGAACATATATTGACTTAACAGCACTTACAGTCTATAATTGGGAAAAGGTTTTGTCTAACTTGCATGGAACTGTAAAAAAGATTATTTGCTGAAGGAAATTCAATACAAAGAAATAAATCCTAGAAAGCTTTGCTAGTTTCAAATTGTAGAACAGTGAGTACACAAACTGTGAGAAATCTATTGAAAGAATAGTTCCTGCCTGGCAGAAAGGAATGGTAAGGTGCAGAAAGAGAATAGCAAAATTAAATGCATAGCTGGTAGAGGTGAATTAAATTAACACAAAGTAAGGATTAGACAGGAATCTTGGACCTTTTTCATGCCTCATAGGCATATTCATAAGGTACTCTCTTCGTAAATACAACAATATCCTTTTTTGAAAACAGCTTTAAGTTAGTTGTGAACTACTAAATAATATTTGTCAAAAGCAATCATGTTCTTCCTCAAGATTTATTTTATCAAACCAAAGAAGCAACGGATTTTAGTTACTTGTAATATAGGCTTCATATGTTTCAGTAATCTCCTCTGAATCTAATCAAGTTTAACTGCTTTTATAAGGATTGTAGAGAACATAGATTTCTGATTTGTCTTAAAGGAAAGTTGTCATGTTTACTCAGTTTCAGTCTTCATTCATTAATTCAATTTCATTACATCTGTTGTATGTTTTAAACAACATGTATGTCAAATTTAGCCCATTGATAGTGAATTATTGTTGATAGTTATAAGGCCCTAATATAAAAAGACACCAATTGCAGCTGTACAATCCTCTGTGATTCTATTTCCTATGGCCTATTTTTGTTGTTGTTGTTTTTGTTTCTTTGCATATTTTCGTGTTTTTTTTTTAATTTCAAGTAATAATAATAATAATACACAATAAAATAGATAAACGACTAATCCAAACTCTTACAGAAAAAGATCACAGCTAATTGAATTTTAAATCCATAGAAAATGAAGGAATATGATGTGACAATAAATCAATCAGTTTTTTTTTTCTAAAACTGATGTAAAACTTCTCTCTCTCCCCCAAATAAAACAAAACCAAAACAAACAACAACAACAAAGACGAAATGAAACAATAAACAGAGAATTTTCACCTAAACAGGATAACATTCATTAAATGTCCTATTGGTCTGTCACATGGTAATCAACATCAGTAAAATGTTTATAGAGGATTATATTTGGGGGTCTATGGCCTGAGGGCATGGATGGCCAGAGGGCATGGATACAAAAGCATCAAGGCAACAATTGAGGCATAAACTGAAGCAAATTGAACCATAACGTCTGCAAGGAAAGTAGCTTGCCTGTGTATTGACAGGTTTTATCCTGAGTCATTCAAGAGATATATTCACTATTATTATGGAGGCCCAAATTGCTTTAAGCAACACCTTGTGCCCTCACATCTTTTAAAAAAATTGTAGTTTGATATGTTATTGGTCTGAGGTCCATAGTTGTAAGGAAACCCAGAGTTCATGCAACCAAGAGCTTTGCTGGAATCATTTCATTCAATGGTGATTTCTGGTAGAAGTGTAATGGCAAATTTTGTTGGTTTGGTTGTTTTATGTAACACAGTATCTTTCAGGGAGCTTTTCAAAAAAGTTTACAGGAATATTCTGACTAGAGATTCAGAACATCTTTCCATCAGTCATCCTTTAATGATCTGTTTCCCTCTCATCCTGTTTTCAGTGAAAATTCAAGGAAGGACAAAGTATTATTTGATTTTTAACCTGATAAGTAAATAATATCATAGATTTTCAAGAATATTGCTGAGCAATGTTTCAAAAAATATCCCAAAAACACTTTTATAAAATGTTAAATCATAACAAAACTACTATCAATGTGAGTAAAATGTAACAAAAAGGAAGCCATTTGTTCATTATGCTTGCAGGCATTTAATGTGTTTAAGGATATAACATTTATACTCTTAGGCAGGCAAATAATTTGTGAGAGGAAATGTTATCTGGGAGAGATCTCAGTCTGTGCTGGACAACAGATTAACAGCACATGGAGATGGACTGGGGACTGCACTACTACCAGGTGTGCCCTGATAGCAAACATCTGAGTTACCTTTACTCAGACACCTATGATGTTTACTGAGTAAACAATTTTTGTGTGATATTCTTTCAAAAACACTTTCTATGTCCCTTTCAAAAATGTATAATTTCACTGATATGTTTTATTTCTAATCTTTTCTCTGACAATAAAGTCCCCATGATCTTCTAGTTAATTTTATCTCCCATTGGAATAAAATTAAAACCTTTTCCAAATGCCAAAATATCCTAAGTTTGTTGCTTATTACAAGTTGAAAGCTCTGTCTTGAATTAAAACAAACAATCAAACCAAAACAAACAAAAAATCAACCTTTTTTTTTCTGTCTTTGTTGTGTTTTTGTTGTTGTGTTGCTTTGTCTTGTTTTCCGTAATGACAAAAACATGTGTTTCCCAATCTCTGACTGATTTCCCTTTCTCCCTCAAAGGATGCTCCTGGAACCAATTCCAGCCTCCTTCAAGCAATAGTTCACCTTTCCCATCTGTGTACTGGGTCAGGCTGGGATGTTAACTTTCCCTGCAGCAGCCCATACAGTGCTGTGCTCTGCACTTGTAGCTAAAACAGCAGTGGTATCACACCAGTGTTGTGTCTGCTGGTGAGCAGTGCTGGCACAGCATCAGGACTCTCTCTAACCCTCCTAGGGGTGGGCAAAAATGTGAGAAAAGAAACATCACCAGGGCAGCTGACCTAAATCAACCAAAGGGATATTCCGTACCATATGATGGTAATAACTCAGCAATAAAAGGTGGAAAAAGGAGGAAGAGTGGAGGGGTGGGCTCTCATTGTGAAAATGTCTGTCCTCCTCCCGAACACCGGCTACGTGGGCTGAGGCCCTGCTTCAAGGACGTGGTCAAGCATCGCTCATTTGTGGGAAGTAGAGAGTAATTTCTTTCCTCTGCACTTCCACATAGCCTTTACTTGCTTTGTTTAGTTTTCCCTTTCCCCCTCCCTTTTCCCCTTTCCTTTTTTTTCCCCTTTAGTTAAATTGTTAATTGTTTAGTTAAATTTTTTAGTTAAATTGTTTAATTAATAATAATCTTTCCTTAATTTTTCTTTTCCTTTAATTAAATCATCCTTATCTCAACCCGTGAGTTGTTCTTTCCTTTACTTCTTCCCCTCCTCATATAAGGAGGGGGAGTGAGAGAGCGGTTGTGGTGTTCAGCTGCCTAGCACGGTAAAACCACCACAATCTGCTGCAGCCCTTTTTTGACATGTGCAACAGTCCCCAAACCTCTCTGCCTGTAAATGCCTTCTCTGTAGTATTTATTTTTCTGTGCATAAGAAACTATAACTATTGCAAACAACAAAAATATACCTATCAGGATATTGCAACCATTTCTTCTACCTGTATGAGTTTTCTGAAAGATGGTGAAAAGAGATTTGGAGAGAACACATGCCTTATTTTGTAAAGTATCTCAGTCAGGAATAGAAACGTTAAGTTTAAGAACAAAACTCTAGTGATAACTTTGTTCACTTGTCAAATAAACAATATTACCAGAGATCATGAAGAAATAGCAAGTGCTTAAATACTGTAAAATCTGAAAGTCACAAGAAAGAGAACAAGAAGTTTGGAAAGTGAAGTAAAATCTTTTAAATTCCATTAAAGGGATTTTGATAAGAGGTATTTCAGGCATACTTTGAGAAATTTGAGAATAAAACATATAAAAAATGCTCATGGACATAAAAAATGCTATTCCTATATTCACATTCCAGAACACTTCTACACCTTTAGCATTCGTAGTTTTCATGAGATCTTTCTACTAGCCACCATCCCAACTGTGTTCTCTCCTTAAATTCATTGCAATTTTGTGATACCTGTCCCCAGACTGTTCTGTGCTCCCCCAGACTCAGTGCTTTTTTTTTTTTTTTTTTTTTTTTTTAAGGGAACTGGTCTTGTTTAGCTTGAAGAAGAGAAGGCTCCAGGGAGACCTCAATGCGGCCTTCCAGTACTTGAAGGGAGCACATAAACAGGAGGGTTTATAAAAACTGTTTACATGTGTTGATATTGATAGGACAAGGGGGAATGGTTTTAAACTAAGACAGGGGAGATTTAGTTTAGCTGTCAGGAGAAAGTTTTTCACTCAAAGGGTGGTGAGGATACTGGAACAGGTTGCCCAGGGAGGTTGTGGATGCCCCATCACTGGAGGCATTCAAGGCCAGGCTGGATGCAGCTCCGGGCAGCCTGCTCTAGTGGTTGGTAACCCTCGCAGAGCAGGGGGGTTGAAACTAGATGATCTTTAAGGTCCTTTTCAAGCCAGGACATTTTATGATTCTATGATTCTATGAATAGTCACCCCCCCGTTCCCGGAGCACTACCCATTTGACTCCCTAGCATGTCTCTTCTTAGAGATAATTAGTGTGTTTTACCATATTATTCAGGCAGTGGCTTTATGCTTTATTTCTGCTCTTCATTCATTTCAGGCTATGTCCTTTGCTGCACTCAGCCAGGGAGAGCCTACACCCATCACCAAATGGCAGGGCAGGAGCCTTTTCAATGCATTGCTGCTGGATCCCCTGCAACCATGCCCTCTGACAAAACAATACCTTCACAGTTAACAAATTAATAGTGAATTGCTCCATTAGTTAAGTGATTCAAAACTAATTAATTATATTAACAATAAGTATTACTATTGGGCAACATTTAAACAGCACTTCTTCCAAGCTCAGGATCGGTGCATCCCTAAGAGTAGGAAATCGGGGATGGGGGACAGGAAACCTGCGTGGATGAGCAAGGAGCTCATCGACAAGATCAAAAGAAAGAGGAAGGTCTATGAAATGTGGAAAAAGGGCCTGTCCTCTTGGGAGGAGTATAGAAGTGTTGTCAGGGCCTGCAGGGACACGACGAGGAAGGCTAAAGCCCACCTAGAGATGAGGCTTGTAAAAGAGATAAAGGATAATAAGAAGGGCTATTTAAGTATGTAAACAGTAAAAGGAAGACTAGGGATAATGTGGGTCCCTTGCTGAATGAGGGGGGTGTCCTGGTAACGGGAGACGCCGAGAAGGTGGAGATACCGAATGCTTTCTTTGCTTCAGCCTTTGCTTCAAGGACTCCCGCCCCGGGACTCCTCGACCCTGGCGGGAGGAGAAAGGGTCTGGGAAATGGAGGGCTCCCCCCTGGTTGACGAGAGAGTGGTTCAGGAGCGTCTGAGTGGGCTCAACGCACACAAATCCATGGGTCCCGATGGGATGCATCCACGTGTGCTAAAGTAGTTGGCAGAGGTGATCGCCGAACTGCTCTCTATCATCTTTGAAAGGTCCTGGAGAACAGGAGAGGTGCCTGAAGACTGGAGGATAGCCAATGTCACTCCAGTCTTAAAGAAGGGCAAGAAAGAGGATCCGGGAAACTATAGGCCAGTCAGTCTCACCTCTGTCCCTGGAAAGGTGTTGGAACAGTTTGTTCTGGATGCCATCTCCAAGCAATTGGAAGAGAAGGATGTTATGAGGAGTAGTCAGCATGGATTCACCAAGGGGAAGTCATGCTCAACCAACATTGTTGACTTCTGTGATGGCATCACCAGCTTGGTAGATGGGGGGAGAGCAGTGGATGTCATCTACCTTGACTTTAGCAAGGCCTTTGATACTGTCTCCCATGACATCCCGCTAGCAAAGCTGAGAAAGCGTGGGATAGAGGAGTGGACAGTAAGGTGGGTTGAGAACTGGCTGACTGGCCGAGCTCAGAGGGTGGTGATTGGCAGCGCAGAGTCCAGGTGGAGACCTGTAACCAGCAGTGATCCCCAGGGGTCGGTGCTGGGTCCGGTCTTGTTCAACATCTTCATCGACGACCTTGATGAGGGAATAGTGTCTGCCCTCAGCAAATACGCCGATGACACAAAGCTGGGAGGAGTGGCTGACATGCCAGAAGGCTGTGCTGCCATTCAGCAAGACCTGGACTGGCTGGAGAGATGGGCAGAAAGAAACCAAATTAGGTTTAACAAGAGCAAGTGTAGAATCCTGCACCTGGGAAGGAACAACCGGACGTATCAGTACAGGCTGGGGGATGACCTGCTGGCGAGGAGCTCTGAGGAGAAGGACCTGGGGGTCCTGGTGGACGACAGGTTGACCATGAGCCAGCAGTGTGCCCTCGTGGCCAAGAGGGCCAATGGGATCCTGGCGTGCATTAAAAGGAGCGTGGCCAGCAGGTCAAGGGAGGTGATCCGCCCCCTCTACTCTGCCCTGGTCAAGCCTCACCTGGAGTACTGTGTCCAGTTCTGGGCTGCCCGGTACAGAAAAAAAAAAAACAGGGATCTCCTGGAAAGAGTCCAGCGGGAAGATGATACGGGGCCTGGAGCATCTTCCCTGTGAAGAAAGGCTGAGAGACCTGGGTCTGTTCAGCCTGGAGAAAAGGAGACTGAGAGGGGATCTCATCAATGTGTATAAATACCTGAGGTGTGGGAGACAGAGGGATTTGGCCAACCTCTTTTCAGTGGTTTGTGGGGACAGGACAAGGGGCAATGGCCACAAGATGGAGCACAGGAAGTTCCACACCAACATGAGAAAGAACTTCTTTACGGTGAGAGTGACGGAGCACTGGAACAGGCTGCCCAGGGAAGCTGTGGAGTCTCCTTCTCTGGAGATATTTAAGGCCTGTCTGGACGCCTACCTGGGCAGCCTGCTCTAAGGAACCTCCTTTGGCAGGGGGGTTGGACCCAATGATCTTTGAGGTCCCTTCCAACCCCTACAATTCTGTGATTCTGTGAATAATAATATGCTGTGAATTAAATACCCAGATGTCAGGAAGCTCAAATGTTGGACTATGCCAGTTGTCACTTACACTAGACACATAATGTCAGAATAATAAGCTTTATTATAAAATCTGTGAGCAAAAATATTTGTTGTGGTTTAACTCCATAGGCACGACACAGACATTCACTCACTACCCCCTATCATAGTGTGATGGGGGAGAGAATCAGAAATAAAGGTAAAAACCGTGGTTTGAGATAAAGACAATTTAATAGAACAGAAGGGAAAATAATAATAATTATATACATATATATATATATATATATATAAACAAAACATGTGATGCACAATGCTGTTGCTACCACCCACCAACTGATGACCAGACAGTTCCCAAGCAGCAGCCACCCCCTTTGCAAACTCCTCCCACTTTTTATTGTTCCACATGTATAGTGGGTTTATATGGCAAGGTTTTTTGTAGTGTGGGGCTGCAGGGGTGGATTCTGTGAGAAGATTCCAGAAGGTGCCCCATGTTAGATAAGGGCCAGTTTCTGCTGGCTCCAAAGGGATCCAATGCTGCCCAGAACCGAGCCAATAAGCAAAGTTGTTTGTGCCTATGGGAGAGCATATTTAAGAAAGGGAAAAAACTTCCGCTCAACAGCAGCTGGGAGAGTGAGTAATGAGAACCAGCCATGCAGACCCCAAGGTCAGTGCAGCAGGAGGGCAGGAGGTGCTCCAGGCACGCAGCAGAAGTTCCCCTGCGGCCTGTGGAGAGAACCCTGGTGGAGCAGGCTGTCCCCCTGCAGCCCATGGGTCCCACATGGAGCAGATCTCCACGCTGCAGCCCGTGGAGGAGCCCCCGGTGGAGCAGGTGGATGTGGCCTGGAGGTGGCTGCAGCCCATGGAGAGCCCCCACAGGAGCAGGCCCCAGGCCGTAGCTGCAGCCCGTGGAGAGGAGCCCACGCAGGAGCAGGGGGTCTGGGGGGAGCTGCTGCCCATGGGGGACCCATGTTGGAGCAGTTCTTGAAGAGCTGCCGCCTGTGGGAAGCCCATGCAGGATCAGTTCAGGAAGGACAGCATGCCATGGGAGGGACCTCACGCTGGAGCAGGGCAAGAGAGTGACTGTGAAGGAGCAGCAGAAGAGAAACGCCATAGACTGACCACAACCCCCAGTCCCCTGCACTGCTCAGGGGGAGGAGGTGGAAGAAGGTGGATGGGGGGAAGGTGTTTTTAGCTTCTTTCCTTTGTTTCTCATTTCACTAGCATTCTAGTAATAAGCAATAAATTTTGCCACACTCTGAGTGTGTTTTACCCATCACAATAATTGTTGAGTGTTCTCCCTGTCCTTATCTCAACCCTTGTGAGAGACTGGTTGTGGTGGAGCTTGGCTGCCCACCTGAGTAAAATCACCACAACATGATGTCATATGTTATGGAATATTCGTTTGGCCAGTTTGGGTCAGCTGTCCTGACGATGTCCCCTTCTGACTATGTCCCAGCTTCTTGTGCAACTTTAGGCTCCTCACTGGCAGGGAATTATGAGAAGCTGAAAAGCCCTTAACATAGTGTAAACACTACTCAGGAACAATTAAAACATCAGTGTGTTATCAATACTATCTTTTTTTCCTAAATCCAAAACATGGCAACATATCAGTCTCTATAAGGAAAATTAACTCTATCTCAGACGAAACCAGGATAATATTATATAACTCAGTGTGACATTATTAGTGTCATTCTGGGGACCAGAATTGTTGTCTGCCTAACTTTTCATGATGAAAATCTTAAGTTTCATTTACTCTTTCTTTACCTTGGGAGTAGTCAAACACTAGAACAAGCTTCCTGGGGAGGTGGATGATGGGCTATGCCTGTCAGTATTCAAAAGGCCTTTAATAATATGCTCTAACTTTTAGTTAGCCCTGAAGAGTTCAGGCAGTTGGACTAGATGGTCTTTGAAGGTCCCCCAAACTGAGCTATTCTATTCTATTCTATTCTATTCTATTCTATTCTATTCTATTCTATTCTATTCTATTCTATTCTATTCTTGTTTTGTTCTGTTCAATGCTATGCTATGCTATGCTACGCTACGCTACGCTATGCTATGCTATTCATTAACAATCAATGAAATAATTTTTTGTTACTCTTTCATCAACATTATTTTTTCATCCCAAATTTTAATAATATCAATAATAATATCACTTTAATTCTAATATTAATATAAACACTTATTAGCTTAATTATCAGGTTACTCTGTGAGAAAACAACTTTCTGAAAAGTGATAGGCCAGCTGAAGTTGGCTGATGCGTCTTAGTCATTTTACATAAAATTTTACAGTGCAAGTTTTCACACTCCTATATAGGGAAGCAGTTTGCTGTATTCAGTGTTACTATCTGAGGGTTCAAATATATTGCAGTTGCCACTTCTGAAGGATCTAGTGGGATAGTCAGATATTTAGGGAAAAATAAATACCTCAGGACCTCATGTCGCCATAGGACTTGCTTTTCAAGGCCCAGGATAGTGTTCCGGGCGGTGGCATGGGGCACAGGATATGTTTCCAGCCATCCGGTGGTTGCTTCCACCATTGTAAGTACGTGGCGCTTGCCGTTGCGGGTTTGGGGGAGTGTGATGTAATCAATCTGCCAGGCCTCTCCATATTTGTATTTCAGCCATCGTCCTCCATACCAGAGAGGCTTTGACCGTTTGGCTTGTTTAATTGCAGCACATGTTTCACAATCATGAATAACCTGTGCTATAGTGTCCATGGTCAGGTCCACCCCTCGGTCACGAGCCCATCTGTATGTTGCATCTCTACCTTGATGGCCTGAGGTGTCATGGGCCCATCGGGCTATAAATAATTCACCTTTATGTTGCCAGTCCAGGTCCACCTGAGCCACTTCAATCTTAGCAGCCTGATCCACCTGCTGGTTGTTTTGATGTTCTTCAGTAGCCCGATTCTTGGGCACATGAGCATCTACATGGCGTACCTTTACAACCAGGTTCTCTACCCGGGCAGCAATATCTTGCCACAATGCAGCAGCCCAGATGGGTTTGCCCCGGCGTTCCCAGTTGTTCTGCTTCCATTGCTGTAGCCACCCCCACAGGGCATTTGAAACAGGCAACTGTTAATTCCCAGATTTCAACATCTTGACCAGTTTCACTAACACACCTATATGCACTTGGAATTTGTGTCCTGGAAACTTCTTCTGAAGTTATACTTATGAATCATTTCTGCTGGAATCTGAGGACTGAAGGAAAACATGTGCAAGAGGAGATTACATCCTCAACTATATCTAGAGGGAGCAACGGTGCCTATTCCTTTTTTGCAGAGTATTAGAGATGAGAACATTCACCTTTTCTTGAACTGAGTGTAAGCCTGCAGCTCCTTCCTTCCTTGTCCTCCTGAGAGGCATGTTTAGTGAGATAAACAATATAATCTTAAACCTTGTAAACTATTTCTGATCAAAGCATGCTTTGAGCTTTTATTCCAACTGATCAGGGAGGATAAAACATCATTTCTGACAGTGCCCACAGGTACTAGGCTAAAAGCACAGCTAACAGAGGCTGCAGCTTGTGTAGAAGGGCACAGAGAAGGGGGCCAGGAGCTCCTTTGATGGCACTGCACACAGGCTCTGCAGTGGTGGTGGCACATCACAGGGCACAACTACTGTCTCGAGCACTGCAGAAACTCCCCCCAGCATGGCAGAGCCTCAACCAAGAGCAAGCTCATGAGGGAGTATGCAGCTCTGCAAATCAGGACTGTGGGGTGCATGCTGCCTCTCGCTGAGGTAGGGGGGCTACTCATCTGCAGAGGATGTGGACTGAGGGATCCTCTGAGACACCAAAGAAAGAAGCCTTGAGAGGAGGTCAGGAGACTGTGTGGTGTCAGCAATGGTTAAAAGGTGAGTGACTGGAGCTTCTCTGAGGTCCTGAGGGTACAATGACCTGATCGCCACAAATGAGAGCTGGGACTGTTCAGCCTGAAGAAGGCTTAGAGGCGATCTTATTCACATGTATAAATATACAAAGGGGAATGCTAAAAGGCAGTCAGACTCATAGAACCACAGAACCATAGAACATCTTGGGTTGGAAGGGACCTTAAAGATCATTTAGTTCCAGTCCCCCTGCCATGGGCAGGGAAGCTGCCCACTAGATAAGGTAGCCCAGGGCCTCGTTCATCCTTGTCTTGAACACCTCCAGGGATGGGGCATCCATAACTTCCCTGGGCAACCTGTTCCAGTGCCTCACTACCCTTACAGTGAAGAATTTCCTCTTAAGCTCTAATCTAAATCTATACTCCTTTTTTTTAAAGCCATACCTCCTTGTCCTGTCATTATCTACTTGAATAATGAGTCCTTCTCCATCTTTTTTATAAGACCCCTTTAAGTATTGAAAAGCTGCAATGAGGTCACCCTGGAGCCTTCTCTTCTTCAAGCTGAACAGCCCCAGCTCTCTCAGCTTTTCATCATAGAAGAGGTGCTCCAGCCCTCTGATCAACTTTGTGGCCTTCCTCTGGACCTGCTGTAACAAATCAACATCCTTCTTGTGCTAGGGGCCCGAGATCTGGACACAGTACTAGTCCAGGTGGTACCTCACAAGGGCAGAGTAGAGGGGGACAATCTCCTCCCTCCGCCTGCTGGCCACTCCTCTTTTTGATGCAGCCGAGGATGGAGTTCACCTTCTGGGTTGCAAGTGCACATATTCTCTTTTCTGCAGTTGGCCTTCTGGGCTGCAAGTGCACACATGAATCTTCTCAATTTTGCCCAGGGGCAGTAGAAGAGGTGACAGGTGAGAAATGAAAAAGAAGAAAACCTATCTGAGCATAAGAAAACATTTCTTTTACTCTGAGAGTGAAGAAACGTGGTGATGGAACCCAACAGCTCAGAAAGGTTGTGGAATGTCCATCCTTGAAGATACTTAAAACTCTACTGGATGCAATTCCAGGCAACCTGCTATAGTTGACTTCATTCTGAACATAGACCTGGGCTAGATGATCTCCAGAAATGCCTTTCAGCCTCAGTCATCCTGTGATCATACCAATTTGACCTAGTTTACTAAAGGGTCAGGCGTGCCTGCCCACAAGGAAGATATGTCATCCTGTAGCCAGGAATGAAGCTCACCTTCCCCACGGTAGTATGCTTTTGGATCACTCAGCCACGTCATGAAACCTCAGACTTAAAAATAAAGACAGGGTCCCCAAGACATACAAATAGCCAACTGAGAATGATAAACTCCTACAGATGTCTGTGGATATTTATATTTTCCAGAACAGTCTGGAGAACATCAGATATGAATGAGACATAGAATTGAGTCTTTAATGTAGGCAAAAGAAAAAAAAAAGTTACAAATGTGAGGAGATGATGGTAGAAATTTATCTTATACCTGCTTAATTTGAGAATGGAAAATATGGCAGAGGGACAGGTGTCATGAACTTAAAGGAAGAGCAAAGACATGAGGAAGATTCAAAACACTTAGAGATGTTTACAAAATTCATAACTGAGGGTGTAATAACAACGTAGGCCACCATAAATACTTCTCACTGATGACCAGCAGAAAGAATAAGATGATAAAATGCAAGTATAAAGGGGGGATACCAATACAGTATGGGAATGAGTAATTCTGAAGGAAGTAATGCAGGATCAGTAGAAAGAGCTAAAGGAGTGCTTGGTCAATAGTACTAAAAAAGAGGATCAAGAAAATAATAGCAGAAAAGAGGGACCTAATGCAACATTGAAAGAGCAATATGAAAGATACTTTCAATATTTTTCTGGAGTAAAGATCATAGGAACAGCTAGAAGGGAGATAGAGTAGTGGTCCATAAATGATAGCTTATTCTAACATGTTGTTAAGCGGAGACATATTATTTTCTAGGATTGTACATTGCTTGTCAATGTAGCATTCAAACTGCTATTCACATTCAGACAGGTGGCTTTAAAAACGTCTATTCCGATTTCATATCTAGTGTACCAATATTAGCGAATATTGTGTACGGATGTATGGAAAGATGTCCTATCTACCTTTACCAATAATTCTGACAGCCATTTTCTGAACATTAGATCATCATTGCTATTGCTTTCAGGAAATTTTACAGTAAGTAAATAAGACTATCAACTATGTACAGCAAGAATTAAAAACTACCTATCAAATTTAAATAAAATTAATTCAAAATTTTGCTAGGAAAGCTCCATGGGAATCTATTTTTATTCACTAGTTCTCTGTGTACACACTGAAGGATTTCATTTACTCAGTGTTTAAACAAATGAAAAACACAGAATAATATCAATTCTGGACCACAGAACTCTGGTAATTTAGTATGCAAAAACACCTATTGATACACATTGCTTTAAACAAAGGATGCCAAAATAAAAGCTGACAACTTATAAGTCTTTTAGCTTTCATATAACATAGAGATGTACACTTTTCATTTATTTTTGTCCCTTTCCTTGGGAAAAATCTCATTATATAAATGCCAAAAAAAGATCTTGTATAAAGACCATCACATCCAGCTAGACACTATAATCAATTTAAAAATAAAGTTTTATTTATTTATTTATTTTTAATTTCTAGATGGGTCATTTAGAGGAAGCATTTGGATTATCTACAAGAAATTCTACTGTTCATTCATCAACTGTTCAAATATCCAGAAAATACATGTGATAAATTATGAACATGCTCTGACCTTTTTGTATATATGGGTGATAGAAATCTTTTAGTTATTTTGAAACAGAAGTGCTCTGAACTCAAAAATATGATGAAAATAAAAGTCAATAGAGGAGAGATGTTTTGTTCATTTAGGAGGATTTTTTTTTTTATTTTGAATTAAAAGATATATTTTACCTTTTAATTCAAAATTTTAATCAGAATGCTAGGAGTTAGAGCTTAGTGCTAATTCTCAGGAGGTCAAGCTCTGTGGGAGACAACACAGAAAGTAGTCTCTCAAGTGGATTAATAGATGACAGAGAAAGAAACAGCATATAAAAATATAAACCAGATGAAAGATTTGGTAACAGTTAGGAGAAATATATGTGCTCTGTGAGCTTAGGCGAAAGCATCTCTTTAATATCTCTTTAATATCTTTATCGATGATCTGGATGAGGGCGTCCAGTGCACCCTCAGTAAGTTTGCAGATGACACCAAGCTAAGTGCGTGTGTCGATCTGCTCGAGGGCAGGAAGGCTCTGCAGGAGGATCTGGATAGGCTGGAGCGATGGGCTGAGGTCAACTGTATGAAGTTCAACAAGGCCAAGTGCCGGGTCCTGCACCTGGGGCGCAACAACCCCAAGCAGAGCTACAGGCTGGGAGATGAGTGGTTGGAAAGCTGCCTGGCCGAGAAGGACCTGGGAGTATTGGTTGATAGTCGGCTGAATATGAGCCAGCAGTGTGCTCAGGTGGCCAAGAAGGCCAACAGCATCCTGGCCTGTATAAGAAGCAGTGTGGCCAGCAGGTCTAGGGAGGTGATTGTCCCCCTGTACTCGGCTCTGGTGAGGCCACACCTCGAGTACTGTGTTCAGTTTTGGGCCCCTCGCTACAGGAAGGACATGGACGTGCTCGAGCGAGTCCAGAGAAGGGCGACCAAGCTGGTGAGGGGTCTGGAGAACACGTCTTACGAGGAGCGGCTGAGGGAGCTGGGCTTGTTCAGCCTGGAGAAGAGGAGGCTCAGGGGCGACCTTATCGCTCTCTACAGTTACCTTAAAGGAGGCTGTAGTGAGGTGGGGGTTGGTCTGTTCTCCCACGTGCCTGGTGACAGGACGAGGGGGAATGGGCGAAAGTTGCGACAGGGGAGTTTTAGGTTGGATGTTAGGAAGTACTTCTTTACCGAAAGGGTTATTAAGCATTGGAACGGGCTGCCCAGGGAGGTGGTGGAGTCGCCATCCCTGGAGGTCTTTAAAAGACGTTTAGATGTAGAGCTTAGTGATATGGTTTAGTGGAGTACTTAGTGTTAGGTCGGAGGTTGGACTCGATGATCTTGAGGTCTCTTCCAACCTAGAAATCTGTGTCTGTGTCTGTGTCTGTGTGTCATGTAAACAACAATTCAACAATTTACCTGACAGCAGTTTACATTTCTAAAAATTCTTCATAGTGGAGATTATAATCAAGGTCCTAAATTCATCAGGCTTAATTTTACATTTCTGAAGTAGCAAAGAGGGCCTTTTTTTTTTTTTTTTTTTTTTTTCCTTAGTGCTGTTAACTAGTGACTGAGGTGCTCTGGTCTATTTAATCAGTGCAGAATTTACCTTGAGTCCATAAGAAGACCATTTACTTCCCATTTGGTTCTACGCTGAGCACTCAAATGGGACCTAAATGTCCATAGACCTTGTACTTGTCCTTTGAAAATGATGAATTCACTGTCCATGAAAAATAAAGATGCCCACTAGACAACCCTCTAGTATTAGAAAATATTCTTCCTGAAATCATTACACAGGGCGAGCTGTTTGTATAGCCATTGCAGAAGAGCTTTCCCACCATTGATCTATTATGGGTTACTAAGGGTCCTCCCTTAAATCCTCTGACAGCCTGTGAAGATAACTTAGAAACCTTGGGGTGACTTGCGAGGTACTAGATACAACCCCATGAGGCATTTATTATCAAAGGATAGAAATATGCATTCCTCATTGTAAGGAAAGATAGCACAGTGGTGAAGATGGATGGAATATTAAGCAACTCATTTTTTCCCTTGCTTATAGAAAAATTACAAAGCATAAGCTCAGATGTAGTTACCCACATTATAATTATCTGAGTTTGGCTGATAAAATTGCAAACTGCATATCTGCTATACCAAGATCGTGGCCACCATATCAAGAGAAGTTTTTATCTCCCTCTACTGGGCACTGGTAAGGCTACACCTGCAAACAGTTCAGTTTTGGGCTCTCCTAAGAAAGATGGAGAGAAGTGGAAGATTGCCAAAAGGAAGATTCTTAGGGTATTCATGATCCTGCTGGTATCACCTGAGAGGAGGGCCCAAGACAACTGGAATTCCTTATCTGGCAAGGAGCAGGCTAAGTTTTGGTCTAGCACAAGCTGTAGTTATTTGAAGGGTAGTTTGAAAGTTACAGATCTAAACCTCTCTGGTTTGTGCGAGAGGCACTAATGGAACAATGGGTGCAGATTGCAGTTTCAGAGGAAAGAAAATTCACTGTAAGCTGTGCAGCACTAGAACAGCTTGCCCAGAGGTGCTATGAAACTTCCCTCCTTGGAAACCTTCAAAATTAGATTAGGTAAGGCCATGTTAAATGATCCAATGTACTGTTGGCAATAGTCCTGCTTCAAGCAAAGAATTGGG
The DNA here is from genome assembly GCF_013377495.2 of Cygnus atratus. Taxonomy (NCBI): domain Eukaryota; kingdom Metazoa; phylum Chordata; class Aves; order Anseriformes; family Anatidae; genus Cygnus; species Cygnus atratus. The sequence goes on along the minus strand of NC_066362.1, from coordinate 133,455,530 downwards.
CTAATGAACTCCAGAGACATCCTCGAGCCAACATTTCCACAATTCTGTGGTTTAAAACAGTACTTATTAATATTGCATAAACTAAAATCAAATTTATTATTTTATATTTTGTGTTCAGTATTAATGGTAAAATCCTGGCCTAATGGGAGTTCAGTAGGATTTAGTTCCTGGCTGTTGTGGGTCTGAAAGCTATTTATTACAGAGGAAAAACAGAATAGTTATTGAACTTGTGTTATGGAAAAGATAACCTCAAAATAAAGCTTGAAACCCTAGAAATGGTCATCTTTCCCTTCTCATTCATGCTTCAGTAAACATCAGAAACAGGTGCTGTAAAAGCTAAGAAATAAAACAGTATATTTGATTTGTTTGACAAAGGTAAACGTTGGTTCAGAATCTAATCATTATTGAAATATTTAGGTTTTTTGAATCTGATGGTTCAGCCAGTCTTGCAAACACTGCGTTTGCTGGAAAAAATGAATTTTCCAACTAAATAAAACACAGCAATGTAAGTTTATTTTCTGATCTTTATTGCAGTATAGTTAAAAAAAAAAAAAAAAAAAAAAAAAAGTAATGCTTCAAATCTCAGCTTAAAAACAATCCCATAACTCTATGCATATTAGCAGCATTATTCATTTAGTACCTTGAAAGTGCATATTTAACTTCCAACGAAAAATACCAAAAGAAACATCCTCTGAAAAAAATCTAAATATAGATTACTTCCTTACCTGTAAAGCAGTCTCAAAAAAAGATGCAGCATGTGAAGTGCTAAATGAGAACCAACTGACTGGTTAAGTGCTGTGCCACTCACAATCAGAAGAAATAACAATTACATCACCAACTGCTAATCCTAAGAAATCAAAACACAGTTAGGCAACCACTAGATTCTATTATAAAGTGTAATTATTATTATTAGAGTTCTTTCAGAAAATGAAGGGATGGAAACATTATGCAAGTACTTAACCTTTTTTAGTAGCTAGGGCATTGTGCTTTACTGTGCTACTAAATATATTCAACTTTAGGAAAAAAAAAATCCTGAAAGTTCTGAAAATATTAGCTGATTCATCTCTTAAATGTTTAATCTGAAATGCTGAGATGTTCTAATTTGTTTTCTGAAGTGAATTAGATTGAAAATGAAGATATGTTAAGCAGGGAGAATGTGTAATAATGTTTTGTAATTAGCAGAGTCTGAAGCTAAATGTATATTATTTTCTGATATATGTATTTCTCATGTATTTCTTTTCAAATACGACACATTTCTGTCACTACAATGCAAAGAAAAAAAGTCATGGCCATGGTATATGTACACAAACTTAAAATTTAAGGATTGTATGTATGTACCAAAAGCATGATTATTAGTATGTAAACTGTAATCACATTCACAAGTCTTTTTTTGTTTTGTTTTGTTTTGTTTTTGTTTTCTCTTTACCTATATAGGAAATTAAATATATATAAAGATAAATGAGCGAATATTACAGCTATAAATCCTGCCCTGGAACTCAGGCATATTTCTTTTCCTGACTAAGGAGTTTTGATTCCTGTGATTCCTTACATATTGCCAAAATTTTATTTTCTACCAGTTACCTATGCAGCAAGTTAACTATCCACTTATTCTTTCCACACAGACTACTGAAACATCATTAAAATAAATAAATAAATAAATATTAGTTGTACAGTTAATCTTCTGTGTTGAATCTAACAATAATTTCATTGAAAAAGTCTACATGGCAAGAAAAAGAAATTCAATACCTCTATTTTCTCTTAAATCCTTGTTGACAGTTTATAGTCAAATGTCTCCTCCTAAGGTATTTCCTAATTTATTCCAACAAATTTCTTCTAATAACCCTATCAGGAAGGGAATCTACCTTGGATGGCTATTGATCTCTTTATTTTGAAACTCATGTGTTCCTTGATTATGTTTGTTTTGAGAATTTGAGCTTACTTGGACTGGAAGTGAGATTCAGGTGTTTCCCTGAAACATTACTATACCGATAGGTTTTCCTTAGGCCTAGTTTTTGATGAATACCTCTTGCAATTAACCCTACCCATCTGCCTGAAATGGTGACTTCTGTTTTCTCTGGTGGCAGTGGCATGCTTTCCTGGCTGGTGACTATACCTGGAGTTGAACAAGCAACAGAGTGCTACTGAACAGGTTTTTTTTTGTTTGTTTGTTTGTTTCTTGTCTCTATGGCCTCTCAACAGGTCTAAGTTGCCAGGCCTGGTCTTCAGTGTTTAGCACGTTATCTGTCTCATACTCACATGCTGCAAAGTCTAGTAGCTACTGTAAATTTAGACATATAGAGGACACAGGAGATATAAAGGACATAAAGAGTAAGTCAGAAATAAAGTCAATGCATAGTGTATGCAAGCTATCTTAAAATTATTTCTTGGCCTCAAGTTTACTTTTCTGAGAAATACTTTTTTTAGGGTAAGACAAATTAGGATTCCAGGATATTAATTTCAATGTTTTCTGAAGGTCTGTAAGGTCAGTTACAGCAATGGTTCTCTGGATATTTTTCTAACATTAAGGCTGACTCTGTAATTCTTCTCCTCCACATTTATATTGTACCACTGCTTTTACTGTTCTCCAGGTGTTTTTCTTTGTTGTCATTCTGTGTTTTTTTTTTTTTAATTTTATTTTTATTTTATTTTTTCCTAATCTGTGTTACTGATCATCTTCTCCAGTTAGAATTGCAAATAACTGGGGTTAACACAAATAGGTAACGTGATTGGGGGCTGGAGTCCTGGGAAGGTTATAATGACATAATTAGCTTGAGTAATGGCAAAGTAACTAGATATTCACTGTATATTTTGCCCAAGAATAGCAAATGAGTATTGTTTATTTAACGCTTTTCCTCAGTACTGAAGAGAAGAGCAAGGTGTTTGTAAAATAAAGGCAATAGAAAAAAAAAAAAAAAAGACCCACACAATGGTACTAAAACTCCACACTAAAAAATGCTACAGACAGCTCCAGGGAAGCCCTTGAAGAGCATGAACCTGACTTTCCTTTGTTTTACTCCTCGGCAAGCCAAGTATATTTGTAAGTGCCTAGTGAAGGTAAAACTTTTGCCATTCTAGTCTTGGGTAGTTCTCATGGCTGGATTTCACCACTGTGGTTTACTTTTAAAAGTATTGTGTGTTTGAGAAAAAAAAAGAAATATATGTGTGTATATATATATATTTAAGTGCTCAGGAAATCTGAATGACAACTTTCAGAAGGATTTGTGGATCTGTCTGTGGTTTGAAAGAACTGAAAGTTTTACCTTCAGGTCAATTTGTTTGAGTCCCAGAAAAGCAAGGCCTTGGTCTCAGTCTAAGGCCATGAATTTACAAGTGATGCCTGTGATAGTTCCAGTGCAAGAAGTTCCCATCCTCCCAGCAGCCCTTGGCTCTTCATTCCCTGTAAAGGATCACCACTTTTCAGTTGTGCTGGCACCAGTGGGAGATGTCACACAACAGAGTTTGAGTGAGAAGCCAAGCATCAGGAACCATGACAAAATGTTGCCACTGAGAGTTTGAAAAGATGAAGCTATAGTTCCATTTCATCACTTGTAGCTCCTTGAAGACTGGAATTTCCCATAAAGCTTTAAGCTATTTAAACAATGTATCTTATTGAGGTTTTAAATTAAGTCAAGTGTAGCTAAAACTTTCAAGTTTCTCAAACCACGTGTTTAACCTATGTAGTTTACTTCCTCTACTAATTGTGTCTATAGAGATTTAAGTTCCTAGAACCACAGTGAGATTTTTTTTTATTTTTTTTTAATTTTTATTTTTTGGAGGTTATGACTCCTGTGGTCTCCAGCAATGAAATTTTCTGACTTCCTAAAGGGCAGATGATAGGTGTTAGGAGATTTTGAGCTTCATCGTGTCTTTGAGTTTGTTTGCTTGTTTATTTGTTTGTTTGTTTGTTTTTACGAAGCTGCATCCATTCTGGTCATTTGAAAGATTTTATAAACTTTGATGAATATTATCATAAAAGTACTTAGCTCTTCATGAAATTAAATTTTTATTTCCATAATCAATGCAATTTGAAAAGTAGTCAGGAATTGGAATCTACGTTTCATTTCCTAGTGCTGAATTTCAGGTCTTCTATACCACTTGAAAAGATAAAGACCACATGGAATATATGTGTTTTCTGTGTTTAATGATTTGTGGTATGTACCTATATAAAATACCAGAAATAACATTCTATACTGTGGAAACAAATATGAAGCTAGCAGAAATTATTAATTTTAATTAATTTGTTAAAAAGAGGCACTAGGTCCAAAATCTCTAGGATTTTTATAACATAATTCCTTCCAGCTGAGTTTAGCTTATCTTTTAATAAAGGAACATCTTTTTTATGCCAACATCTGAACCTAAATTCTGGCTGTGTACTCTTAAAGTAAAAGCCTAATTTCCCTTCAATGACAATAAATAAATAAATAAATAAATAAATAATTGTGTGAACCTTCAGAGTAAGATCCTATTTACATAGCTTAAGTTTTTAACTTCTGTAATAAATAAATAAATAAATAAATCTTCTGTGGCTTACACCATAAGCCATTCCTGTGGTTTTCTTTTTAAACACTGTTTTTTATGCTGTGCCTAGATGCAAGCTTTGGGGACTATAAGGGTATGTAAAGCTAGAGTAGGTGGCATGTTCCACAGAAATAAATAGTATCTCAACTGCTGCAATTTTAAGATAAACAGGGAATGGAGTTACTCTTACTTTAACTTACACTTTTTTTTTTTTTTTAAGATAAAATAAATTGCATTCTTCAGTTTCTGTGTTTGTGTTTAGAAAGAGCAAAACAATGAGTTTCATTTGTGTATTTATTTATTTATTTTTAAACAGATAAATCTGAAAGCCATAGTCAATCCCAGTCAGCTAATTAGCAGAAATTTCAACTTGGATGGCTGAAAGGATCCAACATCTAGGCAATGTGGTTACTGGTAGCAGTTTCTAAATACGCTTATTGCAAGATGAAAACTATTGTCTATAGAAATAGAATATATATATATATATATATATGTGGTATGAATTGGAGATATTTCTGTATACCAGTGTACAATGTAGTATTTCAGTATTGACTGTCTACAATAATTTGTTAACTAATAATGTACATAGCAAACATAAATTCAAAGGTTCTGTAAGTTGTTCTTCAATATTCCAGAACATGTAAGAGTTGATAGTTTTTTTAAACCAAGAGTAAGATGGCAGTCCATAATATCTCCCATGAAGTAATAACTCATCTTCTTATGAAGTATATCCCTTCTTTTGTTCACTACCCCATTGCTGAAAAGAGGAAGAATAAAGTTAAAAATACACAGGTTAAATGGTATGAGGCTCAGTCTATAAATCTAGATAGATTATTTTACCAGATTTACAAAGTTTGGTTCAACTGCTGAAGCAGAAGTATCTAATGATATCTGAGATGCATATGGTATCCAGGATGTCAGTATAGCATCAGCAGAAAGTAACACAATATCTATGGGAGAACAGAAAAACCAAGGTCAGACAGGATACATTAGTTCACTTCAATTATTAATAAAAGCCTATGTTTTGGAGGTCAAAGTGAGTAGTAAGTAACCTGGTTAGGATTATATGACAGTTCTGTAGATTACACCTGTTTTGGCTGTATCTCTATCAACACAGTGTGGTGCTTGGATCATCTGTTCAGAGATGTCAAAGATCAGAGAATATCTTAATTTAAAATGTTCACTGAAAGGATGAAGGAGAAGACTGGGTAATTTACACTTATGAGAAGAATTGCATCTGATTTGAACTTATTACTTATTTACTTGTGTTATAAATACCTAATACAAGTGGGTTTAATCAATAGTCATTCTTAGTATTTTGAAAGAAAAACACTTTCTTATGTTGAAAATGTATGCTTTTTCCTGTTTTCTTTTTTATTGTTTAGCTGAGAAATAGGAAAAATAATAAAATAAAATAAAATAAAATAAAATAAAATAAAATAAAATAAAATAAATAGAGCAGACAATTTTCATATTTATGATAAAGAGATAGGGACGGGGGCGTAAGAAATGGAAAAGTACTACTTTATTACTGCTAGTTAAATTAAGATTATATTCAACAATATATTCATGAAAGTTTAAACAACTTTTTTAACATTGAAGAGGTATTACACACATATGAATGTGCATTATATATTTAGAGTTATATTTGTAGAACAGTAAATCTGGTTAACTGAACAATAATATTTACCAACTAAATTCTTTACATTCTCAGGGTTCCAAAATCATGAAAATGCAATGTAAAGCAAAACCCCTAAAAAAAAAAAAAAAAACAACCAATAGCACTTTGCTTATTAAATTTAACAGAACAGTCCATGCAAAGAGTCAGTTATTTAACGACATTTTATAAATACCACAACAGTGAAACATCTCTGTGCAAAGAAATCATCAGACTTTTGTTTTGTTTTGTTTTGTTTTTAAGCTGTTCCACTAAACTATGACACTATTCTTTGTCACTGCCAGGGGTTAAGATCCAGTAAGAAAGGCAGGTCTGACCCTTGATATTCTGGGAAAGAACTGCACTTTTTCTCAGTTTGTCACACTAACTGTCCATGTATTAGCACAGTAGTAAGAGTATATGGTCACGGTAAGTGGAGAAGGAAGGAGAGGGAACTCATAGTCAAAATGCTTTCTAGATGAATAAGTTGTGCTGGTTAAAGTAAGCAGGAATGGCTACTACATGAATGTTGTGACTGTTTTTCAGGCAATGTGGGCTAGTTCTTGGTTCCACTTTCACTCTGACTTGCAAGAAGTTTGTCTATTACAGCATATGAATAAACATAGATGCAATATAGATACAATATAGATGCAATAAGTATCACCACTCTTACAAGTTACTTTCAAACATTAACAAGGGAAAGAAAGAAAGGAAGGAAGGAAGGAAGGAAGGAAGGAAGGAAGGGAGGGAGAGACAAAGAGAGAAAGAAAAAGAAAGAAAGAAAGAAAGAAAGAGAAAAAGAAAGAGAGAAAGAGAGAGAAAGAGAGAAAGAAAGAAAGAAAGAAAGAAAAAAAGAAAAAGAAAGAAAAAGAAAAAGAAAGAGAAAGAGAGAAAGAGAGAGAGAGAAAGAAAGAAAGAAAGAAAAAAGAAAGAAAGAAAAAAGAAAAAAGAAAGAAAGAAAGAAAGAAAATTCATTCTTAATTCAAATAGATAATGAGCTACACCTCCAGTACCTTCAGATAATGGTCTTATAATATGTTAAGGGATCACAAACTGTCTAGCAGGAAGCTATGCTTTTTCTCATCTTCTAGCCCTGCAATAGTGAAATGACAATAAAATGGAAGACAAAAGTGTACAACTACCATATTGGTTTTACTAGTGAGTATAAGTCAGACATCTTGAAAATGAACAGATAGGTCTATTCTGAGACATCTCTCTTTTTCTATCTCCTTTCTAGTCCATCTTGTGTAATCCACACCACCGGTCAAAGAAATTTTTTCTTGTAATGAAGCTTTTCTTCTATTCTGCAGAAAGATTTAAGTTTCTGAAAACATTGGTCAAAGGCCCTGACACCTTATTATATACATATATATATATATATTTTTTTTTTTTTAATGTAGCTAACCTATTTTAATCTTAGATGGAAAATCAGGTTAATGAGGCCATTCATATTTGCAGATTTAGGGTTTAAACATATTTGTAACTGGTGAATGGAAAGCTGTAAAATCATCTAGTTGCATAAGTAGTCAAACCTGAAGACAGTGGAATTTTCACCTACAGAGAAGAGTAGTGCAATTATAAAACAAGCTGAGATGTTTATCTAAAATATTTATGCTTCTTTCACAGTTGTCAAACTTTTATCACTCAGTTAAACCAATATATTAATAACAGCAAAATATAGTTTTGTTCTATCTCTGTCTTTTAGCCTCATGCAAGCAAAATGGGAAATAAGGATGAAACTGAACTTGGAAGAGATTCCTTTTGTTTGTAATTTACATCTTCATAAACTTGATTTTTTTTTCCAGATCTTTTTCTATTTTTTTTTTTTTTTTGAACACCTCTATTCTGAGAGAGGACTGAGAGAAACAAGAAAAAAGACCTTAAAATTGACTTAAACTTTCCTTAATCAGAACTTCCAAACCAAAAAAAATAATAAAAAAAAAAAAGTCAAATTATTTGTATAACTCTTATTGTTCAGAAAATCATTTTAACTTATGAGATTTTTCTAGAGTCACAGAATATTCAGACAATATTAAGGTAAAAAATGATTTTTAGTGTTGTGTTGTTGTTGTTGATGTTTTTTTTTTTTTAGTGAGTCCTGCTGAATTGCATCTGATGAGGTGTCTTGTCCTGCCATAAAGGAGTTCCAAAGACAGTGTTTCTGCAAGCGAGTCCAGAGAAGGGCGACGAGGCTGGTGAGGGGTCTGGAGAACAAGTCTTACGAGGAGCAGCTGAGGGAGCTGGGATTGTTCAGCCTGGAAAAGAGAAGGCTCAGGGAAGACCTTATCGCTCTCTATAGGTACCTTAAAGGAGGCTGTAGCGAGGTGGGGGTTGGTCTATTCTCCCACGTGCCTGGTGACAGGACGAGGGGGAATGGGCTAAAGTTGCACCAGGGGAGGTTTAGGTTGGATATTAGGAGGAACTTCTTTACTGAAAGGGTTGTTAGGCATTGGAATGGGCTGCCCAGGGAAATGGTTGTGTCACCATCCCTGGAGGTCTTTAAGAGACGTTTAGATTTAGAGCTTAGTGATATGGTTTAGTGGAGGACTTGTTAGTGTTAGGTCAGAGGTTGGACTAGATGATCTTGGAGGTCTCTTCCAACCTAGATGATTCTGTGATTCTGTGGAGCCTTTCTATTTCTTGTTCAATGAAGTGGCTTATATTTATAAAGTTCTTCCTTGACATACTGGGGAAGAAGCTATACCTCTGTCCTGGTTTCAGTTAGGACAGAGTTAATTTTCCTCCTAGTAGCTGGCAGAGTGCTATGTTTTGGATTAGAATGAGAAGAGCGCTGATAACATGCTGATGTTTTAATTGTTGTAGAGCAGTGCTTACACCAAGCCAAGGACTTTTCAGCTTCTCGCTCTGTCCTGCTAGCGAGCAGGCTAGGGATGCAACAGGAGCTGGGAGGGGACAGACCCAGGACAGCTGACCCAAACTGGCCAAAGGGGTATTCCATACCATCTGACGTCATGCTGAACAATATATAGGGGTGGCTAGCCGGGGTGGAGGGGGGGCCGGCTGCTCGGGGATAGGCTGGGCATCGGTCAACGGGTGGTGAGCAATTGCATTGTGCATCACTTATTTCGTACACATTATTACTATTAATACTATTATTATTTTTTTTTTCCTGTCTTAATAAACTGTCTTTATCTCAACTCACAGGCTTCACTTTCCCGTTTCTCTCCCCCATCCCGGAGAGGGAGGGGGGAGGGTGAGCGAACAGCTGTGTGGTGTTTGGCTGCCAGCCGGGCTAAACCCCAGCAGTCCATTTGGCGCCCAACGTGGGGCACGAAGGGTTGAGATATCGACAGATTTGACCAGAGTGTGTTAAACTAAAATTGGTATAAGTATTCGACCTGCTTAATAGTTGCTAGTCACAATGTTGATTGCCTTAATCTCAAGTCTGCTGTGCCTGTTTCCCAAATTGAGTTTTATAGCACGTTACTTTCTGTATGTGCTCCCTGTTGTGCTGTTTATCCTTCCCGGGCCCTGGTTTAAGATTGTTATGGTACTGTGTGGTGTAACGATGGCTTATGAAATGATGAGATTTCTGGTCATGACTCTAACCTGGTATTTGTACTCAGCACTGTCGTCGACTCTATACTTCGGAAACCATATCTCAGAAACTATTAGCAATTACACCTATTGCCTTTTTTCATCAGGGAGTCAATCTCTGGAGGGGACAGGGGAAGATATTTTTTCCTACCTGTTCACTCTCCCTTCCTCCTTCACCACCCTCTTATCCCCCGAGCTAGTTACGGTAGCTCTCCAAGATGTTGAATATCCTTGGGATACTCAGACCAGCATGTTCTTGTTGTTATGTCTCCTGAATGCGCTTCAGGTTTTGTTTAAGGTTAAACAACTACTTAGGAATCTCATCCGGAGATCTGTCTTGAGGCGGGATAGTTGCGAGTGGCAGGGAGTGTGGGAGGATATGGGCAGGTTTCTAGAGCAGTGGGCACCTCCAGTGTTTTGGACATTCACCCCTGAACAACTGCAAAATCCTAAAAAACTGGTAGAATGCTTGAAAAAAAGGTGTCATGACTCTGGCAGTTCCAAAGTGACACAAATCACTGTGGCGTGCTGGGGTCTGGCTTGTGCCTATCGAGCTGCAATTGATGCTACTATCAACCTAGTGACAGACCCTGCAGCCGTTCCAGTCCCAGCTCCTGCAGCCATTCCAGCTCCAGCTCCCGCAGCCTTTCCAGTTCCAGCTCCCGCAGCCATTCCAGCTCCAGCTCCCTCTCATATGCTGCAGGACATATGTCGCTAGCAGGACAGAGCAAGAAACTGAAAAGTCCTTGGCTTGGTGTAAGCACTGCTCTACAACAATTAAAACATCAGCATGTTATCAGTGCTCTTCTCATTCTAATCCAAAACATAGCACCCTGCCAGCTACTAGGAGGAAAATTAGCTCTGTCCTACCTGAAACCAGGACAACTTCCTCCTGGTTATCTCCAGCTGATTGCTTCTCTTATTCTGTTAAAAAAGGAAGAGTTAAAATAGAGATTTTTGCCTTTATTTCTTAACAAGATATCTGTGCTATACTGTCATTTATGTTCTGCACTTATTTTCTGCAGTATTTTCTTTTTCTGTCCTTTAGAATATAATCTAATAACCACAGTAAACCTTTGACAATATTTTATGACTTGTATTCTAATAAGAGCAAGATGTTATGCAGCAGCTACTAAAAATCATCGAAGCAAGAAAGATATTGTGCTTGAGAAAGGCATTTTGATCCTTTGGACTGGCACTAGCTCTGTGAAAGTTCTGACAGAAAGCAACTGAGCTCTGGATCTTCTCTTCATTGTTCTGACATGATATTTTTTCAAAGCCAGAATTTTGGCCACAGAAAGTTCCCTTCAGTATGTAAATCTTATACTGCATATGCTAAAATATAAGTCAACTCATCATTACATTTCATTTGAATAAGCTTGAACCGGGTATTCTTTTTACAGAAGGAAATATCTCTTTTATTTCCAAATATAAACATATTTCCCTTAACTTTTGTTTGCAATGAGACCTCCCCGCCACACACACACTCCCCCCCCACACACAGTGGGATAGGGGGAGAGAATTGTGGGGAAAAAAAGTAAAAGCTCATAGTTTGATGTAAAGATATAAAGACAGTTTAATAGGTCAGAAAATAAATAATAATAATAATAATAATAACAAGAATAATAATAAACAATTGTAATATGTACAATGCAAGTGATGGACAATGCAATTGTTCATTACCTGCTGATTGATGCATAGCCCATCCCTGAGCAGCGAATTTGCATTATATGTATAATGTCCATTGAGTTTGTTTAGTCAGGGCTCCGTCTGTCATTATAGTCCCTCAGGGCAAAAGAGATAGTGGGTGGTGTTGGATCACAGCATGCTGAAGCCAGTTCCGATTCCACCACTGCTGTGTTTGTCCAGTTCTATGAAAATTCATTCATGATTATCTGTGTGACTGTTACTGTAATACCATTAATATGACATACAGCAGTCATAGTAGTTATGACATACAGTATTTTATAGTAATTAACATCATACAATTCAAATCATGGGCTATTCGCAGCCAACATTAAATCCCCTTGAGGTGTCATGGGCACATCGGGCTATAAATAATTCACCTTTATGTTGCCAGTCCAGATCCACCTGAGCCACTTCAATCTTAGCAGCCTGACCCACCTACTGGTTGTTTTGATGTCGTTCAGTGGCCTGACTCTTGGGTACATAAGGATATTCACAGTGTACTTTTAAACCAGGTTCTCTACCCAGGCGGCAATACCTTGCCACATTGTAGCAGCCCAGATGGGTTTGCATCTGTATGGACTGTTGTTCTGCTTCCATTTCTATAACCACCCCCCTGTAATCCCACAGGGCATTTGCCACCAGCCATGAGTCAGAAAAAGCACTGGCCACTTTTCTTATTCAGCAATATCCAAAGCAAGTTAGATGGCTTTCACTTCTGCAAATTGGCTTGATTCACCTTCTCCATTTTAGTTCTGCAACTTGTCATTTAAGACTTCATAGAACAGCCTTCCACCTCCAATGCTTCCCCACAATATGATAGGACCCAGTGACCAGGGCATATTTGTTCTCATTTTCTGGTTATCCAGTGGGGCTTCTTCAGCACAGGCCACCTCATCCTGTGGTGATATTCCAAAATATTTAGCTTATGGCCAGTGCACAATCACTTCCAAGATTCCTGGGCAACTGGGGTTTGCTATTCAAGCCCAATGAGGAATCAATACAACCCACCTGCTCCACATAGCATCAGTTGCATGATGTGTAAAAGGCATCCTTCCTTTGAACATCCAGCCCAGCATCAGCAATTGGGGTGCCAGGAGGAGCTGTGCTTCAGTACCAGCCACTTCTGAAGCAGCTCAAATCCCTTCAGATGCTGCCAATATCTCTTTTTTTTGGTTGGAGTGTAGTGGGCCTCAGGTCCTCTGCATCCCCTACTCCATAACCCTAGGGGCTGACCTCAATTTCCTCTGGACTGTTTTCTGCTAGAGGTTCCAGGTGGTTCCATTCTCCCTGACTGTGGTGTAGAGCACATTCTTTATATCTTCTCCTGCTCTTACTGGCCCAAGAGGTACTGAATTGTGAGAAACAAAGTTGTGTTTTTGCAATAGAAGGTGTTTTTTTTGCAGTGAAAGGGGAAAAATCAGGTGTCGTGTACTAATGAATATAAGGTTATGGTAAACTTTTATTGTGCACTCCTGCTTGCAGGATGCCTGACATTGCAATCGCAAATAAAATAGCTTCACAGATCTTGTCTGAAGAAAAATATTGAGATTTTTCTCACACATGGGCTATCTCCTGTTTAATTTGTTTAAAGGATTGTCATTGCTCAGGGCCCCATTTTAATTTTTCTTTGTCTGGGTCACTTGATAGAAAGGGCTTACGATTACACTGTAATTTGGAATATGCACTCTCCAAAAACCCACAATACCTAAGAAATTTTGTATTTCCTTCTTGCTAGATGGTGGAGACATAGCTGTTATCTTTTTGACCACATCCATTGGGATCTGATGACATATATCCTGCCGCATTATTCCTAAAAACTGGATCTCCAGTGCAGGTCTGCAGGTTCTTTAATTTTATTTTATGTCAAAACCAGCTTTCAGAAGGATTTAGACTATTTTCCTCCCTTTCTCACAAACTTCTGCTGTGTCACCCCACACAATAATGTCATCAATGTATTCCAGGTGTAAAGGAGCTTACCACTTCACCCTTCCAGTGTCATCTGGATAAGTCCATGGCAAATGGTAGGGCTGTGTTTCCACCTCTGGGACAGTCGATTCCAGGTGTACTGTATGCCCCTCCAAGTGAAAGCAAACTGTGACCTTCACTCTGCTGCTAATAGGATAGAGAAAAATGCATTAGCAATATCAATTATGGCATACCACTTGGCTGCCTTTGACTCCAGTTTGTGTTGAAGTTCTAGCATGTCCAGCACTGCAGCACTCAGTAGTGGGTGTGTTACTTCATTCAGGCCACTATAGTCCACTGTTCTCCACTCGCCATTAGACTTTTGCACTGGCCATATGGGACTATTAAAGGGTGAGTGAGTCTTGCTGATCACTCTTTGGCTATCCAGTCAACAAATCAGCTTATGGATGGGAATCGGTATGATATTGTTGCTGGCGCACCATTGTGGTAGCAATTGGCATCTGCTGCTCTTCAACCCTCAGCAACCCTCAGCAACAGAAGGGTCTCATGAGAGTCTAGGCAAGGTAGACAACTGCTTAATGTCCTCCATCTCCAAGGCAGCTATGCCAAAAGCGCACCGGTACTCTTTTGGATCTTTGAAGTACCCTCTCCTGAGGTAGTTTATGTCAAGGATGCATGGAGCCTTCAGCCCATTCACAATGGTGTGCTTTTGCCACTTATTCCCATTTAGACTCACTTCAGCTTCCAATACAGTTGGTTGTTGGGATCCCCCTGTCACTCCAGAAAGACATATGGGTTCTGCATGTTTATAGTTTGATGGCATTACAGTACACTGTGCACTGGTGTCTACTAAAGCCTTATACTTCTGTGGGTCTGATGTGCCAAGCCATCTAATCTACACAGTCAATAAAACTGATTGTTCATTTCCTCTTCTGTTGGGTTTATGTGGCAAAGTTTTGGTAGAAGGGGTGGTGCAGGGGTGTCTTCTGTGAGCAGAGCCCAGCAGCTACCCATGTTAGATCAGAGCCAGCTCCAGCTGACTCCAAAAGGGACCTGCCACTGGCCAGAATGAGCAACTGAGTGATGCTGCTTGGGCCCCTGGGAGAGCAGATTTAAGGAATGGGAAAAAACTGCTGCACAGCAGCAGCTGGGAGAGAGAGGAAAAACAGCCCTGCAGACACCAAGCAGTCTCCCCCACACCAGACAGCCACCCTATATTAACTGTTCTACATGACACTACGTGGTACGGGATATCTCTTTGGCACATCTGGCTCAGCTGTCCTGGCTGTGTCCCCTCCCAGCACCTTGTGCAACCCCAAGCCTCCTCACTGGCAGGGCAGCACAAGAAGCTGAAAACTCTTTGGGTCTGTGTAAGCACTGCTCGGCAACAACTAAAACATCAGTGTGTTATCGACATTATTCTCATCTGTGGTTGTTTTACCAAGCAGGGCAGTTGAGCTCCACCACAACTGCTCTCTTACTCCCCCTCCTGAAAGGGAAAGGGGGAGAAAATACAATGAAAATGGCTTAAGGGTTGAGGTAAGGAAAGGACAGGGAGATCACTCAGCAGTTATCATCATGGGCAAAACAGACTCAGCATATGGAGATCAATAAAATTTATTACCTATTACTAACAAGCTAGAGCAGTGAGAAACAAAACCAACCAAACAAACTAACTAAAAAGCTAAAACCAGCTTCCCCTCATCCAACATATTCCACCTCCTTCCCCTGAGTGGTGCAGGGGATTACTCTCTGCCCCTACTCCAGCATGGGGTCCCTCCCATGGGATGCTGTCCTTTCCAAACCAATCCTGCGTGGGCTTCCCAGAGGCAGCAGCTCTTCAAGAACTGCTCCAATATGGAGCAGGGTCAGGATCAAACTGCTCCAACATGGGTCCCCCACAGGCGGCAGCTCCCCCCAGACTCCCTGCTCCTGCGTGGGCTCCTCTCCACGGGCTGCAGCTCTGGCCCGGGGCCTGCTCCTGTGGGGGCTCTCCATGGGCCGCAGCCTCCTCCAGGCCACATCCACCTGCTCCACCGGGGGCTCCTCCACGGGCTGCAGCATGGAGATCTGCTCCATGTGGGACCCATGGGCTGCAGGGGGACAGCCTGCTCCACCAGGGGCCTCTCCACGGGCTGCAGGGGAACTGCGGCTCCATGCCTGGAGCACCTCCTGCCCTCCTGCATGGCATGGCATATATGCTTATCTAAAGTATATATGATATAGCATTATGGGAAACACACTGACATTTTAGATATGACTGGAGTAAATAGTTTCAGATTTAATTTATTATGACTGTTTCTTTGTTCTATGTGATAGCGAGATCAGAGAAATTTAAATATGACTGATATGTACAAATCAAAGCATAACCTCTTCTTTCTTTAACTTTTCAAGCTGCATTTATGTGGGTGAAAACAAGTATGTTTACTAGTCTTTCTACAAGTAGTGAGTTCAGTAAGTGCTAACTCAGAAAGGGCAACATCTTTCTGGAATCTGTCTTTCATTCTGCTCTGTCTTCCCTCTTTCATCCTCCCTTAAGTTCATTACTTGCAAATTGTTTCAGCTGATCTCATTGCAATGGGATCATTTTTCAGACTGCAGGTTCAAGGGATCTTTATCTGGAGCTCCATGGTGCTTTACTGGGATAGGAACAAATGTTTAAAGAGTGAATGATGACTGGCAGGGCCCTACTTGGGTACTTCAGAGGCTTTGGAGAAGTTGCTGGGACCACACACATACTGTTCATAAGCAGCAAGGAAGCCCTTGAGGGCCTCTGGATCTAGCTTTAAGGCCTACCGTGTGGACACAGAGTTAAGGAAATCCAACCTGGGGTATTTCAGTTGGACAGCTCTAAGGAGCAGTTCGATATCAGTGAAGTTGCCTATGAATATATTCAATACTTTTCACTGTTTTCTGAAACTAAAATACCTGGGAGCTTTTCCACGAGTATGATAGATTGATGTGGTTTTCTAATGATTGCAAATGGAAATTTGTGCAATAAAATGCTGGTTTGCAGTATGCAGATTTCAGAACAAATCACCAAGTGTAACCAGATTACACTTGGAAAGCCCAGATTACTGATTTATGAATCAGTGCCTGTTTTTTCAGTTTCCTGAATGTAGACAACATGGTGAAAGTTTAAGATCTTGAAAGCATAATTTTGTAGTTTTAAGTGCATTTAGTGCTGACAAATATTTAGAACAGCAAATGACTACCCAAAAGAAGAATAGAAATGTGATACCATCCAAATAAGACTTACAGAGTGAAGATACTAGAATTCAGTGTTGGGGAAGATAGATCTTAGATTCAGTGAAACTAATACAATTCTATTTTATGTATAAGGAGTAAAATACTGAAAGCAAATAATATATGCACTCTGTGATGCATAGCATTACCATCCCTTTTGGAAGGATTAAAGTCTTGAAAGCCTTCTCTGAATTTTATAGCTTACATCCATTTTCAAATTAGAAACATGTAAGTTCAATTACTTTTGAGTCCAGGAAAATATGATACTCAGCATGTTAATATATTAATACAACATTCAGTACTGGTAGTATTTCAAAAGTACAAAATCCCACCATACAGAACTTCTTATAATTATGCAATCCAGCCACTTTTAACAATGCACATAATATTGTTTAAGAGTGTAGTCTATAAAATTAGTATGCTCTTGAGTGGTTTCCAAGAAGTTAAATTATGGCTGTGCACTGGCTTTTCCTAGGTCAGTTATCATAAAGTACACATAGTCTAGAAAAGTATGTTTTATTTAAAAAAAAAAAAAAAAAGTCAGAACTGTTACAAGAATCAAATAATTTTAATATGTAAATTCTAAATAGAAACTAGTGTCTCCAAGGCATGGGGGATGAGTGACTGTATTTTAAAATTTCTCCAAGAAAAAATACTTTGAAGAAGTACTCAAAGTTTCAAATACTTGCAGCTAATGGAAAAGTTAGAGCTCCACAAAGCTCACGGGCTGATAGTCCCCCTGACGTATTACTAACATTCCATAGGACATCTTCTGCCAGAGAGCACAGCCTGCTTCCATGGGAGAGGTAAAGGTTAGCATTCCCCCTTAGTGCTAGAAAATATGAATAAAAGCTGACTGACTGAAGCTGATGTGCTTACTAATTCAGTCTCAAAATGTGGGCTTTTATGAAGACAAGTTTTCTCACACAACAAATAAAATCTCTTCAGTGAAGGGTGATGATTATTTCTTTCACTTCCAAGAAAGACTTTAGTAACTCAAAAGCACCACAAAAGCAGTAATAATCACCCTTCACAGATAAGATATCCTTTAGATATAAAAGGCACAGTTGTCACCTCTCTGAATCATCAGTTGTGCAGCTGACAAACAAAGAGAAAGTCTAAGATTTCCCTTCCATGTAGACGGACATCTTTAAACTCTTTTTATTTTATTTTAACCCCACTCCCCACCCCACTCCCCCACCCTGAGCTCTTAAAGTGCAGTTCTGTACTCAGCTGAAGGAGAACATGTCTCTACTGCAGGGAAAGATGAGACACCGTCACAGCAGAATTACTTATGGACCAACTAAGCTTCCTAAAAAGTCTGCCTGAAGGTGCTTTTTTACTGTGTAAGGTACAGTTTGCCTCCATTTGGTTTCCGTGGAAAGCAGTCACTTAAGTGACAAGATAGCTCAGTGTCAAGAACGTGTTCTACTTTTTTCAGGGTAAAGTAATTGCTATAACAAAAGGGCAACCTGACATAAAAATTCAAATTCTTTTGACAACTAACATAGGCAGCAGGTATGGATAAAAGGAGGTGACACCCATATTGTTTCACAGCAACTTTACAGGTTCTTTGAACTATACCCAACAGCCAAGTTCCTAACGTGGTGGCTCATGTATGGTAACTCCCTAGGATCCTCCAGAGGACAAGGAACTAAAATATTAATTATACATATGAACTCTCCAGCTGCTGGAAAGAATCTTCTGCTCTGCAAGTTGAACTGGAGGCTAATATTTTCTGATCACAATATATATTTTTATTTATTAATTTATTTATATTTCATATATATATATATATAAACTTATACATATATTTCTTATAAAAACCTGGAAGTTTTTTAATTGTATAATTGAATGTTTATGCAACAATATTATTCATTAACAATGTAATTGGTTTTCTGTTTCTCTCTTAACTACAAGCTACTTTTAATCTTGGACTATTAAGTGCACGATGTGGATGAAGCTCTATGGGTCTTTAATATACAGGTCTTTAATCTATGACTAGATTAAAGATGACAGCCTCTGAATTGATGACTATGACTTTTTCTGTCACCCTGAGACAGAACCCCTGTTTGTTCTATTAACATAGAAATATAAATTTCCTCCAAAAAGGATCTTGTGATAATTAGTGAATGTTTGCAAGGCACTTTGGTGATTTTCAGCACAAAATAAAAATTAAGTGCTTTTTTTTTTTTTTTCCCGATTAATAAGAGAGTTTTCCCAAGTTTTCCAAGACTTTGAGGAAAGCAAATAGGACAAAACCCTTTTAAGGATAGTCTTTAGGGAGGCGTTTGGGAAACTTATGAGGACTGCATATTTTGAACAGCTATATAGCTCATCCCCTTCATTTTCTCTCTTCACAGCCACTGCTATCTCACTTCTTTCTCCAGTACAGCATGAGGCAATTGTAACTAAGATGCAAGTAATGACGCAATGTGATGAGTTGTTCTGTATGTTATGTGAATTACTTCACTTCCCAACAGCTTATGTGGGTTACTGCCATGCTTCTTGATTCAGCTTTCAGAACTCAATTCAGAGGTTGCCAAGATTCAGAATTCTATGAAAATGATTCAGCGGTTCTCATTTCAAAAGATATCCATCAGAGTAATACCTTTAAGAAATTTGTAACATTACGAAATATCTTCCGTTCTGAAAAAATAAAAAAAAAATAAAAAAAAAGATTTGAATGAAAGCTAGATTTGTTTTATTTTAATTTATATAATTATTTTTTCACTATTTATCAATTAATCTGTGACAGTATTACATAATATATGTAAAATTATAAGTAAATACTGGTATATCACAGTATAATTAATAATTTAAGTAGTATTTTTATAAAAAAAGAAAGAAAGAAAGAAAGAAAGAAAGAAAGAAAGAAAGAAAGAAAGAAAGAAACATACTTGCTACTTACTTCAAAATAATTTATCTCATTTTCTTCATATAATGATTTTTGTTTGTATCTAAAAAGTTTGAAAAAACTGAAAATAAAATAACCAGGGAAAAATAAAGCAGTCTTCAGTATTCTTTTATCTTCCAATTATTTTCCTCTGACAATACAAATAAATTAAATGGATTTTTCACATGAAATCCAAGAGTATTGTTGGCTGTGACAATTTTTTCTTCCCCCTAGTAATGAAGTGCTCTGAGGAAGGAAGAGACCTCTTTATATTATTGCAAAGAGGCTATGTATGGAAGTTATAAAGTTTTCATGAGTGTAGCTCCATCTTTTACTATATGTACAAAATGAGACCTGAGGAGGTTTTTGTAAAGCAAGAAGCAAGTTAATGTATCTTGTGGAAAGGTGGTTACTAGAGCAACCTGTTAAACATCCCCTTACACAATCAAGCAAGCATATAGCATACGTTTTCACTGGTTAATTATTTTCACTTTACATAAAACAGAGTTTATTTATATGGAAATCTTGTAGCATCTTCCAGAATTTTCAGAAATGTCTTCACAACAGCTACCAAAAATGAAGGAACAGCATGGCTTTGATCTTGGAATATGAACTAAGAATCTTTCTCTTAGTGAGAATTTAAGATTTTAAGATCATGAAAAGGTCATAAAATAGAGGGAGAAAATATACATCTTTGAAATAAAAATAATATTCCTTTATTAGTTAGGAGGTTAGGTTCCTCATTGTTCATAAGACACTTGAATAGACTTTATGTTTTAAAATGACTCCTCATTCTCAGATAAAATACAGCCTTAAAAATATCTCAAGTGTTTTTGTTCAACGTATGTGTTTATTTGGACAAAGAAAAACTGATGAAGCCCTTAGCACTAAGGATACTGTGAACACTGCTCTCTAAATCTTTCCTACTGAACTGTTAACCAGGACTGTTAACTAATTTGGGGAATAATCACATCTAAGTATACAATTCTGCAATGAGTCTCATCTTCCCAGAAACACATGCATTTATACAGCTGAAGTGGTCTATCAACCCAGGTTTACAGTCCTATTGTTTTCATACCATGAAAAATTATTAATAGCTACCAACTAACTGGTAAAGAAATATGTGTATCAAATCTTGGTCTCCTGTATGCTATAATTGAGATAAGAAGGGAAGATAATACAATAGTCAGACAGGACAGAAGATAGAAACAGTCACTTCACCTATTTTGATCATAAGTCCCGTTGTTATAATGCACTAATTGTTCTACTCCCAGTTTTTCTCATACCTCACCTGTGTGGTTTCCTTTTGGAAAGAACTGTTGTTGTGCTTGTCCTGCATCTGCTTGTGAATTCAATATAGACAGTTCTTTTTGTTTTGCCAGTTGTTTCTGACCTCAGAAACATCTTCTAAATTAAATGGCCATCTGGCAACTTCTCTCCTCTTCAAACTTCTCTGAACAGAAACTCATTTAGCAGGTGCACACTAAACTATTGACAACTTATTGATGAATGAAGAAAGAGGTCAGCCTAGACTGTCATGAGAACCCTTCCAAGCAAGAACATAACATGTCTTATTAGACAGAAAATCAACAGTCAGAGGACATGGTCTCAGAAAACAGACACATATTTCTAGATATGCTATTTCACTTTTTGTTTTTTTTTAACTACAAGAATGAGTATGTCAGAAATAGAAAGGAAAGGAAAAGACGTGTACTGTTTTTTTCTGTTTATCCTTTGGTACTCTGCTACATAAAATATTTGGTTCTGAAAACAAGTCTTCTGTTGAAGTTCTGAATGAATCAACTGCATAGTGGCAGAGGAGTGTCTGCTGATCTCATTAATTGTGTCCTACTTGTCTCACACAGAGGGAAATGCTAAAATTTAAATTTGCACATTTGGTAACATAAGATTGTATACGACTAAAATATAGGTACATAAATGATAATGTAAAAACAGCAAATGCAGTTAAAATGACCAAATATTTTGGCATAGCTTTAGATATTTCAAATCATAATGAAGTATTAATTTATTTTCTTTTCTTGTTTTATTTTGTTTTATTATTTTATTTTATTTTATTTTATTTTATTTTATTTTTAAATATTTACAGCTGAGGTGAAGAAGTGTTCATAGGACTGTGGAAAAAAAAATTAAAAAAAATCTCCCAAGTCCCAGACTTTCCATAATAATCCAGTGTGCTTCTACCAAAATCCTATGTTGTGTATAATATAATGACCTTGAACCGGGACAGTTTCTATCTGTACTATGCAAAAAAATGCCCTGAGAGAATAAACCCATGTACTAATTTTGTTGTTATGGCTTTTTTTTTTTTTTTTATTGGTAGCATTTTGCGACCAATATAAATTTTCTCCTAGTACTTATTTTCTCTGCAGCTGGTAACTCCTTAATACTTAGTTGTTTTTATTTTATTGTTGTTTGTCTTGGTTCACAGAAGTCCTTCTTAAGAGAAAAGAACCACTTATACAAGACAGTATGCATACAGGAAACAGTAACCTGGTCTATACCTAGACCTAGAACTGTGTTTACAATTGAACTTTGAGACAAGCAAATCTACAGGAAAGTGTCAGTATATTCTTAGAGGGTGAACAGCTGAAACACTTCAGTGGGTATACTTCTCATGTTAATCCTTCAAGAGCACTTGATAACATAACAGTGCTGGCCAATTGAAGACAATGACAGTTCTTTAACTTTTCATATGGCTTTTTTTTTTCCAGTCTTCTAACAAATAGTCTGTCTATATTTATTTATTTATTTCTGAAGAGTCTTAATTTTACTGTGAGATTTCTCTATTTTGAGGGGCAGGTTAAATCATTGTGAGACTGACAAATATATGTTGTGCAGTCTGCATGGAAGTAGCAAAGCCAAAGTAGTCTGTGCAGGCACCCTGGATGGACTTGCATATGTGCCTGATAAATTAAAAGAATTGAAGAATGTTTCCTGCTAAGCTGCAAAGAAGCAATTTAGGAGCTTAAATTGCTCCTCCTCTGCTGATTTCCAGGAAGTCATTACCTGTAGCAGGTGTAACCATTACTTGTTTCTCTCCAAGGACTAGGTGGCTGGGAGACAATTCCGGATATTGCTGTGCCTTAGATGGTTAGCTCACTCTCCCCTTTCTTGTCTTGTCCTCTTCTGTTCAACTTGCTGAGCTTGTGTTACCAATTCCTTCACTCATTGAAACATTATATGTTTACTAAAGGGGATGTTATATTGTTGAGGTTGAAAAATGTATGGTTTACTTGGCACATATAGTAAAAAAACACTTTCATAAAGCCTGAAATGAAAAGTTGTTCTTGCTTCCAAAGCTTGCTGTAATAAGAGCAGAGATAGGCAGAGATAATGTCAAGGCATCTGGATTTGACATTTCAACACATGCAGTGCAGAATTAAAGTATTTCCATAGTGTCTGGTTCTCTACATCTGCTTCCGTATGCCCTCCTGATTTGACAAAATGCAGAAAATGAAATGTTAAGACATCTGTTGGTCATTTTTGGAAGAAGTAATAGTCATTGATTTGTAAAATATTCAGTGAGACCATGTGACCTGTTATTTGTCAGGCTTTACAAATTGGCCAATATAGAAAAATCTAAGAATATAGTGTACAGAAGTCATATCTACAAAGAATTGTTGCAGAAAATTATTGTATTGTACATATATCTAAATAACATCATACAATATCAATTCTCCATAGCATTTCTACTTTAATGACAAGTTATTAATATATCCAGCTCAAAGATTAATATAACTTGCATGCTTTCTAGCAAGGCATACCTGAGGCAGTTTTGAACTACTCTCTCAGTCTGCATTTAACATTAACTGAATTCTTCAGTAATACTCACATATATTTATGAATACAGAAAAATATCAGATGCACAACTATGTATCAAGCAGCAACAATGGACTTAATTACCTGTTTATAATTCAATTTTCCTTAGTAACTAATATAGTTATTAAGACTATGTTGCCATTTATTGTAAACTGATGCCTTTATTTATAAAAATATATTTTGCTTCAAACACATTGGCAGTAAGATCAATAGAATTGAAATAATTTGTTTATATGAGACCAGAAATCCAAGTTCTGCATTTCATATATACCCATCCATCTATATTATTTAATAAAAATCATTGCTCCTTTTTTTTATTATTTTTTTATTTTATTTTTTTTATTCCTGCTTTGCGATATCTTTGTAATAAAGAGAGAAAATGGTAGTCTTATAATCCCTTACTAGGGACTTCTAAATTCTTATCATCCAAGATCTCTGTACTACACAAACCTCTCCCCAGTAGGAAGATGATGTCATACCAAAATTCAAAGAACAGGAAGGAGAAGTTTTGTCAGAATATATGTAGAGCAGAGAGATAAGAGCAAAGAATCATTCACAAAAGCTTAGGATAGCCTTAATGAACTCTGGCTTATAAAGTGTTGATAAAAGACAGTCATATTTTCAACATTTCTAACATTTAACATCATAAACAGTATAGGAGACTGAAGAGCCAGGAGAAGAAAACAAAATGTTCTTCCAACTTCAGTTTAGTGAAATCCGATACTGAAAGGCACTCAGCACAGAAATTAAAAAAATAAAATAAAATCATTTTCTCTGGAAAACATTGTTAACAAACTGCATGTTCACAGAAAGCAGAGAATAGTTCAGATGATCTGTAGTTTCTGCGTTCTACAAAAGATATTTAGTGAAATGTGTTGATGGGGTGGAGTTGTGCCCGCAGCAATCCTACATATACAGTATCACTTGATAATCTCAAATGGAGTGAACCTCAGTTTCTTCAGAAACCTATATCTGAAAATGCTCTGAACCTATACCTGAAATTCTATTTTATTCAGATTGCACACTGCATGAATGATATCTCACTAATAAGTGGAGGTTTCATTATAATATCAGGAAGATCTTTCAGAGCACTGGCACAGGTTACCCAGAGAGGTTGTGGAGCCTCCCTCTTCAGAGATATTCAAAAAAGCCACCTGAACATAGTTCTCGGCAACCTGCTCCTGGTGGCCCTGCTTGAGTAGGAGGGCTGAACTAGATGACCTGCAGAGGTCCCTTCCAACCTCAAACATGCTCTGATCCTGTTCCATTTGAGGCTGGACTACACATGTTAAATTTCTGATGCATTTACTCTTTCATTGAAGCTCCCGCACTGCAAAATTTAGCACCATGATCCTACTGTCATATGTGTCTTTCCTTTTGAGATTGAGAATGAATTTTTATTTAAAAAGGGAAAAATCAGAAGCATTGGTGATTCTTCAAACAATACTCTTAATTTAAAACTTTGACACCTCTCTCTGTGTACATCGTAATGGCAAACTGATTACAATTCAAATAAAGTAGAAATAATGAATACTGGAAGAGAAGATATAAGTACTTTAATTAAAGATATAAGTAAAAATGTTATCTTCTTACACTAGTATAGCAAACACTTAAAAATGTTACATAATAATTAAAATACATGTTTATTTTACTCTGGTGTTATTTATATATTTCAGTTTAAAGGATTCTTTCCAAATTACTGTTTCATAATAATATCCACAGTAAATCCATTCTGATCAGATGATATTTGATTACAGTTACCTCTATGCACTTGCCTGATACTTTTAAAATATTTATTCCCTTTCCTAATGCCTTTGCATTCTTTTGTCTTTTCAGTGAATAGAATCATAGAATCAGAGAATATCCCGAGTTGGAATGGACCCATAAGGATCATCAAGTCCAACTCCTGGCACCACACAGGTCTGCCCAAAAGTTTAGACCATGTGACTAAGAGCACAGTCCAAACACTTCTTAAATTCAGACAGGCTTGGTGCAGTGACTACTTTGCTGGGGAGCCTGTTCCAGTGTGTGACCACCCTCTCGGTGAAGAACCTCTTCCTGATGTCTAGCCTAAACCTCCCCTGCCTCAGCTTGACACCTTTCCCGCGGGTCATATCACTAGTGATTAAGGAGAATAGGTCGGCGCCTGCCCTTCCACTCCCCCTCATGAGGAAGCTGTAGACTGCAATGAGGTCCCCCCTCAGCATCCTCTTCTCTAGGCTGAACAGGCCAAGTGACCTCAGCCGCTCCTCAAATGTCTTCCCCTCTAGGCCCTTCACCATCTTTGTCGCCCTCCTCTGGACACTCTCCAACAGTTTTACATCCTTTTTGTACTGTGGTGCCCAGAACTGCACACAGCACTCGAGGTGAGGCATTTTTCTGCCTAGAAATAGGTCAAAATAAGCAACTATGGACAAAAATGCAATATCACAGCTGAATGCAACACATAATTTGGCATCACGGAGTACAGTGAGCTTTGCTAAGAAGGGATAAATATGTCATATTTCTAATGACAGTTGCTTCTGACTTGGTGAGATAAGTAGACAGTGGCAGTGGTAGCCCTAAGGAACCCAAATGACCAGAGTGGGACTGAGATGAAGCAAGCACTGGAAGCTGGAATGAGATCTAGAACAGCAGAAGAAAGTGTGGGAACTAGAAGTGCCATGCTTGCCAAAACATCTTGCTGCAGCTTCTCATTAACAGACAGAATATTAAATGAAGGATATCTAGGAACAAATAACAAAGGACAAGTACTATATAAAAAAAAAAAAAAGAGAGAGAGAGAAAAGAAAAAGAAAATAAGGCTTTATTCACTGGCCATGAAAATGAGGAGGCAATTTCCTATCACTTTCATTTTGAATTAAATCTACTATACATGTATACCAAGTTTGATCTGATATTACTTAGCAGCATGAAAAAGAATAAGTCAATTTTTAAATATACTTTCAGTCAAAATTTTAATAACATAAAATTAAGATTCTGGATTGCATGCACTTTTTTACTAGAAAGGTTTTAATACAGTCTCTTCATTTTTCTTGTCAGCTTTACTAATACAAATCTTTACATATGACCAATGTTGTCCATAAAGACTAAGGCAAAGGATAAAGAATAACATAACAAAACAAAGCAAAACAAATAAACAAACAAAAGCTATAGGCATAGAATTGTCTCAAGAGAATTCTCAGGGTGCCGGAGAAAGGCATAATCTTGTAAATAATATACAGCTAAGTCAGATGTTTCAGGGTCTTTCAAAGAATTAAGCAGAGCTCTAACACCGCAGGGTCTTTGCATGTGGAAGCAGTGATGCATAAGGAAAATTCCATTCAAAAGTCTGATCGTTAGCACACTACATCATAAATGCAACCTACAGCTTTCACACAGCCAGCTGATTTAAATGCCTTAAACAGGCAGAAGACTAAGAGGGGAAAGAAAGGGGAGACTGTGTTGCATTAGAGTAAAGGGATGGTACCAGCATGGAACCAGAGAATGGGGTTGTGATTATAGAAGTGTGTTCAACATCAGTATTGAAGTAATGTGCCCTGCGAGAGGACGCACTGGAAACAGTGTGAACTTAACTTGTAGTTTTTGGTCCATATGTCTAGCAAAGGAACTACAATAAAAACGGAGCTAGTTCTAAAATCCTCTGTATATATGTTTTATCTCTACACAAGAGGAGAAGACTGATGTCTTTTTTTGCAAGAAGATTTTTTTTTCTAACATTATTTTGGCAGTACCTATTAAAGCCAGTGTTAATTATCTGATGAACCTTATTAATACAAAATCATGCCACCTGTAATGCCTACTTTCCAAAACAACAGTTCCAGAAAATGTTACATTTATCCACCTTTTCAAACCATATTAAAAATGTTGTAATCTGTACATGCATAATACCAGCTTTTAAGACAGAAATAAAAGAGAGAAGGAGAGATACCCAGCTCTACAGATGTTTGGATGTGTGCTAAGCTGTTGTATGGTGTGCTAAGCTCTTGTATGGAACTGCTTGGAAAGATAAGAGGAATTTGGATCATGTGTAAATTCTGTAATCCAAAACTGAAAAAGCTTAAGGCTTTGCTAAAGACAGTTTTGAGGACAGCCTTTGATAAATTGAAAAGATTTATGATGATACAGGATTATATGTCAGAAGGTAGGAAAAAAAAAAAAAAGAAACTTTGTGAAACAAAAAGTAGGTGTTCTAGACTGACTACCATAGAAATAGTATACTGCGCAGTCTCAATTACATGAATTGATTGTGGTTTTAAGTTGGTTAACCCTGAGAATGTAACTGTTGACAGTGATTTAATTCCTTAGAAAAAAATGATCAGGTTTGCCAGAGACCACAGAAATGCTGAGCACTGCTGGGAAGATCACTGAAAAAAAATAATAATAATAATAATAAATCTGAAAATAATTCAGTCACAGAGAAAAATATGTAGAAAAAATATATTTTTTTTTTAATGGAGTTGATTGCATAATTCTTATGGGAATCTCTCCTCAAACTTCTTCTAAAATACTTAGGATTAGAGGAACTCACGGAAGGTCAAATTTTGGTAGTCTATATTCATAGAATCAGAGAATATCCCGAGTTGGAAGGGACCCATAAGGATCATCAAGTCCAACTCCTGGCACCACACAGGTCTGCCCAAAAGTTTAGACCATGTGACTAAGAGCACAGTCCAAACACTTCTTAAATTCAGACAGGCTTGGTGCAGTGACTACTTTGCTGGGGAGCCTGTTCCAGTGTGTGACCACCCTCTCGGTGAAGAACCTCTTCCTGATGTCTAGCCTAAACCTCCCCTGCCTCAGCTTGACACCTTTCCCGCGGGTCCTATCACTAGTGATTAAGGAGAATAGGTCGGCGCCTGCCCTTCCACTCCCCCTCATGAGGAAGCTGTAGACTGCAATGAGGTCCCCCCTCAGCATCCTCTTCTCTAGGCTGAACAGGCCAAGTGACCTCAGCCGCTCCTCAAATGTCTTCCCCTCTAGGCCCTTCACCATCTTTGTCGCCCTCCTCTGGACACTCTCCAACAGTTTTACATCCTTTTTGTACTGTGGTGCCCAGAACTGCACACAGCACTCGAGGTGAGGCTGCACCAGCGCAGAGTAGAGCGGGACAATCACTTCCCTCGACCGACTAGCAATGCTGTGCTTGATGCATCCCAGGATACGGTTGGCCCTCCTGGCTGCCAGGGCACACTGTTGGCTAACATTCGGCTTGCTGTCAACCACAATCCCCAGATCCTTCTCTGTGGGGCTGCTCACCAGCGTCTCATCACCCAGTCTGTATGTATAGCCAGGGTTGTCCCGTCCCAGGTGCAGGACCTGGCACTTGCTCTTGTTAAACTTCATGCGGTTGGTGATTGCCCAGCTCTCCAATCTGTCCAGTTCTCTCTGCCAGGTCTTTCCACCCTCAGCCGAGTCTTCAACTCCTCCAAGTTTGGTGTCGTCGGCAAATTTGCTCAAAACACCTTCTAGTCCTACATCCAAATCATTTATAAAAACATTGAAGAGGACTGGCCCTAAAATGGAGCCTTGAGGGACCCCACTAGTGACCATCCACCAGCCAGATGTGGCCCCATTTACCACAACCCTTTGAGCTTTGCCCGTCAGCCAATTGCTCACCCATCTCATAATGTTTTTGTTTAGCTGTATGCTGGACATTTTGTCCAGTAGGATCGTATGGAAAACCATGTCAAAAGCTTTGCTGAAGTCCAAAAAGATCACATCAGCTGGTTTCCCTTGATCAACTAGATGGGTGATCTTATCATAAAAAGAAATCAAGTTAGTTAGGCAGGACCTACCCCTCATGAACCCATGTTGGCTGGGACCAATGACTGCATTGTCCCCCAGGTGCGCTTCAATAACTTCAAGGATCATCTTCTCGATAAGACAGGTCCCACAATGACCTCAGCCAGCTCTTAAAGCAAAAGCACCCTGGGGTGAATCCCATCTGGACCCATGGACTTGTATGGATCCAGGTGGAGCAGCAAATCCCGCACACGTTCAGGGTCGGTTGGGAATTTGTCATTCCCACCATCATGGTCCTCCAGCTCAGGGCACCCTGGGTCCTGAAGCCCATCGTCAATGTTGAAGACAGAGGCGAAGAAGGCGTTAAACGTCTCTGCTTTGCCTGTGTCATTGTCTGTGAGGAGACCTTCCCCATCAAGTATCGGACCTATGTTTTCTTTGGTTCTCCTTTTTTATTAACTAGAAGGTCCCCAGATGAGTTTCCAGGTGCTGGACAATGTGGCAACCATGAAAGAAGTGGTGCTTCTGAGGGAATTTTTTTAACCTTCAAATCACACAGAAACCATTCTTTGAACTGGAAAAGTTTTCATCATAATCTGTATGTTTTACACTATCTTCAAATGCTAACTGCTGAAGCTAAAAAATGTGGTGATATAGAAAGGTGCAACCCTTCTGCCAAGCAGGCATTTTGTACTAGCTCCAACTGCAGCAGGTCTCCATTTTATCTTAGGAAGAATAAAACACCCTGTTCTGAGTTAGTCAAGATGAAGTCACCAAAAATATTTCTGCTAAAAAGACACTATGTAAGTAACTAGGCTTACCCAGAAATTACAGTCAGAGATAATATTTCTATCAAAAGGTAATAACCATCAATATTACCACTAAGCAATAATATCTTCATGACTCTTGGGGTGCAATGAAGTAACTGGTGGGGATCAGGAAAAATGCAACTTTCTAGTGGAGTTTAAAATATGTCTCTCCTCCTCTTCCTTTAACTATTTAACTGGCTAATGTTTTATATCAAGAATAAAATTAATAAGCTAAATTCTATGCAAAAACTGACAGATGCAAAGATGAAGGAATTTACTTTTCAGCTATCAGGGTAGTTTTCATCCTTCCACCACTTGCATTTATATATATATATTTTTTTTTCTATTTAGTGTAACAGATATTATCAATCTCTTACTTACAATACAAAACATTTACATAGTTACACAGTTACACTGTGGGTTCTGAGGGGGGGGGACAGCCTTTTTCTTTTTTTTTTCTTTTTTTTTTTTCCTTCTTCCCACAGAGGAAGATGTGAGAACAAAAACTGAGAAAAGGAATTTTTAAAGAAATATTTAAAGCTGAAAAAAAAAAAAAAGTAGAAAACTCTGATCAGCCAGCAGTCTGCACAAAGAGAAGATCTTGGAGGTCTTCAAAAGCCAAGTGGCCATGGTCATTGACAATGCGTCTAGGTGTTCCTGCTTGAAGGACCAAAGCCCCAGGGGGCCTTAACTGATTCTCTGAAAACTTACTTTGCCAGAATCTCTATTAGTTCTAAAGAAGGATTAGCACCACTATTATTTCTGAAAATTCAGGGAAAACTAACATTTTACAGTAGAAAAAGAAATCAGAGTCATGACAAGAATCATAGTAATTAAAGAAAAACAGAAAATTCCAAAACTCTTTAGAAGCTTTTACTTACGTTGAAAGTGAGCACTGTGAATGGGGGTTGGGGGGCTGGAGGGGGATCATTTACTTTATAGGATAAAATCAGGGAAGAAAAAAAAAACAAAGAATTTAGGTTTTGGGATTGCACATTATAAACGAAGAAATAAGGAACACTGAAAAAAAAAAAAGAAAACATTCATAGAAAAAATAATTAACTTTCTTTTTTTTTCTCTAGTGAGGATGGTACACACTCTGTTGTTTTCATGTTCATGTGTCTAAAAAATACTTAACAAGATTAGGAAAAATCAAGATATAAAGGAAAATCATGGAAACAAACAAACAAAAAAATATATAGCTGGTATGTAGTATTCCACATCGGTAACCTTTAAATGAACATTGATAAAAATATTTTTTTGAAAGAGAGAGGGAAAAAAAAAAAAACGCTATCATTATGACTGGAGATGCAGAGAAGGAGAAATATATGAAGTCAGTTCATTAAGGTTTGCAAAATGATGGGTTTGCCAAGAATTCTTCAAAGTACAGCATTCTCTGATAACAAGTGTAAGATACAAAATGTCTGTCCCATGCTTCAGAGACAAACAAACTATTATTCCTGAAAGTCCTGATGACATAGTTAATGAGAGGAAGGAAGATTTTCATTTCATTTCATTTCCCGAACAATTTTTCATGAGTCTTGCATATTACTAAGGTCTTGTGTATACATATAATCATAAAACTATGTGACAACTATGTTCTCCATGACAGCGAACCAAGAAACCGAGCACAAATAAATAAATAAACAAACAAATAAAGCAAAACAAAAACTTAATTATGTTCTCGGTGCAAAGGGGACACTTTTAATACTCTTCAAGAAATACTCTTTAGTGAAGCCTGTCAGGAACTGGGTGTCCTGATCCCTCATACCCCTCTATGAATAGGACTGATGGTTACCGCTAGAGTTTTCCATAGATTTGGAATTTGCCTTACCAATATCCTAATGAGACTGTGCAGACCAATATGGAAACATTGTGTTACTCTTTTGGGTTCTTCTTGAGTGGTGAGTATTGCCATAGTAAAATATGGCAAAATACAGCAAAAGAGACACATTTCAAATCAAACCTCAGAAACTCAATATCTATAACCTACTGGTCACTGCAAATTAGAAATATCGATATCCATCAACCATAGACATGCAGAGCCATCTCTCACACAGGCAGCAAATGAAACTGTGATGAGCTGGCGTTCAGCTTGACTATAGAAAAAAGTTGCACCAGTATCTTCTGAAGACTGTGAGGCAAATTAAAGCTTAGTATGTTACTAATTGAAAATATATTTTACATAAGTTTACAAGTGCTCAGCTGCATTTTACACAAATATGCAACGTGAAAAGTGTGGCCCACTGTTAGCTTAAAAAAAAAAAAAAAAAAAAAAAAAAGAAACAATGAGTTTGAATGACCTAGGTTTTTAGGACTGCGGGACTGAGGAATGTCATGTTGAGTACACAAAATATTTCTGACAGAAGATTCTTATTTGACCTAATATCACAGTATGACAGTATGTATGCGTTATTGTCAGCTCAAAGTGACTTGATGGTGAGAACTACGGACAGGTTTGGGGTTTAAATTTATGAATTTCTACTTCTTAGGCTCAAGCTAGCTCTTGTGAACACATCGACTGTCAGCTACATATTTAATAATTATGTTGTATTAAAGAAAAAACCAGAATTTTGCAATACACTCATAGCATATAAAATTAGTAAAGCTTTTTTTCCATTACACCTTATTAAAAATGTCATGAATTATATTAATAAATATGGAGTAGGCATTCTTAAGCAATATCTCACCAGAATAACTCAAAATTTCTGGTTAATTTTGTCTGTAATATCTAATATATTAATTAAGAAATATATATATGTAAACCTATCTTCTAATACCAAAGAGAACTGTGAATCTGTGTGACCCACAGATTTGTTCTTATTTTCTTAGTGTCTTCATTCAAAACAAAAAGACAGTCTGTTACAGACTGAATATAGCTCTTAGGAACGTTTGTTGTTGCCATTTGTTTTTTTAGCTCTTACTATATAGGAGGGAAGTAAAAAGATATATACGATCTACTAAAAAAGCAAAAAGTGCCTCAAATGTAAAGTGAGGGTCTGCAGGGGTGACCTTTATGAGAAGCATCCAGAAGCTGCCCCATGTTAGATAAGAGCCAGTTTCAGCTGGCTCCAAAGGGACCCGCTGCTGCCCAGAGCAAAACCAATAAGCAACGTTGTTTGCGCCTCTGTGAGAGAACCTCCTAAGGAGGCTGCAGCCCATGGAGAGCCTCCTGACCACTACACACCCCACACACCACCACCCCTGAACAGACTCTGAGCTGGAGCTGCAGCCCATTCAGAGGAACCCATGCAGGAGCAGGGGAGCTGGGGGAAGCTGCCACCCATGGGAAACCCATGCTGGAGCAGTTTGCTCCTGACAGATGGATCCCGTGGTACGGAGCCATGTGGGAGCAGTTCCTGAAGAGCTGCTGCCTGTGGGAAGCCCTTGTAGGATCAGTTCGGGAAGGACAGCATCCCGTGGGAGGGACCCCACGTGGAGCAGGGGCAGAGAGTGACCTGGAAAGAGCGACCAAGACAAAGCGTTAGGGACTGACCGCAGCTCCCATTCTCATGTCCTGCTTAGGTGGAGGAGGTAGAAGAGGGTGGATGGGGGGACAGTGTTTGTAGTTCGTTGTGTTTTTTTTGTTTGTTTGTTTGTTTCTCACTGCAGTAGCTTGTTAGTAATAGGAAATAAATTTGATTAATCTCCCTGTGCTGAGTCTGTTTTTCCCATGATGATACTTGTTGAGTGATCTCCCTGTCCTTATCTCAACCCATGAGAACTTTTCATCATATCGTCTTGCCCTTTCCCTTTGAGGAAGGGGAGTGAGAGTGCAGATGTGGTTGAGCTCAGCTGCCCAGCTGGTTAAAACCATCACATCATATCAGGTGTATTTTACATATTACACCATAATATCAGACCCTTCAGTATATGGTAGTGTTTTTTTCTTTAGGAATGTATTACACATTTGACAGAAGATATTTTACACGTTGAATTCAATCCGAATAAAAGGAAAAAAAAAAAAAAGGAGAAAAAAAATATGAAAAAATACACCAAAAATATTATGCCACTAGTATAGAAAAATAATTCAAACTTTTACCTTGAAGTTTAAGCATGCCTAAATCTCAATAATCTGCACCTCTCATAATAATTTTTGTGATACACCTCTCTTATCCCTACTGACTGTTTTGTTAGCTAATACTATATTTTCCCAGTTACTTTATTCAGTGATAATAAAATCAAGTGTTTTTGACTGTATATTCTCCTCTAGTACTTGAAGGAAGAGGAGATTACAGAGGAAGCTTCTATCCAAAAATGTTAGTAGAATAATATTGACAATTAGAAAAATAATTTTGACAAGTACATTCATTAGATTTTATAATCACAGAATCACAGAATCGTCTAGGTTGGAAGAGACCTCCAAGATCACCCAGTCCAACCTCTGACCTAACCCTAACCAATCCTCCACTAAACCATATCACTAAGCTCAGCATCTAAACATCTCTTAAAGACCTCCAGGGATGGTGACTCAACCACTTCCCTGGGCAGCCCATTCCAATGCCTAACAACCCTTTCAGTAAAGAAGTTCTTCATAATATCCAACCTAAACCTCCCCTGGCGCAACTTTAGCCCATTCCCCCTCGTCCTGTCACCAGGCACGTGGGAGAATAGACCAACCCCTACCTTGCTACAGCCTCCTTTAAGGTACCTATAGAGAGCGATAAGGTCTCCCCTGAGCCTTCTCTTTTCCAGGCTGAACAATCCCAGCTCCCTCAGCTGCTCCTCGTAAGACGTGTTCTCCAGACCCCTCACCAGCTTGGTCGCCCTTCTCTGGACTTTCTCGAGCACCTCGACGTCCTTCTTGTAGCAAGGGGCCCAAAACTGAACACAGTACTCGAGGTGCGGCCTCACCAGAGCCGAGTACAGGGGGACAATCACCTCCCTAGCCCTGCTGGCCACGCTGCTTCTTATGCAAGCCAGGATGCTGTTGGCCTTCTTGGCCACCTGAGCACACTGCTGGCTCATATTCAGCCGACTATCAACCAGTACTCCCAGGTCCTTCTCTGCCAGGCAGCTTTCCAGCCACTCATCTCCCAGCCTGTAGCCCTGCTTGGGGTTGCTGTGCCCCAGGTGCAGGACCTGGCACTTGGCCTTGTTGAACTTCATACAGTTGGCCTCAGCCCATTGGGCCAGCCTATCCAGATCCTCCTGCAGAGCCTTCCTACCCTCGAGCAGATCGACACACGCACCTAACTTGGTGTCATCTGCAAACTTACTGAGGGTGCACTCAATCCCCTCATCCAGATCATCAATAAAGATATTGAAGAGGACTGGCCCTAATACTGAGCCCTGGGGGACTCCACTATTGACCGGCCTCCAACTGGATTTAACTCCATTCACCACAACTCTTTGGGCCCGGCTAACCAGCCAGTTTTTAACCCAACGAAGCGTACGCCAGTCCAAGCCCCGAGCAGCCAGTTTCTTGAGGAGAATGTTGTGGGAAACAGTGTCAAAGGCCTTACTGAAGTCAAGGCAGACCACATCCACAGCCTTTCCCTCATCCACCAAGCGTGTTACTTTGTCATAGAAGGAGATCAGGTTTGTGAAGCAGGACCTGCCTTTCATAAACCCATGCTGACTGGGCCTGATCGCCTGGTTGCCCTTCAAGTGCCGCGTGATGATACTCAAGATAATCTGCTCCATGAGCTTCCCTGGCACTGAGGTCAAACTAACAGGCCTATAGTTCCCCGGGTCTACCCTCCGACCCTTCTTGTAGATGGGTGTCACATTTGCTAGCCGCCAGTCGACTGGGACCTCCCCTGATAGCCAGGACTGCCAATAAATGATGGAAAGCGTCTTGGCCAGCTCCTCCGCCAGTTCTCTCAGTACCATCGGGTGGATCCCATCCAACCCCATCAACTTGCGTACATCCAAGTGCTGTAGCAGGTCGCCAACCACTTCCTCGTGGATTGTGAGGGCCACATCCTGCTCCCCATCCCCTTCCACCAGCTCAGGGTACCGGGTATCCAGAGAACAACTGGTTTTGCCGCTAAAGACTGAGGCAAAGAAGGCATTAAGCACCTCAGCTTTTTCTTCATCCCTTGTAACTAAGTTTCTCCCCGCATCCAGTAAAGGATGGAGATTCTCCTTAGTCCTCCTTTGGTGTTGATGTATTTGTAAAAACATTTTTTTTTATCTTTAACAGCAGTAGCCAAATTTAGCTCCAGATGAGCTTTGGCTCTTCTAATTTTGTCCCTGCACAGCCTCGCAACAGCCTTATAGTCCTCGTGAGTGGCCTGCCCTCTTTTCCAAAGATTATAAACCCTCTTTTTTCTCCTAAGCTCGAACCACAACTCTCTGTTCAGCCAGGCTGGTCTGCTTCTGCGCCGGCTCGTCTTTGGGCACGTGGGAACAGACCACTCCTGAGCCATTAAGATTTCCTTCTTGACGAGTGCCCAGCCTTCCTGGACTCCTCTGCCCTTCAGAACCTCCTCCCAAGGGACTCTGCCAACCAGTGTCCTGAACAGCTCAAAGTCAGCCCTCCGGAAGTCCAAGACAGCGGTTTTACTGGTCCCCTTCCTGGCTTCGCCAAGAATAGAGAATTCTACCATTTCGTGGTCACTCTGCCCAAGACAGCTCCCGACCACCACATCTCCCACCAGTCCATCGCTGTTTTTGAACAGAAGGTCTAGCGGGGCACCTCCCCTGGTAGGCTCTCTAACCAGCTGCGTCAGGAAGCTATCTTCCACGCTCTCCAGAAACCTCCTAGACTGCTTTCTCTGGGCTGTGTTGTGCTTCCAGCATATGTCTGGGAAGTTGAAGTCCCCCACAAGAACAAGCGCTGACAATTTTGCAACTTCTGCCAGCTGCCTGTAGAACTCCTCATCTATCTCCTCATCCTGGTTCGGCGGTCTATAACAGACCCCCACCAGGATGCTTGCCTTGTTGGCATTCCCGCTGATCCTAACCCATAGAGACTCAACCTTATCAGTCCCAACCTCAAGTTCCTCAACATCAAAACACTCTCTAATATAGAGAGCCACACCACCACCCCTTCTGTGCTGCCTGTCCCTTCTGAAAAGCCTATAGCCAGGCATTGCAGCACTCCAGTCATGAGAGTGGTCCCACCACGTTTCCGTGATGGCAACCAAGTCATAGCCTGCCTGCTGCACGATGGCTTCCAGTTCCTCTTGTTTGTTACCCATGCTGCGTGCATTAGTGTAGATGCACTTCAGTCGGGCCATTGCCTTCTCGCCCGGCCTTGCCTTGCCATTGTTCTCCCTGGCAGAGCTGCAACGAGCCTTATTCCAGCCCCGTCCCCCTCCTTACCTAGTTTAAAGCCCTCTCAATGAGCCCTGCCAGCTCCTGGGCTAGGATCCATTTTCCCCTTAGAGATAGGGACCCGTCTGTGGCCATCAGGCCGGGTGCTGAGTAAAGTGCCCCATGGTCAAAAAAAAAAACAAAATTTCTGTGTTGGCACCAGCCTCTGAGCCACGTGTTAATCAGGTGGGCTTTCCGTGTCCACTCTGTACCCCTCCCTGTCACTGCAGGGATGGACAAAAACACCACCTGTACTCCTGCTCCATCCACTAACCATCCCAGTCCCCTAAAGTCCCGTTTGATAGCCTTCAGGCTTCTCTCTTCAATATTATCACTGCCAGCCTGGACTATCAAAAGTGGATAGTAGTCAGAGGGGCGAACCAGGTTGGGAAGTTTTCTGACAACATCCCTGACCCTGGCCCCAGGGAGGCAGCAGACTTCCCTATGGGTAGGGTCAGGCTGACAAATAGGGCCCTCTGTCCCCCTGAGAAGGGAGTTGCCTACAACAATTACCCTTCTATCTTTCTTGGTGGAGGCAGTCTTGAGGCGTGGAGTTGACCTCCTCGCCCTAGGTATCCTCCTGGGTAGACTTTCTACCTCATCTTCACCCACCGGTCTCTCAAGCCCTAGGGCCTCAAACCTGTTGTGTACGTGAACCTGGGAAGGTGGGGGCGTCGCCTGCGAGGTCGAGCAGGGACCTGTCTCCATTCCTCCTTAACTCCTAGGTCCCCTCCCTCTGCCCGACAGGGCAGGGGGTCCACCGCCATTTGGGGTGTCTCACCCCGGTACCTCTCCTTCAGGCCCTGCAGGGAGTTGCTCCACCAGTCTATCTCCCGCTCACACTCCCTGATAGCCCTCAATCTCTCCACCTCCTCCCTGAGCTCTGGCACGAGGCGGACCAGGTCCTGCTCGCACCTCACACACACAGTCCCTCTGCCTCCCTCAGATGGCAGCAACAGGCTCAGACACTCCCTGCATCCAGAGACCTGAACTGACGCATTTTTGAGCAGGTAGTCAGTCTGGGTGGTTACAGACTTTCTAGAGAGAGCAGTCTGCCTGGTGTAGACCATTGCAGCCCAGCTAGCGGTCAACAGCCGTTAGAGGAGTTGTTCGTATGGGCGGGGAGGGAGGGGGGGGAACGTTCTGCCCTCTCTGCCCTCCCTGCTCACCCTGCCTGCGTGAACTGCCCCCTGGCCCTTCTGACGCGCCACGCCCTTCTGACACGCCACACCCTGTTTGCCCGCCCTGGTCGCCGTGCTCCTGGTCGCCGCGCTCCCCAGGGGCTGCTTTTGAACGGCCAGGGAGGGGGCGCTGCTGGCTACGCCTACGCCTTGTCAGCCTCCCTCGCGAGGGCTGCTGGGTCCTGGCGGCTCCCTCGAGTGGCCTCGATGCTGGAAAAAAAGCCCTGCCTGTCCCAATCCCCCACTCTGCTGCAGAATGCGTCTGTCCCGGAGCCGATCGCCTCGGCAAGTGGCCAATTTAATAATATTAATATATTGATATTATATATGTCATATATACAAATTATGTTAATATGCTAAAATTATATATG
This sequence comes from Cygnus atratus, assembly GCF_013377495.2. Lineage (NCBI taxonomy): Eukaryota > Metazoa > Chordata > Aves > Anseriformes > Anatidae > Cygnus > Cygnus atratus. The sequence goes on along the minus strand of NC_066362.1, from coordinate 133,416,831 downwards.
CCATGTCAATAGTATTACAGTAAGAGTCACTCAAACTACTGAAGAGTGGATCTTCATGAAACCAGGCAAGTGCAGCAATAATACCATCAGAGCTATCTTCAGCATGCAGCAACCCAATGCCACACACCACCTCTCCTGTCTGCAAGGACCGTTATGACAAACAGAGCCCAAAGCCATGGACTAAATGAACTCAATGAAAAATTGTAAAGGCATGACCCATAGACTAAGGGAATGATATCTGACTGTATATATCAAAGGACAGGAAGGGTGGTTGTACTTAATGAGGATATATTGCAAAGTGTGGGACCTGCACATGACTTAAATAGTATGGAATAAAGAGTAGATATTGCCCTGGTTTTGGTTGGCATATGGTTGATTTTCTTCATAAATGCTTGTAAGATACTGTGTTTGGGATTTTTGATGAAAGTAGTATTGATAGCACACCATTGTTTTAGTTGTTGTTGAGCTGTGCTTACAGAGTCAAGGAAATTTCTGCTTCTCATGTTGCCCTGTCAGTGAGGAGGTTGGGGCAGCTGAGACAGGACAGCCAGGATAGATGACTCAAACTGACCAAAGGGATATTCCATACCATACAGCGTCATGCTCAGCAATAAAAGAGGGGGGGAAAGAAGGCAGATAGGGAAGGACGTTCAGTGTCATGGTGTTTGTCTTCCCAAGGAACCATTACACGTGATGAGCCCTGCTTTCCTGGAAATGGTTGAACATCTGCCTGCTGAAGGGACTTTGTGAATGACTTCCTTGTTTTGCTTGGCTTGCATGTGAAGTTTTTGCTTTTCTTAGTAAACTGTCTTTATCTCAACCCTCTAGTTCTTGCAATTATTCTCTCTGACTCTCTTCACCCCATTATAGTGAGAGTGAACAAGTAGCTGTGTGGTGCTGAGCTGCATGCCAAGGTTTAACACAACATCTGGGTAGAATTTTTAAATGCTTGTGCTGCCAAGCCAACAACAGAGGGTCTGTTATGCATATACCAAAGGAAGAACTGATGAGCATAAGCTGATATCAGCCTTAACTGGAGTAACAATAAGATGTCAAAATTTAAGATTCTGAGGAAACTGTTGAAGGCCAGTAGCAGACTGAAGACACTAGAACAGACTTTGATTTATTCAAGACATTGATGGGAAACCCTGTTCTGAGGTCCATTGCAGGGAGCAGCTAGAGTAGGGTTTCTCCCCAGAGAAGGTGAGTCAGGAGCTGAGAAAGACCCAGTGTGAGACAGGCACAGATAGTGACTGCAAAAACAGGACACAGTCTGTATAGGGTGAGCAAAGCAGGAGTGATGATAACAACAGGATCCATCAATAATCCAGTGATCATCAGAAAAGTTAAGACAGTGAGTCAGGTCTACAGTCACTGTTGGAAAGCCAAATGACAGTTCAGGAGAAGCTGGATACAGATGGTCTACCTACAAATAACTCCGCACACATAGTTCAAGCTGGGGACTGGCTAGCTAAAGAGCTCTGATAAATAAATAAATAAATAGAAATACAACTATGCTGAGAGAATCTGCAGTACATTTGCAGAGATAAAGTCTAGTTGAATACTGGACTGCATTATTAGGATTACAGTCAGCAGGTTGGAGAAAATGATTTTTTCTTTCTTACATATCACTTTTGAGTCCTCATCTTCAGTATCGTGCCACTTATGGACTCACTGATGCAAGAGAGATATTGATAAACCAGAGAAAAATTGTGAGGAGGTTAGCCTCGAGCAAAAAAAGGCTATGACCTAATTGTTCTCCTCCAGTATCTAGCAAGACAGAGCTGACCTAGTTTCAGATAGAAATAAAAAACAAGAGCCAATAATGACAAGTTGCAAAAAGGGAAATTCTGACTGGAGATAAGGTGGAATTAGGGATAAATTGAGGATGTCACTACGAACATTGTTAACCACTGGAATAGGTTGCACAGAGAGGTTGTGGAATTTCTATCCTCAGGGATATTTAAAACCTGAATCATTATGTCCCTAAGGGATAACATGATATGACTTTGAATTTAGCCCTGCTTTGAATAGAAGCTTGGACTATCTGACTTCGAGTTGTCCCCTCTAATCAATATTATTTCATGATCTTGAGGCATGGCAAAGAACTAGGAACAGACTGATACAATCCACATGGAACTATCTCATATCCAAGCCAAGTTTTAGCTGAATTTATGGGCATACATGAGAAAGCTAACCTGGACAAGTCATGCACATGCTGTGGATAACACAGGACACTTGTAGGTCAATTCGTTCAATATGAGCCAAGGCCTGTACATGTGCCAACTCAGTTCCCCCATCTCTGCCACAGTCCTGCCCAGTGACATGTAGCCTGGCTTATATACAAAATCCACCACCCAGGAAGACTCAAAATGGTGTTATCACCCTCATTATGGTTCCTGGGATGTGTCCCTTTTTCAGGTATACAGCCAAATCAGGAGCAGATCTGGCATTATCTACATGTTAAGAATATCTCTTTTGCTACTGTATAATCATTAATGAAAGTCAGGTGCTGGGCCAGCTGGAAAATTTTGCTGGCATTTCTAAGAAGGAGATAAGAGAAAATATACACCAAAACACTTTTTTTTTTCCTTCTAGTTAGCTTAGTTTATGGATATCTGTACACTCAGGTGTACAGATTTATGCATCATAGTCATGTCTGAAAAGGTGAAGTTTATTGGTTTTCCTTAGGCCATCTCCAACACCTACTCCAGAAAAGACTCTGAGATATCAGAAATTCAAGCACTAAGAGTACCTTCTGAATGTGTAAGAGTCAACAACAGATTGTGAGGTCAAAGGAAATATTTGGGTATATGGACTTTTGGGCCCCAAGGCAGTATAGGACTTTGCTTTCTTTATGTAAGGGGATTGTCTTGTATAGTTATCTTGTATAGCCCTTGTTCTTTGCCCTCCCTTCTATTTTATTTCTGCTTCTTTTTCCTATGTGGAGACATTTAAAAGTATTCCAAATTAAAGTGTATTTTAGATAAATATCATTAAGAACCTCTGTCCTGAACTATTAGCGCTGTTGCTCAAAGGTTCTTGGGCTGCATTTGTCACTTTTTTCAAAAAATGCATAGGGGAAAATCTAGACATTAACTCCAATGGGAAGAATCTCTGAAGATTAGTTGTGGGAGTTTGCTTGAAAGAAAAAAAAATCAAGTGGGAATTATTACATATAGAAAAATGTATATGGGATATGGGCAGAAGAAAAAAAAAAGTCTGCATGCAGTGGAAATGAAATCAGAAGGTTCATTCCAAATCCAACAGCAAAGGCAGGAAGAAGCTTGATTTAGCCACCTGTGCTTTCAACCATACTGATTTCTGGTTGGTTTAAGGAAAAATCCTTGAATTTCTTTTTCATCCTCATTTCCTACGTATTTCTTCAATGCTCTTTTATTTCACCACAGACAAGACATTGGAGTCTGCAATTAAATTATCCCATAGTGCAGCTCTGAACTGTGCACTGGAAGAAATTCCTTCTGACTCCAATTGCAGTGAGCAACTTGTGCCAGAGGCATTCTGTTTAATTACCATAAAGTTTCTTGATTAGTATTGTGGGGAGGGACATAGTAGTGTGACATCAACTGCAATATGAAACAATAACAAGAATTAAACTACACATAGCAAAAGGAGAAAAAAATGAGATGGGAGTTGTTTTTATTAAATGTTTAATGTTCATGCAGTGCTTGAGGCTTAAATGCTTGACTGTTAGAGGATTTCATAGTTTTATGGATACCATCATAAGACGTACTGTGGTTTTTTTTTGAATTCATGTTGAAAGTGCATAGTCCATGCTTCTTAAGTATAATATATAGTTTGTTGTTTTTTAGAACACTTCTTGGAAAATCATCCTTCAACCTTTCTTAGTTCTAAACACAACCATAACTACATTTATCCATAAAAATAAATAAATAAATGAAATGTTAACCAGAAACTCTTTGTATCCTCTCTTGCTTTTTAAGATCTTACTCTTTACTTCTCTTTATATGTAACTCACTTGGAAAAATCCTCTGAAAAAGTTTCCAATAAAGAAATAATTTTAGATTTTAGCAGGAGATTGAGAAATAATTCTGTCATTAGTCATGTTTTTATAATTACTTCTTCAAGTTCTGTCTTCCATCAGTTACAAATTTATTAAGAAAATAGCTTGCTCATCAATAAATATTTTAGGGGAAAAATATTTAGAAGAGAACATGTGGCAAATATCCCATTAGCCTAATAAATAATTTCAAATAAAATAATTTTAGCATGAATTCAAGACTTAGTATCTCTTTGGAAATATTATGCAAACACAGGTCATTAGCAGAACATGTTTGAAGAGTAGAATTTTTCCTCCCTCTATTTTTCTTTGTCTCATATCACATGCATGTAGTCAGAAAGAGCGCCATAAATTAACTGGTACATGCATTATGCAAGCAAGCAATAATAACTAAGCAGGAGTAAGGTATTTTGCAGTTTTGTGCCTAAAAAGAGGATTGCTTGCACAGTCTAATCTACATTTAATGTTCTTTTATGGGTCAAATGCCTGATTTTTTTCCCACTATAATACAAGTATCTGCACATCATTTCCATAACAATCAGTATTTAACTTTGCTGCTAATGCAAGCAATTTGCATGAGAATGTGAATATGTCCTATCTATCTGGCTGATTAAAATTCCTTGAAATTTTTTAAATTCATATTAAACTGAAGATCCTGTCTCTTTTTTTTGCAGGTAATTTTCCAAGTCTCCACAAAGTCCTGGGCAGAAGTCAGAATTTCAATCATGCAGCAAATGGCAGTGATGAAACTACAACCCCTCCATGAGCGATAAGCTTAAGATTCATCCAATTGTCTGGATTGGAGAAACTTTGTCAGCAGGAATGTTTTTAAGAAACTCAGAAAGAACTGTAATATTCATTTTAATAGCAGAATAACTATATGTGATTAATTTGCAATTAAATAACCTAACAACCCCTTTGGATGTGATATGCTTAATAAAAGGAAGTATTGGAAACAGGTGTGGACAGAATAAATAAATATATATATATACATAAACTATCATTTTTCCACAAAATATTCATCACAAGTGATACAAAGTGAGTGTAAATGTTTGGGATTATTTTTTTTTCCTGAAAAGCTGAAATTATTGGACATAAACCCATGCTGGCAAAAAATTAACAGAACAATCACAGGGTCATGATCAGGGCTGGAATAAATACACAAACTAAATCCAGCAATGCAGATCCCGTACTTGATCTGTTTCCCCACTATATAAATTATGAGTAGGAAGGTTGGATCATTTTAAGGACTTAGCACAGCACCAGACTGGAAAATCTGTCAGTAAGAGTGTTATCAGCCTCTCAAAGCAGTAGTATAATGTAAAGGGTGGTTTTTAACTCTCAGTTTGAAGTCCTTTATCCTGACTGTCATGATATAGTTGGTCTGAATAGAATATCAGTCACTGGATTAAAAGTTATTTCAGAGGAGGCAGAAAATTCAGTCTGTACAAAAGAATGACCATATGATGACCTGTGGCAATATATGCTCCATAATCTAATAGTAAAGACAACTGAAGCTTCATTGAGTCTCTTTATTTCATTCCCTCTCTCCCATTAGAATTGAATTTGCTTCATTTATAGGAGTAGATTTACATTTTTTATCTGAGATTCTGCTTTATCTGGAATGTTCTATCTCTTATGGAGTACATTGCAAGAGAGAATGTTAGTTTAAGGAGGGACAATTGTAATTGTATATAGCTATAGCACTTCTGAGAGCAAATACTTGCATGGATTTTTCTCTCCCTATCCAACTTTCTTATCATTTTTGAAATTTATTAATCATTCTTGTATTTCTATACATGTATGTCAATGACTATTATTATCTAAAAACAAAATATTAACTCTCTTTTCCTCTCTCTCTCTCAAAATGAAATTAAAGAGTTAATATGTTCAATGACTGGTGTATTATAATTGCTTCCTAAATATCATGCAGTTTCTTGAGCAAAGCAATCTGAAAAAGTTAAAATGCCTCCCTTCTACACTGATAAAAATCCACCAAAAAAATTTTAGAAATATCTTTAGTCATTAATAAAAAGGATATTTCTTTGGTATGTTTCATAGATTCATAGAATCATAGAATCAAGTTGGAAAAGACCTCTACAATCAGCTGCTCTAACCTTTAACCTAGCACTGCCAAGTCCACCATTAAACCATGTCACAAACCACTACATCTACACATTTTTTGAAGACCACCATGGATGGTGACTCAACTACTTCCCTGGGCAGCTTGTTCCAATACTTCACAGCCCTTTCAGTGAAGAATTTTTTCTTAATATCCAACTTAAATCTCCCCTGGCATAGAAAGGCCATTTCCTCTTGTCTTATCACTTAGTGCTTGGGAGAAGGGACTGATCCTCATCTCGTTATAGCCCCCTCTAATGTAATTATTGAACACGACAAGATCTCCCCTGAGTCTTCTTTTGTCTAAGCTAAACAACTCCAGTTCTCTCAACCACTCCTCATAAGACTTGTTCTCTAGACTCTTCTCCAGCTTTGCTGCCCTTCTTTGGACACTTCTTTTGCCCTTATTTGCACTTAATAGGGAAAGTTGTTATCTATATTCCTCTTGGTTTTAGGATACAGAAATTGTTTTGAGAAGCTTTTAGATGACATGCAAGTGGCATAGAGCACTTAATTGCAGTTAATGAAACCGTTCGCACAACAATGCCACAGAAATGTTGCCAATCAGATATTAAATTACACTGGTAGCATTGTTTACTTGAAAGAAATATTTAATTATTAAATACAAAACTGCTATGGAAAGCCAGAAATGTTAATTTTGTATTTCAAAAATAAATCTTTCAAATTTTATTTCAGGGCAAGATAATTCTCTTAGCAGGATAAGGCTAGAAAATGTTATATGCTACCAACTGCACTCCTTATTTTAAAGTTAATATCCGAAATATTGTGGAACAATTGTATGCAATAGCCATTCACTTAATGAGACCTTTCATATCAGTGAACAAACTAGAATCCAGCAGGGATTTGTTTTCCTTTTATTTACTTCATTAGCAGCAATACGAATGTTGCATATAAAGCCAGCTGGAAAAGCAGAACACTTTTGTATGCATACCTTCTTCCTAATGAAGCCACAGGACAATATTAAATTAGCTATGGGAGATGTTACTTTTTATTGTAATTGCTGGTTGCACCACATTCTCTGTGTCTCACTCACTCTACAGTGAGTGAATTCATGACTGTCTTCCATTTGACAGCATTTCAATAGCCTGAAAATGTGATATGAAAGATATAAATTATATAAATTATTGTAGATAACAAAACAACCTGTCATATGGAATTCCATAAAATTTATTCCAGTTATATCTTGAAATAAACACTTGAAATGGAATTGTAATTTATATTAATGAAAGGAAAAAAAAAAAAAACTTCTCTACTTCAGTAATAGGTGGATGTAGTTATACATTTTCTTTTATGTAAAATTCTTATTGATTTCAGTAAGGACCTCTACCTAATAACTGATTGATAGCACAAAATTTAGATGTCATTATCTCTACAGTATTTTCTGAAAAAAAAAAAAAAAAAAAAAAAAAAAAAGAGCCACACAGATTTCTAGATTTCACATCTATAAGATAAGGAAAAGAACAGTAATTTACAATAGCATATATAAAATAAGATAAAACCTTCTACAAGCTATAATACAAACAGAAAAGTTATGTGCAGTTCTTCAGGAGAACCAAGGATAGAGTTTTCAGCTATGCAACATGGGAAGTGATAGGGAAAGGTTGTGTATAAAACTATTACAAATAACATCCTGACAGCTTTGAAGATATCCAGGGAGGGAGACTCTGCAATCTCTCTAGGCACCATGTGCCAGTGCTCTGTCACCCTTACAGTAAGGAAGTTTCCTAATGATTCTATGGAACTGCCTGTGTTCCAATTTGTGCCAATGCCTCTTGTTCTGACACTAGACATTACTGAAAAGAGCTCCATCCTCTTTGCATCTCCCTTCAGGTATTTATAGACATTGATAACGTCCCCTGAGCCTCCTCTTCCCCAGACTAAGTAGAACCAGCTTTATCAGCCTCTCCTCATGGGAGACCCACTCCTGTCCCTTCACAATCGTTTGGCCCGTTTTTGGACTCTCTCTCCAGTATGTCTGTGTCTCTTTTGAACTGTGGGACCCAGAACTATCTGCAGTTCTTCAGATGTGACCTCACCAGGGCTGAGTAGATGGGGAGGATCACCTCACTTATCCTGTTGGACAAAGATCACAACTGCATGCCTCTTTGTTAAGAGCTACTTACCCCAGAGTGAAGGGAAAGAAGATGACAGAAGAGGTGGATGAGGAGATGCGCTGTGGTCTCTCACATTTGTTAACTGAGTGTACAGATCTCTTCAGAAACTGCTCCAAGTACCCATCTAATGTTCTGCTTGTCTCTATGTGCGCCCAATAATTTCTGACTTGAATTTTCTTAATGGTCTGTAACTTTGGAACAGAGATCCTTGGTTTTCCCATGATATCATTAGCCAATATTAGCCACTCTAGCTTCCAAATCATAGAAGAATTCTCAGGTTTTGAATAGGGTTGAAATTGCAGGAATAAAAGGGATGGGGCATGGCAATTTTCTCAACAGTGCAATTAATGGTTCATCTTAACTCCACACTTCACGCTAGCACATTTATGCAGAATGAAGATGCTTTAATTTGACTGGTGGTGCCAAGCTGTTGTAAACACCAGTAACTATTCCAGTTGGTCAATGTTTCATCAGACTACAGATCAATGTGCTTGAGTATAGTGGACTTCCTGTTCAGAAGAGAAATGTTACTGAAAATGTAAAGGAGAAACTATTCAATTTTTCTGCCTTTTCTTTCTGTCTCTAACAGAACACGTTCAGATTGCCTCTGTGATGCTGCCAAGAAGATAATGTTTCCCTACAGGGCTCACTCAGAATTAACAGTCCAGCAGAAGTTCCTGTCTTAGAATATATTTGCAGTCATAAGTGTGTCTTGGCATAACCAGACATATCTTCCTAACCAAGAAGCTAGGATCATCACTGGGACTTATCCCTAACAACCTACTGCAGCTTTCTGCCCTTTCCTTGACAGAACACACTATTCTCTAAAAATCTTGTTAAATGTCTCCAGAAATGCTGTGAAAATGCTCCAAACTGCTGGAAGCAATGATACTGATTTTCAGGATGACAATGACCTGTTCTCGAATGGAGAAGACCCCTTAGTATTTGCCTCTGAGTGAGTCAGGACATGACTGAGAGGAGAAGAACAAGGTCTGGAAAGAAAGGATGAGGTATTTTGTGGAAAGAGGCAAATGAGGATGTAATTATTATATATATATGTATAGAGTAAGGGTGCCTCGTGCCTATCAGCAATTCAGCAATGTAGATCAAGAGGTATATATCATATATGGAGGCCCATCTTGCTTTTTAGGGTTTACCAGGATAGACACGTCTACTGTTCTCACTGCTCAAATGTCTCAGGCATTCTTACTGAGAAGTCAATGGCTTCATAGTTAGATAATTTCTGCTTATGGCTGTATAGCCAGTGCTGACTGGTGAATCTCAGGAACTTGATTCTAATGCCTACATAGCCATTATTGGACATTTCATATAGTCATACTGTTCATGGTTTAATTCCTGAGGAAGAAGAAAATGTAACGCTTCTCTTCCTTGTGAGTGTTGATTTAGGTCCATTACCTCCTAGATCCAGGAAGAATATGTGCAAAATTTAGATCTAGTCTTCTGGGTTTTGAAGAAGTAAGTAAACACTCTCAAGAAAAACGAAAGAGATTTGGTGAACTTCTCTTGGATACCGGAGGCAGTATGTTGGCTTTTCTGATAATCAAACAGGCTAGTTACCAGGATGGTTGTGATGCTGTTCCCTTTTAGCTAGGAGGATAGTGACCCTGCTAGCATCCTGAACCGCAACTTTATACTTCACAATTGTACTTCATGTGGAGGTGAAATCTCACAGTATTAAAGTTATTCAGGCAAAGTTAAAGAAAGTTCCAAGAAGTCAGTTTCTGAGTTGTGGCATATGAGGTGTATTCTGCTATTCACCTAGCTGTTCTCTTACTTCTCTTCAAAAGAGCAGGGAGAGAATATAAGATGAAAAGCACATGGGTTGTGATAAAGACAGGGAAATCCCACCCCAATTGCTATCACAGGCAAAACAGGCTCAACTTGGAGAAAATTAATTTAATTTATTGGTAATTAAAATAGATATGAATGATGAGAAACAAAGAAAGAAACTAAAACACCTTCGCTCCTCGACCTTGCTTCTTCCCAAGCTCAATTTCACTCCTTCATTCCCAATGCCTCTACTTTCCCCCCACCCAAAGCAGTGCAGGGTATTGAGGAGCAGAGCAATGGCAATCACTTCATAGTAGCTCTTCTCTGATTCTCATTCCTCCTTACATTTTTCCCTTATACTAATGTGGGTCATTCCCATGGGTTACAGTTTCTTCAGAACATATCCACTTTCTCTGGCATAGGATCCTCGAAGGGCTGCACTGTGGATATCTGCTCCAGTGCAGTTCTCCCCATGGGCTGAGGGGAAATACCTGCTCTACTGTGGTCATCTTCATGAGATGCAGAAGAATCTCTGCTCTGGTATCCAGAGTTGACATCCACCCCCTGTTTCTTTTATGGTCCTGGAGTTTGCCATTTTTGTTTGTTTTGTTTTGTTTTTCCCCTTACTTTTCACTGCCATGTGGCATTTTGAGTTTTCTTAAATATGTTTTTGTATACGTGCCACAAAATTGGCTGCTGGCCTCAGACCCTGTAGTGGATCTGCTGGAGCCAGCTGGAATCAGTTTTTTCCAGTATGGTGCAGGCCTCTTCTCACAGAGGCCACCCTGCAGTCCTCCTGTTACCAACACGTTGACACCTGCACCCAATGCAAATTATATCCTATCAGTCTTTATCTGTTCAAACTTTAGTATACTCTATGTTAATACTCTGTAGCGCTTCCACAAAAAGCTGTCTTTGACCACTTACCTTTCTGTCTTCTGGTAGAGTATTGGTAAATGTAGAGACTAGCTAAAAATGTTTGGCAGTGTTATTTTCAGATTATTGTTGAAACCTTGTTTTGCCCTGTAGACTCCATTCTGGAAATGCTTGGAGTGAGAGGTATTCACAGATGCATCACAACTTGAAATAACAACAGCTATATAGGTGGCAAAAGTAAACTGTATATATTACAGAGAGGTAATTGAATGGCTGTCTGAGGCTTGGATTGTCTTTACTACTTTAGTGGTATGTGTATGGTAATATTGTCATATATCAGTGTATGGTAGTTGAATATAAAGGCCTTGGGAATGCTGATGTTATGCACAATCCCAGAGTCTAGACAGGTGTCAAGACAGATTTCTGTCAAGCACTAGGATATCTAAAACATTATATTACATGGGAATTATGTGCAATTACATGAAAATCAACAAGTCATAGGCTACTCTTCTGAAGGAAGCAGGAGACCTGGTTATCCGTGACATGGAAAAAACTGAAGTACTCAATGACTTTTTTGTCTCAGTCTTCATTGCAAGTGCTTTAGCCACACTGCCCAATTCACAAATTCCATAGGCAAGGACTGGGAGAATGTGGTACCTCGCACTGTAGAAGAAGATCAAGTTCAAGACCATTTAAGGAAACTGAAGGTGCACAGGTCCATGGGACTTGATGAGATGCATCTGCGTGTCCTGAGGGAACTGGCAAATGAAGTTTCTAAACTACTATTCATCATATCTGAGAAGTCATGGCAGTCCAGTGAAGTTGCCAGTAACTGGAAAAGGGGAAATATAACTTTTAAAAACGGGAAAAAAGGAAGATCTGGGAAACTGAAGGCCAGTCAGTCTGTGCTTGGCTTGGCAGCCAACATGGCTTCACTAAAGGCAAATCATGCCTGACAAATTTGATGGCCTTCTATGATGAGATTACAGGACTGGTGGATAAGGAAAGAACAGTTGATAGAAGATGACAGAGGAGTTTACTTGGACTTGTTAAAAGCTTTTATGTTCCACACAACATTTTTGTCTCTAAAATGGTGAGACACGAATTTGACAGATGGACCTCTTGGTGGATAAAAGATCAGCTGAACGCTCCCATTCAAAAGGTTGTGGTCAGTGGCTCAATGTCCAAATGGGGACTAGTAACAAATGTTGTTACTAGTCAGGAGTCTTTCCTGGGACCAATATTTAACATCTTTGTTGGTGACATGGACAGTGGGATTAAGTGTATCCTCAGCAAGTTCACAGACAATAACAAGCTGAGTGATGTGGTCAAAACACTGGAGGGAAGGGAAGCCATCCAGAGGGACCTGGACAGGGTTGAGAGGTGGGCCCATGAAAACATCCTGAAGTTCAACAAAACCAAGCACAAGATTAGGCACCTGGGTCGGGGCAATCCCAAACATGAATACAGCCTGTGTGATGAGTGGATTGATAGCAACCCAGCAGAGAGGGATTTGGGAATATTGGTGAATGAAAAACTGAACATGAACCAGCAATGTCTGCTGGCAGCCCAGAAAGCCAAGTGTATCATGGGCTAAAACAAAAGAAGAGTAGCTACCAGGTCAAAGGAGATGACTCTCCCCCTTTACTCCACTCTTGAGACCCCACCTAGAGCACTGCACTCAACGCTGGGACCTCCAGGATAAATAAAGGCATGGACCTGTTTAGAGTGAGTCCAGAGTTGGTCCAAAAAGATTATTGGAACACCTCTCCTATAAAGACAGGCTGAGAGAGTTAGGGTTGTTCAACCTGGAGAAGACAAGGCTCCAGGAAGGCCTGCCAGTAATTAAAGGGGGGGGAACAGAAAAGATGAGAAGAGACTCTTTATCAGGGAGTGAAGTGATAGGACAAGGGGTAATGTTTTTAAACTAAGACAGGGTAAAGGCACTGAAACAGGATGCCCAGAGAAGTTGCAGATTCTCCATCCCTGCGAGTGTTTAAGGCTTCTCTCTTGGAAGAGACTTTGGGCAATCTGGTCTAGTGGAAGGTGTCCAAGCTCATGGCAGGGGGGTTGGAATTAGATGACCTTTAAGGTCCCTTCCAACCCAAACCATTCTGTGATTCTATGACTATAAAATTCTATGATTCTATGATTCTGCTACTAAAAACAATATCCTCTGCATACCATTAATAAGCATCCTATGGACTAAAGTGTAATTGCCTAAACATTCAGTGTAAAAATGAAAGTCTCAGACAATTCATAAAAACTGAAATCTTTATGTTTTGAGCAGGACAGAAACTAAGATTGTTGTGGAAATTCCTCATACCAAATATCACAGTCCACTTTCTACTAGTATACACTGTAAAAGGTAGTTGATCTGTAGATTTTGAGGGATGAATCAGTCATCTGTAGATTAAGGCCTTCATAAATTATCTTGTGTCTGAGAGTATAGGGTGCTGGAAAAAGTTTGATTTGATGCTATCAGTTATCTTGTAATTTTAAGTAATCTCCACAAAAAGGTAGGAGTTAGGAAAGTTATAACTTATTTCTACTGGAGAACAGAAAGAAACATTAAAGGCAAAAAAAAAATTCTTCTTATAAAGCAGTGGCAGCAAAAGGAAGGCTTAAGAAACTGTGTACACTGTTCAGTGAGACAGTAGACCTCATGAAAAAAAGCAAAGAAGAGGCATTTTCACAGTGCCTGTTTTGTCAGTTTTTGCTGGTAAGGTGAAAGATACTGGATTCCAGAACTGTGAAAAACAGCAAATGAGTAGTGGAACAGCTAATTTCTCACTCTATCTTAATTTTAACTTAATTGATCATTCCACCTTTATTTTTCCTTTTCCTAGTTTTTGAAAGTTTGATTCAGTAAACTTAAAAGACATTTTCTAGGTCCATGCAATCTGACATACACAGGTTGTATTTCTACTACATGTATTTGAAAATGCCTAGCTTTCACCATGAAATTAAAGCCAAGGAAAGTGATTTTTTTTTTCAAAGTGTGCATTTTCTGCATGAAGAAAGCTGCCGTTTGGAGATTTTTGTCATTTACTATTTCACTAAAAATATTCTAGAGGTATAATACAGAAATAAAAACCTGAGTTAAGTTAAAGAAAAAAAAGTGTGTATAGAGATGACGAAAACAGTTTGGTAGGCAGGAAAAAGGAGCCTGTGTTCACTCATACACTTCCTATGTCATATAAATTAAGTCAGTAATACTATGTGTCTTGAAGTAATCTGTGAATGTCATAGTCTTACAAATGCATGTATTGACAAGTGCTTTTCCATAAATTGTGGCAAGTCACTAGATTTTGCCAACAATAAGCCATTTTGGATTCTGCTTGAATTCAATGGTTAAGAAGAGAAAAAATTTTCTAAAAAATGGCTTGAATCAAAAACAAAGAAGACAGCTGGTGGATAAACAGGTCAATTTTTCTCAAGGTGCAGAAAAAAAGCAGCCTGCTGCATACAGCTTGCCCTTCTCACCTACTGCAGTGAAGGCAGAACAGTCTTATCAGGTAAGGTCATTTTGCATGGCAGCTCTGCAATTTCTGTCTCATCCTTCATTAATCCACAAGGTTAACCGGTAGGAATTCAACAGCTTCTCATCATTTCAGTATCAAGCAGCATCAAAACAGGTTGTCAGGAGCCTGTTTTCATCCAACCCTATGTGAATGAGTATGGGTAATAAAAATATAAAAACATAAAACAAAAATAAACGGTGGAGACTACTGGGGAGACGGAAGGGCTACCTTTTTGATTTTATTTCTTTCATATTCCAACTGTTGGTAATACACTCCACATTAGTACTTTATCCAGAAATAAACTGGAAAACCATATAGAAATTTCAGCATATTTTTGCTTCTCAAAGACCTCTTTTGTATATCTAACATTAGCTGTTTTTTGCTCAGGATTCAATATAAATATTTCTCAGATTACTGAAATAAATAGATACGTTTTATTAAGGAAAAATATGGTAAAATGTGGACCATTTAGAAAACAACTGTCATAATACATTGTCACCTGCAGACCTTCTGTCCCTGAAAAATTACATGAACTTAGAGCTTAAATTAGCCTTTTAGCACAAGATATTCCATGAAGGTCCATATGCCTGGCTTGATAAATCATACAAAATGATCACTGCTCTTAATATTGCAATTGCATATAAATAAACTAGTAAAAAGTATTGTGGAATTCCCTATTTTTGTATAGTGACTATGAGGAAACATAAACAAGATAGTAAAAACCTGCAACACTATTTGGGAAAAAAAAAAAAAAAAAAAAAGAAAAAAGTTTCCTGACACCAGGGAAGACAAAAATTACTAAAAACTAAAAACATGCTGATGAATTCCCAAATCATTCCTTCCTTGTAGCAGTACAGTGTGCTCTGTGTATTTCTCCTATCCATGATGGAGGCTGCTTCAGCAGCCTGATGCTCTCCAGTGATAGAACATGAATAAAGAGCAAGCAGTAAACTGTCAATTTATCACAACTCTACTAATGAAAACTCCATGTGGTGTTCTACTGCTCTTCCTTAATGCTTCTTATCAATGTTTCAGAGTGGTTGTCAAAGCTGTTCAAAAATCTGTTATCCCCAAATGTTAGGTATCTTACATACACCATGGAACACCAATGGAGTCTGTATAAGCAAAGCACAATTTGACATCTAATCAAGATAATTCCTTAAGATGAAACAATGCAGTTTTATATGACATACAATATATTATATGTAAACTTTATTTTTTATATATTTTTACTGTGATAAATAATGCAAGCATTATGTTAAATAATAAAACACAGACAAAAAACTGTGACAAAAGAAATTACATAACATATTTTTTGACAGAAATTGGGGGAAAAAAAAAACAGATTTGATAAAGTAAATAATGTAAGAAGATTTTTGCAAAAGGAAGAAACTGTATTAGAAAGATGTTTACATTAAACAAGTTAAGATTAAATGGCTGGAAAAAGTATGCTAATGCTACTAAAATAAGGCCAAAACTATTTATTAAACTTTGACCTGGTTGATGGTTGACCTCTTTGCATATAAAGTCCCAGTGAACATGTGAAAAAGAAAGAAAAAAAGAATAAAGAAAGAGTTACTTGAATGAAACAAGTTAGAAAATAATAATAATAATAATAATAATAATAATAATAATATAAAATAGCAATCTAGAAGTAAAATTCATTACACTTAAGAGTTTTTAGTCAGTTTTGGGTACACAGCTGTGTTTCCTGCTTGAGTAGCCATAAAGCATGTGACAAGCTAAGTTTTTAGGATTTAACATTCAGTGAGAAGCCAGAACAGAGATAAGAAGATTCAAAATGGAGACTTACAGAACATTTATCTTAAAAAA
This sequence comes from Cygnus atratus, assembly GCF_013377495.2. NCBI lineage: Eukaryota > Metazoa > Chordata > Aves > Anseriformes > Anatidae > Cygnus > Cygnus atratus. Next base: position 133,400,509 of record NC_066362.1, on the reverse strand, counting down.
TAAATTAATTAATTAATAAAAATAAAAAAAAAACTATATAATCATAATTGTTTTAATGGTCTTACCATGAATTAATATTGTAGGGTACCATGTAAGAATCCATAGAATGCAGGTTTATTTCTGTTTTTGAAATTGCTTCTTGGTTCAAGAAACTTGATATGTCTATTGATTCTCTCATCACATATATAATTATCTGAATAGTATAGGCAAAGAATGAAACCTATATACAAGCCTATACCTTGTCAATATAAAATGTGACTAGACTGTGTAAAGCAATAGAGATTTTATTAATATATGTCTTTGTACACAGTGTTCAACAAATGTACTTTAATTTGATGGGATGTTCTGGACATACTGCAATTAAAAACAAAAACAACTTACCATCAGTGCATGACAATCATAACTTCTTTTATGCTTTTTTTATTGTTCATCTGTCCATTAATTCACCTTGTCAGGGAGTCAGTTATTTTATTTAATTGAGAAATCAACTGAAATTTGGTCAACTGTTTAAGTTGTGAGTTTGAGCCAGCATTCTTGCTTTTCTTGCATGATACAGAGCTACTTTTCATAATTTTATCAAAGCTTGTTTTTCATTTACTACAAAATTTCTGTCAGTGCCCTTTCATTTAAAGCCTGGCATATAATCTCTATTTTAAGAAGAGAAACACGAAAACAAACCTTATCTGGATGGCCCTAATGTGAATCTGATATGACCAGCATAAGTACCTTTTTACAACATCAACAGTCACAATTGTGAAAGAGTTAGGATAGAGATTAAGAGTATCTGTAAAATTTGACCATGAACAAGATACGTTTGTCTTCTCAGACTTCTTGAACTTACCTTTGCTACATATAAGAGTTTGCCTATAGCCCCACAACGCTAGGTTTAACGAAAGTAGTTTAAAAAAAAAAAAAAAAAGGAGGAAAGCATCATGGAAGAAGTCCTTACACCTGTTCATTGCACACCTCACATGCTGCAAAAACATGAGATAGAAGCTGTTAAACCTGTTATGATTATTTAAATATCAGTGGGTCTTTGGGTTGCATGTATTGCAGATCTTCCTCTGTTGAGCATAGCAGGCACACCTCATCCTCTCATTATGTGGATCCCACTTTCTTTGAACTATCATGATTTACTGAAATGGAAGATGAGATGTACAATTATGGGAATCTCTGTGCCTCTGAACCAGCATAGCTCTATTCATCTCATTGTATTTAAACCTGATTGCATTTGAGGCTCTGCTTGTCAAGGGAAATTTGTTTTGCCTGTTCACCAGCCATTTTCTTCCCCTCTGCTCATGGTCTTTTTTATATTGTAGTTACAAATCCATGTACATCCCAATCCAAGGAAAGACATTGCCAAAATCTTGCTTTCATTTTAATAGACCAGAGGCATTTTGTATTGGGAAGAGGGAGAATTTTTCTCATTTGAGTTAAGGTTTCCACTAACCTGATTTATGCTTAATGAGTGAGAAAGGAACTTGTTCCAATTTTTTAACCAGAGCCTGATGATACTTCTTTGTTTTCTCCCTCTACATTTGAAACAAAATTTTTGGTGAGTGGGTTGCTATGTCTTTCAATAAAAACATATTGTTAATACTTTTTTGATTCTCCTTGAGAGCAAACTTACCTTTATTACCCTCTTTCTCCTCTCCTCTTTAATATAATTTTCCTCTTGTTATGATCCGGTTTTTTGGTTTTGGTTTTGTTTTTCAGTGAGATATGTCTTTAAATGAAATTCATAGAACAGTAAAAGGGCTGCATTATTTCAGCAACTAGACATATAAATTCAAGTTCTAAACCTCATTTTTAAAGTGTCTCAAGTGTCTTATATATGATCTAAATAAGAGACAGAGACAGAGAGAGAGAGAGAGAGAGAGAGAGAGAGGGACTTTTAAAGGTACATGAAAACAATAAATACTTCCAGACTGTTCTGGAGCAGAAAGCCTACGCTGCTGGCACATTATAATGAGATGAAGTGAGATGACAGTGATAATGTGAACAACACAGCTTTAGAGGATTGTCTGGATGACAAGAGAACCATTTCAAAGTGTTTTGTGGAGGGTGCAATGTTTTTCCCTTCTGTCTTACTTTTCAGGTAGGAGCTCCCCCAACAGTATTTGAGTGGCATGAGGAATGAGGATAAGGGACACTGTCAAATCAACTGCCTTCATCTCTGTTGCTGTCTTACTGCTTCTAAGAATAGAATAATCCCATCTTTTCACATTACAGTGACATTGATCAGGTCTTTCATTATGCCAGGATTATGAAGAAAAAATGGTGGTGGAGCTGTGAGGGGAGAGCAACCTCAGTTTGATTCTTCCCTTTCCACCACCTTCACACTTTGTACTTTCTCATTTGACTCAGGAGGCTAACCAACACCACCTTGAGCTCTGTTAGATTTAAAGGTTATTAACAACTGCAACATTAACCTGCTCAGACCTTATTTTCATTAGCTTAGATAGGATTGCAGGATTAGGCTAGCTGGAAGGAGCATGACGTGATTTAGTTCTCTGATGCTTCTGTCTTAGTAAATGTCAGAAGCAGGGAACAGAGTATTAATAATCATTTGCGTCCAGTATGCTAAAGGCAGCCCTCCAAGAAAATGTATTCTGTATAAAGTAAAGCTCCAAGGGTAGCAAGGCCTCACTTGTTTCTAATTCAACAGAAAAATAAATGCAAACAAGTACATTCAAGACATATCTGACAAATTCAGGGTTAAATAAAAACACTGGTATCTATTTAAAAGCAGAGAAGCAGTTTGCTAGAGCAGTTATTTCATGTTAATCACTTTGTATTTACTGCAGCTTGAGAAAGACACATTTGTTATGCAGACAGTGTTCATTGTCGTAGCTTGATCATTAATGCACTGCTGCCAGCAACAAAATGAATTAGCTCTCTGAATACTAAACTGGGAAACCAACATTGAACCAGAGAGTGGCACAATGACACTTACAAGATTAAAATATACTACCCAGCTATGAGAGTGTACGTTTTTGGCCTCTGCTAACTACCATCTATTTTTAAGATAAGTATTAGTAGAAAACCTCTCTGGAATGGTTGAAATTCATCGGACAAACAATAATGATCATTTATGTTCCCATGAGAGTTTATAGTCTTTCTGGAATACAAATATCTCATGGACTATTTCCCATACTTGACCATGGGCTTTTTTTTTTTTTCCCCCATCAACAATTTATCATTTATCCCTTTACATGCATGCTTTGAATTTCTGCAATTCCTAGCATACTGTAGATCCGTAGCAGCACTGTGAAAGTACATGAATACAAACCACCATGGAATCAAAGCCTTACTGTGTGCATGAAGAGATGTCACAGGCATGTGCAAAAGCAGAGCAACAAAGCAAATGCCACCTGTCACTCCAAATGTTTTTATACTACTTTTGATGTCCCTATCTCACAAGAATAACAATATTAATCTCAGAATGGTAAGTTGTTACTACTAGCTATAACCTGCTCTGCACGGGCCAGTAAACTAGAAAGAGTTGATTATGTGTTTAAAAGAAAAGGAGAAAAAAAATATAAAATAACTAGGAGGAAAGTACCTCAAACAGCTAAGTCTTTGTTAATATATTGATTTACACTGCATCCATATTTATTTTATTAGGAGCTCATGGTTTGCCCTGTAATAAGATGTGTTCAGGTCAGAGGTGAAGGCAGCAGCTTCCTCTGTATATCCTAAAAACTCTGGGATTGATCTCCTGAGATCTTGAGATACTGTAAACATGATACTGGCAGACATTCAAAAGGGAGCAGAGGGTACTCAAAGGCAATAAGAACCTACCTGTACAAAACCAGTAACTGATTTAGTAGAATTAGTACCATGTGCATAAATTGGTCATAAATTGAAACTTAAGGAACAAAATCTTGAGCTAAATTGTACTGAAAAAATATGAGTTCTAGATGAATTATTTATATTCTCTTAGAAAGGAAAATGAATAAGCAGCCCAGTGTTCCAAACTCCTATGGGATTATTAGTACATTTTCTATTTGTTCTTTGCATCCTCAGTATATTTAAAAAAAAAAAAAAGTGCTTTGATATTTATATGTTAAAACACACACATCAGAAGATACATCATCATAGCCCAAACACCTGATGTAGAGAAATGCTTAAAAACAATTGCATAGTTGATGTTGATACCTGATCACTTTCTGATTAGTGTGTTTTAAAGCTAATATTGTATAACATAAATGATAGCTAACTCTCTTGTTCTATTCTTTTTTTTTTTTTTTTGTGGGGTGGGGGGAACAATCCTTCAGGTTTAGAAAGGAATATGTACAAGATTAAAGATCAAGAATAAAAACAAGCTGTGGGAAAGGGGATTTATCTTCACCATTATGCAGTTTTGGGACCTCAAGACAGTCTAAAAATAATAATAGTGTTCATTTACTTGTGTAGTAATGCTCTACAGTTAATTAAATATTTGTACTGTACTCTGAAATAATTAAATCAATATATTATTAAATCAATGTACCCTTGTGGCTAAGAAGGCCAGTGCTGGGGTGCTTTAAGAAGGGTGTTGCCAGCAGATCAGGAGAGGCTATCCTCCCACTCTGCTCAGCCCTGGTGAAGCCACATCTGGAATTCTCTGTTCAATTCTGGGCTCCCCAGTTCAACAGAGACATGGAGCTCCTGGACAGCTCCAGCAGAGGGCTACAAAGATGATTAGGGGATTGGAGAATCTCTCGTATGAGGAAAGGCTGAGAGAACTGGACATGCTTAGCTTGAAGAGAAGGCTGAGAGGGAATCTCAAGAGGTCCCTTCCAACCTCGACCATTCTGTGATTCTGTGATATACCATGGATGCTAGAGTTGCTTGAATGTTGCCCATTTTGAAACGCATTCCAAGCTCCAAGTGCTCCAGCCAATTCTTCAGTGGAGAATAGCAGTAGGCTGCATGACTTGAAGCAACAAAAGACCAAAAAAGTGTTACTTTATCAAGCTTAAATCTACCAGTAATTTCTGTAAGCAGCATGTAGTTATCACAAGTTGAATTTGCCCCAGGTACTATGAAAAACACTGTGATTAAGAGAGAGAGATTTTTTTTATGTGACTCATTTTTGTTATTTGTTTGTTTATTTTCCGTAAGGATTCTGAAATTTACTGAACCATGTTATCATTTGTCTTGTACTTGGTTTAGTTATATTTGGTTAGGCACCTTGAGAACCACAGGCACAGAAATTGTGATGGTTATCACCACCATTAAAAATAATAATAATAATAAATCATATTTTATTATGCTATCTTCCTCTATTTGTGTCTCGAAACAGAAATTAAGTATTGCTTTGTCTATAAAATTATATATCATTGAAAGAACAGCATTTTCAGGAAATATATATATTTATGTATATGTTGGCATCTATGTTAATTTATATATTTTTTTTCTTTGTCTTGAAAAAAAATAAATAAAATAAAAACCTTAACAGTACCCAAAACTGTGTGAAATAAGAGAAAATAAGAATAAAAATTGACTCATCTTACATCCAGTACAATAACATTTACTTACAAGTCTTGTCTTATATAACAGTGGAAATTCCACGGATGTTCCCGATATTCTTTTAGGTTGCTTTCCCCAATCTCAAAATTTTGAGAATCATTTACAGGTTTGTTTGTTTGTTTGTTTGTTGTCTTTTTCTAAAAGCTATCATTTTTGGATTCTTAGAAATGAATGAAAGAATTTAACTTCTTCGGTGAAGGAAAAAGAAAGAAAAGAAAGAAAAGAAAAAGAAAGGAAAGAAAAGAGAAAGAAAAAGAAAGAAAGAAGGAAGGAAGGAAGGAAGGAAGGAAGGAAGGAAGGAAGGAAGGAAGGAAGGAAGGAAAGGAAAGAAGGAAAGAAAGAAAGAAAAGAAAGAGAGAAAGAAAGAAAAAGAAAAAGAAAGAAAGAAAGAAAGAAAGAAAGAAAGAAAGAAAGAAAGAAAGAAAAAGAAAGAAAGAAAAAGAAAGAAAGAAGAAAGAAGAAAGAAAGAAAGAAAGAAAGAAAGAAAGAAAGAAAGGAAGGAAGAAAGGAAAAGAAAAAGAAAGAAAGAGAAAGAAAAAGAAAGATCAAACCAGAACCATCTCCCAACCACAACCAAAAATGTAAATGGGTAGGATTGTAATAAACTAATCAACATATTCTAAATGTCCCAGACACAACAGAGGAGGATTATTTCCATAAGTGGTTATTTCACAATTGTTTTTAAATCCTATGCTTACAACAAACACAGTCTGATAAAATTTTTATTTTATTATATGTATTGTATCTGAGAATTAGATCTTCATCTCAGCAAACACAACTCCTACATCCCATTTTAAAAAGTCTGTCTGAAGCAGCTGCTGTATAAAATCTAAGAGTACTTTTGTGCCAGTTTTCCATAACTTACCCTCTCTGCTGCTGTTGCTCACTGCATTTATCTGTCTCTCAGCTCGATGATGCTTGACTGGGAATAAAGATTTGGGGAGAAAATAGAGTGAGAGATTGGAATTAATAGAAACATGGAGAAAATTTTCTCACTGAAACGGTTTAAAAGGTTTATTTTCATTTTCCAACTGTTACATATCACAGATTACATATCTGCTTCTAACCATACATAACAAAACCTGTGCAGATTCTTTCCCTCCCATTATACTTTCAAGGTGCAGCAATGTGCTGATCAGCAATTTCTGGTAGATCTCCAAACAGTCAGTTGTAGAGGAATTCTTTTCAATAATGCATATTTTTTATAAAAGAGAATAAAAATAGTGTTTTGTATTATAAAAGACAGAAATGAACCATATATAAATTACTCAAATATGTAGATAAACACAGACCTTTTGTTTGTTTGTTTGTTTGTTTTGTTTTTTCCTGTGATCATTTTCCTACAACAAGAAAATAGAATGGAAAAGAATATTTCAGAATTAAAACAAAAGAGAAAAATTTCCTTGAGTGGATAAGCCAACCATAAAATTTATTCTGTGTCTTACAGCACTGTACATTAACTGTCTTATTCATTATAATATGACCTAGATCTTCAGGGTTATGTTTGTAATATAACAATGATGTCATCATATCTTCAGCGGATCTTTACAACAAATGATTGGTATCACAGACTTGACATACACACTGTATGTATTCCCATGTGTTCCCAATGTTAGCATTTTTGCTAACAACTGTCATTGTTATAGAAGGAGCAATGTTACAGAAAATAGAAAATTCAGTTTTCACTGTTTTTATCAAATAGTCTTCTGCTACTGAACATCATGGAGGATATGGCATTTTCACCAGCTAATAAAGCTGTCAGATACATCAGTCCTCAACAACTGCACAGTTATTTTTTACACTTTATTCTTCTAAGACTGCTTTTCTTTGATATCTTTAATACTGTTTACTTCTTTGTCTTATTTATTGCCTTGATATTACTAGTACCTACCTTTTCTGTCACCAATGTTGTTAAAAAATATATAGATGTCTTTACATTAATTCAAAGTTAGAATGCTTTTGCTTCTTTCAACAAGAGAAGCTTCAGGTGAAGGGAAACTATAATTTCAAGCAAAATATATTTTATATGGATGTTGATCTTTAGGGATAATTTAATAGATGTGTTGCAATGAGTTAGTCACTTTGAGAGAGAGAGAGAGAGAGAGAGAGAACACGTATATGCACTTCTAATGCAACAGTACCCTCATTTGCACATGCAAATGTTATGATTAAGTACCACTATAGAATTTCATAATGCAGAACTGCTTGATGAATACATTGGAAAATAGCTACTCTTGGTGACAGGAACTATCAGAACTCCACTAACTCTATAAAGTGAATTTCAGGACAAAATCAGGCAGTATAACAAGGGAAATCACACATTTAGAGGGACTATATAAAATGTTTAACTTTTTCATAAAATATAGTAACTATCAACATTTCTGTAGCAAAGAACAGAATCAGACTTGCTTTGGCCAGTTTCTGACTATCCTTCCAGTGCACCAGCAAAGGGTGAAAGAAAGGACTTCTCTTCAAGCTCCACATTTAATATGACAATCAGGCAAAATATTCTATCTTTATACTCGTTAAGCAGAATCCTGTGAGTTTCTACATGCTCCTAAGAACAGCTGGTAGACAACTGTGTGCACCCACATCCTTTATTATTTTAGATGTCCTTAAAGGTATAGAAAGTATCAGTACTAATTTTAATTTTGCCCCGCATATCCTTGGTTTACTTTCTTAGTATTCTGCCATCTGACTGCAGTGAGTTACAAGCAAAAAGTATAACTAGAACAGTATAAAGGCAGACATGGCTAGCACACTATTTGGGAAGATAACTTTTGCAAGTAAAGTTGAATAGGTACAATGTCAAAACTGAGGGCCTGAGGTTAAAAGCTTTCTAAATTTTTCTGTCTAGATGGCAGTAAGACTCAGTCCTCAGAAATAGTTTAGGAAAGATAGATGAATTGAGGTACAAACTCTGAGGAACAGTTTTTAGGCTGATAAGTTCATCTTAGCTCTGATGGAGATAATATTCTTTATGCAAAGTTACAAGTATAAGTGCTTGCAATTGTTTTTCTGTTTCAACACCTTTTTCTGTGATGTGCTTCTTTGAGAAAATATACTGCAAAGCCATATAGATGGTCTCCATGACCTATGGTACCAGGTACCAGAGGGAGATTTCCTATGGGTAGCTGGATAGTTCAGATAAATGCTTTTTGAAAGCAAGTAGAAATGAAATCAGATGTGCTTCTTTCCTGTTTCATTAAAACCATCACAGTTTTGTGCTTTTACCCCATTTCATATGGGTGGTGGTTCAAAAATACTGTACTACAAATAAGAAATGAGTGAAGGCTTCAGTCTGTGAAATATCAGCACATGCTAAGTAAAAGAGTATATGAAATTATATTCCTGAGAGGGAAAATGTAGTGCCCAGAATGTACAAACAAATACCAATAAAGTTTGAAAGACCAAATAATAATTTGATTCTGTTAAGAAATAATTATTTCTTTGTTATGTGGCCAACTGCTGTAACACTGTTGATTCTTTTAGTGTATTTTTTTCTTTGATTTTGGTTTTGTTTTTGTTTTCTTAATATACAGCCTCACTACAATTTTTTGACTTTCTTGTACTACTGTGACATTTTGTAAAGACTAAAGGATTACTGTATGCATTTTGACAGGATCTAGAACTTGAAAAATCCAAATGTATTTGTGACAAGCCAAATTCCTGTCCTAACCAACCTAGATGGGATTCACATAATAAAAGTCAGTAATTGCTACATGTTTAGAGCTAAATTAAAGGAAAATCTCTATGAAAATGGGTAGAAAAACATAACCTTTCCAAACCTTTGAAAATATCTCAAAATTATAGAATTGTAGAATGTTGGAAGATCACCTAGCTCCACCCCACCTTGCCATGAACAGTGACACTAGACCAGGTTGCTCAAACCCCCAGACAACTTAACTTTAAACACCTACAGGGATATAGGACATCCACAACTTTCTGGGCAACCTGTTCCAGTGCCTCACCACCCTCAGAATAAAGAATTTCTTCTGAATATCTAATCAAAATCTACCCTCTTTTAGTTTAAAGCCATTACACCATGTTCTATTTCTACACCTCTTGACAAAGATTATCTTCCCATATTTCCTGTAGGCCCCCTTTAGGTACTAGAAGGAGGTTGCTATAAGATCTCCCCAGAGCCTTCTCTTCTGCAGACTGAACAACCCCAACTCCCTCAGCTTGTCTTCACAGGGGAGGTGTTCCAGCTCTGTGATCATTCTAGTGGCTCTCTTCTGGACTTGCTCTAATAGGTTTTTGTCTTTCTTTATGCTGGGGGCCCCAGAGCTGATATGGTCATTAAATTTTGGCTTTTCATTTGTAATTTATTTTTCTTTAGTTTTATTTTTAAATTATTAGTGTCCTCAGATAGGTATGTCTGAAAAATATGTTTGACCCAAGACACAAAGATATTGTGCTAGGAATCATACATACAGTCTAGAGAGCTCATCTTTTCCCAGTAAAAATGCGCACAAACAGAAAATGAATGCAACAAGAAAAATTTATATTTTTTTTGGTAGATTAAACCCTCAACAAATAAACAGCGTATCTAAGTATTATGTTCCCCATTTCTTCTTGTTGAGATGTTTTACAGCTTCCATTCAGGCACATGTCTAATTTCCCAGATGCTGGAAATATAAACATTGCTGAACACATCTTACCCTGACACAAAGCTGGAAAAGCAGGTGGGATGCAGCTGGATATGCCCAGGTCTAACAATATAGTCTCAGATATGAAGACAGTAAAAATAAGCCATAATCATGAATAAAAATTAGAGAAGGAATTAGAAGAATTGCTAAAAGTTGGGTTGCAATTCTAACTTGATTTTCAAAATTTTTATTATATGCTGATAGAGGTTGAGGGAAGTGACTGAAGGCTGGAGGGAAGAAATCTTTGCACCCACCTCCAAAAAGACCCAATGATCAACCCATGGAAATGAAGATCTCACTCAGTCCCCAGGAAAATCACAGGACAACTCCTCTCAGATTACATCTATGGGTACGGAGCAGTCAGAATGCATTTACTGAAGATGAATCATTCTGACCAACTTCTGGCCCTGATTTGTGTGGGAGAGGTTGAACTGAAGACCCCCAGAGGTTCCTTGATACTTCAGTTATCCTGTGATTTCTATGATCATTCAGTCAGTCAATGTGGAACATTGTTCCCTGCTATTTTGGCTCTTTATATCAAAGTCAATCTTGCATGTGTCAGAAGATTCTATTAGAGATGCTAAAGTTATCACTCATTAATTCAAAAGTTGTTGAAAGAATCTAAGAAGCACAAAAGTGGCAAGGATCCAGCTTGTACTTAGAAAAGGAAATTGCACAAAGAAAACTATGCAAGGGAAAATTTGTAGAAATATTTGTAGAAATATTTGTAGAAAGAAATATTTGTAGAAAGAAATATTTGTACAAAATTGTATTATTCAAAAAAATATTATTATATATATATTATATTATATATATATGAATATTTATTCAAAAAAAATTGTTTTATTCAAAAAAAAAATCTTTATAAGCTCTGTAATAGATTGTGTTCCTTACTATCCATCTTTTTAAGGTTTTATTTTCTATCCTATCTTCATACTTTGTGTCCTATTCTATCCTACTTCATCTTAATACTTCTACTCTTTCCTCTCTTTCCTTTGTTTCGTTACATGCATACATTGTCACTACATTAACTATAATTTTACACTGTCATTTTGTACAACTCAATAAAAAGTATAGATAGTAAACTATTTTATCTTATATCAGTGATTGTTTGCTAGATAATGACTACAGGTTTATTACAATTGTAGAAAACAAAGACCATATATGTATTAAACAACTACTTTCTAATCCCAGGGTATTAGATAAAATGAATACTTAATGTGCAGAAAGTTCATAAGTCATTACTTGGTTTCTGTTTGATTATCATGAGTAAGATTTTTATGGCCTGTCCACAAGTAATGAAAATGTATTACTATATGAATAATTTTCATACATGGTAATGTCTTAAGAACTATTCAGCATTGTAAATGTGTTCTTAGTGCAATTATGAAACTTATAAGCAGCACTATTAGTGAGATATTTTACATAAATTCATGCTGTTCAGATATTTTATTGTAAATGGTAAAAATAGACATTCCAGCAGAAAATTCAAGGAGAAAAAATGATAAAAATCTAGTATAACCTTTTGCCTCAACTATGTCGGTTCTGAAAAGACCATTCTTTATAGGGCTACTATACAATAGCAATGAACTTCTGATCATGTCTTGGAATATAGGTGAGAATGGGTACTTGTAGGAACTCATCATTTGGAGATTCAAATAGATTGTTTTTTTGATTTTGCACATTGAAGATTACAATTATGATGTACAGGTAGATCTAGTCAACGTTCTTAGTCTAAAGATAGAATCATGGAATCTTAGAATTATAGAATCGCAGGTGAACCCAGGTTTGGGTTGGAAGGGACCTTAAAGACCATCTAATTCCAACCCCTCCGCCATCTACAGGGGCACCTCCCACTAGACGAGGTTGATCAAAAACCCGTCCAACTTGGCCTTCACTTTTCCAGGGATATGGCATCCACAATTTCTCTGGGCAAGCTGTTCCAGGGCCTCGCCACGCTCTGAGTAAAAAATTTCTTCCAAATACCTAGTGTAAACCTACCCTCTTTTAGTTTAAAGCCACTATTCCTTGTCCTATTGCTACTCTCCCTGACAAACTGTCTCTGTGCAGCTTTTCTTGTAGGCCACCTTTAGGTACTGGAAGGCTGCAATGAGGTCTCTCTGGAGCCTTCTCTTCTCCAAGCTGAACAATCTCTCATCCTGTCTTCATGGAAGAGATGTTCCAGACCTTTGATAATCTAAGTGACCCTTCTCTTGACTCTTTCTAATACTTCCATGCCCTTCTTGTGCGGGGGGCCCCAGAGCTGAACACAGTACTCCAGGTGGGGTCTCATCAGAGCAGAGTAGAGGGAGAGAATCACATCCCTAAATGTGCTAGCCACATTTCTTTTGATGCAGCTTTTGATACAGTTGGCTTTCTGGTCTACAAGTGCACATTGCTGGCTCATACTGAATTGTTCATCAACAAATACCCCCAAGTCCTTCTTCTCAGAGCTGTTTTCAATCCATTCTCTGCTCAGCCTGTATTTGTGCTAGGGATTGCCCTGGCCCAGATGAAGGACCTTGCACCTGGCCTTGTTGAATTTTATGAGGTTTGCACAGGCCTACCTTTCAAGCCTGTCAAGCCTGACAAGGTCCTTCTGGATGGCATCCCATCCCTGCAGCATATTAACTGCACCACACACTTTGGTGTCATTGGCAAAGTTGCTGGTAGTGCACTCAATCCCACTGTCCATGTAACCAACAAAGATGTCGAGTAGCCCCTGTCCCAGTACTGACCCCTGATGTAAACCACTCATTGCTGATCTCCACCTGGACATTAAGCAATTGACTTCAACTCTTTGAGTGCAGCCATCCAGCCAATTCCTTACCCACTAAGTACTCTATCCATCAAAACCATTTTTCTCCAATTTAGAGACAAGGATATAACAGGTGACAGTGTCACATGCTTTGCACAAGTTCAGGTAGATGACATCAGTTGCTCTTCCCCTGTCCACCAATGCTGTAACCCCATTGAAGAAGACCACCAGATTTTTCAGGCACAATCTGCCCTCAGTGAAGCCATGTTGGTTTTCACCAATCACCTCCTTATTTTCCATGTAGCTTACCATTATCTCCAGGAAGATCTTCTCCAGGATCTTGCTGGGCACAGAGGTGAGACTGTCTGGCCTGTGTTTCCCTGGGTATTCCTTTTTTCCCTTTTAAAAAATGGGGGTTAATCTTCCCCTCTTCCAGTCAGTGGGAACTTCTCTGAATTGCCGCAGCTCCTCAAATATGATGGATAGTGGCTTGGCAAATACATCTGCCAGTTCCTTCAAGGACCTGTGGATGTATCTCACCAGGTACCATGGACTTGTGCACCTTCACGTTCCTTAGATGGTCTTAAACCTGATCTTCTCCTACACTGGGCAGTTCATCATTCTTCTAGTTCCTGCCGTTACTTTCTGGGGCCCAGGTTATGTGTCTGGAGATCTCTGTGAAGACTGAGGCAAAAAAGTTATTGAATACCTCAGCATTCTCCATAACCCATGTGAGCAGGTCTGCCACTTCCTTCTGCAGAGAGCCTACAATTTCTCTAGTCTTCCTTTTATCACTCACATACCTATAGAAGCCCTTCTTATTGCCCTTGACGTCCCTGGCAAAATTTAATTCTAATAGGGCTTTGGCTTTCCTAACCTGGCTGCTCAGACAATGTCTCTGTGTCCCTCACAAGGTATCTCTCCTTGCTTCCACTCTTTGTATGCCTTTTTCTTCTGTTTAAGCTTGGTCAGGAGCTCTTTGTTCATTCATGCAGGACCCCTGGCATTTGTTGCCTGACTTCCTTTTTGTTCAGATGCATCGCTCCTGAGCTTGCAGGAGGTAATCATAGAACATTAACCAGCTTTCTTGGCCCCACTTCTGTCCAGCGCTTTGTCCCATGTTACTATACCAAGCAGATTCCTGAAGAGGCCAGTCTGCTCTCCCAAAGTTCAGGATAGTGAGTTTGCTGTGCTCCCTCCTTGCTGCTCTCTGAATCCAAAACTGCACCATTTCAAGGTCACTGTAACCAAGGCTGCCCTTGAGCTTCACAGAATCACAGAATCACAAAATGGCCGAGGTTGGAAGGGACCTCTGAAAATCATCTAGTCCAATCTCCCTGCTGAGCAGGATCACCTAGAGCACATTGGACAGGATGGCATCCAGGCAGGTTTTGAATATCTCCAGAGAAGGAGACTCCACAGCCTCTCTGGGCAACCTGTTCCAGAGCTGCTTCTTCACATTCCCCACCAGTCCTTCATTGTTGGTGAGAATGAGCTCCAGTACAGAACCTCTCCTCAATGGCTCCACTGTCACTTGAAGAAGAAAGTTGTGATCAATGAATTCCAGGGTCCTCCTGGATTACCTCTTCCCTGCTGTGTTGTCCTTCCAACAGATATTGGGGTGGCAGAAGTCCCTCATGAGGATCATGGCTTGTTAATGTGGGGCTCCTTCTATCCGTCTGTAGAGGTCCTCATCTGCTTGATCTTCCTGATCAGGTGGCCTGTAGCACACTCCCACTATAATGTCACCTGTCTCTGCCCTGCATTTAATCCTGACCCCTAAACTCTCTGTCAGTTCCTCATCCATCCCTGGGAAGAGCTCCATGCACTTCAGCTGCTCATTGACATAAAGCGCATTGCCCTCCCTCCTTGCCTCCCCTGTCTGTCCTTCTTAAAGAGCCTGTATCCTTCCATTCTAACTCTCCTGTCAAAACCCTTTGATTCTTCAAATCTCTGGTGTAATGAGAAGTTGCAGGTTGTCTGTGGACCTTGCAATTATGGTGTAACACATTTAAATAATAATGATAAATAATAATAATAATAATAATAATAATAATAAAAACAACAACAACCACAAAGCTGGGAACTTTGAAGAAAAATATCTGTATAAAAATGAAGGGAGAATTATTCTCACTAGGATTTAGATTTTTCTAACTTTTGTCTATAGCTTTGTTTAAATGTTCCAGTTAACTATCCGATGTTGTAAGACTTTATCAAAAATTTTGAAACATTGCTGTACTAGTTTAACATTGTAGAGGTATATAAGACACATTTTCTAAAAGATTTCTTAACTGACATATTTTCTTTCCTAAGGTAGTCACCTTCATGCTCTCTAGTATAAGATAAAACAAAAGTGAAAAGGACAGACTATATTTACATTTAGATGTGCAAATTAAGCTCGATGTATTTCTGCTGCTGGCTTTCACTTGGACTCTAAATTTTACTGGTGTCTATATAACACCTATTCAATTCAATATTCTATCTCTAAAACTACATATAAGCTGCAGATTCAGAATATACTATAATAAGCCCATGTAAACCTGTTCTTGATTTCATGTTTGACCTATTTTTAATACAAGCTTGCTTGTATTAGGTGGAACCAGATAAAATTACAAATACATGAGGCAGGGGTACCACTGCTCATCTCACCAGTGACAAACACACCTTTGGCAGAAGAGTGGGACAAGACTAACATGCAAAAATACAGTCTTCTTCCTCTCCAGGACCAGGGAAGGCCAAACCCACCAACCTGCTCACTTTTAACTTCCAGAAGGAAGTTAAAAAGTTCTGAAGAGCTCATTCCTTTTCTTTTCCTTTCTTTTCTTTTCTTTTCTTTTCTTTTCTTTTCTTTTCTTTTCTTTTCTTTTCTTTTCTTTTCTTTTCTTTTCTTTTCTTTTCTTTTTTCTTTTCTTTTCTTTTCTTTTCTTTTCTTTTCTTTTCTTTTCTTTTCTTTTCTTTTCTTTTCTTTTCTTTTCTTTTCTCTTTTTTCTTTTCTTTTCTTTTTTTCTTTTCTTTTCTTTTCTTTTCTTTTCTTTTCTTTTCTTTTCTTTTCTTTTCTTTTCTTTTCTTTTCTTTTCTTTTCTTTTCTTTTTTCTTTTTTCTTTTCTTTTTTCTTTTCTTTTCTTTTCTTTTCTTTTCTTTTCTTTTCTTTTCTTTTCTTTTCTTTTCTTTTCTTTTTTTCTTTTCCTTTCCTTTCCTTTCCTTTCCTTTCCTTTCCTTTCCTTTCCTTTCCTTTTCGTCTTGTTTGTTTTGTTTTGTATCAAGTAATTGTTATCATTTCTGGTGGTTTGTTGTTTTTTTTTTCTAACCAGATTGAAGATGCAGTCCCTGTTCTGAATAGTTCGTACTTCTAGGTATGGCATAAGGAGTGTGCCCAGAATCATCTATTCATTATCTACTCCTATATACTCCATACATCATGATATTAACAAAGCGGTACAAAGTAACCCAATATTTGAAAGTACAAAAAAATATATTTCTGCAAAATATGAGGAGTTAATTCAATTCAGATAATACCTATTGGGGGGAGAGGGGAGCAGGACAGTATAAGAAACACATGGCAATGAAAAGACAAATATTAGAAGAAAAAGAAACACATTTTTCATTTTAGGTTATACATTTTATTCAACTGCTGTGAGTTGATAATGTATGCAGGTCTGTTAATAAATGAAATGAGGTGAATGAATAATCCCATTTTATCTTTATCTAACATGTTTGCCATAAGACATCAACTCTTTCCTTGCTGATTTCTTGATTTTCTTTCTTTATACGTTTTTTAGCCATGTACTTTTACAAATATAAAACCAAGTCACAAATTTTCTTTGTGCACATCTTTGACTTACTAATTGTCTACTAAAAGATGATTAAAGGATAAAATTCTATATTCTCACGCCAATGGTTCTAGTTTAAGCTCTACAGACTGTATTATTTTTGTCACTGAACATACAATAACAATAGTTAAGAACTTCTGATATTTTCTTGTGATCATAGATTTGACTGAAAGGTGTTAAATCCAATAGGTAATTAGAGATTGGTTTGTGTCAGTCATAACTCCTTGTACTCTTCATCCATAATCTGATTAACAGATCAATGAAACACAAGCTTATCTCTAGTTATTGATCTAAACCTTTCTACAACAAGGCTTTTCTATAACAAAAGCCTGATTCTGACAAATGACAGTATAAAGGGAGAGGATGTGTAAATAGCTGTCATTTGATAGCTTGCATCTATATTATTCCCATACTTATTGAACAGAGTAGATCATTTTTCAGAGTGTTTAAAAGACTAACATCTGCTTGAATGTTCTCAGAATTGCAGAATGTTCATCAAGCAGATGGAAATTAAAATACAAAACCTTATAGTTCATTTTATTAACCCTATGAAAAGTAAAGTGGAATTATTCATGTAGTTCGTAGACAGTCCATTAAGTTCAAAACTGATCCCGTCACCAATGCTGAGATGTTTCTCTCAAAAAGAGATGGGAAAAGTAAAGCAACTGAAACTTTCAGCTCTTCAATTTCCAGTATCCTGTCAAAAAAGGCAGATATTTTCCACCAAATTAATCTTTGAGAATTTTGCACATGAATGCACAATGATTACAGACAAGATAAAAAGGTATTGATAGTGGCTAATTATGACAGATTTCTATTTCCAAGTTGCATTACTTTTAATTTATTGTATCCTGAAAATGAGGAGACATTCTTTCTCTCTCAAAGTTTCTTGCTGAGAGCAAGCGATTACAGTAAATTGGCAGATGAAGCATCATTTGAAACATTTCAGATTTGATTAACTGTCACCAAAGTCAAAGAAGGGAAAAGGAGAGTCTAGACTGGAGCTGACAGACTTAGGGTCTACCCAGTGTATATCTCAAAAATGCTGACTTCTGAAAGCAAGAGGTTTGGCATTCTGCCAAGTAGTCTTCCCTGGAGTTGGGTACAATAAAAACTTCAGCTACTCTTACTGGATATTCAAAGTCTGCTCCAAAGCCAGAGCATTCCTGTAGCACGATTTCCTTCAAGCTATCTTATAGGTCTCTCTATTTCAGAATTGAGTATTTACAGTAATCTAAGTGTTACTTTTATAAACAATCTTACTGATTTGCACATAAATATAAATGTGTGTTTCCCTTCCTTTTCTACGATACACCTGTGGATTTGTTTATCTGAAAACAGGATAAACAACCAGATGAAATTCAGGACATATGGCTCTGGAAGATACTTTTCCAGAGCTATGTTCTACATCTAAGGAGTATCATCACCCAAGGGAAGAGCACCTTAGCAATCTCAGGAATTCCAGATCTGACCAGGTGTTGTAGCCTGATGAAAATGTAGTAAATTTGAGTGAAAATTTGTAATAGCTATCTTTAAAAGTACCATAAATAGAGAAATGTTAAATATTAATAAGTAGTTAGAAGAGTATTTTAGATGCTTAAAGTTGTGTGATATAATTTTCCAGGGACACTGAGAAACCTGGGAATAAAGAAGAACATATATTTGGCCAAATATGTACTGAAATTATCTTAAACTGCACTTGAAGAAAAACACATGAAAGAACCCATTAAATAAATAAATAAATAAATAAAAAGTAGATTTGAATCTAAGAAAAAAAATACCCTGATCTCATTCACAGAAAAACAGGTTATCTGAGAAAATATACAATCCATATATGAAGAGGTTATGATGTAAAAAGAGGTGAGATAAACAGTAAGCAGGTTAACTAAGAAAACATAGAGTGCTGAATAGCTCACAGAATTGGTGAGTTACCTCATTAAAGATAATATAAAACTCAGGTAGAACATGGCTATATAACTCTAACAAACTCCACTGAATTTTGCAGTTGTTCCTTCTGCATCAATAATTTTGATACCCTGTATTGTAATGCTATGTAAGCACAGTTTCATTGTTGTTAAGAGAGTTTCTTAAGTATCTAGCTGAAGGTTTTGTTGGCTTTGATTGGTTGGTCTGGTTAGGCTCCTTTGAGAGCTCATTTATAAATCTGGGTATGACACGACACATTTGCTCTTCCCCTATCCACCAGTGCTGTAACCCCATCATATATGGCCATGGATTTGTCAGGCACAAACTACCCTTAGAGAAACCGTGTTGGCTATGTTGGCTGAAATGATTCTTTTGGTAATAAACAGTATATGTATTATAAAAAAAAAAAAAAAATCAGAAGAAAAAGAAAAAGCACCTTTTTTTAAGTCTCTTTGTGTCCTTTCCATATGCTTGTGTGCATTGTCCTTGCCAAAGTGTTGGCTTAATCCATTTTTCCAGTCACAATAGTTTTATTCCTTAACAGGACTTCCCTCATTTCTTCTACTTAAACTTGATTTTCCCTTAATAGTTGAAGGACACTTAGACAGCTTCACACTAATTTCAGTGGGCATTGAGTTTTATCTAATTCAGCAGGCCAGCCTTTGTTAATTAGGCCTCACAGGATAAGTGATTGTAAAGAATGTCTCTAACCATCACTGATCAATACCAGCAACAGAGGCAGTTCTAGCAGTCAATTAATTGTGTTTCTGAGAAGGAAGAAGGGTCTTATTCTTGTTAACTCTACATTCTTTTTTTAAAAAATTGCGAGGCACCTCATCCTATTCTCCTACCAGTCCAGCCAGGTGCATACAAATACATTTCCCCCTTCTGATGGTGCAGCAGGTTCACCAGCGGTGAAGCTCTGTGCAGCTCAGATGTACTGTTCAGCAGTACCTTATACTTCCACAGACATGAGCCTGACCGACAGGGAAGTCAAAGCTCCAGCAAAGCCAGCAAAGATTCTCTGTTTGAGCCTGGAGACATGGGCTCTGTTTGATTAGGTCAGAATAAGTATACAGTAACTAATTTAATGTAATTCTACCTTGCAGTCCTGCAAAGAGAAAAGGTGGGTAGGGAGAAAAACAAGGAGGATATATAAATGAATATGCGGTTGTATATAAATTAGAATTTTTGGTACCTCCAAAGATTGAACATATTCTCTTCTGCCTTCTAGAATTTATTATTTTTTTTTCAGTAAGCTCCTGTTCTTCTCTCTGAGGAGATTATGAAGCCGCCATTCTTGTCATTGAGGACCTAGGATTAAAGAAAAACAGCAAGACTTCACTGAACTGTTATAACACATCATAAAAAAATGAGAGCTAATCTTTCTAAAAGGACTGGATAGGACAATTGTTTTTCTGTTCATGGGAGAGTCCTGAAAGTTTAGAGATTTTCTCATCACACATCATGTACTTTCAAAACAGTACAAAACTGTAAAGAGATTGACTCTTCACTTCTGCATTGAAAGGTCAAGGAATATAAGTGGAGTTAACAATGGGAAAATAAAATTAATTAATTAATTTATTTATTTATTTATTTATTTATTTATCCTATATAAGCCCCTTTGGAGCTTCTCTTAAACATCTGCTTTTAAGGGCATAAAAAAATGTTTGCTAAGTTGTAGGCTGAGAGGTTCTATGTTCTGTTGCTGTACTAAATGGGGTTATCAGCAGAAAGGGTAAATATTCAGTGGAAGATAAACACACCTAAGTTGGGGTGCTTACATGTAAGCATGCTTAGTGTCTACCAAGGCCAAAGGATACCTAAGCAATACACTTCACTGAGTTTAGAGCACAATTCAGTCTTTAGAGACACAATTCAGTTCCCATGCATAGTGATTTAATGTCCAAACATAAAAATCTGAGGTGCCTAAGGTATCCTGCCAACTCTCCACCTGCTGGCACAAAATAACTCCTCCCACCAGTTTTGTGTCATATCTGACAATCTTGTCCTGGATACTGTAGGGTGTAGCTTTATGGACACCAACATTGAACCAAAGATATTTCAGACTAAGGTGAATTACTTTCTCATCTCCATTGACTTTGCTGGTTAAGAATGGGATTCGGTTGCCTAAATATCATCATTTGAAAGGCTCTACGGAGTCTAAGACACCTATACAAGAATATAAAATATCTGGCTGGCAGATGTGATACAAGACTTACAGATGCCCTGCACCCTTTAGAGAAGCAACTGTTGGCCAGAAGGGACACCTACAACACTTAAAAAGACTGAATCTTTCCCTGGATCTTCATTGATTGTTATAGGAGCACAGGTACCTCATTTACATGTGAAACCTGAATTTATATATCTTTATATTGACCTGAATTCCTCTCAAAGTGAGACAGGAAAGTATGCAGTTATGATCATGTCCGTGGTGTGTCTGTGGTCTCCATTTACTGGAGTATGTAGATTTATCATGGCTTCATGATGATCTCCCCAGGACTGATCAGGCTGGGACCATGCAAGCTCTATATTATATACTTGCCAAAGCTGTGTTGTAACTCTAATATCTATGCATCATATTAGTACCAGTTAGAATGATAATAGAAAGCATAAATCTTAAAGGATAGAAACTGAAGATATTGCAGAACATGTTGATGCTGACAAGAGAGTCAGAACTTAAACCTGAGAAGACTGTTAGAGAAAGGTCAAAAGTTAAAACTACAGAACATGAAAATTGATATATATAATAGCATAATATATATAATGTAGGTGAAAGAAGTGACAGCTAGCAGTTATAAGACAGGTATTTATTCAAACAGAAAGAGCCATGACTTTGACTTATAAACTGGCATGTCTCTTATACACATTTTTCAATGGAAACTCAAGCCACCAAAATATAATTAGTTATGCATTCCAGGAATTCTGGGGACTTACATTCATGGAATTTTTAATGCCTATAAACTCTTGGCTACAAGTTAATATATCAAGTTTTAATCCCATAAATACACAAATTCGGATACAGAACAACACATTTCAATAAGGTGTGGATATTATGATGAACTACCATTCTTTTTTTCACTTCCAATTCCTTAAACTTATATAAATTCATTTTTTTTCAAATTTCTTTGTTTGACCACAATCCTAGTTTCATAACTTTTATATCTTACATGTTATATATAAGCTCTGTTTCAGTTTGAGCGTACAGAACCTCTAAATGACATATTTTTCCTTTTTATAAAAATTAACCTTCACCTTCATATTGTCTGCCTTCTCATCTCCCTTTCATGTCTTTTTAGCCTTTTTTCCCAGTCTGATTTCACACTACCTCTTTCAGTAGAATGATCATCTAACTCTG
Organism: Cygnus atratus; assembly: GCF_013377495.2. Taxonomy (NCBI): domain Eukaryota; kingdom Metazoa; phylum Chordata; class Aves; order Anseriformes; family Anatidae; genus Cygnus; species Cygnus atratus. Next base: position 133,378,468 of record NC_066362.1, on the reverse strand, counting down.
ATATGTCCCTCAAACCTATTTTTTCTGAGAATGCTCTCAAAAATTTTCTCCTTACAAACTGTCAAACTGTTTTATCTATACTTTATACATACATATATATACATATATATGTAATCTCTGTTGTGCCTTTTAGACACTGTAACGTGTGTGCCAGGGAAGAACTTGTGACGTCACTGTATTAGATCTCAGACATAATAATTAAATAAATAGATACAAATACCCTGGATAATATTCTTTAAGGTCTCAATAGTTCCAGTAGTTCTAGTCAAAGCTTTTGTTTTGAGAAGAATAAGATGCTGTTGAAAGTATGCACAGTCATGAGACTCTCACTCAAAACTATTTTTTATCCAAATGAAAAGATATATTCCTGTTTTTTCCATGGCTGACTTCAGAGAAGGATGATTTTGCCTCTTTTGTTATAGCTGAATATCACAGACACACATGGTGAACCAAATAAATATTTTCTTTGTTTTATAGGTATTAGCAATTCTGTTTACTTCTGAAAGTTAACTCAAACTCATCTTTCCAAAACTAAAAAAAAAATAATAAAAAAACCCCTAACTGCAGAACACTTTTCAAAGCAATTAAATATTATGTTCAAAGGTTTCTGTAAACAACTCTAAGTAAATAACTGTTTTATATTTTAACATGCATTAAATTCTTCAAATTCAAGTTGACCTTATACTGCAAAGTAGTATTATGATTGCAAACAGAGATGTTACATTATTTAAAGTACTTACCAAGACAGAATGCAAGAGCTTAAGACCAACCTGATAGATTTTAAAAAATTATTTGCAAAGTCACCGCTTGCATTAACAGCTGTCCTAAAAACACAATAAACAGACAAAAAATATATATATAACTTATGACAATAATGAGCAAAGAATTTGACAGTAGTGTAAAGTGCTTCACATATAAAATACAATAAAAGTCTCAGCAATTCATATTTTAAAACAAAACAAATTGTACAGTACTGTTGTTATGCAAATTAGCTCTATTAAGAGCACCATTTGCAAGCTTCAGAGGTTTGTAACATCAACACAAAATCTTAATCTATTAAAGAAGTAAAAATGATTTTATTATGTTCTTTTATATAGAAGTACATTACTTACAAGTTCACAGTGTTGTAAAGCCAAAATTATATAATTTAAAACAACATATTTTTTCCAGTTTTAAGATCATTTAGAATAGGACATGTAGAAAATAAATTGCAAAACTTAATTTATTTGTACTAGTTGTGCAGTTTTGACTCCCTGACATTCAGTTTGTGTGTGAGATAATACACACTTTAAGGCTGAAGAAACATCCTAGGACAACTGTGAAATATTTAGAGATTGGGAATTCTGCATGCTAACAAAAGCTTAATTACGAGACATCTGCATAAAATCCCCAAGCAAAATTCTAAATATAGATATGGAATATTGATATAATTGGAAGGTAAGATTTTGGCAGTGTCAATATAGTAAAGAAGCAACTATTTTAGTAATTATTGAAAGATGACTTCATCATTGTTTCATGAGACAGAATACCATACTTTATAAAATTTCTAAATAAAATATGCTATGCCAGAGACTACATATTTCAACACCCATTTCTCTGTGCAAGAGCTCTCTCTAAGAGAAATGTGGTTTTATAAGCCTGTAAATAGTACAGAGAGAGTTTATGTAATATGACCCAAAACCTATGTACTTCTCTTGGCCTTTAGGCTACACTTAGTTACCCCAGATTCTGAAAACTCTTTATTACCAATAAGTTTATAAGGCAATAATTGGCTTTTCTAGATGAGTACATAACAGCAAAGCAGACAATCACGAAACAGGTTTATACCAAGTATATATAAAAACCACAGACATTACTATAAAACATAAAAAAAGAAAATTTATGGAACACAAAAATCTGCCAAAACTGTTTTCTTATCTTTGAAACTAGTGTTTGAAGATTCACAAAGGAAGTCATCATTCAATTAAATGGCTTGTGTGGAACTGTCTGGAAACCAGTTTATGTGGCAAAGCAAAAATCACAAACAGTCACAAAGGGTTCTGGCAAGAATGGAAACGCTTGGTAGAAAATGAACCAGTTGGGTGTGAGGGGTAGGGGTGGGGAATCATCTGCTAGGGTGAAAACTCAAGGGTTTTTATTTATTTTTATTTTTTCATCAGAAAAAAAAAAAAAAAGAAATGCGTTTTTATGTCAGAATCACTAAACATTTACCCCGAGATTAACAGTATACGCTCCCATAAACAAGCCATGACAAAATATCAGACTGTATACCAGAAACTATATTCAGTGTATCACCCTGACCATTTCAGCAATTATTTTATGGTTTCCAACAACTTTAAAAAAATGACCACCAAGAGATTTAAACAAATAAGTCTGAAGACATGAGTTATCATGTAATTCTTGAATAAGAATGATCTTTTTTTTTCTTCACAGGTTTTTAAAAAGAGCTACAAGAAACTGTGACTCTTCCTAAAAATTGTATGATGCATTGCCAGAACTCCAGTTATTATTAACATATTGATAGCAAGTCTGTAAAGGGATACACTGGAAAGATTAATTGTTATCCTAAATTGGTACACAGTTATGCACTGTCATTTTTTCTGTCACTTAAAAGAAATGGGAAAAAAGAAAAAAAAAAAAGAAAAAAAAAGCATTTTTCATTCTCACACTTTAGGAAAACGAAAGAGCTTAAGTCATCTCATTATAAATCCAAATATTTTATTGCCATATATAATGCAGCTTTTGGTGGGATGGTAACTTTCATGGAATCAAATGTAGAGAGGATAAAATTATGAGAGGTCTGAGTAGGTGACTAATTTTGTACTGTTTACTATTGCTTCAAAATTCAACTAGCAGAATTTTTCTTCTGATAAAAAGTGTCATCTGCAGAGCTGTTACTAAAGAATCATAACGTCTGTATATTTTGGTTTGTAGTTATGAAGACATTGCATGAAAAACATCTTATTTCCATTATTCCTTTACTGCATTGCTTTCTTCTTAGAGGTCATAGCTTCTTCCTCCATCTGCTACTGTTTATATTTGATTTGTACTATTGAATGGCCAATCTGAAAAAAAAAAAAAAAAAAGCATTTCAAATGAGTACCACTTCTAATTGAATAATTGAAATTCAGTCTTTCTTTCCATAGAATTTTGTAGAAAGAATATATAGGAAAATTTATTCCATTAGAATATCCATCAGTAAGATTTGTTTCAATATTATCCACAATTCTATATTAACCAACAAGCTTCTGGTGCATGAATACTATTTTCTCAGTGTAGAACATCTCAGAAGTTATTAAAAAAAAGCTGACTACACGTTTATTCTCACTGAAATTATCTTTGATTTTCTGTTTTGTTTAAATCCATTTTTGGAAGCTTCTTATCTTCTCTAGAAAATCTGACACTCAAATAGACAAACCTTTGTCTTTTTCTTCAATATTATTTAAGAAATATTACAGTACAACAAACACCTACTGTGGAGCAGCAGCAAGATTATTTCGAAGTTTTCTTAAAACTCAGGAGTTATGAATGCACACACTGAGCAAATTCTAAATACTGTTGACAGAGTGGAGAAAGGTCTGTAAAGATTATCAGTCTGATGATCTTGTTTACAGTTTGCTTTCATCCCCAAATATCTGTGATACATGGAGTTAGTAATAAAATACAATATTATGCCCTTATGTAGGAGTTTTCATCTTGATGTGTCAGAGAAGTTTACCAACATGCAATTCATCTCTGCAACTTTGCTTCAGTAAATCTTGTTTCACCCAATTACTGGAGGTGAGATGAGACACATAAGAATATCTGCTTTGCAAAAACAAAGAATGGAGAACAATACATGAAAAATTCTGATATCTGGGATGAATCATTGTTTGTAAATTTGCTATCAACTGTATCTGAACTATTCCTGAGAGATATTTATCCATTCTTTTTTATTATGCAGGTATATGTCTCCTGCAGGAGACTCTGCAACATCCCTGATCAATCTAATCTGTTCATTAACTATAATTTTGATTAGGAAGTTTCACTTAAATGTCAACTAAATATCTCTTGGAGTGATTGAGTTTACCAGTAACTTCTATCTTCTTTGAACATTGAAGATAATTAATTCATCTTATTTTTACAGCTTTTTCATGTATTTAAAAACTTTTAGGTATTACTTTGATTTTTTATTTGCTAAGCTTCCATTGATAATTCCTTCTGTTTTTCTGCAGACATTTTTAAATTGCTGGCCTTCAGTTTTCTTAAAGAATTTTACACAGTCTTGAAATAGTGTGTATTTTAAAATGACGTTTTTATTTATATGTGTATATGCCAGCAGAATATTTGTTTCTTCACATCAGGATGGTATTGACAATGCTGGAAATTATTATAACCTCTGATCCTTTCTATTGGAAAGATCTCTGCAACATCTCAGAGATAACTACTCTGAGTATTTACCCAGTTTTATACCTCTTTAGGTATAAAACAGTTTCATCTAAAGTGCTTCTGTAAATTCTGTATCTTACATCATGCACTGGAAACACTGTCAGAATTCTGATATTCTCAAAATAGAACCTACGTGTTTCTTCTTAGTTGCCCCCAAATCCCATTGTATTTTTGTGAAAGGAAATTAAGTTTGACATTATTTGCTCAATGTTACTATGGTTCTTATTAGCCGTCCTTGATTTCTTTTCTAAAATCGGCACTGGTTTTAACCCTCTGTTTTTCTTTTTTCTCTTTGAATTCTCATTGATAATTGCAATTATCTTATTTACTTCTGTAGGGTATTAGAGTGAATTAATCAGGTTCTGATCTGTGAACTTTAAATTTACCCAAGCATTCTCTTAACACATTTTTGTACATATAGTTCAGATCCCCCATTGTTTTAGCTATGTGATCACAATCAAAAGTAGTCTCAAGACAAGTGTGAACTCGTTCTACATTTCATACTTTCCACATAATAAACAACAGCTTTGCCTTTTTATGATGTAATGAACTACCTATTTTGTTAGTATTCTTCTTCTAACACATTAACAGAATATTCTTTTTTTCCCTTGTAATGTTCTTGTTTGAGGTACCTCAGTTTGTGTTTAAATTTTTCTGATCTTGCTGCTATTTGTTCAATTAGTAATTTTTAGCCTTTTATTACTTCATTAAACAATTCTATTTCTTTAGGCATAACTTTAGTAATTTAGCCTACCATCCACTTTCTGTGAACTTTTTGAGTTTAAGGTCGTGCTATAGTCTACACCTTACTCCATTTGATCTCATTACACTTCCAGTCATTCTTCTTCACAGCAATTCTTCCTCTTTGTTTCCTTAATATAGCTTTGTTACAGAATCACCTGTTCTTTAGAACATTTTATTCCTTAAACTTCCTTCCTATGGGACCTAACTTCCCACAGCTTGTCTGAGTCTACAGAAGCATTTTGTCCATTGTTATATTGCTTCTTTGGGGCAACCTGCTCTAACAGAATGTACCCCTGCCCATGGCAGGGGGTTTGGAACTAGAAGATCTTAAAGGTCCCTTCTAACCCAAACCATTTTATGATTTCTATGATTTTACTTTTTTTTTTCTTTGCTCTACAAGGATTAGGAATTCCTCTATTTCAAAATTATTCTCATCCAACTTACTTCAACTTTAAAATTTTCAAAGTTTCTCTCCAATTACTTGAATTGAGTCTATAAAAACCTTATTTTTAGTCACAGCACAAAGAGTAGTTATGTCCACATACCCTGAAATACTCCCAGAAATTCCTAAGATACATTTGTTCAGTTGAATAGATCTTCAGACCCCAATGAACATGACCGAATCAAAAACCTTATGCTTCTCTTTAAGACATCTTCCTGTAGCCTACCAGGTCTTTGGTTAGCTGAAGTGCAACCACCTCCCTTAGGTCTTGTTATTTCTGCTTTCACTGGAAAGAACATCTGAGGCACTGCAAATTGCAAAAGGTGCATATTTGTAGGGAATAGAATTAATATATTGTTACACTGACTAGGCCTTCAATATCGTTAGCATGTCTGCAAGCATCTATGATGTTCATATGAGTTCATATCATACTTGATTATGTGTTGATACCTACATTATAAATGCATGAGTGTATGAGCACCAATAATCGACACCCAATGAACCATTCAGTTGCAGAAACATGAGTAATCTATCTTATTACTGGTGCCCTTGCCTGCTGACCTTTAGCTGCTGCCACAGAAGGGCAGGGTAGGTCCTATGTCATGTCTACTAGCTCCATAATGCTATCTCACATACAGCAGGTGCCTCCAATGGCACTAGATGAAGAGAGGTGAGAAATTAATTTATCCCTAAAATAGAACAAGATAAATCTCTCCATTAGTCTTCATTATACCCACTAAGTTCTAATGCTGATAATGTATTAAGGATTCTAGTTCCTCCTAGAAATCTTCCTCATCTTTTCATACTGGAAAATAAACTACTAAGGTTGGCCACAAATGTACTGACTATCCTTGACTTATCCTGACTATTCTCCCTGTCTGCATAATCAATACTACTACTTGTCCTGGTTTCAGTTAGTACAGAGTTAATTTTCCTCCTAGTAGCTGGTAGGGTGCTATGTTTTGGATTAGGATGAGAAGAGTGCTGATAACATGCTGATGTTTTAATTGTTGTAGAGCAGTGCTTACACCGAGCCAAGGACTTTTCAGCTTCTCGCTCTGTCCTGCCAGAGAGCAGGCTAGGGGTGCAGCAGGAGCTGGGAGGGGACAGACCCAGGACAGCTGACCCAAACTGGCCAAAGGGGTATTCCATACCATTTGACGTCATGCTAAACAATATATAGGGGTGGCTAGCCGGGGTAGGGTGGCCGGCTGCTCGGGGATAGACTAGGCGTTGGTCAACGGGTGGTGAGCAATTGCATTGTGCATCACTTGTTTCGTACACTTTATTAGTAGTAGTACTATTATCATTATTATCATTATTATCATTATTATCATTATTGTTATTATTATTTTCCTGTCTTAATAAACTGTCTTTATCTCAACTCACAGGCTTCACTTTCCCGTTTCTCTCCCCCATTCCAGAGAGGGAGGGGGGAGGGTAAGTGAACGGCTGTGTGGTGTTTAGCTGCCAGCTGGGTTAAACCACAACACTACTCCTCTTGGCTACTAGATCTTCTTTCAGACTTTTGTTGTTTTTATTCTGGTATTTCTTTGTCTGAGAAAATCTGTTATCTTCTTAGGTAACACTCTACATTGGATGCATTTATATTTCCTAATAATGTACCAGAAAGAAGGAATTATATGTGTTAGATTGGTGTCAGTATTAGATCCATTATGGTTCTAAGATCATGTATATTCATTGCATGGAGAATGGATTGAAAATGGCTCTGAGGAGAAGGACTTGGGGGTACTGGTTGATGAGAAGCTCAACATGAGTCAGCAATGTGCACTTGCAGCCCAGAAAGCCAACTGTATCAAAAGCTGCATCAAAGAAGCTTGGCCAGGAGGATAAGAGACGTGAATTTCCCCCTGTGCTCCGCTGTCATGAGAACCTACCTAGAGATCTGAGTTCAGCTCAGATAAGGTTTTGATCAACTTGGTCTAATGTGAGGTGTCCTTGCCTACGACAAGAGGTTTGGAATTAGATGATCTTTAAAGTCCCTTCCAACTCAAACCATTCTACTACTTATTAAAATTATTATCATATATATTTTTTATTTCCCCTGAGAGTCACCTAATTGCAGAAGAAGTAGAGATTGAGAAATTAGAGCTTGTAAAAATGAAGTTATGTCTAGGCAATACTTTACCACCAAGTGGTAAAGTATTTTAACATAAGATTATGCTATAGTTTGGACATAGCCTGAGAAGGTTATTACTCAGGCAGGTGTTAGGTCCTGTGTCATATGCAAATTTATATATCAGTTTTCAAAGGAGCCTATCAATCAAAGCCAACAAAACACAGCAACCTGGTCAAGTGGAAGATATTCCTGTCCATGGCAGGAAGGTTGGAACTAGATAATCCTTAAGGGTTCCTTCCAGCCTAAACCATTCATTCTATGATTCTGTGAAAATTCAAAAAGTCAGTTGTATATATATCTAATGAAAACCAGCTTGCGATGTGGACTCCCAGACTGAACTGCAAGGAGTCTCAGACCCTGGAGACAACTGAGGAAGTCCAGAGAAAGAAGGCCTTTCCCTTGGTCGAAGAGGATCAGGTCAGTGATCATCTAAGCAAACTTGGCATCCACAAATCCATGGGCCCCAATGGAATGCACCGAGAGGTGCTGAGAGATCTCGCCAACATTATTGCTAGGCCACTCTCCATCATCTTTGAAAGGTCATGGAGAGCAGGAGAGTGCCTGAGGACTGGAAGAAAGGCAATGTCACGCCAGTCTTCAAAAAGGGCAAGAAGGAGGACCCAGGCAACTACAGGCCAGTCAACCTCACCTCCATCCCTGGAAAGGTGATGGAACAGCTCATCCTGGAGGTCATCTCCAAGCATGTGGAGGATAAGAAGGTGATCAGAAAGAGTCATCATGGATTCACCAAGGGGAAGTCATGTTTAACCAATCTGATATCCTTCTATGATGGGATGACTAGCTGGGTAGACGAGGGGAGAGTGGTGGGTGTGGTCTACCTTGACTTCAGTAAGTCTTTTGACACTGTCTCCCATAACAACCACATAGACAAGGTCAGGAAGTGCGGCCTAGATGAGTGGATGGTGAGGTGCATTGACAGTTGGATGGATGGCAGAGCTCAGAGGGTTGTGCTTAGTGGTGCGGAGTCTAGTTGGACACCTGTAGCTAGCAGTAATCTACAGGCATCAGTACTGTGTCCAGTGTTGTTCAACTTATTCATCAGTGGTCTGGACAGTGGAACGGAGTGCACCCTCAGCAAATTGTCTGGCAATATAAAGTTGGGAGGAGTGGCTGATACCCCAGAGGGCTGTGCTGCCATTCAGAGGGACCTCGACAGGCTGGAGGGTTGGGCCTCATGAAGTTCAACAAGGGCAACTGCAGGGTCCTGCACCTAGGGAGGAATAACCCCAAGCACCAGTAGAGGCTGGGGGCTAACCTGCTGGAGAGCAGCTCTGCGGAGAGGGACCTGGGAGTCCTGGTGGACAGCAGGCTGACCATGAGTCAGCAATGTGCCCTTGTGGCCCAGAAGACAAACAGTATCTTGGGGTGCATTTGGAAGTGTTGCCAGCAGGTTAAGGGAGGTGATCCTCCCCCTCTATTCAGCCCTGGTGTGGCCACACCTGGAGTATTGTGTCCAGTTCTGAGCTCCCCAGTACAAGAGGGACATAGAACTAGTGGAACAAGTTCAGAGGAGGACTACGAAGATGATCAGAGGACTTGAACACCTGTCGTATACGGACAGGCTGGGAGAACTGGGCCTGTTTAGCCTGGAAAAGAGAAAACTAACAAGAGACCTCATTTATATATGTAAATATCTGAGGGGAGGGTGTCAAGAGGATGTAGCCAGTCTCTTTTCAGTTGTGCTCAGTGATGGGACAAGAGACAATGGGCACAAACAGAAGCACAGGAAATTCCAGCTGAGTATGAGGGGGCACTTCTTTCATGTGAGGGTGACCGAGCACTGGAACAGGTTGCCCAGAAAGGTTGTGGAGTCTCCTTCTCTGGAGATATTCAAAACCCGCCAGGATGCCATCCCGCACAACGTGATCCTTCTCGGCAGGGGGGTTGGACTATATCATCTTTAGTGGTCCCTTCCAACCTCATCCATTCTGTGATTCTGTGATTCTGTCTGTAGTTCCCCAAGTCTTCCTTTCTACCCTTTTTAAAAATGGGAGTTATGTTTCTCTTTTTCCAGTCACCAGGAACTCCACTTGACTACTAGGACTTTTCAAATGTGAAGGAGAGTGTCTTGGCCACCAGATCAGACAGTGCCCTGAGGACCCTGAGATGCATGTCATCGAGGCCCATAGACTTGTACGTGTCCACTTTCATCAGGTGCTCTTTGTTTACAGTGGGAGGAACTTTGTTCCCCCGGCCCTCATCTATGAGTTCAAGGAAATGAGCAACATGGGAAGCCTGATCACTAGTGAAGACCAAAGCAAAGAAGTTGAGTACCTTCTCCTTCTCCATGTCCATAATTACCAGACAACACTTTTCAGTAATAAGAATTGAAATTCAGTACTAATGTCTGACAGATATGAAGGAGGAAAAAAAAAAAAAAAAGCACATACACAGAAATTATTTTCATACTGATTTCAACAAAGTAAAATATGTGGGATTGACTTTGAATACACAAACCAGCATTTTTTGTACCCTTCTTGTTCTGCAAAACACCAGGGAAGGTGTCTCTGCAGAGAATGAAGGGCATTATTGATGGACTTCTTTATTAGTAGTATTATTCTTTTTTATTTCTGTGTCCTTCAGTATATTTTTTTTCACAGACTGTCAGACATAAATTAATTTTTGGACAATTTGTATGGATATTAAGCTGACCTTTATTTTAAGAAATAGTCAACCAAAACAATTTCAGACATATGCACAATTGCTGTGCCATTATCTTTGCGATGACAGTGTTCCTTGGTTCATTCCAGAACAGTTTCCAGTTATATAAAGACTCACAGACTATCGCCTAATAGTTTACAATAGTTTAGTTTACAATATACATGGTCATGTTAAGAGACTATACCCATAGCTCACTTTCTCCTTCTTTCTTGTCCTCTAGACAATAAAGATTTATTAGGTCATTTAAAACATCGTGTGTAAGATCTTTTTATCACAACAGTTGAAGAACAACACAGTGTAAGTGTGTAAGTCAATAGCAAAAGACATCTGTATGCCAGCATTATGTCTAAGCCAGTGAAGATCTAATTAGCTAATTTGTAAAGCAATATTGTCATACAAAATTGAACAACTATGTTTTATCAGATGAATGGTTTTCTAGATATCAGTTATTATTTAGACTACAGGCTCAGCTTAGTATTTAACGTAGGTATATTGTGACATTCAGGATATGTTTGTGTATTTGAGCTGTTTAAACAGGACTGGTAGACGTGAAATGCCATGCTGTTCTGAAAGCTGTTATGAGGGCAAGGTGGGGTAGGTTACACCATCTAAACTGGCACTGAAAACTGCCACAGATCTCCATTGGCTGTGATGGTAGATAAAGACACCAAAATGACATGTAGAAAAATTCACTGCAGACACCTGAATTGAATGACTGCATCTGGATCTCATTAACCTAAAATAGGTATTTTTACCCTAAAAGGCTTTATGAAAACCCACTCACACTATCACTCATCTTACTCTGAGATGGTAGAAAGCTGATCCAGAATTTTTTACCCAATTTGTGTTGCATCTGTCCTCACCCTCCGCCCCCCCCATTTAATGTCTTGTTCTACTTGAAACTAAAACTAATCCAAGTGACTTAGAATTGCACAAAATCTTATCCACAGACACCCTGTTGTTCTGAAATCAACTTTTCTTTCTCTCTTCATTTTTGGCTTTGGACTCCTCACTTCCTACTACCAGGATTTCATATGGACACACCGTTAGTCAAAATACTTCCAATGTTTTGGTTACCAATGAACAAAAAATAGTGTAATAGTATATATATAATCAAAATGTATTGAAGCTCAGTAATATATTTAGAATTCCAAATTCTATTCTACATTTTACATAGAACTCAAAATTTTTAACTATGTTATAGAAACTGCTGCATGAATTTCTATTAATACTTATGTGCTGCTTCACATGAGCAAAAATCAAGGCCCCATTTTCTAATATCTAAAACTTCTGCCAACCTTATAGTAAAATAACAATACACTTTTGTACAAGAATCTGGGAAATTTTCAGGAAGATGAAATTTATTTCCTAGGAGAAATTTTAATTTATTTTTATTTTTTTTTATTTCATAGGAGAAATTCCTATTTCAGCCAGACTGAACTAGAGTCATATCATTAAGAATAAGCATGGGTCTCATAATTAAGACACTTCAGGCTACTAAGTAATGCTGCCTCTGAAACACTCTACTTTAATGGCAATTTTTCCAATAAGATCTACTGTTCCAGAGCTGAGAGCTAGTAAAACCTGAAAGCCAGCAAGAAGCAGAACAATTGGAATCATGTTAGAAGTTTGAGATCAGCTAAGAAGATTAGCAAAGAAGATTTTATGGACAGGTGAAAGACTGTATGTACAACCAAAATTCAAGAGAGCTAAATTCAAAACTCTTAAAGTAACCATCTAATTTATATGCCAGCACCTGCACTGGGAGAAGATGAGTGTTATATTCCTCTCTTTCTGTTTTTGTTGTTGCTGTTGTTCTTGTTTTCTTAAACTGAAAGGATTAGAGTGTGTTGTACAAAACATTTGTTCAATGTTTAGAGTAACCACTTTGTCTTTGGTGGGGATTGTAGGCATTATCTGCATACAAATAATAATGTTACTGGTACTTTAGCATAGAATTTTAAATATCAGACATTCATTTTTGCATATACTATTTTCTTTGATGAAAAAACATTGTGCTTGTTTTCAGACTATCAATGTGCTTATTACATTTTGTATCCAAATTTATCAAAGACACAAAAGTGCAGCAAAAGTTTAGTTCACGGAAAATGTGATTTATAAAATAATAGTTTATCATTCATTTCACACTATTTAGCCATTGTCTCCTCAGTATATTCTGTGCACATGCTCAGTGTTCTTCCAAGATGCTCACAGCACATTGAAGAAAAGGTCACACTAGGAAAGTTTGAAGTGTATGATGAGAGGTTACACTTGGTTTCACAATAACCTATAGTTACTTCATGATAATATAAGGACAATTAATTTTTATGTTAGCAAACTAAAACTCAAGTTTTAGTTGAGAAATCTTATTAGATTTTTTTAGATGCTTATAGCTTTGTGAAATAAAAGTTCTTTGGTCTAAACCTCCCATATATTCATATTCATTTTCAGTTCTTTGATTTGTTCAATAATAATTTGTTATTTACAATAAATTGGACTATTAGTAAATTGTATATATTCCCAACATTTTTTATTTCCTTTTCACATTTTTCCTAGATGACTATAGATGTACATTTTGGGCAACACCTGAGCATCATGTACTAAAATATTAGTACTGGTTAGCTTACCACTGTGTGTCTTGGGTAACCTACCAATTTACCCTATCTCATCATAGCTACTTCCATTTGTGCTCAATACCAGCAGCTAGTCTCTAGGGGTCCTATTTACTGCCTGTTAGTTACTGTTTTAGCTACCAGTTTTTCTAACATAAGCCCTTAGGTTCATTTTAGGTGCCCAATAACATCTTGCCTGGCCTCTACCTGATGTTTCAGGTATTCTGTAGATCCTATATTAGCCACACAGATACCTCAAACACCTCATCATCAAATAGCACTAAGCAACTGTTGACGTGGTCATCTGAATTTTGCACCCCATATCTGGTCAGCCAAATACCTTCCAAGCTGAACAAATTAAACTCCTCTAGCTTCTCCTCATGAGGCAAGTGTTCCAGCTCCAATTTACCTTGGTGACCCTTTGTTGAGCCCAATCCAGTTTGCAGATACCTTTCCTGTACTGGAGAGCCCAAAACTGGGAATGTTGTTCAACGTATTATCAAATAACTGCTTAGTAGAGGAGAATAATCACTTAGAAACACAGAATACTTAGGGTTGGAAAGGACCTTAAAGAGCATCTAATTTCAACCTCCCTGCCATGGGTAAGGATACCTTCCACCTGACCAGGTTGCTCAAAGCCCCCTCCAACCTGACCTTAATCACTTCCAAGGATGGGGAACCTACAGCTTCTCTCGGAAACCTGTTCCAGTGCCTTGCCACCTTCTGAGTAAAAAATTTCTTTCAAATATCAAATCTAAACCTATCCTCTTCTAGTTTAAACCCATTAGTCCTTGTCATATCACTACGTTCCCTGACAAAGACTCCATCCCCAGCTTTTCTGTAGACTCCCTTTATACAGACGGAAAAGTAACCTTAATGTAGTATCAGTTCTTCATAATGCAAATTGTCTAACCCTAAAGGTTAAAGAATGAATTTTAAGCAGTAGGCCAAATTAATCTTTAATGTAATTTCACTGATGTCAGCATGCATAACATCATCTATTAATTTGGCCTAATTTATTAGGAATACTTTGGGCAGATTGTAAATGTTATTGAGCATGCATTTTATATAAAATGCATTATGTATGATCATGAAGCTAAGATATTATTATTGGTAGCCAAAGTTATTCGCTTAAATACTACACATTTGTCTTAAAAATATTGTAGAAATATTTAACTCATCATGGCCCCATATCAGCAGATCATTTAAGCATGCAATTAAAATTAAAGACATTTAAATATTTGACTCCAGTGAGGGAAATGATTATTTGGAATTTGTACTAAGATTTTTTTTTTTTAATGTCACAGAATCACAGAAAGGATAGGGTTGGAAGGGACCTCTGTAAGTCATCTGGTCTAACCCCCACACACATTCAAGCAGAAACACCTAGAACAGGAGTAGCTTGTTTTCTTCTGTTTCATTAGCTAAAACAAATTACTACACTGATCCTGTACCACTAAAAAATTTGTGCCACCATTAAGATGACCCAATAAAACATTGAGTTTTGGTAAACTAAGAATACTGTATCTAAAAGTCTGACCTTTTCTCTCAATTCATAATTATTTTATAGTTTCTGTATTGCTTAGGTCAGTTATAACATCTTTCCATCTTCAGAACTGTTAGCTGTTGTGATAGTAGATGTTTTTAGACTTTAAGTTTTGCTTATGCAAGGATGAAAAAGCTGCCACTGTTATGAGAAATTATGATAAACTGGCTGTCTCTTCTGCAATTCACTGACAAATTTATACTTTGAAGTTTAGGATTTTTGTTTGCTGTCAGATGAAGTCCTATATCTTCAAAGCCCTATGTATGCTTCATAGCACATTCTAGTTATTTGTTCTCTCTGAATTATCTGGACTACATGTTTTTTGTTTTTTTTTGTTGGTTTGTTTGTTTTGGTTTTGTTTTGTTTTATTTCTAATATTTTCCACAAGTTTGTAAGTCATTTACCTTCTGGTACTGACTTTTCTTTCAGAGAATATCTAGGATACATAGAATTCAAAGAAGACACAATAAACATCAAGTCTTATTTTAGATATACTGAATAATTTTCAGAGACTGAATTTCATAAAGCACAGTAGCCAGGATAAAGCAATTCTGCCTTCACAGTGAACATCAGTCAGCGTCTCGCTTAAATTTACAGAGTTTCATGTAGATGAGCATCACAACTCATCATCTCCCATTTCATAAGGTTCTTACTGCATGTCATAATGTTTAAAAGTTGTAATGACAGTTGTTGGCCTCCCTGATTATAAACACAACTTTGAAAGTTGAAAGGTTGGTGGAGTTTTTCATTTCTTGCTAATGAGTTGTTCTCTCTTCCAATACATTAATGATGATGATAATAATAATAATAATAATAATGAAATGTAGGTATTTTCTTCTGATTTTCATGAAGATAATACTAGGTCACTACCACCTTGTATTTTTTCAAGTCATAACACCTACATTCTCACATTTACACTGAAATTCACACTGCTTGTAGGGCTGCACCCACACAAGAAAGAAAACAATTTTAAGCAAGCAGCAGGTGCAATACATGATGCTCACTCTTATGTCTTAGCTACTTTTGAGAGGAAGGGTTATTCAACATCCCCACACTGGTGAAACAGAAAGCAGCAAATACATATTAGTTTTCTTTGCTCAACATATATCGTTCTTTCACATACCTTGAAATGGAAAGTATAAACAATTTTATTAATGGCCTGAAAGATTTTCTAGTTTTCTTGCTGCTTCATAAGGTATCACTGGATCTTTTTCTAAAATGATATTTGGTAGCTCTTTATAGGAGATGCTCGTTGATGACTCAAAACAAATACGGGCTCCAAGAAGAAAAATACATTTGAAAGTTAACCCAGACTCTCTCTCTGTTGGACTAATGCACCATCATTTCAATTTTATGTTAAAATCAGTAGCAGTAAAACATTGGTATACATATTTAGAGCAACAACATTGGATCTTTAACAGAAATGTAAACTTGCTTGGCTTTTTTCCTTAGCCTCAGTACCTCTGAAGACAACTGGTTCTACACCTGAACCTTTGAATTCAGTTTAGCAATCTCTTATCATGGCAATTAGTCCAAAAGCAGCAGCTGCAAATTACAGTTACTTGGCAGCAATAAATTCTTATTTATTGGTTACTGCTACACAGTTAGCAATATGTGTCTGTCATCTTTCTGTTTTCTTGTACAGAATCGGCACTAAAAGAATACTTTGATACAGAATACCAATATGTGCATTTTTATTTTGCATTATAAATTAGAAAAGGAAATCAAATTATTGCTAAATCAATGTTGTCTGGTAAATTCTCAGTTCTCAGCTAGCTTAAACACATTTTTCCACACAAGTCTGAGTCCTACATCTAGGCAGAAAAAAAATGAAAACTGGTTACTTTCCTTTAGTTAAGTAGGTTAGTTTAGCTGATATTAATGATACTTCTGAAAACAATGATAAATTATTTAATTTGAAAAGAGGTTTTGTACACTTTATCCTGATTTCAGTGTAAGCATTAGGATTATATCTTTTCAAGCCTGATGCAACCTGATGTGATTGATTTTTTTTTTTAAATATACTGTGTTTTCTTTGCCCTTCCAAAATTTTAAACTGTTACATGTTTGGATCTCTTTTTATCTTTGCCATGTAAAACCCCTGGAACAAGAACTGTCAATATCCACAGTAGTCAGTGAAAATAAATGACAACAACTAAACACACATTAAAAAAAAAAAAAAAAGGACTATGTAAATGTTCAAAAATAAGTTTTAATAATTAATGTCTCTTTACATTAGCAGAAAACTTTCCACATCAGAATAATACAAGGCAAAACTTTCTTTATCCTTAAAAAATTATAGGTAATGGGCCAGAATCTCAGTAACTTCATTTTTATTTTTTTTTCTCTGTGCTATTGCATATTCAAGTATGTATATTTTCAAAATATTTTGCTTTAAAAATACTAAAAAAGTTAAATAAATGGAGAGGCATTTATAGCCATCTAACTATATTTCCGCTGCTGGCTTGCTGTAGCAACACCTGTAGCAGTTTTAACAATCTTTCATGGCATAACTGTGCTACTTTTAAAACACCTTCTTGAGGAGAAATATAAATTATAGGCATATGATTATGATGATTGTTTCAAAATGTTGATTCCTATTTTAAGGTAGACATACCAAAATTCCCAGTCACAAAGAATGTACTATGACATGTGAAGTTGTTCTTCTCATTATCTTCATTGTTAAGGGGAAAAAGATAAGTACTCTGCTTTGAAACTTCCTAGCTTTAATATCACTTACCTTGTTTTATGTCCCAATTTTATAGATTAAAAGATCCTGGTCCTATCTCCATCTATTATTCTGTCTAAAGAGATCAACATTCTGAACTACTGAATCTTGTCTCTTCTGAACACAGGCAATCTTTGCCTACAGCAAATGGTGTTCCCACAATGATTGAGTTAATTCAGTTCAAGGACTGCAGCATGCTTTAGGCTCATTTCACAAGTCTTCAGTCACCACAGCAGGCAACACGCAATTGTGCTTTAAAATTCATCTCTCAAGCATGTGTCATTTCCCGTTGCTTTTTTAATCAATGTGCTACCAGAAGTTAAAATGTCTGCATGTTATCTCATGAATAACCTTTCTGTTCTGCAATATCACATGGGTAGTGTATTTCATTATGCAAACTCTATAACTTGTGCTTGACAGATTGTCTTACTGAGTAATTGTACTGAATCTGGTCACTCTCATATCCTGTACTTAAAAACCCAGACTATCAACATTAATGTGCCTGGTGGAAATAAAATAAAAATAATAATAATATATACACGTATATATATATATAGAGAGAGAGAGAGAGAGAGAGAGGTTAAAAGGGCTAATTCTGATGAGAAGATATGGTCTTAAACACTTAAACACAAAATATCCAAATCTTTCCTTATAAAAAGGAAACAATTCAAGGAGAAAAATACAGGTTTTCTCTTCCGAAGTGTGCATAAGGGAAGTCACTGGATACAGATTTAAAATTGTTAATACACAGTGCAATTGAACATGTAACTTTACATGACTTCTTTGTTTTATAAATTAACAGAAAAAGTTGTTGTTCCAAAGAAAATAGGAAGAAAAGGAAGAGCTGTAGCAGATGAATACCACAACATCTGAATAAAATACAGAAATCCATCCTTTTTATTTCAATGCCATTTACACTGGCATTAAGAATTTTTAGAAATATACATCAGGGACAAGTTAATTCTAAAAACTGATGTAGGTTTCTTCTTTAAAATATGCAGAATATAAACAGTGATGGAAGAATATTCTTTTTATTATTATTTTTTATTTATAGTCTTAAGGGTATACTCAGAACTTACAAATCATAACAAGATAGTTTCCACTGTTATAGTAGATCAAGATATTAAGAAAACAACATCTTTCAAAATATGCTAAATTAGATTAGTAGTTCTCTGTTGTTTTAAAAGAATGGATTGAAAGTCATTCTTAGACATCAATGGCAGTCAACAATAGAGAGTGTAGACTACTCCATAAGCTCCAAGGAACAGGCACTGGAAAAATGGCAAACTCAAGTAACATGACATGAATGTTGAACAAAATCACAGGAAGGATGATACAGTATACAGATCTATCTGGAATTAAGCTTTAGAAGTATTATTAATGTCAAAATAATAGGACAAATAGGCTTGCCAAACATCCTTGACCTTCTTATTTAAGGAGATTATAAATTTGATTGACAATTGGATTTATCATCCAAGACTTGTTTCCTTTCATATATGTGAGGCACTTTGTTTGAGACTAAGTTAGATATTCTATTAAAGAGAAGGTCAAAATAGATTATTAGGAAGGTGTTTAAAAATAGTTTTATAGTCTTGAAAGAAATGTAAAAATTCCATGTTTAGTCAAATCTTTTTTTTTTTTTTTTTAGATAAAAACTATAACACATCCCTACAAGTCTTATTTTGCTTAGACCTATTCTTAATCCATCACTGTCTATTATGCTCAACATTGTTTTTCTTAACATTCTTGTAACAATAACCTCTTACTGCTTTCAGTTCTTCATTGATTTATAAAGTTTAAATAACTGATATAAATACATGCCAGCATAAAGTATCAATAACATAATCTCTAACTATACAGTAATAGAAATTTACCTAAAAATTATTTTGTCCTGTAGACTCCTCATTTGGTGTTTGCACTGTAGAGGCCTTCATGGTGACATACTTCAAAAAGAAATATAGATTACACACAACATAAAGTTTGGAGGAAAACAGAACAAAAAGAAATTATTTCAGGAATATTTACTTCTCATTTCAGGAAATGTGTATCTCAAGTCTGCAAATGAAATTAAATGAAAATGAAAATAATAAAATAAAATAAGATTAAAATAAAATAAAAAAATAAAATAAATAAATAAATAAAATAAAAAATAGCATAGCATAGCATAGCATAGCATAGCATAACATAACATAACATAACATAACATAATAAATAAAAGTCACCATGAAAGCCAAAGCCCAGGAACAACTTCAACATGGTAACCCAGCTCTTGGCTGTGTTTAACCTAAGAAGGGATGACTTTTATTAGTTTAGTAAAACTGATATATTTTATCTACTTTACTTCTACACATTATACAAATAAAGAACTGCACAAATCTACTCACTCAGAACTCTTAGTATGTGCCACATACTATTAAATATTATCTATGAAGCTAAGATTGGCAGCATCAATGATCATTGTCTACTAAAATAGACAGAATAAGCATTATAAAACAATGAAACCAATTTCCCTTACTTAAGGTTTCTCTACCTGCAGGAATTAAACTGGGCAATATTTATCTGAATCTATATTTCCAGTACACTCTATATCTCATTAATGACATGTTGTACAACGCTTTTTAAAACAATTTTGAGAGGTTGTACACATTGGTTGCTATATTCAATGTAACAGAACACTGCACGAAACTGTTTAAATAGTCTAATAGTAGTAAAAGAGAGATTATGTATGTTCCATTTCCTTAAATCTCATGCCATACTGCTGAGTGTGACATGGTCAGAATGAAAAAATAATCTCCTTGTAGTAAATATAAATAACAAAAGAACCTGAAATGGTAAGGTAACATCTACAGAGCCCCAGAGTTCCATGACAACACTCTCTGATATTACCGAAGCAAAATTTGAATGTTAGTCATAATATTAACAGAAGTGGTTAGGAAAGGAAGATCTGTGCCAGAGAATTTCAAAATATTTTTGTGAGCCTACATGAACAAAAAGACCTACTGACAGATGGTCAGGTGTCCGCTATCTGGAAAAGATTAACATTGGAAACATATCTACAAAAAAATATTAGACTCATATGCATCCTTAAGGCTGACCAGAAGATGAACTGATAGAACTTCTAAATTTTGTTTCTAACCTCTCCTCATACAAAAACAAAATCCCTTATAAAAATCCTCAAATTAAATAAATAAATAAATAAATAAATCTATTTCTATTTGGGATTCAATGTCATAGTAATTTGCCTTGTACACACGTCTAATTGCAGGTTTAAATTCCTAAAAGGAATGTTTTTACATCATTTTAAACTTTTACAGGAAACTTTAACCCTGGTTATATAAAGCTTCTAGTTCCTTGTCTTTCTACTAAGGAAACTGTAGTGGGTTTTTGGTAGCAGGGGGCCATAGGGGTGGCTTCTGTGAGAAGGATCTAGAAGCTGCCCCATGTTTGGTAAGGGCCCCACTGCTGACCAGAGCTGAGCCAGTAAGTGATGTTTTGCGCCTCTGTAAGAGCATATTTAAGACAGGGGAAAAAAAAACGCTGCAACACACAGCAGCTGGGAGAGTGAGAGGAGTGAGGAACAGCCTTGCAGGCGCCAAGGTCAGTGAAGAAGGAGGGGGAGAGGTGCTCCAGGCGCCAGAGCAGAAGTCCCCTGCGGCCTGTGGTGAGGACCGTGGTAAAGCAGGCTGTCCCCATGCAGCCCATAGAGTACCATGGTGGAGCAGGGTTCCACGCTGCAGCCCGTGGAGGAGACCACGGTGGAGCAGGTGGACCTGCACCGATGGAGACTGTGGCCTGTGGAAGACCCCTGCCGGAGCAGATTCCAGGCTGGACCTGTAGCCCGGGGAGAGGAGACCACGCAGGAGCAGGTGACCTGGCAGGAGCTGCTGCCCGTGGGGGATCCAGGTTGGAGCAGTTTGCTCCTGAGGGATGGATCCCGTGGTACGGACCCATATCTGGAGCAGTTCTTGAAGAGCTGCTGCCTGTAGGAAGCCCACGCCGGATCAGTTCACCAAGGCCTGCATCCCGTGGGAGGGACCCCACAGCACAGGGGACGAGAGTGACCGAGAAGGAGCGGCGGAGAAGTGCTATGGACTGACCATAACCCCCATTCCCCCGTTCCCCTGTGCTGCTCGGGGGGAGGAGGTGGAAGAGGGTGGATGGGGGGGAAGGTGTTTTTGGTTTCTTTCCTTTGTTTCTCACTTCTGTAGCTTGTTAGTAATAAGCAATAAATCTTACTATCTCCCTATGCTGAGTCTGTTTTGCCCATCACGATAATTACTGTGCGATCTCCTCGTCCTTATCTCAAGCCTTGAGCCCTTTTCATCATATTTTCTCCCCGTTCCTCTTTCAGGAGGGGGATTGAGAGAGCAGTTGTGGTGGAGCTCGGCCGCCCACCCAAGTAAAACCACCACAGAGACGTATTAGAATATTAGCCCTTGATGTATTCCAGCTCCTAATGCACTGTAGCCTTGTGTATGGCACAAACTGTGATAAGACTGATATTTTGCACTAATCCATAACACTATCTAATGGGGTAGCATCCAAAGTGTTCCATATGCTGGAGTCTAACATCAGAATTTTTCTGGAAATCAGATGTCTCACAACCTCAAAAGTAAACCAGACTGGAAATGTTCATTCATAACAACCAGTATAGAAAGTATATATATTTATATATATACTATATTATATATATATATTAACATTATATGCAACAAAAGCTCTTTTAAGTGAAGATTGAAAATATTAGGTAGGGCAGATGACACAATAGAATTGAATAAACTTCAACTGTCTCTTTCTAGGTAAAGCTGAAGTGTGTTAGCTAACAAAATTTCACTTTGAGATTTAATATAGCCTCCAGTCAATAAAATAATTAAGGCTTATCTAACACAATCAGTTTGTAACTATTTAACAATTAAATTCCTAAACACTTCAAGTTAAATTCATGAATGCTGAATGAGTTTCAGCACTGCAACTTTTAGTACTTTCCAGTTGTTGAATCTCAAACTCAAATTTAACTAGTTATGTTATAAAACAAACTAAAATTCACTGTAAGAAAGGTGGAAAATCTGAGCTTCAGCCACTCATGATACATGTAGATACATCATGCTACTTTGACTGATACTGTCCAGCCCATCTGCTTATAGATTATCTCCAGCTCAGATGGAATTGACAGGATGCAACAGGGGCCTCAATTACCAGTTATTACCACCAGCTCGTCAATGTACCTGAAATTACAGTGTGATGGCAGCACAATTCTTTGACCAAGAAGACAGCCTGTATATCGGAGCAAAAGTGAAAAACAGATCTGTCTACACCAGCTTGTCATCAAATAACTTAATCCTTTCTGTGAAGCCAACCTGACTGAAGGATGTTGCCTTCATCACAAAATGCCAAGATCCTAAGTCCCACACTTAGGACAAGATACAAACCGTAATTACAAATTTCTCACAAGTATTTCTGCTGAACCATATTAGCTTGATAACTATATATTTTAGTTTTGATGTTTGTTATTTTTGTTTGTTTGTTTAAAACTTTTTAGTTTGATGGAATTTGTAATCTCCTGCCTAAGTGATTAATTACATCATATTTAATTTGATTTTATTTTTATTACACTTCATGGCATTTGTCAAAAGCACGGTAATGAACTGGGGACAGATGCAGAGACAGCACCCAAGAAAATCAGCAGTTCCATCTTAGAGACCGCATTGCTATTTATTCTGCTCTCTAGTTCTCACATTCAAGAGCCTGTAGCACTGTCAGTTATTAAAATTTGCATTTCCAATATTAGATAAATGAGCAAATGGAGACAAAACAGGAATTACAAAAAACTATATTTGAGAATGACCAAATGACCATTTGTGGTATGGCTATCATTTCGTATGGATGGTTGTTAGCTTATCTTGCTAACATTTTAGGAAATATAGAAAAGACCCACATTCCTTCTAGATCCTGTACACACAATAACTTAACATTAAGCAAATCTGAGTCTGCAAAAATGTGGGCAGAGGTAAAACCTTGAAGTTTTACTAGAATCGTGACCCTGTGTCAGTTTGTATCCATATCACGTTAGTCAAAGTTCTGCTACCGTATTTTCAAAGACAAGGAAATAAACATGGCTTTCAGTTCTGACAAGCAGTTTACTAGGTGTCAATATTAACACATAATATTTTATTTCCTTTGTAGTATCTTTATTTATTTCTAATAGAAACAGAGGCATCATGTGAATTTCTTGAATTAGATTCATGGGTCCTAATCTAACGGGTGGGACCTATAACAAATATGACATCTGGGGAACAGCAAAAGAAGTTACACAGTGAATAATACATTTTAAGCAACTATTTTAAAAGTATGACAGCTTCTTTTGTTTTACTTGGATACACAAGAGAAGATTAGAAAGTTATTGTTTTCCAGAAAAATTCTGGTTCAGGCTTTTTTTTTTTCAGAAAATTAGGAAAATTAAGATTGTGAAAATCTCAAAGCACTGGAACATATTTATGGCTTTGTGAGGGAAATTATTAATATATTTTTTATAATTGCATCACGAACTTATCATGATTGCCTACCTACATAAGCAACCCAGTCTTCCACAGGACTCTCTTTTTTTTTTTTTTTCCTGAAGCACATCAGATGTAAAGAAAAGGCAAATTAATGGCAACATTAATATTCTTGACATGCTCCAACAGTGTGATGCTGAATGCCATAAAGGAGGCTATAAATAAAAAAAAATAATGAAGCAATAATATAAATGGAGGTCATGGGTGTTCTTTCCCCCTCCTTCACTGTTATTAGTGAAGCATTTAAGCATGTCCTTAGCTTTAGGTACGTGAATAGTCCAATCAAAGTTAATACTACTATTCACATGTTTAAAATTAAACATTTGCATAAGTGCTTTGCAGGCTTAAAGGTTTTATCTGAAATGTTTTACCAAAACTGAGCCTATCGTGTTTTTAAGAAGAGGAGCAGTGACACAAAAATATATTTCCAAGCCATATGTCTGCAGCCAACACAACCTGACATCTAGAAAATTGCAGGCAAAGTAGTCAGTCAGAGGTCATACTGGAAGTCTGTTATTATAACCACAGAATGGCTTTTCTTTTCTTATCCTCTAGAAACTATCTAACTACAAAAAGTTTACTCCTCAAGAAAAAGTGTTGAAAAGGAGGAACTGTAGATCTGCAACCCATTTACTTGAGAATGGTGTAGCGTAGTTCTCACTTAGTGTAGGACAAGATCTGAAATGCTGTAGTTCAAAAAGCAGCCACAAAGCAAGACAGATTCCTATCTTTTTGGTGCCTCACTGACACTTTTCTAGACCCCTCAGAATCAACACTTATTGCTGTTGCAATACCTACTGCAACAGCTATAAATTAAGAGCTTATTTGTGTAGTAATCTCCTCCATTATAACAGTATTATTTATTGGAGCAAGAGGAGTAGATACCTGTTAAGGGATTACAGATGAGACATATATATTGCTTGTCTGAGTGACTGAGCATCTCAATTAATCATGGATTTACTTAAGAAAATTAAAGCCTAATGAGCAAAGCTGAAGAGAACTGCCAAATTCATCCCACATGTACCTCTTCTTTTATCAGTCTTTCTGTGAGTTGTTTCAATTCTTGAAAAGTTGACTGAAATAACTTCTCTTGTTTATAAAGATATTTTAGAAACTTATTTTCCAAAGCAACAGATTGATTGCTTTTAGTTTTGATGCAATCTAAATATCTGTTCATAGTACTCATCTTCTGTACAATTTCTTTAAACAAGGCATTATTCTTGCAACATAATTATCATTTGAGCACTGTACCAAGCATTTACATGAGTAAAAAAAAAAAAGGATATTACTATTAAACTAAATATTAAGAAACCCACTGGAAGACGTACTACCACCCATTGTTTTTACAGTTGTAATATATTGAATGTTAAAGATGTTGACCATTAGGTCTTTAATGGGTGACAAATTATATATCTCTCATGCATGCAGTTGCTGTTTATAGCCTGACCCAATAATATATTAGAAAATTATATAATTTAGCACCTAAAATATGCTGAATATACGCACTTTAAAAAGCTAATCTGGATGGATTTACTTAAGAAAGTCATAACATACAAAAATATACATGTGGAAATAAATAATTTGGACCAAATCTTACTTCTGTTGACTCAGTCAAAAGACTACACAACTCTGGAGGAAAAAGAGGTATCTTGAGTTAAAGATTTTATCTCATTTCTAAGTCTTTTTCATGGGATATTGCCATATTGCAAATCACAATGCAGCTTATTAATTTTCCATGCTTATCCTAAACAATGTTAGGTTTACAACTCTTCCTTCTCATTACATGTGTTATCCAGTACGTCTCTCACATCCCACCCTTGGATTATTTATGTATAGAACACACTGAAGTTTCAATTTTGTCATAGGACCACTATATTATGTGCTCCAAGAAAAAAACAATGTTGGAGGAACAGCCAGCAGATGATTTTTGTTGTTGTTATTTGTTTGTTTGTTTTTTTGTTTTTTAAGATTTCTGTGAATTTGCAAAATTTCAAACTACATGGAAGGCTACCAAAGATATTAAAATATAGCAGATTCTCTAGGGCTCATTTAAGTCAGAAAAGTCCATTGACATAACTGATTTGAAGAAGCTGAGGCACCACCTGCTAAGTTTAGAGATTCATGCTGTAGTAATTTTGGAAGCGTAAGCTTTACAAACTGTACTGAATAATTACTGTATTACCTTCAGTTTATTCAAAGACAGGGTAACTTGAGAAGATGTTACTTCTTATCATATTCTCAAGGATATATTTTGTGTTATTTAATTAGCATTTTACAATTACAGTTGAGCAATTTTATGGGAACGTAAATTTCTAGGCATGCTGTTTCAACTGAGTAGGAAGGATAAGGGAAAAGAGGTGATGTTTCTTATTTCCTTTCTACTACTGCGTGGACTTAGAGACCAATAACCAAAAAGAAAAAAAAAAAAAAGAGAGAGACATCAATTTTTCTGAACAGTTTGAATAAGAATCTCTTCGGTTATAATAAATCCAAAATCTGCCTACAGTTTAACACTTAGAAACACTTCCAAACAACTTTGTATGCACATTAAAAAAGATTTCATCCAGATAAACAACACCCTTCTATTTCCTGTGCTTTACTGCTATTCCACCATACCTACCATTTTCCTTTTAATGATTTTATACAAGGCAATCATTCATTTTTGGAGGGGAAAAAAAAAAAAAAAAAGAGAGACAGGGATAAAAAATATATATATAGCCAAGTAATATAGCATAATGGCAGCTGAAGGAAACAGTGAGAACACAACTATGTACTAATAGAGTGTCACTGTTGCTGCAGAATAGTATTAGTCTTCAGTTATTCTAATGTCACTTGTATCAGGCAGATCAGGCAAATTATATGAGTTTAGAAGTCTTGCTAATTAACCTCCAAAGAACAATGAAAATGACAAAAATAGAGTATTTAATAAGCAAGACCCATGGTGGTAATACATAATCTGTCATATCTCTCTGCTATCCTCTTTTCCTCTCTTCTCATCTTCACCTGAAATCATGCCTCAAAAAATGTAAGTATCAATAAATGATTAAATTCAAAAAGCAAAAGTGTGGAAAAAACTATTGTGTTTAGGAAAACATAGTATTTCATTGTAAGGAAAAAGAAAGGGAAGGAAAAAAAAAAAAAAAGATATGCATGCATTCGTGTAGTTTTTCCAGAGTCATTTTTTTTTCCACTGCTAACTTTCCCATTTTTTCTGCATATGACTTCAGAAATATTATATCAGACAATTTTTTTTTTCTATTTTCACAATGTATCTTACATGCATGTCAAATTTGTCTCTCTAATTTGTCAAGATCTTCCTGAAAGGCCTCACCACCCTCGATGGAGTCAACAGCTCCACCCAATTTGCTATCGTCTGTGAACTTGCTCAAGAAACCTTCAAGTCCTCAGCTGAATCGTTTATGAAAACATTGAAGAGGACTGGTCCTAAAATGGAGCCCAGGGGAACCCCACTAGTGACAGGTTGCCAGCCTGATGTAACCCCATTTTCAATAACCCTCTGGGCACAACCCATCAGCCAATTGTTCACTCATCTTATTATGCTTTTGTCTAACTGTATTCTGTTCATTTTGTCCAGAAGGATACTGTGAGAGAAAGTACTGAAAGCCTTACTGAAATCCAGAAAGATTACATTGACTGTCTTCCTTTGGTCAACCAGCTGGGTGATCTTGTTGTGGAAGGAAACTAAGTTTGTTAGACATGACCTTCCCCTAGTGAACCCGTGTTGGCTCTGACCAAGGACTGCATTGTTCTTTACGTGTTTTTCAATAACTCCTAGACTAATCTTCTCCATAATTTTACCAGGCTAAAGTAAAACTGACAGGCCTGTAATTGCCAGGATATTCTTTCTAGACCTTCTTGAAAATTTGGACCACATTTGCCAGCTTCCAGTCAGCTGTGATCTCTCCAGATTCCCAGGACTGTTGAAAAATAATTGAGAGGTCCCTGCATTTTTTCTACAAGAAAAAATCAGAACACATACTAGAAAAATATAAGGCTTTTTAGACAGTTCCAGATGTTAATGAGAGAGGTTATACCTTCATTAAAGTTTATGAAAAAAGAGGTTAGATAAATACCTTCTAGAAAGGTCTAATTGTACTTGATACTAGTTCAGTGCACAGACATGGCTAAATTAGCTCTAATAGTCTCTTTTCTGGCTGTGATTTTCCTGACACTGTAACCCAATAACTATTAAATTATGAGAAAAAATGTTCATTAAATGAAGAAGGTGCTAAACAAAATACACAAAACACCAAAGTTCATAACATACAATCTGGGATGCTAATGATGCCTGCCAAAATTGGCCAATTTTTTACATCACATGGCCTGGTTTCGTTTTCTTTTAATATCGCTAAACCTTAACTGATAGCATTTTCAATGAAAAGGATGATGTTTTAGCAGATAAGCTAAAAGGGTTTTGTCTTCAGATGAAGGCTGTTTTTTTTTTTTCCATTCTGAAAATATTATCATATTATTGATTTTTTGTTTGTTCATTTGTTTTGTTTATTAGGGTTTTCTTGTTTGTTTATTTTTCTGTTTATGGAAATGTAGAGGCCCCCCATTTTTGAAAAACAAATTTATATAATGGATCCTTCCATGAGTTTTTTTTTTATCAATTATAGCTCATTACTATTTCATGGTCAAACTAGTTTGGGTCTTAACATCTACACTGAGAAAAACTAGCTTGTTTTTTCCTTGTCTTCAGTATCTTGACAAGTACACAACACTTTCCTCTTCTAGGCAATACAGTTAAAGAACGCATCATTTGAATAAAAAGAATAGAGGTCACATGTGGAATACACTCAGAGCCTCCATAGCATCTGAGGATGACAGCTGAGAGGAGGCCATGCTGGAAATAGCTCCCCAGTCCAGTTCTAGACTCCCAGTACACGAGAGACACAGAGCTACAGCGTACAACACAGGGCCACAGAGAGGGTTAAGGGACTGCAGCCTCTCAGCTCTAAGGAAAAGCTGAGAGAGCTAGGAATGTACAGCCTGGAGAAGGGAAGAGGGATCTCATCAATGTCTGAATAATTGAAGGACAGGTGCAAATAGGGAAGAGCCAGGCTAATCTCAGTAGTGTCCAGTGACAGGACAAGAGGCAATGGGCACAAACTCTAACACAAGAGGTTTCCTCTGAATATCAGGAAACACTTTACTGTGCTGTTGACCAACAACTGTCACAGATTGTCCAGAGAGTTTGTGGTGTCTCCCTCTTTGGATATCTACAAAAGCTGTCTGGATATGGTCTTGGGCAATTGGCTCTATGTGGCCCCATTTGAGCAGAGGAGATGGACCAGATGACCAGCAGAGGTCCCTTCCAACTTCAGCCATTCAGTGATTCTCTGATTCTGTGAAAGACAATAAGGCTCAGATGCAGCCAAGAGTCTGGGCCCTGTAAGGAAGCTGAGGAGGAGTCACAGGCAGTGTGGCTGTGGCAGGGAAAGCCAGAGCAATGTGCAGGATGAAGGTCACCCCAGGAAGACTCTGGGTTTGAGAGCAAGGGCTGGGGGAGCGGTGCCAGGCCTGGCCAAGGCTCAGCTCCCTTTTTGCCCCACTGCATAGAGCCTCCATCTGTTAGAGGAAGGGGGGAAAGGGAGGCAAGTGTGCTGCCAATGGGATCCTTGTGGATTTCATCTGAATTCAACTGCAACTGGTTTTTTTTTGTTTGTTTGTTTGTTTGTTTGTCACTTTTTATTATAAGGGAAGCATAGCTTCTGCAAAACCTACCCTTTTAAGTATTTCAGTTCATTTTCTCAGGTAGTAATTTTATGTGGACACTGTGTGAGAAAGGGAGAGGCAGAGTATAGAAAAATAGCTCGAATTAACTATCAACAAGACCCTGGTCTCAATTACTTGTTCAAATGAATCCATGTAATATATACTCGCATAGAATTTTATATATCTATCTTTAATGTCTTAAATGCTTAAAGAAAAAGTTTTCCGTATTATTTACTACCAATCTCTGATAGAACAGAAGCAGATAAGATGAAAACATTCAGAAAGAAAGTGCTTTTCCAAAACTCCCAATTCAGTTAGACAGACAAAATATTTCTTGGACTTTTGGAACAAAGAACTAACAGATTCAGAATTCATTCCCATAATTTGTGCTACCAGACATATTTCCACTAAATTTTGCCAAAAGGATGATCCCATACACACAATTTGTCTTTCATTTCAGATATCATATTGCACTATTTATTTTCCTTTTCAGAATGTCTCTTTTTAAAGAAAATAATAATAATATATCAACAACTTGTTGACTTTAAAATGACAAGTGTTTCAGACCTGAAGAGAAGTGATGACAAGCATTGATAATACAAAGCTAACAGGCTAAAGCTAGAATATTTTACCTTGTTAGGAAGTCTCAAAGGATTATGAGTTAAGTATCAAAAACAATATGAATTTCACATATTTCAGCACTTCAACAGCTGCTGTACAGATTTCACAAAAAAATCAGCTACATCCTACACACTGTTGATAGTAAGTGTGGACTAAATGTAGTGACTTAAAAATAACCTTTACTGAACCAAAAATTCTATCTACTGCACCCTTAGTCTATTTCCAGAGTCAGGGGAGTGTCATTTCTTATCATAAAAAAATAATAAATCTGAACTCAAATACTGTTTTGGAAATCCATCATTCAGTTCCAATATTTTTAGTTAGTATATCTGTTATAATACAATACAACAACAAGGCAAAGAAATGTTAAAGTTATTAAATAGTTATTAAATTGTGCATGTTAGTTTTACAGGTAAAGCAACACTTTTTGTGAGATTAATAGTTAAAATTACAAAATCAGTTTTTTCTTATATGAACTAAAATGATAGCTTTTTCCTAGTAAGTTTTTAGGGGTAAAAACCGTTTGGTGAAATAAATCTTATTTTCCATGTTCCAGTATTTATTCTTTATTTTATTTTCCGGTATGCAGTTTTTCAAAATAGTTTAGATTACTTAGACATAATACTTTAGAATTTGTATTTAGTTAGTTAGAGAAATCATTAGATCTACTGATGTGTTTTTTATAATTTTTATACTTTTTATACTTCTACTTCAGTGGCAATCAAAGTAGAAGAAGTTTTTGTCAATCAAAAAAAAAGTGGTAAAAAAAAAGAGGGAGGGGAGGGGGAAAAAAAAAAAAAAAAGCAACAAGCTGGTCAGAAATTAACCTAACAAAAAGGAAACATTTTCTACTGAGATAACACAAGCTCAGTTTTACAAGTCATCCTGATTTTCGCTGAGGTAGAGTTATTTTTCTTTGTAGAGGCTTGTATGATGTTGTGTTTTGAATTTTTGATGAAAATAATGCTGGTAACACATAAGGTTTTTGGTTGTTGCACAGCAGTGCTCACACAGCATCAAGTACTTTTTTGTTTCTCATGCTGCACCACCAGTTAGGAAGCTGGGGGTGCACAAGTAGCTGCGAGGCGACACAGAAAGGACAGCTGACCCAAACTGGCCAGAGGGACATCCCATACCATATAGCATCATGCTCAGCAATAAAACTGGGATAAAGAAGGACAGAGAATGTTTTAAGTGATGACTTTTGTCTTCCAGAGAAACCACTAGGCTTGATGAGCCTGGCTTTCCTGGAAATGGTTGAATATTTGCCTGCCTGTGAAAGGCGTGAAATTCCATGCTTTGATTTGCTTGTGTGTGCAGATTTCTCTTTACACAGTAAACTGTTTTTACCTCAACCTACAAGTTTTCTCACTTTTACTATTTTCTCTCCCATCCCACTAGGGTGGGATAAGTGAGTGGCTATGTGGTGCTGAGCTGCCTACCAGGATTAAACCACAACAAAAGTGGAAATCAAGATATAGTAACATTTGAAGCAGCCAGTATATTTGGAAACTGTATGAGGGTCATGGTATTCATGCAAATATGCAAATACAGTGACTAGAATGAGTGGTTGTCTTGGTTTCAGATAGGATAGAGTTAATTTTCCTCCTCGTAGCTGGTATGGTACTCTGTTTTGGATTTAGGATGAGAATAATGTTGATAACACACTAATGTTTTAATTGTAGTAGAGCAGTACTTACAACAGGAACACCTGCAGTACACTGATGACATCATCGTATGGGGTGACACAGCAGAAGAAGTTTGTGAGAAAGGAAAGAAAATAATCCAAATGCTTCTGAAGGATAGTTCTGACATAAAATAAAGTCAAAGGACCTGCAAAGGAGATCCAGTTATTAAGAATAAAATGGCAAGATGGATGTCATCAAATCCCAATGGATGTGATCAACAAAAGAACAGCTATGTCTCTACCAACTAGCAAAAAACAAACAAACAAACAAACAAAAAGAACTTTCTTAGGTGTCATGAGTTTTTGGAGAATGTACATTCCAAATTACAGTCTGATTGTAAACCCACTCTATCGAATAACCTGTAAGAAGAACAATTTCAAATGGGGCCCCAAGCAATGACAAGCCTTTGAACAACTTAAACAGGAGATGGTTCATGTAGTAGACTTACGCCAATCAGAGTAGGGCAAGATGTAAAGAATGTGCTCTGCACTGCAGCTGGGGAGATTGGCCCCACTTGGAGCCTCTGGCAGAAAGAGCCTGGGGAAACTCGAGGTCAGTCCCTAGAGTTTAGGATTTGGGGACACAGAGGATCTGAGGCCCACTACACACCAACCAAAAAAGTTATTGGAAGCATACGAAGGGTTTTGATCTGCTTCAGAAGTGGTTGGGACTGAAGCACAGCTCCTCCTGGCACCCCAACTGCTGATGCTGGGCTGGATGTTTAAAGGAAGGACCCCTTTTACACATCATGCAACTAATGCTATGTGGAGTAATTGGGTTGTACTGATTACTCAGTGGACTCAAATAGGAAACTCCAGTAGCCCAGGAAGCTTGGAAGTGATTGTGGATTGGCCAGAAGGCA
Source organism: Cygnus atratus (assembly GCF_013377495.2). Taxonomy (NCBI): domain Eukaryota; kingdom Metazoa; phylum Chordata; class Aves; order Anseriformes; family Anatidae; genus Cygnus; species Cygnus atratus. The sequence continues at coordinate 133,345,682 of NC_066362.1, read as the reverse complement.
AATAATTTTGGGGTATCACCAGAGGAGGAGGTGACACGTACTGAAGAAGCCCCACTGTATAACAAGCTACCAGAAAATGAGAAGCAATATGCCCTGCTCACTGATGGGTCGTGTTTTGGGTCGTTTATGGGAAAGTATCAGAGGTGGAAGGCTGCTGTGTTACAAGCTGCAGAAACTGCTGAAGGAGAAGGTGAATCGAGTCAGTTTGCAGAAGTGAAAGCCATCCCGACGGCTTTAGATATTGCTGAACCAGAAAAGTGGACAGTTCTCTATCTCTATACTGATTCATAGTAACAGTTGACCTGTGGGTATGGTTATAGCAATAGAAGCAGAGCAACTGGCAGTGCACAGGCAAACACATCTGTGCTGCTGCATTGTGTTAAGATATTGCCACCTGGGTAGAGAACCTGGTTGTAAAAGTACATCATAAAGATGCTCATGTACCCGAGTCGGGCCACTGAACATCAAAACAACCAGCAGGTAGATCACGTGGCTAAGACTGAAATGGCTCAGGTGGATCTGGACTGGCAACATAAGGGTGAAATATTTATAGCTCGATGCACCCATGACACCTTAGGCCATCAAGGTAACATATAGATGGGCTCATGACCTAGGGGTGGACCTGACCATGGACACTGTTGAACAGGTTATTCACGACTGTGAAACATGTGCTGCAATCAAGCAAGCCAAGCAGTTAAAGCCTCTCTGGTATGGAGGATGATGGCTGAAATGTCAATATGGGGAGGCCTGGCAAATTGATTATATCACACTCCCTCAACCTGCAACAACAAGTGCCACATACTTACAATGGTGGAAGCAACCACCGGATGGCTGGAAACTTATCCTGTGTCCCTAATGCGCAGAACACTCTCCTGGGCCTTGAAAAGCAAGTCCTATGGTGACATGGCACCCCAGAAAGAATTGAGTCAGACAATGGGACTCATTTCCAAAACAACCTCATAGACACTTGGGCCAAAGAGCATCGTATTGAGTGGGTGTATCACATCCCCTGTCGTGCACCAGCCTCTGTGAAAATTGAGCTATACAATGGACTGCTAAAGACTACAGTGAAGGTAATGGGTGCTGGAGCATTCAGACATTGGGGTACACATTTAGCAAAGGCTACCTGGTTAGTCAACACAAGGTGATCTGTCATCCGAGACAAACCTGCCCAATCAAACTTGTTACGTACTGTAGATGGGGATAAAGTCCCTGCAGCGCACGTAAAAAAAAAAAAAAAAAAAAAAAAAAAAAAAAAACATGCTGAGGAAGGCATTCTGGGCTGTTCCTGCCTCAGGCAAAGGCAAATCCATTCATGGGATTGCTTTTGCTCAGGGACCTGGGTGCACTTGCTGTTTAATGCAGAAGAATGGTGAAGTCCAATGTGTACCTCAAAGGGATTTAATGTTGTTTGAGAATAGCCCATGATTTGAATTGTACTACATTAATTACTATACAATACTGTATGTCTTCACTACTATGATTGCTATATGTCTGTTGTGGTTTAGCCCGGCTGGCAGCCAAACACCACACAGCCGTTCGCTCACCCTCCCCCCTCCCTCTCCGGGATGGGGGAGAGAAACGGGAAAGTGAAGCCTGTGAGTTGAGATAAGGACAGTTTATTAAGACAGGGAAAATAATAACAATAATAATAATAATAATAATAATAATAATAATAGTAATAATGTGTACAAAGTGATGCACAATGCAATTGCTGACCACCCGTTGACCGATGCCCAGCCTATCCCCGAGCAGCCGGCCCCCCCACCCCGGCTAGCCACCCCTATATATTGTTCAGCATGACGTCAGATGGTATGGAATACCCCTTTGGCCAGTTTGGGTCAGCTGTCCTGGGTCTGTCCCCTCCCAGCTCCTGCTGCACCCCCAGCCTGCTCGCTAGCAGGACAGAGCGAGAAGCTGAAAAGTCCTTGGCTTGGTGTAAGCATTGCTCTACAACAATTAAAACATCGGCATGTTATCAGCGCTCTTCTCATCCTAATCCAAAACATAGCACCCTGCCAGCTACTAGGAGGAAAATTAACTCTGTCCTACCTGAAACCAGGACAATGTCCTATTAATGGTATCACAGTAACAGCCATGCAGATAATGACAAATGAATTTTGATAGAATTGGACAAGCATAGAGATGTGACGATGTGTGTGCTTCAACGTGTGATGATCCAACATCACACACCATCTCTTCTGCCCTGAAAGACTGTCTGTTGTGACAGATGGAGCCCAAAGTCAGTCACAGACTAAACAAACATTTTATATACATACATGAAAGGTGGTGATTAATTGGGATATATTGGAAAATATGGGACCTGAACATGACAAAAATGGTATGGAATGGGGTGGATATTGTCCTGGTTTTGGCTAGGATAGAGTTAATTTTCTTCCTAGTAGCTGGTATGGTGCTCTGTTTTGGATTTAGGATGAGAAGAATGTTGGTAACACGTTTTAATGATGATAACATGTTTTAATTGTTGTAGAGCAGTGCTTACAGTAAGCCAAGGACTTTTGAGCTTCTCACACCACCCTGCCAGTGAGGAGATTGGGGGTGCATGAAGAGTTGGAGAGGACAGAACCGGGACAGCTGACCCAAACTGGCCAAAGGGGTATTCCATACCATATGACATCATGTTGAACGATTAATATGGGGGGGCTGGCTGGGGTGGGTGGAACCACTGCTCAGGGATGGGATGGACATCATTCAGCAAGTGGTGAGCAATTGCATTGTGTATCATTTGTTTTCTACACATCATTAGTAGTACTATTATCACTATTACTATTTTCTTTCTTTTCTGTCCTAGTAAATTGTCTTTATCTCAACAAACAAGCTTTTACTTTTTTTCTGATTCTCTCCCTGTCCCACTTTCTGGGGGAGGGTGAGTGAATGTCTATGTGGTGCTTAGCTGCCTGACAGGTTAAACCACAACAGTGCCCATAAAAATACATCGCTAAAATGTTTTGGAAATGTTAAAAGTGTTGGTTTTGTTTGTTTGTTTGTTTGTTTGTTTTTGTTTTTGGTGTTTTTTGTTTGTTTTTGGTAGTGGTATGGTGTTTTTTGTTTGATGGTCTGTTTTGTTGTTGTGTTTTGTTTTTTTGTTTGTCTGTTTTTCATAGCACAGATGGAGCTATAATGTCCCTCTTTCCATCTCACCTCTGTCTGGAGCAAGGACATTATCAGAGGAGGCTGAAGGGAGGCCTCATGGCGGCCTACAGATTCCTCACGAGGGCGGAGCGGAGGGGCAGGCACTGATCTCTGCTCTCCAGTGACCAGCAACAGGACACAAGACAACAGTATGGAGCTGTACCCGGAGAGGGGAGGTTCGGCCCAGATATCAGGAAAAGGTTCTTCACTGAGAGGGTGGTTGGGCACTGGAACAGACTCTCCAGGGAAGTGGTCATGGCACCAAGCCTGACAGAGTTCAAGAAGTATTTGGACAGCAATCTCACACATATGGTCTGATTTTGGGGTGATCTTGTGCAGAGCCACGAGTTGGGCTTGATGATTCTTGTGGGTCCCTCCCTTCCAACTCAGGATATTCTCTGATTCTATGATTAGAAAATGCATGGACACTCAGCCATGATCCATTCCTTAATCCAGTGTTCATACTGGTGGACATAGTCCTCCAAAACCTTCTTTCTTCTTTTTTTCTTTTTTTTTTTTTTTTTGACAAATTATAATTAAAGTCTGCTAAATTGATATTAACAGAGATAGCTTTAACAAACAGTTCTACCAATTATCGGTTGCATTGAAGTCCCTAACATTTGATCTTAGTCTCATACAATAAACACACCTTTTACTAACATCTGTTTATGGAACTAAAGTTGCCACACCTGGTTCTCTGACAGATACATGATAACAGAGAGAATGCCAGTGAAAGACTTTTCACATACTGATATGGATGAAGTCTGGGGCCATATGGATCTAAACCCAAATGTTGTGAGTAAGGATGGAAGTAACTGATCACAGAGATTCAAAATTCTCCGCTTCACCCAGCTTTTTTCTTTCTGTCAGCTATGCTGTATATTTAGACTTTAATCACATTTTAATAATTTGTTATACATATATCTTTTGAATCACTACCTTAATTTACTTTTTTTTTTTTTGAGGAGTATTTAATAACTCTAGGTTGTTTTTTTTTGACGTCTACTATTTCACACCTCTTATACAGAGTTGTTTCTGCCTCCAACTTTTTCTTTTAATTTGTTTTTAGAAAATTAAAAAAAAAAAAAAGTTTGTGATACCCCTCAAGATGTATGCTTTCTCTCAATATAATGTTATTAATAAATTACTTACACCACATAACCATTGAATTGGTTGGAACTCCGGAAAAATTTTGGCTTTAACTAAGTATGAACAGATTGCAGCATTAAATACTGTCATGTGGAGGTACATATTATTATTTTTTAAAACTTTATCTAGTACAGTATTAGCCTGGACTATCTAACACCTTCTAAGGAAGTGCTTGGGCATGGACAGTGTTTAGACTTGTTGGGCTTTGTGGGTCCGGAACCATATCCACAGAGTTTGTATGTTGTTTCCTTGTTCTGGGAAGTAGAAGAGTACAGCCATGTCATGCCAGTTGACCTTAGGCATGACCCACTTAAGTTGACTGGTATAGAGGTTGCTCATAAATCTATGCAATGCCAGAGGTAGGAAGATTTACCTGAGGGATTTTCATTTTGACCCATTTTCAATTCTTGGTGCAAGATCTACCCGTGGTATACTGGGTACCAAAAACAGGAGACGACATTCCAAAAGCAGCTTCTTCACTACCAAGTAGAAGGGAATAAATGCATTTTCTCATTATGATTACTGTGAGCTTTAGGTCTTATAGCTTTCCAAATCCAAAGAACATAGACATTCATGAACATTTTCATTAGACCTTGAAAAGATCCTGGAAAGAGGTGTGAAATCAGTATTACAATTTGAGTACACCATTAATCCTAAATAAGGTCTCTTATGACAGCCTTTTAGGATATTTATAGAAATTTAGTAGTAATTCAAATGAGGTCCAGCAGATAAAAGGATATGTCTTAAATCCCTTTAAAGTCTGTAAAAAGTCATATATAAATCTTAGGATTGTAGGATAATTCAGATTGGAATGACCTCAGGAGGTTATTAAACCCCAACTTCTACTAAAAGTAGAGTCAGTTTGAAGTCAAACCAGACTACTCAGGTAACTTAAATGAGAATTATTTCGGACTTGTTTCTCAGTTCTGTTCCTCTCCATTTCCAGAAACATTTAAAATGGTCTCGAAGCAAGAAAAAATTTTTCCATTTACTGAAAGCATTATGGTGTTTTTTTTGTTTGTTTGTTTTGTTTTGTTTTGTTTTTTAAATAAGTCGTTCTAAATAGAACAGAATAGAATAGTTTCATTTAGAAGGGACCTACAAAGGCAATCTAGTCCAACTGTCAAGGGCTGACCCAAAGTTGAAACATATAACTAAAAGCATTATCCAAATGTGCCTTGAACACTGTCAGGCATGGGCTACCAACCACCTCTCTAGAAACCCTGTTCCAGTGTCAAACTACTCCCTCGGTAGAGAAGTTTTGCCTAAAGTCCAGTCTGAACCTCCCCTGCCACAGGTTTGAGCTGTTGCCACATGCTCTGTCACTTTATACCAGGGAGAAAAGGTGAGCACCTCCTACTCCATTTCACTTCCTCAGGAATTTGTAGATAGCAATGAGGTCACCCTTCAACTCCCTTTTCTCCAACCGTAACAAACCCAGTGGCCTCAGCTGCTCCTCGGAGGACATGTCTTCCAGCCCTTTAACCAGCTTTGTTTCCTTCCTCTGGACACATTCAAGTATCTTAGTAACCGTTTTTGTGTTGTGGAGCCCGGAACTGCACATAATACTCCAGGTGAAGCCACACCAATGCTGAATATAGTGGGATAATCACTCCTTTTGACTGGCTGGCTATGCTGTGCTTAATGCACTCCAGAATACGGTTTACACTCTGGCCCACCAGGGCACATTGCTGACTCATGACCTCATCTTGCTATTAACATACTCCGAAAAGCCTTTTTTGTTACCTGGTGCATCACTGGCCAGTTTTAAATCTAGCTGAGCTTTGGCTTTTCAGGTTTTCTTCCTGCACACATGAACTGCAGCTCTTTAATCTTCCTATGCTTAGAGAGATTATCCACTTTCTTTTTCTGCCTGAGTTCCTGGAAGAATTCACTGTTCTGCCAAGGTGCTCTTCTGCCCCACTTTCACGACTTAGAACACAATGGTGTTGACTGCTTCTGTGTTTTTAAAAGATAGTTCTTAAAAAGTAATATTTTAACCTGATACTCCTGCTATTTTAACCTAAATTAAAAGCAAAATTATATCTGAAATACAAAAGCAAATTTCAGCTGCAAGGTTCATTCTCGTTGTCATTACGCTATGTTTTCTAAATCCAAATTAATTTATTTTCAGTCTCAACCACTTATTGGAGTGTCACAATTTTGATATGTTTATGGTCTTATCTCTTAGGGATATATTAATTAAAAAAAAAAAAAAGTAAATAATTTTCAAACAAGAAAAGAGATCTAGAGGAAATCTCAACCTACTTGGTTGGGGTACTTGGTACTAGCACTTCAATAACTGAAAGATAGATTAAAAATATACAACGAAAGACTAATTCTGAATATCTTCTTGGATACATGGAATACAGCCAGAATCCTTTCAGAGACATGTGGCTCCATCCTCGAAATGTATTGTGCACTGCTGTCAAGGACAACTGGAGATTCTGTATTATTTGCAAATATGTATTTTTACTTGTAATGGAAAAAAAAAAAAAACATATCAAGAAACTGTGATTCAAATAAAATCTTTTGATTTTTCACATAAAGCTTCAGCTTTAATAGTATTATCTTGTGATATTGTTCTTTTAGATATATATGTATATATTTATATAAAATATAGATAAATATATAGTATTTCTATATCCATATATATCTATAAATATATATTCATATATATATAAATAGATATATATATTGTTTTATTTTTTCTAAAAAGTTTAGTCCTGTTTTGTGTGGATTTAGGCAGATCCAATAGGGCTGCAAAGTCAAACTGGACATTGATTTTCAACATCATTCTTAGAATCACCTGCACTCTATGATGGGCTTTCTGACTGGAAGATGCTCAAGAAAGTTGTGTAGAAGCCAAAACTAATGATAAAATCCAATGTGGAGTAAACCCTTGAAGGTAAAATTTAGAAAAAAATATTCCTTTAATCTTCCACTGGCCTCAACCAAAAGGTTCTTGTTCAGATTGGAAATAAAAGCTATTTACCACAAACCATTATGAACACATTTTTTGAGCTTTCTGCGGGCAATAGAAGTTTATTCAGCAGAATCATGATATATCACAGATGCTGTTTATTCTGTAAATGTAAGAAGATTCGGGAACAGCAAAATAATATATCTTTGATATTATTTCAGTACAACAGAATAATCTTGAGGATCTTGACAGGAGTTTAAAAGATTATTTAAATCCAATAACATTATTTAATGACATAATATTCAATTCAATACTCAGTAATATTTAATTCGATGGTTAATGTCATAGAAATTAAAAACAGTGTCCCAGTACAGGTTTTAAAGATGAGTAAACTCAGGCAAATCAAGGCTAAGAGATTTGCCCCAAATCACACAGCAAAGTAATGGGAGGGTAAAAATATAAAATAAAATAAAATAAAATAACAAAATAAAATTAAAATTAAATTAAATTAAATTAAATTAAATTAAAAGTCCCAAATCTGAATTACCACTTCAACTGTGTTATAATCAATTGGATTAACTTAAAAGGAACTTTTTTAGGGTTGAAAAAGGAAAAAGCTCATTTTGAGCCACACTGTCTCTAGAGAAAATACACAAAAATTTTCTCTTTCTCGCCCTCAAGATCTAACACAAAAACAGCAGAAGTACAGGAGCCCTGAGTTCACTGTACAGGCTGATCTCTTTGGGCAGCCACAGATTACCTCTAACAAACCAAAATGGACCAAAGAGCATAGCATATTAGTGACCACTCTTTTCCTCTATCTTCTTTCGTTCTTGTGCTCACCCAAGACCAGCACTCAGTAAAAAAGATTTTAAGGTACAGTTTGATACAGACAAAAGCGAATAATTATTTACCTTGTTATTTACCTGCTATTGGTAGTTGCATGAGACTACTGAAGTTTGCAGAACTTCATGGCTCAAGACAACTACATTCACTGTAGACATTAGCTAATCTCTCAGTCATGCCATTTTTGTGTATGTGGCAGAGGGGTCAGAATTAGATGATCTTTAAAGGTTCCCTCCAACACAAACCATTCTGTGATTTTATGTCCCTGTTGTAGCTTCCCTGCTATGCATTTTGTTTGTCATCACAAGTACAATAGAACATGGCAGTGAATAATCTGTCCTGAGTTTATAAAAAAATCTGTGGGACTCCCCTGCTGGCTAAGGAACAGGAGATCTTCAGATATAGCTTTATTTTGCTGCCACAGATTTCCTCCAAGATGCTGTGCACTCAGCTATGGATACTTTCAAAGTATGGATAAGGAATTTATTTTTCCTGTAATACAAATTATCATCCTCCTTATGTCAGAGGTACACAGAAATCTTCCCCAGAAATGAGAAGGCTGTCTTGTAGCCCACCATGTATGAATTTTTGCAGCAAGAAGGCAAGGTCAAGGCAGCACGGAACAAAGTGGTTTGGGCTTGAAGGCACTAGGAAGGCACGGTAAAGGCACTGTGTACTAGCATTAATTACTATGGTTCTGGTCATCATACAGTCTGCAGGGAAGACTTGAATGAGGTCCTTCGTTTCCCTGCCAGGGAAGCCAGTTGTCTCACTCATGAGTAGAATCTGAATGTCAGCTGACATATCAGAATATGGGTGACTGGGGCTTGGGTTTGAAAGAAAACTGGAACGTCCATTAGTATAAATATAGAGCAGCTGTGCAATCAGTTGTAGGGTAGGTTAAATTCACTATAAAAATAGCAATTGTGTAAGTTTCTGCAATTTTATCTCCCTATCTCCCTCCTTTTCGTACTGAAATAAGAAAAGGTCTGAAGAATACACCAAAACGCAAACTCCCAGAGCAACTGCTTAAACTGAAATATAAGGTTCACTGGGTAGAAAAGGCAAATAATTTGTGTATGACTGGATCTTTCAAGGCAAATTGCAGATATTTTCTTTGAGGAAGAAAAATCTCAAAGAAAAGTATTGAAATAAAATTAATGAGATTAAGCTGCTGAAAAAACAGTGGTATTTAAAACACTGTTGAAATAAAAGTTCAGCCATAATAAATGAAAGAATAATTTCTTATGTTTATGTCTTATAGTTTGCATCTGTTTCTGTCTAATTGAGTAGATTAAAAAATATATCATTGTGTTTAGAAGCTCAGCAAAAATTTTAGGATAGCTGTGTAAAAGCAGGTTCATCTTTTGGCTGCTTAACCTAAAACATAGTTAAAAAACAACCATTCCTCAAGCTGTGCATATGCATTTCTAACCCATTCACAAGCATTCATAAATTGGAGTGAATGAAAATAACACAGAAGACCTCTCATGTTTTCAACTTCAACAGGATTTTTGGAAAAGTGACAGGGAATTATTCCATCACAGACCAAAAGAATATTCACCAGGAAAAGATTCTTCTGCTTTCTTTCTCCTCACAAACACTGTTATATATCAACTTTTATTACGTTATATTCCTAGGGTTACCAATTCATCCAGAATTTAGGTCTCATAATCACAAGTTTCATCAGCCTTAAAGCTAGCAAATGAGTTAACGTTTTATAAGAGAAACATTATTTACATATTCACATTTTTATTTATTTTATTTTTAATAATGGACTGGATGATGTCATGAAAACTGCACTGTTGAGACTAATCATATCTTGGCAGGAGTATAAGATAAAGATGTCTCAGCAATACTTATTAATATTTTGAATGACTATTCTCCATAGCTAAAATGTTGAAAATGTGAAGGCTGAATTTATAAGTAGAAATACAAAGGAAAAACATATATACTCCTTTAATATAAATCAATATTTTTGACAGATGACTTGGAATTGTTACTAATTAAAGTTTCCCCAGTGAAGGCAGCATACTCCAGATGGATGTAAGTTCAGATGGAAAAGAAACAAATAAAAGAGGATTGCAATAGGATGCTTCAGAAAGGTAATTACATAAACTTTGTGAGCTGAAAGCCAAATCAGATGATATAACATCATCCAATACTAGCAGCTCTTAGCACCTAACTCCAAAGTGTCAGCTGTGAAATAAACTTTACAGTCTAATTTTCCTTCTCTCTTTTTTTCTTTTTCTTTCTCTTTCTCTTTTTCTTTTTCTTTCTCTTTTTCTATTTCTTTTTCTTTTTCTTTTTCTTTTTCTTTTTCTTTTTCTTTTTCTTTTTCTTTTTCTTTTTCTTTTTCTTTTTCTTTTTCTTTTTCTTTTTCTTTTTTTTCTTTTTTTTTTTTTTTTTTGATACTAACACTTCATCTACCACCTCTAATAAAAGGATAACTCTTCAAACAAAGCACAAGGTATGACTAAGCCCAGTATTACTGCTAGTGACAGTGGCTCATCTGCAAAATTGGATCCAGATCAGAAAAGAGCAATGGGGTCTTTACAACTCAAAGGAATACAATGGCATTGCAGCGGGATAGGATGACTGAATGACTGACTGTCTCTGGCATCATTACCAGCTGGTACAAAGAAGGGTGTGGTCCCTGATAGGTCTAGTTCTAGGATGTTGATTTCTGGGCCTTATTCTGCTTTGAGGTGATCAAAATGATTTTCAAAACTGTTTTCCACCTTTACTTTCTGTCATAATTTTTACTTTACCACTTCTTTACTGAGCAGGATGTAGTGATCTTACTGCAATAGTAAAAAATATATATATATATATAATAATAATCGATATAAGCAAATTAATGAATTGCTAGTTTAGAAACTTAGAGTAAATAATAAATATTAAAAAAAAAAAAACCTATCCTACGTTAGTATTATCCTCATGTTCTCATATATCAAATCCAACAGTATTTCTAAAGAAAATGAAGAGCATATAATGTTTGCTGGTGTTAATATCACTGTAATACACTTTTAAATTTATCCACTTGTACTTTGGCCACTAGATTGTTAAAACTGCACCAAAGCTAATAGTAAACTCTTGTAACATACACAAGGAGGTTGTTTCTGTTCCAAAGTCATAGAGTCTGCCTAATTTTCATGAGAAGTGTCTGGTGCTGGCTGTATTTGTAAATAAAGTACTGTGGTAGCATTTCATTCTTACCAAATTTGGAAATTACAGTGTTTCTTCCTGCAGAGTGACTAGGGCTGCTCAGGTAAGAAGCAATCCACTCTTATGAAGTGATTTCCCCTTATAAAGTCATTTAATAGTGTTGAAAAAGATAGTGGTATCCATCACTATGTGGATTAAAACCAGCTATTTCTAAGTTTTCTTTTCATTCAGGTTAGAAAAGAACACCTTTAGACATTCTTGTTTTCATTAGCTAGGAGAAGTCTGTTTACTGCCAGCCAACCTTACAGTAACTATGCTACATTTGTCAAACCCAACCTTAATCTCTTATTCAATGGCTATTCCAGAAACGTACTCATATCTCTTACAGTGGCATGAAGAAAATCTAATCCATGATGATGGGAATTAATGTGAAGTATGAGAAAGTTCAGTACATTAGCTATAAGGAACAACAAAATAAAGTATTTTACAGTGGTGTGTCGCTAGTAACTAAAATTAATGGTTGATGTAAATAGTTGTGTCAATAGCTGGTGTATCTATATCACTAAAGAGACACAAGAAGTAGCACTACGAATATCAAATTTTTGTAAATTTTTCAAAATGTCATCTACAAAGAAGTTGATGATGGGCAATACCACTGTTTCTTTTTAGTACAGGTGTCATTAGTGTTTTGAGTTCACTGTCATTGTGCAGGTGCACTGAAATGTGTACAGTACACCTTCAGTATGACACTCCAACACCATACAACTTGCTTCCACAGCACCAGTATTTGAAAGGATATAGCTTCTAGACATGGACGGTTTTCTGTTTTAGAGTAGATTCTGTTTCTCTCACTGGCATAGCATGATAAAGGACATGTGTGACTCCATCACGCCTGACCGCCTTTCTTAAAATATACAGAAATGTAGTGGCATCCTGGGGGGGGGGGGGGGGGGGGGGGGGGGGGGGTGGTGTCAATAAATTGGCAAAGAGTAATTTAAGTATTGACTTATTTGGACAAAGTGTCTAGAATTGCATCCACAACGTAAGCACATCCAAAACTAATAAAAACCCTGCTCTAATAGGTAGCTGTGAGGATTTGCACTGTCTGGTTTAACATACTTTGATTTTTTTCTTGTTGCAGCTCTGAAGCTCCAATCTTTTTCCTGTTGCAGTTCTGAAGCCCAAGAAGAGATTTTGCCTTCAAAATCCCTACAGTCTCACTCCCTTAGCTAGAGAACAACATACTTTGTCCCTAGAGAAGTCCCTGCCTGCAGCATTATATATTGCACAGTGCAGAACACATCATTGGCAATGGATGATCATAATAAAGGCATTTGACTTGTGAATGTGGCAGCTAGATAGGTAAAAAACTGACTCTGCCGGGAAAAGGGCAAATTCCAAAATGTTCTGTGTTAAACTTTCTGGCTGTGTAGGTTGACCAGCCTGCAGATCCCACATACGCTTGAGCCAGAAGGCTCTGATGAATGAGAATTTGGGAGCAAGCTTGAGGGGGAAAGAATGAAGTGTTTTCAAAAGTATTCCAGATGGCTTAGGATCTACAAGACAAATCATTTTGAAAGTCAGAGTAGTCAGGTGAAAATCCCCCACAACCCTCTTACTGCTGGAGACATAGTTATGTGTGCATATATACACATTTACTCTACATCTTTGGCATTGTTGCTCATTGTTCACATTGAGAAATACTTTTTTCTTAATATTATGCATAATAATGAATGAGACACAGCTATGTTACTGACTGAGCTTTGAATTGAAAACTGACAGGTGTGCTCATGTGGGACAATACAAATTCTAAAGGCAAGAGAAAAGGACAATGAAGTTAGGAACAAAAAGGAGAAATACTTATAAAAAAAATAATTGAGGTCAGATTGGGGTCTGCTTAACTTTACATTCACCTTTATAAAGAACATTCTAGCCATAGGCAGAATAGTATTTGTAACACTGATACCTCACCTCTCCTCTTAGAGTTATCCTTTAGAGGGATGTGTAAAAAATATATAAAGCAACTGAGCAGCATCTCTGTAAACTGTTGTCTTGAAAAGTAAATAAATAAAAAAACAGAGTTTAAATATATTATGAAAGGCACTGTGACCCAGTAAAAATGGAAACTAGAGGTGAAATCCACAACATAGAATTGGATCTCTGCATCTGAGTTAGTGCATCTTGAGTTCACTAATAATTTGTGGGGAGAATCAGACAATTGGAATAAGTTGTTCCTTCTTAAAATAAAATCAATGTTGCCCTGTGTAGCTTGTTTGTTTGCTTAACTGTTGATAAAGATAGTCTTATGGACCAACTAAGAGCCAAAATAGGAAAGACAAATCTTTAAATACATCTTTAAATTCATTTGAAGAACAAGACCTCAATTATTACAGGAGTGAATGACAAAAAAAAGCTGAAAGCTAGGAAAACATGAATGAATGGCAAAGCTGAACACATAAGCCTGAAACAACATACCTAGTACGAGAAGCAAACAAACAATAAATCAGTGAATTTAGAGAAATTTATTTGAAATATGACAAATTTAGTCTAACTGTATTTTGGGTTATATTTGTTACTGTTGAGGTAAGGTTATAGCACTTTCTCAATGTGTTTTGCTGGTTTTTTTTTTGTTTGATTTTTGTTGTTGTTGTTGTTTTACATTTGAGATGTGTTTTTTTATGTGTTAAGCCAATTCTTGTGTCCATGTGCAAAATAAGATGAAGTTTGGCTTTTTTCAGTGTTTGAAATTGCCTTGTTTTTTCTTATATCTACAGAGCTATTCCAACACAGGTTTTCTAAGGACTCCTCTACAACCTTAAAACAGGAAGAAGGATCACAGGTAGAAAAGTGACTAAGTAGAACAAAAAAAAAAAAATCAAATGCAAAATTAAGCATTACAGAAATCTGTTCACAGTCAGAACACCATAAGAAAGGGATATTACTGATGTATTTTAAATAAATTATTCTAAAAACTCAAAAGGGATAGAGCAGATATATGGAAAGACATCTGTTTACATGGAAATTTAAATTTAGATTTTGATCACAGAATCACAGAATTGTAGGGGTTGGAAGGGACCTCAAAAGATCATCAGGTCCAACCCCCCTGCCAAAGCAGGCTCCTTAGAGCAGGCTGCCCAGGTAGGCGTCCAGACAGGCCTTGAATATCTCCAGAGAAGGAGACTCCACAACCTCCCTGGGCAGCCTGTTCCAGTGCTCCGTCACTCTCACCGTAAAGAAGTTCTTTCTCATGTTGGTGCGGAACTTCCTGTGCTCCATCTTGTGGCCATTGCCCTTTGTCCTGTCCCCACAAACCACTGAAAAGAGGTTGGCCAAATCCCTCTGTCTCCCACACCTCAGGTATTTATACACATTGATGAGATCCCCTCTCAGTCTCCTTTTCTCCAGGCTGAACAGACCCAGGTCTCTCAGCCTTTCTTCACAGGGAAGATGCTCCAGGCCCTGTATCATCTTTGTGGCCCTCCGCTGGACTCTTTCCAGGAGACCCCTATCTTTTTTGTACTGGGGAGCCCAGAACTGGACACAGTACTCCAGGTGAGGCCTGACCAGGGCAGAGTAGAGGGGGAGGATCACCTCCCTTGACCTGCTGGCCACGTTCCTTTTAATGCACGCCAGGATCCCATTGGCCCTCTTGGCCACGAGGGCACACTGCTGGCTCATGGTCAACCTGTCGTCCACCAGGACCCCCAGGTCCTTCTCCTCAGAGCTCCTCGCCAGCAGGTCATCCCCCAGCCTGTACTGATACGTCCGGTTGTTCCTTCCCAGGTGCAGGACTCTACACTTGCTCTTATTAAACCTAATTTGGTTTCTTCCTGCCCATCTCTCCAGCTAGTCCAGGTCTCGCTGAATGGCAGCACAGCCTTCTGGCATGTCAGCCACTCAGCTTTGTGTCATCGGCGTATTTGCTGAGGGCAGACACTATTCCCTCATCAAGGTCGTCGATGAAGATGTTGAACAAGACTGGACCCAGCACCGACCCCTGGGGAACACTGCTAGTCACAGGTCTCCACCCGGACTCTGCGCCACCGATCACCACCCTCTGAGCTCAGCCAGTCAGCCAGTTCTCAACCCACCTTACTGTCCACTCCTCTATCCCACGCTTTCTCAGCTTTGCTAGCAGGATGTCATGGGAGACAGTATCGAAAGCCTTGCTAAAGTCAAGGTAGATGACATCCACTGCTCTCCCCCCATCTACCAAGCTGGTGATGCCATCATAGAAGGCAACGAGGTTGGTCGAACACGACTTCGCCTTGGTGAATCCATGCTGACTACTCCTCATAACATTCTTCTCTTCCAATTGCTTGGAGATGGCATCCAGAACAAACTGTTCCAACACCTTTCCAGGGACAGAGGTGAGACTGACTGGCCTATAGTTTCCCGGATCCTCCTTCTTGCCCTTCTTGAAGACCGGAGTGACAATGGCTATCCTCCAGTCTTCAGGCACCTCTCCTGTTCTCCAGGACCTTTCAAAGATGATAGAGAGCGGTTCGGCGATCACCTCTGCCAACTCCCTTAGCACACGTGGATGCATCCCATCGGGACCCATGGATTTGTGTGCGTTGAGCCCACTCAGACGCTCCTGAACCACTCTCTCGTCAACCAGGGGGGAGCCCTCCATTTCCCAGACCCTTTCTCCTCCCGCCAGGGTCGAGGAGTCCCGGGGCGGGAGTCCTTGAAGCAAAGACTGAAGCAAAGAAAGCATTCGGTATCTCCGCCTTCTCGGCATCTCCCGTTACCAGGACACCCCCCTCATTCAGCAAGGGACCCACATTATCCCTAGTCTTCCTTTTACTGTTTACATACTTAAAATAACCCTTCTTATTATCTTTTATCTCTTTTGCGAGCCTCATCTCTAGGTGGGCTTTAGCCTTCCTCATCGCATCCCTGCAGGCCCTAACAACACTTCTATACTCCTCCCAAGAGGACAGGCCCTTTTTCCACATTTCATAGACCTTCCTCTTCCTTTTGATCTTATCGATGAGCTCCTTGCTCATCCATGCAGGTTTCCTGCCCCCCTTCCCCGATTTCCTACTCTTAGGGATGCACCGATGCTTGGAGGAAGTGCTGTTTAAATGTTGCCCAGCTCTCACAAGCACCCTTGCCTTCTAGCAACCTAGCCCATGAGATACTCCCAAGCAGGTCCCAGAAGAGGTCAAAGTTGGCTCTCTGAAATTCCAGGGTAGCAATCTGGCTTTTAGCCTTACTTCTTCCACCAAGTTCCATCTTGAACTCCACCATCTCATGGTCGCTGCATCCCAAGCTGCCCCCAACCTTCACATCCCTAACAAGCCCATCCCTGTTGGTAAGGACAAGGTCCAGAAGCACCCCCCGCCTCATCAGCTCCTCCACCACCTGCGTCAGAAAATTGTCTTCAACGCATTGTACGAACCGTTTGGACTGCGCGTGCCTGGCCGAGTTGCTTACTCAACAGATGTCTGGACAATTGAAGTCCCCTATGAGACCAGCACCCATGATCATGAGGCTACTACCAGCTGCTTGTAGAAGGCCTCATCGACCTCCTCTTCCTGATCTGGTGACCTGTAGTACACCCCCACAACAGTGTCCCCCATACCAGCCCACCCCTTAATTCTCACCCACAAGCTCTCCACTTGTCCTTCACCCTCCCCCAGGTGGAGCTGGGTACACTCTAATTGCTCCCTCACATAAATGGCAACCCCACCTCCCCCACTTCCCCAGCCTGTCTTTCCTAAAAAGGACATAGCCCTCCATGACAGCGTTCCAGTTATGCGAGCTGTCCCACCACGTCTCTGTGATTGCAACGAGATCGTGGCCCTGCGACCGAACACAGATCTCGAGCTCATCCTGTTTATTTCCCATGCTCCGCGCATTGGTATACAGGCACTTTAGGGAAGCAGCAGGCACAGTTACCCCTGGAGGGATGCAAGAAGAAGATTCTGGATGGGGTATCGGGATCATTACCTTCTCTTGAGGAGCCCTCAGACAATCCTGTGGGACAACTCAGAGGTTTTTCCCTACTATCTTCAACAGTGACAGCAGTGACAACTTCCCCCAGCCCTTCTCTGTCACTTTTAGCTCCCCTCCCTTCCCCTGTCGAATCTAGTTTAAATCAATCCTAGTTATATATATATAACTATATATATAGTTATATTGTTATATAACTAGGATATATTTTATATATATATATATATATATAACTATATACCTAGTTTGATATATGATTGCTATGAACTTTACATGTAAGGACTACTTTTCAAAAGTTAAATCCAAGTTGAATAATTCTTACTGACCAGAAGAATCTGTATGTGATACAGTGATGCACATGAAAGTGAACAATGGAAAACAAAGAGGTACTTGGGGGAAAACTGGACAAGCCCTCAAACAAGGCTATCTTTGTTGGCAAAGTACAGACAAGAGCACTTAGCAGGCACGCATTTGTGTGTGCTTTTTTATATAAATGCTTGAAAGGAAAGCATAATCTAAGAGTGGATATGCCATACTAAATCCTTTATTAACTCTCCTAGGTAATAACAACCTTAATGTTTCACACAAGCAGATACCTTTCAGACTCATGCAGGGAAATAGGCTTTCCTGCATCACATCATCCATCACAGTCCATATCTATCAGATGATAAATTGCTCTCACCAAAAGGGCTTCTATTGTTGATTAAATGTGTGATGTGCATATTACAGCAGTTTGTAGTATTTAAAAGCGAGAAATGGTATGTTTTCTGGTTTCTTTCCTCATTCTCTTTAGAAATAATGAACCTATTCTTGAAGTACTATTTTCTACCTTCATTTTGAATCCTCAAAGATACTGTGCCAGCTTCTCTAGCCAGTTACATTATAGTAGCAAATTGAGGTTGCTGTCACAGTGACACAGAGGACAGAAATCTAGTAAAGAGTAGGAAGCTATCTTTCAAAAGTCAAAAGGTCCTATGATTTATAGCAATACAAGATATGTCCTTACAGAAACTAACTTTGCTTTTCAGGTGCCTTTTTCTAACAAGATGAAACTAAAAAGCATAAAGGTGAAATTGAGTTAAAGATTAATTCTTTATGCAAATGCCACATTTTACTTTCAAATTCATAAGTACAATTATCCATCATGTTCCAGAAAAAAA
The DNA here is from genome assembly GCF_013377495.2 of Cygnus atratus. Lineage (NCBI taxonomy): Eukaryota > Metazoa > Chordata > Aves > Anseriformes > Anatidae > Cygnus > Cygnus atratus. The sequence continues at coordinate 133,327,322 of NC_066362.1, read as the reverse complement.
AAAAAAAAAAAGTGGTGATAACTGAAAAAGCAGATAATGGATAAGTACTATAGCGGACCAATTATAGTGAATGCTAAAAATTACTTCTTTACAAACTCATTCTCAGCCCCTTCTGTTCTTTTGATTTATGTGTCATATGACTTTTTAATCTCTAGATTTTTATTTTATTTATTTATTTATTTTAAATACTGCACTAAAAAGCTTACATTTAATGGTTGGGAATAGACTTGGCTTTCTTTCTGTACAAGGCAGATCGTATCTTCCCCAAAGAATTTTTTATGGTAGTTCTTTGCAAAAGATATTGCTTGCCCTCTGTGGATACCTACAACCTAACATGTTCATCCATATTAGTCTTGATGCTATACAAGAAGATTCTCATTAAAGGTACAGGCAGTAACTGTTTGCTTTTTCCTCCAAACGTAGTACCAATGACACAACATATCCAAACTATCTAGCAAAATTATGATATTTTTGTGAAGTTAAAAGAGAAAGAGATGAAGGAAAGATTTTGGTTGAAAGGATGAGTAGTATCTTTCAAAACCTGCTGGAACAAACAACTGTCTTAACCTGTTTTAGTGCAGAACTTACAGAAGCATATAAAGTTAACATCATGTACTAAAATCCAGTACTGAGGTCAAAAGGCTGAGCTACAATCAAGTTTAAAACAGCTGACCATATAAAACAAGGCTCCACATATCTTTGCTAATATGTCTTTCTACACACTAGTTGTAAGAACATCTTACAAAGTTCTAAAGAATTTCTTTTTCCCTTTTAAATACATTTAATTAACAATTCTAAAGAATTTCTTTTTCCCTTTTAAATACATTTAATTAACAAAATTTAAAATTAGAACTTATTGTATAGATATGGTCACAGATATGTCTTCCGGTTTCCTACTAAAAAGAAAGAAAAATATTCCAAGTTAATTAATGGCATGTGTGTTATGTCCTGTGTATTTTACCAAGTTATCTTCTCATATGACCTAGCATATCATGAGGAAAAGTGTTTTCATTCTTATACTTCATTCACCTTCTGACATTAGTAAGAATATCCTTACTGTTCCTTTATGACTATCTGCAACATATCCTCAGACTATAGAATTTAAAATGATTGCAGAAAGAGGAGGCTTCACATCAAGGCTCTCTGGGTCTGTTGTCAATGCCTTCCCATAGTAGATAGACACAAGTTTCTCAAGATCTCACTCCTACAGCACAGTCTGCCCACTGCACCAGCAGTTATTACTGAAGCAGTCCTTACAACTAGGTTAGTGTATTCACAAAACCAGCAGACATCTAGGTGGTCTAAATTTCCCTGCTTGAACAAGGAGGTTGAACCAAATGGCCTCCAAAGGTTCCTTCCATTCTCAACTATTTTCTCATTCTGTGATTCAGAGATCTGTTATGTGAGTATTCACCAGGAGCAAAGGTTTCAGATAAAAACAAAGTTTAAAAGCTATCATTGTTTTCTGTGAAAAATGTCTGTCTGTTTTGTTTGTTTGTTTTTTTAAGGTCACAAGCAATGCCTTTCATGAGAATTCTATGGAAAGGAGGAAAAAAAAAAGAAAAAAAACACTAATATAATTAGAACAAGAAATATTTTATTGAGTAGATGATTTTGTAATGGCCTTTCTATTCTTGAATGGAGTTATAACCCACAATCATCAAAACATTTCCATTAAGAAGAGTAGTAGATTTCAGTGATTTCAGTTACAAGTGAGAAATATCTACAGTTTGTAATGGTCAAAAGTTATGATTATATGTCTGAGCAAATCAGAACTCTTAAAACAAAAACAGAAACAAAACAAAACAAAACAAAAATCTCATTACATCTGGACAAAGTGGGATACATTTTTGACTGAGTTGTTGTGAAGAACACTGCCTCTTTAACATTCTAGGGCAAACTTTCTAATTATTCAGAAGAGTGATATTAACTAGGTAGAGTCCAAGTCATACAAGTTACATGATGTCACTATGGCATTAAAGTTCCCTATCGTGTTCTTGGCATGATTCTGAACTTCTCTGTTCTTTCCTTTTGCAACTTCTCATGAATTATCATGCAGGTATAGGCAGCATCTGATTAAGAAAAAAAAAAAAAAACAGTGTAATCACAGAGTCATTGAGTCACAGTCACAGAGTGGTTAAGGTTGGAAAGAACCTCTGGAGATCATTTAGTCCAATCCCCCTGCTCAAGCAGGGTCACCCAGAACACATTGCACGGGATGGCATCCCGGCAGGTTTTGAATATCTCCAGAGAAGAAGACTCCACAGCATCTCTGGGCAATCTGTTTCAGTGCTCTATCATCCCCACAGTAAACAAATGTTTCCTCATATTCAGATGTAACTTCCTGTGTTTTAGTGTGTGTCCATCCTATCCTATCACCATTATATGCTGTGTAGGCTTTTTTAATGTACATATTGAAATCTAGAGAAAAAGCAAAACCAATTCAGGACAGGGAAGTTGCAGCTAGAGAGAAAACATATCACATACTCATTTGGTGCAATATTCTCTATACACAGTGTAGTACTTATTTATATTTTCAGTGCTGAAAAGATTTAAAGGCCAGTCAGTGCAAAGAAACCCATTTGCTTTATGTCTAAAATATTTTGAATGTTTACAGTTGTACCATGAAAGCAGGTGCATCTGTAATTATATTATGACTCTTTTTCTACCTTCTTAGGATTTATTTTGATGAGTAAAAATTATTATTTCATAATTAAGTAGTGTAGGGGAAACAACAACAAAAATCTTATGAAAATAATTTCTAACATCACAGAGAAATCTCTATATGACAATATTTGAAAAAACTAATTTTCAATACAAATATTCAGTATTTCTTATTCTGCTTGCTTTCTCTCTATTGTGTTACTGAAAGCTTGCAAGTAGTGAGAAAGAGGAAGGAAAAATTAAAATCAATAAACCAGAAATTAATGCATGACTCTTTCACTCTTCCGTTTCTTAGTGAGATCTGATTTCAGAATTAAGAACATTTCTGTCAATTAATTGTTTCATTAGATGTCTTGACCAGCTCTGTCACTTATATAGCCTTATACACTACTTTCCAAAAATATATATAGGACAGGTCCTTTGGTCAAAAAGCTCAAAATCAAGCAAGTAAAGGATGTACAATAGCTGTCCTGCCAGCACTATATTTCACTAATTAGGGAGACCCAAGAATTAGACTACACTGAAGATGGGAGAAGTCAGAAGTAATCACTGGCATTGACTTTGGTAGAGACTCCATCAAAATGCTCTCACTGGGAATCACACATACTACATCACACCAAGGTTTTAAGACTTACATCTGGGTTAATCTTGATATGCAGTATTGCTCTTTGAAGCCATAGGGGCTCTGAAAAGTCAAAAGCACTCTTTGAAAGAGCCATTAGGGCTCTATTAAACAAGAAACTAACAGAGAGAGATGTAATAATAATTTGTTGTTGTTGTTGTTGTGATTTTTTTCTTTCTTTTTATTTTTGGGTGGCTTTTTGTTGTTGTTTTCCCTTGACATCTTTGTTTCAGAATGTTTTCAGGTAACACTATCTAGTAAATACAATATTGAAAAAACATGAAGGAAAGGAAGAAAAAAAAAAAAGCTTCTGACCTTTTTCTAGTATTTAATGCTGTTGCAAATGAAAAAGGTGAACTAGTTCCAGATAACAGTTCCAGAAACTGTTCTCTCATATAAAAGCAGCTTTGGGGGGCGGGGGAGAAGGGGAGGGGGGGAAGGTGAGGGGGGTGGTGTTTGTTTGTTTGTTTTGTTTCAATGAAATAGCTGGGAACTAAGTATTATTTTTTTTCCAAATAAATAGCGGAAACCCTCTTGTAAAGGGGTGTTGTGGGGAACTGGATGGCTTTTAAATACTGTCTGAATAGCTGAATCATTATCTTGGTTGCTAATGGTTGATAAGTCAGTTCTACAATCCTCATAGAAGAAAAACAGAAAAGAAGATAATTCACTTCTGAACCCACCCCTCCTACTTAAACTCTGAAAATAAAGCTGAGTTTTAGAAGTGACGTCTTTCCTGTTCTCTTGTGGGATAGAATAGGAAAGGAGAGGGAGAGAGAAAGACATGCAACAGTCTACAAAAGGCATCTGTCTTTCTCAAATTGTGATTGTAGTGGCCTTGTGTGTTTTAGCCTGGCATTAGCCTATCATCCTGTTTGCTATATGGATTATGCTTTTATAGTACCATGAAGTCTCAGCGTTGCCCCTACTTAATATTATGAGTCTCCTACACCCTTTCACTTCCACTCTCTTTCCTAAAGTGATATACCTGTTTATAACACTAGGATTGTCCTGGTTTCAGTTAGGACAGAGTTAATTTTCCTCCTAGTAGCTGGTAAGGTGCTATGTTTTGGATTAGGATGAGAAGAGCGCTGATAACATGCTGATGTTTTAGTTGTTGTGGAGCAGTGCTTACACCACGCCAAGGACTTTTCAGCTTCTCACTCTGTCCTGCTAGCAAGCAGGCTAGGGATGCAGCAGGAGCTGGGAGGGGAAGGTTACAGAAAGGTTTTCAAATTATTTATATCTCATCAACTCTTTTTCCCATCTTTGTAAATAAGGTCAGTTCTAGACATACTAATTTACAGTCTGAGTCTAAGAACAGAGATTTATTTGTTTTAAATAATCTGAACTCTCTTTCCAGTCAAACAATAGTGTTTATTTTAGGTCTCAATGCCTTTTTCTGCTAACACCGAAAGCACATTTATACAAACCAATGTTTCAAAATAATATGGAGACTACCCTTCAGTGCTGGAGGGAAAGTCCCCCAGTGCTGATGGGAAAGGCCTTCTTTTGGAAATAATCTGATTCCTAAGTGATATGTTTCCCTGAGAACTGATAAGAAATTCCTCCCAATTAATACTTATCACTGCTTTAGATGGCAGTGCAGGGTGAGGGAAAGATAATATCATCTTGGAGCTCGAAACTCCTCATTTTGAGGTTAACCGTGATAAACTCTTAACAAAAAGTTAGTTTTGAGTAAAAGCTGAACTGTTCACTGCTATAAGACATTTTTAATGAGCTAACTGTTCACTGCTATAAGAATTTTGAAATCATAAGTTGAAAAAGAAGTAAAATTTTCACTGCTATGCAAACTTAAACAGAAAATGTCACCATAAATAGCTAGGTTTTAAGCTTCTCTTGGGCTCCAGCTGCCTACAGCTCTGCCCTGCTCGGCCATGGCCCTTGCCCAGACAGGCCCGTGCACTGGCACATGTCCTGGCCCAGCCTCTGCCCAGCCCTGTCCCCAGGCAGGTATATAGTGACAGAGAGCTGGGGCTGCCCAGGTGCCCGTCTGCCTGCTCCTGTGGTAGAGCCTCCTTCCAGGGTGGTAGGACGTGACGGGCCGCCAGGGCACCTGAGCCCTGCCATTGGGAGCCCCTGATGCTACCGGTCCTAAGGAGTCTTAGCCCCTTCCGGGCCTTGGCAGTGAGATATGTATTCCTGCTATGTCCAATATGCAGGATGAATCAATAGAAACTAATAGGAAATTTCAGGTCTTCTTTATATATGATCCAAAGAGGAAAATAGATATTTTTCTTACATTTGTGAGCAACCATACCAGTTGAATAGAAGGAGACAGTTTTAAAGAGAATTGGAATCTCCAGAAAATCTTCCATCCGTCTGAAGAGCCACATGACAGTTAAAAGAGCAAATGTAGGCCTTCCTATTTTTCAATTTTTGTCCCTAGTACATCCCAGAAGTTTTTTCCTTGATTTTAGCTGTCATTTTTGCTGTAATCAGTTCTTTATTTTTATATAAGAACACAGATCATTTTGATGGCATGAAATTTTTTACAGAATAATCCAGTGGGTATTATTTGTGAATAATATCCTATATTCATGACAGTGAAAGATCAGGACTTCACTTATAAACTGATACCCCCAAACCCAAGCAACCAAAAAAAATCATTCTTTGAAAATTTTATTTTCATTCTTTGAAATAGACGAGTCTGAATGTAATGCTTCATGGACACAATGGGTACAACAAAATACCCATTCATATTTTTAACATTCCTAATGAGTAGAATCTTCTGCATTAACCTTTCCCCATCACTGGCTTGAAAAGCTATCTAAACTAGGCCAGGGAAGAAGTACAGAGTTTAGCTTCAAATCTCTGGTGAACTATTTCAAGGAGTGCTAATTATAATGCAATAGTGAGAGCAGGAGCTGCTCATTGCTGCTGAAGCTCAAGTCAGCATTTGTAAATGGTTCACTCTGTCTATCTGCTGTCTATCTGCACTACAAAGATCTCCCTTTTAATGTACTAAAGTCTAACAGATAACAAATGTCTTACTCTTTTCTTACATTAACTGTTAAATGCATGTAGTCCTGTTTGCTTTGTCCACACAGCTAGTTTAAAAGGCACTCCATATTCTCATTATAGCTGCATGAATACCTGATTCATCAACATGAAGGGAAACACAAAAACAAATGTTCCTACAGACACCTAGGAATACTCTATCCCTACAACATCATTAACCAACCACATCATTGGTCTGGTTCAGATTTCTGTCTCCTTTCTTTCTACATCCCTATTTTTATGTCTCTCACATATACTGTTGATTCAAGTTAAAAGACAGATTAAAATTGTTTATTTTATATATGATTTGCTCCCAAGAAATAAAAGATTCATTTAACTTTTAAAGGTATCTGAAAAAATTAACCGTGGAGTCCAAGTTCAATAAGGCTTAGTTAAAAGGAAAACTAATTACTGAAGATTTTATAGTTAATGGCAATAACATCAAAAGTATCATTCTAGAGGAGCTAGAAAGGAAAAAAAAAAAAAAAGGCATGCTGATCTTTAGGCAGTATCGCTCAATGACTAAGTGTTGTTTGATATTCATTAAATGGGGAGGTAGCTTATAATCTTTAACTGATGAATGATTAAACAAACACTGAAGTGGTAGATTAAATTTAGGATGATTGGAAAAACTTTTAACCAGAGGCAAGTCAAATCACTAGAAAGTAAATTGAATGATCTTGGGGAAAAAAATTACTTGAATTGTCATTATATAAGGGATTTCATTAATCTGTTTGTTCTTGGCTTTGTTTTACACATATTATTTTTCTGTCAAAATATGATGTATTAAATAACAGTCATCTGTAAAATATTATGGAATAAAATAATTTAAAGTTTACTCTAGTGTTGCTTTCATTAGCTGCTAGACAGAAATGAACAATCTCTGTTATCTTCTTAAAAGTCATTGGTCACCACAGATACTTTGTGAGTTTCTCTTATATATGTCCCAAGTTACCTGGCAAACATATAGAGTCTTTATGAGAAGGAATGACTGCAGAGTTTTGATTGCCATGGTTATTATGCTTTTAGTACAACATTCTCCTGGGATATAGAAGAAGAGGTCCTTAGTTGCCAAACTTCAATATAGGTTTATGACATGCATCATAACATAATTCATAATGTTGAAGAAGAAAAAAAAATAGGGGGTAGGGGGAGCTATGTGTATGATGGCTGAATGAAAGAAGTTTGAAGGTATACATCCCTTAAAAGTATGAAGAGAAAAGAACTAAGAATAAAATTGAGATTTCAGAAGTTCCTGATTTTGACCTATTTTCATTAAATCCTTTATTTGTAATCTCAATGGGAATAAAAGAAAAACAATATTGAGCACTTAAGAGTACCGTATGGTAAGTGGCATGGAGAAAACAGTCAATGTAGAAAACGTCTGTCTTTTCTAATCAAATATTGAATATTGAATAAAACTGTCTGATTTCAGGTTTAAAACAAGAAAAAGTATGATTTCTTCATACAATAAAAAGTTACATTTATAGCACGGGATGTTGAGGAAGCAAATTCTTTATGACTGGACAAACTCATGGCAGAAAATCCATGACTACTAAACAAAACACCTCTCTCTTCAAACTCTCTCCAGTCATATTCTGGCAGACTGAAAATTAAGAATCAGAGATGATTTGAATTCTCACAGTCAGAAATATGAAGGAACTTCTACTCTCTGTGTCCATAAAATTTAAGTTGATTGAAGACTTAGGGAAAAAAAAAAAAAAAAAAAAGACTTTATCCTATTCTTTTCAAATAATCTATTCTGGAACACAGTAGGTTTTTGTGGCCTCAAAGACTGATCTTTCTATTTATGCTTTAAGAGTATCCATCAGAAAGTAGTTCTGCCCCAGACATGTAATAATAATGTAATTAAAATGGCTAGTGCCCTTGTAATACACATCATGTAATTCACGTTTTAATTTTATGATCGCATATTTTATCTGATACAACCTGGCCAAGAGAATATAATTACACCATCAATACAATTTCCACTTAGGCCTTTGAACTTGCAAGAAGGAGAATGATCTAGATGTGCTCGTATTAGGATACGTATTTAAAATAGCATAGTGAACTAATAGAATCAGATGAACTAAAGAAAGTGCATGTGTTGGGAAGTTTTACTATGCTGATATAACTATAGATAAACGACTAACTTCAGATGTTACTGAAGATGTGCAGTTGTTAAAGGAGTCAAAATTTCATCTGGGATGAATTTTCTGATGAATCAGTTTGGTTTTTTTTTTTTAATTTAAAACATTTCTTCAAAACAAAATCAATTATGAAAATCTTCTGTAGGAGTACAGGCAGCATTGATTCCAAGGTCTTCCTAGTTTCATGCCAACTCATATGCCAAAGAGGAAGAACTAGCCAATTCTGCTAAATAGAAAAGGACTGATCCATGACCCTAAAATCAAGTGTCAAGAACTGATTTTCATCCATGTTCGTTAAATCTAGTCTTGTGTAAAGCAAATTGGCCATGTTTGTACTGCAAAGCACTCTGCCTTGAATCTTCCTTTGGCCCTTTGTGCTATATCTGAGAAAATTATTTATTTTGTGAAAATGTGGGGGGGGGTCTGTGAGTTGCTTGAATGTACAAAGATGTTGAGAGAAATCATGAGTACTGTTCAAGGGTGAAAAAGGCAAGACTGGTGACATTTTCTTGGTATTGCCTTGTGAGATCTGTGTCAGGGCCATGACTGTGTCATTTGGTTCTGCAACTCTTCCCCTCTCCTCAGTTTCTGTCTGCCTGTGCTAAGGACAGCTCTGCAACAGTTCAGCTGAGTAACCTGGGATCAAAGTGCTGGGAAGCTGTCAGAATACAAGCCTTGGAGGCCTGTGTCATTGGTGTTTGCCTTAGCAAACATCAATTCTATCAGTCTCCCTTCATAAAACAGATATTCCAGAGATCTGATTATTTTCATGGCCCTCCACTGGACCTACTCTAAGAGGACTATGTCTCTCTTGTGCTCGGGCCTCAGAGATGGACACAGCACTCCAGATGGGGTCTCATGAGAGCAGAGTAGAGGGAGAGAATCACCTCCCTCCACTTTGACTTCAAGAGGGTTCCCTTGACTTCACGGGCTCCCTCTTCAAGCATGTCAGCGTCCCTCTGGATGGCATCCCTTCCCTTTAGAATACCAGCTGCACTGGTCAGCTCAGTGTTGGCTTGGTGAACTCAGAAATCAACATCTATTTTAAACATCACACCTTTTTAGGTAGTAAAGTAAAAATAACAGTAGTGTAAGTACCAGTAAATTATCACATCCCAGGTACCTTAGTGTCATTAAAAGCCATTCTGTGAGGGATACTGTTTGCAGTAGATGGGAAGTACTTGAAATTTGACAAGGGGAAGTGCTGCCTTTCAACCTTTGCTCAGGCTATAACTTTTTGTAGAATGAACCTACTGTTTACTGCTGGTTCTGAGTCAATATTGTATTCCTCTGTGGTTAATTAGCTGGTTGTAGATGTATACTCCAGGACTAAGCAAGTCTGCAGAAGTAGATGGAGAAAAACCTGTGGCTCTCAAATCTGAAGGCCAAAATGAGGTTCATTCACAATTTTATTATTCTACTGTATCTGTTCGATTTTTTTCACTGTGAATCATGTATGACAGTAGAGGATTTCTCTGTTTAAGAACAACCAGCTATGTGGTATGAAGAATTTTGACCTGTTCATGAAAATTTTAGCACAAATAAATAGTGTCACAGTACCAGTGAGAGGCCAGGAGATACAGGCCATTTCTGGCATAGATTTTTATTATTCATAATTTATTTGTGAAACAATGTTTCCTTCTCAAATAAGAAAAAAACTTTATAGCTGGTTATTTCAGAGGCCCCACAAAAGAATTGTGAAAAACTCCTCAGGTTTCCAGTTTTCCAGAACAATTTTTATTCTATGTGGTGAATGCCTTTTGGTTCAGAATAATGCCAGTGTCAAATATTAGAAGTTCTAGAGTTTAGGAAATTGTTGTTCCGTGCTCTGATAAACTATGCCTAAAAGAAAAAAAAAAAAAAAAAAAAGAAAAAAAGACTATGAGAAACAACTAGTCTTACCACAATTCTCTATAACAACTAATACTTTTGAGTATTTCATTTGACTTTGAAAATTACAGTTTCTCAGGAAGAGATGGGCCATGTATACCAGGATTTCTCTTTATCATGTGATGTGTAAACTTCTCCAGTTCCCCCACAACTGAAACAACTAAAATAATTTATCTCTTAGTTACAAAGTTTCAAACAAAGAGCATAAAAGATGCGGTACAGGGATCTTCTGTATTGTTCTTCTGTGTTCAATTAAACACAGTTTCAAGATCCATTAAATATTTTTCAACCCTATTGATTTCTTGTTCCACCTCATTCCCCCTTCCCCCCTCCTCCCCCCCCCCTTCCTCCCCCCCCAGTAGAGTTGTAGACAATTTCAAAAGTTCTGTATATAAATTGCATTACATTTATAGATTTGCTTCTCTCAATGACTTTTTGTGAAATCCTTTGAAATAGCCTATACAAAACTTAGATTTTAAACCACTGAATATCAAGCCAATATTCACAGGAGACAATGGTAATGTACTCCATAAACATCTTTTTACAGATTTTGCTGCTTTCCTGAGAATGGGACCTTTCACATAAAAATAAATTCTCACACCCTTTGGCTGTGGAAATAGCCTTCATTTCCTAAATCAATAGATTTCTGTCTTGTTCACTCTGCAGTCAAGACAGACCAAGCAATGTAACACCTACAGAGGTGTGAATGTCTTTCATCTGAATAGGATCTTAACTTCAAAGTCAGTCTTTGACTCTTTAAATGCATATGGCTCAATTTTCTGTTTGTTACAAACTGCAGACAGTGACCAAAATCACAGTTTAGCTTCCAGTTATTCTTGTTCCAGCAGCAGTAAACCTCATACAGCTCACTTCCCAATGTACTTGCAGGGAACCACAGGTGGCAGGTCCTGGTACAGTCTTGTCACCTCGATAAGCAGCCAAGGGAGCAGTTTTCTGCACAGCTTGTGCTGCAACTGCAGTATGGCCAATTTGGAAGAGAGAGAGTGAGCTCCTTCCACCTCTGTGCTGTGCAGTTCTGTTGAAGGAATTACAGCCTTGCTAGGTACACAAGACAATTCAACAAATAGATTTCAGTTGGTCAAACCTGTTTTTTTTTTTACACACAGCATCTGTCACACACACAGGATATTATGCAAGCTTACTTAAAACAAATAACAACGTGTATTTTATAGTTTTGCACAGGTGAGTGGATACTGAACCTAACTAAACTGTATGCAAATGAATTTAGCCCTTCATTCTGTACAGTTCTTAATCACAGCCATTATTATAAGCATATTTTCAGTGTTTGAGACTCACTGACCTCTCATGGAAAGAATTGACAAGCACTCAATACCAGGAAACAACCTGCCCCTCATGAATTATAATGATAAACATCCTCCACTCTACCATGGTGGAAACATTGATCAAAATATTTTTGCTTATGTTTCACACTTAAGATAAACATCATTTGTATTGGTTTTCCTGTAAAAGAAGAGAGGCTATATTGACAGACATGTGAGTGTCTAATATTATTGGAAGACATTTTTGAAAGTATACTATGCACTTAAGATTTTTAATGTAAAAATGCTTGAGACAAAACTAAGTGTAGTATTAAAACTGTAAGGTAAGTATCTGAGAACACTGTAAAATACAATAAAGCTGAAGTTGTCACCTGGATTACAAGTGATGCAGATAAGTATCTGAACTGTGATGCAACACCTCAAAATTTAGCTTATGCTTATTCTGTATGAGTGCTTAGGTCCCCTTTATTCCCATTTTCCAGGACTGTTCACATCTTGTGGATCTTAAATTCTTCAGGCATCACAGATTAACCTATAGTTCCCTTAACAAGTGACCCAGGCAGATACAGGGGAGTGCACCCCACTCAGAAGAAAGGCATTTACCTCCACATTGCCATCCACATAAGTCAGTTTTAATAAAGCCTGTCAGAGATGTCTGAGAGGTTAGATGTTGTTAAATATTTCCCATACAGGATGTGGGAAATATGAGCACAGTTTTGTTCAGCCTCACGAGCACGTAATCCCGAAGGACCACCGGTCTGTGGACTATTCTTAGAAAAGTTGTCAAGAGTGATCTTTTGGTCAGGATAGACATTTTTGTAACTATGAAACGTGCTATGTGCTTTTCAACTTTTTCAGATTTTACATAGCAAAAGCAGTATAAAGCAATGTAAAGAAACCTTAGAGTAGGACTACAACTTTTTTTTTTTTTTTTAAATGTGTGGCTTAAATAAAAGTCCATATTTCTCATATCATATTTTTGGGTGGTTTCTTAACATCACTACCAAGCAGTCTAAGAAAGTCCTCAAAGGATAACACCTACTAACTAAACTCATTAGCTTGATTAGCCATGGTTACAAGCCATTTCAAGAAATAGTCCTTGCATAGAGAATGTAGAGATTAGGAGAACAAGGTTGTAGGCGAACAAAGTTGTATGAATACAAACTGATACTCACAGAATATAGGCATAAATCTTCATCAAAAAAATAAATTCTCCAAAATTTTGTGCCTGTGAATTAACCATGGTGGCAGAAAAAGCATTCTTCCAATTAACGATCTGAACAGATTGAGACTTTGCATATGTAAAACTTAGTATCAAATATTGTGTCCCATGATAGTAACAGAAATCACCTTCACATAAAATTATGCTTTCAACTATATGAAGGTATTTTTTGTTTCAAGTACTTCATTGTAGATGCCTGCTTTTTTTTTTTTTTTTTTTCTGAAAAATAGCTTTTGCTACTGTGGTGGGTTGACTGGAGCTGACTGGCAGATGCTCTCTCATTCCCCCTCCTCAACAGGAGGGGAGGAGAGAATAGGATGAAAAAGCTCATGGGTTGAGACAAAGACAGGGAGGTCACATACGAGTTACCATAATGGGCAAAAGAGGCTCAGCTTGGGGAAAAATAATTGAATTGAATTGAATTGAATTTATTGCCAGTTAAATGTAGAGTAGGTTGGCAAAAAAAAAAAAAAAAAAAAAAAAGATAAAACTAAGAACATCTTCCCTCCACACCCCTTCTTCCCCTTCCCAGGCTCAGCTTGATGAGCCCATCATTTATCATTGCCAGCTCCTCTGCCTCCTCCCACAATAAGGGGTGTGGAGAGGTGTCAGTCCATAGCTGCTCCTCTCTGCTGCTCCTTCCTCCCCACTTCCCCTTACTCCAGCATGGGCTCCTCTCCATGAGCCACGGTTGCTGCCAGCATCATGATCCTGCACATGCCCTCCATGAGCTGCAGCTTCCTTCAGGGTACATCAACCTGCACTGGTATGGGGTCTTCCACAGGGTGCCGGGGGACAGCCTGCTTCACCAGGGGCCTCTCCACAGGCCACAGGGGAACTTCTGCTCTGGCACCTGGAGCACCTCCTGCCCTCCTTCTGCACTGAGCTTGGTGTCTGCAGGGCTGGTTCTCTCACTTTGCTTCCCTGCACACCTCTCTCTCACACATTGCCACACTGTTTTTTTGCCCTTTCTCAAATGGGTTTCCCCTAAGTGCCCCAGGGTGGCTGCCAGGCCCAGCTGGGCCCTGCAATGGGGTCACTGGAGCCATCTGGAACCAGCTATGTCCTGCACAGGGCAGCTCCAGCCTCACCTCACAGAGGCACTACCCTGCTGCCAACACCTGGGCATCTGCACTCCATACAGTTACGAAAGCATCTGATGCCTCCTTCTTGAAAAACAGAAGATAGTTTCTAATGAACATTTTTACTTCTTCAGTAAAAAAAAAAAAAAAAAAAAAATCCCCCCAAAAAGTGAGTTGTTTTCACACTACAGTAAAACTGTAAAACTTTTCTCCTTCCTTTCATTCTAATGCTCCCAAGATTTTTTTTTTTTTTACCATTTGTGAAAATAAAAAGCAGATATGTCTATGTCAGTGATTAAAATAACCATAAAATTATGACTTTAAAATCCTATGCATTCTATTCTGTATTCTGCAAATGTTTCTAATTAGCTTGCTGGCTAAAGCGATAAGGTATTTATTAACAAAAGATAGGATTTTCTGCTGCTTTGTTTTCCTATTTTTGAAGTCAAATTCTTTGGAACAGTGACAGACATAAATAGATGTAGGGCATAATCATAAGCACAAATATCATAGTCATTGGAATACGTGGATGTCAAAATGTATATGAATTTTAATAAAATTCACAGAAGAAAAAGCCATTAGATGTGGTTATATGGAAGGATGCCACCTCTGATTTTATCTGCAGACATCATAATTCTAATAGCACATAACATTTTTTTTTTTCCTCTCAGCACAAGAATAATTAATAGATTAGGACTAAATAGAAAATGAAGAGTACCTCGTGGTCTCTTTATTCCTGTAACACCTATAACTCCAAAAGTAAGCCATCTTTATAAGACTTAGCTCAGGTACACAGTGTTTTGCCATCTGTGTAATTAATACAACTAATTTCAATTAGAGAACGGCCACAAAAATAACTCCATTCTCAGGAATGGGAAGGAGGAAGAGCAAAGCATAAGGAACAGACAAGCAGAGACTAATGAAAACTGAAATTTAGAAATGGGAAGTTATTCACCCATATATCTCCTCCTATGCCAAGTGCTGTATTTCAGACTGGTTTTTAAGGTGAAGAGCTGCAGTAGTTGACCTTGAAAACCTGAAGAAAAGTAACATCAGTTTTCCCTTCAACCAGTGCCAGATAGGATTAGTTCCTAATTGCAGATAAAGTGAGGATGTTCTCTTGGCTGCAATATTTGCAGTGAGCCATTTATTTGGGAAGAGATTATATTATTTGTTCTGTGTTTAGTGCTTCTCAAAGAGTGTACAGAAGAACTGTAGTCTATAAATAAAGCCACTTCAGTAACAACATGGCTAATTAATAGCAATCCATTTTGTCATTTATACTATATAAAATTAAACTTTTCTTTCATGAGCCAGATGCCCTGTTCTGTAATCACTCAGAGCAAAAGGGTTTTACACTTTTAAACTTCAATGCCTAAGTTCCAGATGATCACCCTTGTATGACTTCAACATCTGTGCACTCCAACTGGTTTCAAATGCCTTTTTAAAAATGTTGTGGATTTTGTTGTTGTTGTTAATGTTGTTGTTTCTTAACTGTAGTTATTTGATTGGAGTTGTTGAGGAAATTTAGCAGCAAGCTTATGCTGCTAGTTTTAGTTCCACTTTACATTAAAAGTAGCCTCCTTGTTCATTCAAGCAAACCTGCACCACTAGATTGATTATAAATTGGATTCATGACAGTAGTTGCTGTTTTACTGGCAATGTAGAAGAGCTAGAAAGGCACAAAGGGCAAGATTTACAAAGTGGACTTAGATGTGTAGTTGTCTTGTTAGCTGCCAGTGGCAATCACAAAATCCAACTTATCTGCCACCAACAGTCCTAAATATCTGTTCAAGCAGCAAATGACTGAACAGATTTTATGCTTAATATACAGTGAAGTTTGAGAGTGATTTACAAAACAGCCATTCTTATTATTTCACTTACCTACACACTCTGATTCAGTAGGCATGCTCAGAGTTTCTGACTGCATAAGTGTGGTGGTTTTTACCTTGCTGGGTAGCTGAACTCCACCACAACCACTCTCTCACTCCTCCTCTTTAGGAGAAGAGGAGAAGAAGTATGCTGGAAAGAAAAAAAAAAAAAAACTCATGGTTTGAGATAAGAGTAATTTAATTAAATGCAAAAGGAAGAAGGAGAAAAAAAAAACACACACACACACAAAAAGCCACATGGAAGCATGGAGACAGAGAAAATAAGTTACTCTCTACTTCCCATCAACGACCGATGTTTGACCATGTCCCAGGAAGCAGGGCCTCAATATGCATAGCAGTTGTTTGGGAGGACAGACATCTTCATAACGAGAGCCCCCCTCTCCTTCCCCTTTTCCACCTTTTACTGCTGAGTGTGACATCATAGAGCATGGAATATCCCTTAGGTTTGTTTAGGTCAGCTTCTCTGGTGATGTCCCCTCCCCACCTCTTGCCCACCCCCAGCCTGCTGGCGCTTGGGAGGTTGGAGGGAGTTCTGATGCTGTGCCAGCACTGCTCAGCAATAGACACAACACTGGTGTGACACCAGTGCTGTTCTAGCTACAAGTGCACAGCGCTGTATGTGCTGCTGCAGGGAAAGTTAACTCCATCCCAGCCAGACCCAGCACAATGAGTAATGCCAAGAAACTATGTCTCAGTAAGTAATTAGGAACTGTATATGAAATATGGAAGATCAGATGAAATTCCTTTAATCTTGAGTAAGAATTTGTTCAGTTTCCTCCTCAACCTTCCTTGTAGGTAAGGTAGCATAGGCAGCAAGTTATTTCTTCCTACTCTGGTCTGCTTCACGTATGTTAAAACACTTGTTTCACTAGAAAATAACGACGACTCCATGGACATATGTGTAGAATGATCACCAGAGCTCTAGTTCCTCATTAACATCCTCATCACTGCAGAGAAGTTTAACAAGAGAGACTTTCCCACACTATAATATGACTCAAAGAGACACCTAGAGTCAACTAATGCATGAAAGCATGCTTCACACAGCTGAAATTAAGATTAAGATTAATAGACTATGGGAAAACAAATGTTATTTAGGAAAAACATCTGGCACAACTATCTAGTGTCCAAAGAAGGAATACTGTTATGCAGCCAGAAAGACTTCTCTCTCAGCTACACACCTAGTTACCAGAGTAATAAGACTTTGTCCATGGTGTTTCTTAGTAGTCAGTTTAGTTGACTCCCTAGGGTGTTTACTGATTTACTTGAGTGTCATATCTAGGTCTCTGCCTCATAAAGCACGTATACCTACGCATTTACGGACCTTGTACTTGTATTCTTATAGATATATCATCAGGGCCCTGAGAGTGCTACCAGGCCCCACTGCCCCTGCCCAGCCTCTTCTGATCCCCTCCCTCTTCCCACAGGACCAAAAGCTGTTACAGCCCAGTCCTGGACTGTCAGTCCCTGCCTCAACTGTGTGCCTGGCATGGTGGTCTCCAGCCCTGTCTATAACCCTGCCTCCTGGAAGGACCTTGGCTCTACTCAGCAGGTAGCTTATCTCCTGGATGGACCCTCAGACAGACACCTCCTTTTGTCCCAAGCTCGAGTCCAAGGCTGCCCCAAGCCCTAGCTCATCACTTGCCATGCCTGGAACTGTTGAGGGTCTCATCGTCAGCACTGCCCACCCTGTGCAGGCCCTGGGAGGCTGTCCTCTCAGAGAGGGCAGAGCTGTGATGGGGTCACCCCCGGTTGGCTTATATAGTCCACGAGCTTAATTCACAGTTTTGTATTTGACTAAGTACATGAGCATGATATTGTGGTAGTAACCTAAGACTAAATTCCTGCTGGAAGTATAGATCCAGCTGCCTCCTGAGTAGTAAGTCTAACAAAGTTCTTTAGAGAGGTCAAAACAAACCCAAGTGAACCCAAGCTTGGGGATAGAGAGTAACTGGAAGCAGTTGTTTGATCTCCAAATGAGATTGGAGAATAGCTTATGGGAACAATTCACCTATAGAGAGTATGTCTACAAACCCTCATGTGGAAGAAAAGTAAGCAGAAGACTTAGTCTTGAACCGACAGAGAAAAGCTTGGTCTTCAAAGGGGATTTTTTGCATATTTCTGAAACATATTTCTAAAAGGTAGAAAGTTATAGGCTACTCTTAGAGTATATGGAAAAGTGTCTGTTATAATCCCTTACTTCTTAGGTATCTAAGTGTGAAACCAAAAGTTTTAAAGAAATCACTGACAACCAAAATTATCTTTCCAACCTTTTTTCACTGTAAAGAGCATTTTTGCACAAAATTTGTATAAACATTAATTTTGAACTCTATTTTGAATGTGGAGCTACATATCCATGGCCTGGGTTTCAGGGATTATGAGCCCTGTGCTAACATCAAGAACCATAGAGCCACAATGAGTTTCCTTTTCTTTGGATAGCTGTCACTGAAGCTTAGCAGCCAATTTGGAAAACATCTTGCTTTTTGTTTGGTTGGTTTTGAGTTATGTCATGTATGACATTAAAAGAGCTCTCTTGACATAATAAATTGTTTTGACCATTTTGACCTACTGCATATATATTTCATGAATGGTGCAGTCTTTACAATAAAGGCAGAACTGACTGTTAGACAGCAGCTGCTTCCTCTATAAAGTATTTGTTTGTCCCTTGAATAAATGATTTAAATCAAGATATTCACTGAATGACGCAACAACAATCTCACAAACTCCGTAGCAATCTCACTCAAATGACTGGAAGTATCAGAAAACACCTAGATAGAAAAATATTACCTGTGGGCTACAGTTTCAGATGTACTCAGGTATATGCCCAAGTATCAAGTTTCTACTGCACTGCCTGTAATTAGTGCCACCTGCTTCTGCTTAGAGTCATGTTTCTGCTGGCAGACATGCAAAGTCAGTGCTGCATTCAGCATCAATAAGCTGCTCAGTGATCAGCTCAACATGAAGCATAGAGGATCCTCCAAAGCACTTTTGCTGGAGTGACCTAAATCAATAGCAGGTATTGAATACATCTCAAGACAGAGCCATCCTAAAGGACTGCTGAACAGCCAATTGGGTTACCACAGAAAAAGTTAAATATCTAAAATAGTCTATGTACTGTTTTGGAGCTTAGAAGGAAACACAGCCATATAATTGTAAAAACAAGGAAAGATTCCTGCCTAACAGGAGCTAGACATGTAGCACTGTCTGCAGGAGACCCACAGCAAAACAACCCAAAACTCCCTCATCTGCACTCGCAGAATGGAGGGGGACCAATAGCACCAGAGAGTGGAAGCTGGCAACAGCAAGGACCACCAGGAGGAAGAGTTTTCCCCCAAAGCCTGAGGTACCCTTACAGAACCGCTTCACCCCTCTACTGACTGAAAAGAAAAGACCTGTTGCAGGGGGAGTGGGGCTGAGTAAGACAGTTGTGCTCCCTGCACGACAACCAGTCCAAATAAGAAAAGGGAATGGGTGATAGTGGTAGGTGACTCGCTTCTGAGAGGTATGGAGGCACCTATCTACTGACCTGATCCACTCCCAAGAGAAGTTTGCTGCTTACTGGAAGGCCCACATCAGGGATGTCATGAAGAGACTACAAAGCTTTGTAAAGTCTAACGACTATTATCCACAGCTGTTGTTTCACATAATGCAGCCAGGAGCAGTCTGAGGAATATCAAGAGATATTACAGAGCCCTGGGAGCAGCAGTAAAAGACTCAGGAGTGCAGGTAGTTTTTTTCATCAGTCCTCCCAGTCAAAGGGAAGGGGATTGAAAGTGTCAAGCAGGGGTTCAGCTACTTACACCACGGTACTTGCTTTGAGAAACCTGGTCCACTGGGGACTGCTAGGGTCCTTCTGCCAGAGAAGGGGAAGAGCATCTTTGGTCATAGGCTTGCCAAGCTGGTAAAGAGGGCTTTAAACTAGAGTTGCCAGGGAAGGGGAACTTCAACCCATCTTGTTCATCCCAGTTTGATGCCAGTGTCAGTGATGGATGCCTAGAGCCTGAAGAAAGGTCATGGGTCAGCAGGAGAGTTCTACAATACCAAGGGTAAGGTAAGGTGGGCCAGGGCAATCCCTAGCACAAATACTAGCTGGGCAGAGAATGGACTGAGAGCAGCCCTGATGAGAAAGATTTGGGGATGTCACTTGATGAGAAGCTCAATATGAGCCAGCAATGTGTGTTTGCAGATCAGAAACCAACTGTATCCTGGGCTGCTGTATTGGGTCTACGTGGCAAGGTTTTGGTAGTGGGGGGCTGCAGGGGTGGCCTCTGTGAGAAGAATCCAGGAGCTGTCCCGTGTTTGATAAGGGCCAGTTTCAGCCAGCTCCAAAAGGTCCTGAAACTGCCCAGAGCCAGGCCAGTAAGTGACGTTGTTTGTGCCTCTGTGAGAGCAGAGTTAAGAAAGGGAAAAAAACTTCTGCACAACAGCATCTGGGAGACTGAGGAGTGAGAAACAGCCTTGCAGATACCAAGGTCAGTGCAGAAGGAGGGCAGGAGGTGGTTCAGGTGCTGGAGCAGAATTTCCCCTGTGGCCTGTGGAGAGGACCATGGTGAAGCAGTTTTTCCCCCTGCAGCCCATGGAGTATCAGGGCACCTCTCCTGTGAAGACAGGCTGACGGAGTTGGGGTTGTTCAGCCTGAGGAAGAGAAGGCTCCAGGGAGACCTCAGAGCGGCTTTCCAGTACCTAAAGGGGGCCTACAAGAAAGCAGGAGAGGGACTCTTTATCAGGGAATCTAGTGGTGGGACAAAGGGGTAATGGCTTTAAACTAAAAGAGGGTAGATTTAGATTAGATATAACGAAGAAATTCTTTACTCTGAGGGTGGTGAGGCCCTGGATCAGGCAGCCCAGGGAAGCTGTGAATACCCCATTCCTGGAAGTGTTCAAGGCCAGGTTGGATGGGGCTTTGAGCAACCTGGTCTAGAGGAAGGTGTTCCTGCCCATGTCAGGGGGGCTGGAATTGTATGATCTTTAAGGTCCCTTCCAATTGAAACCATTCTATGATTCTGTGGTTCTGTGCTATGAAAGGTCTGTTCTTTCCTGCAGCTCAGCACTGCCTTGCCTAAGGCAGGTCCCTCTTCAGTCATCTTCTGAAAAGTCTTGGCTACAATATGTACCTTGCAGCAGCAAGGCACTCAGGAACTGGGCATTGGAAAGCCAAAATGCCTTTAAAGACCTGGACTGACAATATTATTTCCCTTAAATTTCTTGCTTTCTTCAGATATGCAGTTCAGTGTATTCTGGATTTCATCTGGGAGCATAGGAAATTTCCATGTCCTTTGAAGTATCTGATGTCTGATACCTTTGATACAAATGCCCTAAAATGTTTCATAAATACACTTGATGACTTCCATTATGACTTCCATTTGTCATAAATTGCACTCAGCTTGACAAATGGAATAGCTGCTTATTCAAAATGTTTTAAAAGTCACTATCATTCTACTTGGTTTTGCAATTAAGACACGTATACAGATCTTTTGTTTCAAAGCTATTCCCTTACTACTCAAATATGAAACTTTTTAATGTATATTCTGATATTAAACCATACTCCTGGACATTGTGTCCTTCTAGTTAGGTAAAGGGAACAGAGTGGTCATTTTTCATATGTATTGCTATTTGTTTGAAGATCTCCTGGAAGTTTCCAGGCAATAAAGAAACCAATGAGCCTTATTTTCTGACAGATCCACAGGTTTAGGGGCTTTGCTTTTTTAAAAGAAAGGCTTGTCCTTTGATTTAAAAAAAAAAATATATATATAATCATACTTTTTTTCTACTCTATTCTGAATACTGATTCCAATATATGCGATGAAGAATTCAGATGGGACAGAAACTCGCAAATTGCTAAAATGTTTCATTTAAACCTTGTATTTTAACAGAGCACTCCTTAAAGATATTCAGGAACTGCTGGCCAACCTATAGCTACACCATATTATGAACCATTGTAGAAGGCAGGGAAAGGTTTAGGAGTTGCTATACACTAATAAAGTCATGGGATGCACAAGTTTCCAGAAAGGATATGGACCAGAAAGAAATGCTGGTCTCCAAGGAAGTCTTAAAATAGTCTTAAGTTACCAGATGTCCTCCATGAATCCTGGATGTTTAAAACTCCTCTAGGAGTCTATTTTGTTTGGTTGTTTGTTTTTTAAACTGTGAACCGGTTCAATTACTGTGAAGAAAGCCCTTGGGTTGCTAACTATCTGATAATGATACTACCTACCTGATAGGTCATTCTTTGTTTCTGGGCTTTTTATCCCATCCTCAGTGTATGGTATGGTGAGATAATTATCTCTGTTAAAAATTATTTGCAGTATTGACAATCACAAATTGAGAAACAGTTTGCCTCAAAACTGGATGCAAATATATTAGTTTAAAGAGACAGAAAATACCAAAAGAGGGAGTGGAGGAGTGGCAAATTTGACCAGGCACCATTCAGTTGTTAATGCTGTATTAAATAGCACTCTCAGGTATTAAATTCTGGCAACCAAAGTGTGTATGTGTAAGTTAATTGTGATCTTTAATGTGAACAAATATAAACTAGACAAGGCCTAAGTTCAAAAATAGATCATTGATATCTATCTTGAGCTGGCAGAAAATGGCATCTGTAAATCTTGTATTTCAGTTGACTTAGCATGATACCTTTCTTAGTATCAAAATAAAATGAGCTTTGTGTGCTACTTGGCTTTTTAGGCATTTGGACATTTTTTTCCCCTGGTTTTATTTTGTCCCCAGAAAAAAAAAAATAATAATAATATTGTGTCTGTGAGTGTCTCCATATGAATTAAGTCAGACTGAAAGAACAAATCAAGGACTTTGAAACAGCAGCAGTCTCTCCTGAAAATGACAGGACCTGGGGACATATAACTCTCTAAAGACATACAGTCATCTTTAAGCACTGCACAAAATTCTTTGATGATTGTTCACTGCAGTTATATACTTGATATGATGACTAAAAGGAATGATTTGGTGAATGGAAGAATAGACTTGCTAAATAGAATGATAATGTCAGAAAATCATAAATTCTAAGACAGAACATCTAAAATTGACTAGAAAGTTATTTGGCATGCTTCCTAGTACCATAGGATATATTAAGGAAATTAAAACAGAGAGGGTAATTCATAAAATAGGGTGGGAATTTAAAACAAAAATCACTGAATGGTTTGGATGCTTGATAGTGTGAAATCAACATAAATTATTTAAACACAGGAACTGCACCAAACCTTTCAAATTTAGGGGTCTGTTGTGGGTGTTTCCAGAGCATTAAATAAAACTTTACCTTCTCAATAAATTGAAATATTACTAGAGCTGCATTTATTATCTGTATGTTTTCACTTCCACGTGATTATACTCTTTAAAGCAAAATAACAAACAGGACAATTTGCTGTGTCAAGACAATGAAGTCTTAATGTCCAATTTTTTATTTATTTATTTATTTATTTATTGGTGTAAGGTATAGCAATCTTTACTAATGTTAATAGCCAGCTTAGAGGCTTAAAATAAGCATGCACCCTAAGGATATGCATTAAAGAGCAAACTCATGCATTTTTTACCCTGAAGAAAGTACTAGGTTTGTGGGTCACTGATTCAGTGAAACTGAGATAGAAGCAGATGACCTGAACATCAACTCTTGCAATAGTTAGAGAGTGAGGTTAAAGGGGACCTCTACAACACTATTATATACAAAATGATTTAAGAAAATTCTGCTTCCTGAAGCTGTTGGCATTCAATGACTCTCCCATACCAGGGCATTCTTCCTTCCTGAAAAGCTGGAGTTTTAGTCTCTAGGAATGGCTCAGACCTACTTCTTTTTTTTTTTTTTTTTTTAAAATTACTTCTGCCTGAAGGCTGGTTAAAAAGTCTAACAAGAGGGAACAACTTCCACATTGCTGCCAAAAATATTAATTGACTATTTATGGCTGAAGTGAGCAATGGGGCCTTCATGTCCCGGGCGTGCTTCCCACAGCACTCTGCTGTTTCTGGGGGCAAGAGCAGTGTTTTATTCACAAGTGTTTCCAGACTTCTTCAGGTTCCAGTGAGGATAAAGTTAAAAGCATTTCTTTTTGCCCCCTTTCCACTTGGGAAATTGACATTTCTTCCTTTGTCCATTAACTTCTTCAAGTTTCTGAAAATATGACCACAAGCTCTCCTCCCATTCCCTTATGGCCTCACATCATATGTGAGAAAAGATGTTGGTGGCCTTGGGAGATATTCCTTCCTTAATAACTCTGCTGCAGGGGCAGAAAGGTAACAAATAAAATGCAGATCTAGCCATAACTGTTTTAGGTTCCTAGAGCCTCTAAATCAAGACACATAATGATCTGGGCAATGCTTTTTAAGTAAAATGAAAATTGGCCACTTACTCATTATTATCTTCAGTTCTTCAGAGGGGAAAAATGGCAGGAAAATGAGTGAAACAAAACCTTGCTGTCTTTTTCTGATCACGGCATCATGATACCAGGAGTGCTAATTTACCTTCTCACAGTAAAAAAAAAAAAAAAAAAAAAAAAAAAGGTTCAGGTAGCATTTCAGAAGTCCTCATCTCAGAAGATCTCTCTGAAGAACTGCTAGAACTGAGAATCGTAAGTCCTGGAGTACAGTCATCAGGTAATTAGTTATTGACAGAGCTTTTTACACTGGAAAAGGTGAAACTCTGATGGTTATGAAGAATTGAAGGAATAGTCTTGGATAACTATAAAATAAAAGAGAAAAAAAAATAATAATAAAAACTAAATAGTTCATTCTGGTAGTTCCAAAACACTGTTTTTCATTTGTGTAGAAATGAAATGACTTTGATGAATAGAAGCATCCCTAAGAAATCTAATTAGGCAATCTAGTCTCATCTTTCCTCCTCACCTAATTCAGAACAAGTCTTTTGACCAATTTTTCTCCTTGTCTCAATGATTTCTTTTAGTATTAGTCTGTTAACTATTTTATATGAAGTAAACCAGTTTCAAAGTAAGATATGCAAAGAATTCAGTATCTCTTGCAGCCCAACTGGTAATTGCTGCAAGGAAGCAGAAGGCTTGAGAAACTGAGGCAGAAATGTCGGATTTGTACTGTCTTCAATATCCCATTTTAATAAGGTAACTATTTGGTTGAAATTGGAAAGAGAAATCAGCTCCATATTTCTAGACTAGCGTGGGATCTATACCATTAAAACTTAGATCTAAACTTTTGATGGTGCTAGAAACGCCTGAAAAAAATAAATGAGACGTACAACATTACCTTTAAAATTAGCTGATGATCAAGAAACAAAGTTTGCAGTCAACCTGAATTGGCCCTTTTTTCTCTTTCATTCTCATTAAGACTTTCTGAAAAATTTACCACAAATGTAACTTATATCACCAGAGTCACCATTCTTGTTTCATAGAGAAAAAAAAAATAAAATCCATTATTTTCCTTTAAACGTTTGACATATTTTAAATCTGACATTTTTAGATCAATTTTATTAAATATTGATATCCTTTTAATTTGTTTTACCATTGGAAAGTTCAAACCAATAGGCCTTATATTTGGACTAGAAAATAGTGAATCTTATGGTCCTTCTCAGTTTCTTTAAGTAGTGAATTCCATTATTTTATTCTAAGCTCCAAAATTATGATGACTCACTGTCTTTCTCATGTGGTTAGGTAGTTAAATTCTGAAGGTCAGAGTAACCCAGGCCTTGCTCAGTCAGAGGCTGGAAAACACTAGATGAAACATTAAATGTGACTCAGTGTTCCTTCTATCAGGAGTTAGTGCCAAGAGCAAAACGGTGGGTGTAGGTACTTACTGTGTTCAGGCTTCAGTAATCTTCATCATGATAATTAATTCATGAGCTAAGGAAGGTATATATGATTAAGGTCATTTCATCACCAAACAACCAGTGAAAAGTCTCTTAGTTCTGGTGTTTGAGTATAGGTTGCTATTTATAACTCTAGGTTCAGAGGGGGTCCTAGAAACTAAAGGCTGTTTTGATGATTTGTGCAACATGTCTTCAGATGAAGAAGCAAATATGATGGAAAGCTCCCTAGGGGCTTTATTCTGCCTGCAGGCCTAACCTCTGTCTTACCTGGATTTAGTTTCAATTAACTCTTCGTCAGCTATGTGCTGATCTCAGTCAGGCACCAGACCAATCAGCAGCCTTCATAATCTCTGACAAATAAACCAGTCTTTCTTTCATATTTGGTTGCTAATGGTGAATATCCTGATTCAGCATTATTTTGCATTTTTGCAGTTATTTATGTTCCATCTCAGTGTCTATGGAAAGGTGCTTTCTCTAATTTGAACATATTTGCTTTTTTTTGTTGTTTGTTTGTTTTCCAGTCACAGTGAATGGATCTCTAGACATTTGATTTATATGTTTTTATGGTCTACATTGGTTTACTTTCTGCCTTTCTTTAGGTTCGCTAGGCAACTTCTAAATCAGTGTATCCCCAAGACATGTAAATCATTTATTACCTGTACAGTCAGCAACTAAATCTATATTTATTATTGTAAAAAGATTTGTCCCAGGTGACTAACTTAAATGCAATCATAAAAAAGTGTTTATCCAGAACAAGGTACTTCTTAGAGTTTATTTGAAACCTGCCTGGAGCGGACCTGACACAAGGAAGTTCTTTAAATGTTTCCTCTAGCCATGAACTGATATTAAAATACATTTCATTTATTATCATCTGAAAGCCAGATTCTGCTTTACTATTGTATGGTTGTTTGGTATGTCAGAAACTGTGATAAAAGGTACTGGCTAGGTAGAAGCTATCTGCCAAGTTATTCAGCATCTTATTCAAGAGTGTGATGATGAGACAGACAAAAAAAAAAAAAATAAAGCCTATTATTCTGATAAGGAGGGCTTCTAAGGGCACCTTGGTGATCCAGACTTATTCCCATTGCTTAATGGAGTGGAGCTTAATGGAGAACCTAAAAAGGTATTCATAGCGAAGGAGAGAGTTATATCTCAGAAATTACCTCAGAAGTCCTTGAATACACCGTAGGAATATCCTAAAAAAACTAAGTGGTATCCAGTTTCTCCTTACATATCAAGTATGATCCAGGGAAGTTTTTGAGCTAGTTGCAGAGGCCTATCATACAGAAGTCAGTCCTTAGAAAAGTCAGAATAGAAGACGGAAATAACATCTCTCCATCCAACACCTTATTTTAGTATGTAGTCTAAGGTATTTCTTCCCTCCAAACAATATGTCCTTTTCTCTATACTCATTGTATAAGTCAACTTATTACTATCATAGTACACTACATTGTACTATCAAACTAGTATTGCAATAATTGCAATTATTATATATAAATAATTGCATATATATAAATAATTGCAATAATTGCAAAAATGCTAATGAATTCCAAGTGTATTTGTTATGGCTGGAAATAAAAATTTTCTCCTCCTTAGGTATTGCAGAAGAAAAGATTGTGAACTAAGTTCTTTGTTGGCTTTTAACATAATAGTGAGGATATAAGGAAAACCTATAGCAAGCACTGAATTTTATGGATTGTCTCAGAATTCATGCAGACCAGGTGACACCTTGGATGCCTGGAGAAGGTGCCTTGAGGAGGATCCCCACTGATATCCTATTAAACAGTCATTTTCTAAGTAGCCTATAATGATTTAATGCACTTCTATTTTAAGGGGAAAGAAAGAATCAGTAAAGCTTCAAGTTGTATGTTCCTTGTTACAATTATAGTGTTCTCATAAGCAAGGAGGAAAAAATAAAATTAAATAAAAACAAGGATTCTATTACTAAAAGTTGCAGAGCAGAAACTAGCTACTGAAGAACTATGGATATAGTTTCTTTTCTAGACTTGGTAGTGTTCAGTATTTTCATTAATTATCAGGACAGTGGAACAAAGTGATGACAAAATGTTAAAGTGACATTGATCAGGCAGGGAACTCAGGCCCTTTGGAAGACAACCTCAGAATGCAAAATTATCTCTGCAGTTTTCCACGATCACCAGTTGTAAAGTCCTGACATTAATGGTAACACAAAATGGACAGAACTTAGTAGGCAGCCAAGCAAACAAGAGCAAGATTGCACCAAGAGGTAGCTCACGAGCACTAGTTGCAATTGAAAGGCCTCTGCTGGGTATTAGACGTTCATTTCACAACAACACTTAGGAAAAATTTAGAGTAGTTAGAAAGAATTGAAATGAGACAATCAAAATCATAAAAAAAAAAATAGAAAATTCAGATGTGAGGACAGGTTAAAGGTATTTTGCCTTTGATTAGTTTAGAGAAGACAGCAATTGAATCTTCCAATATAAAAGGTTGCTATTAATGAGTGATCAATAGTTTTTTATGTCCCCTGAGTGCCGCACATTAAGTATTCAACTTAATTTCCAGCAATGGAAATTTTGAATAGATCAGAAAACACACTTCTAACTATAAGGATAGTTAAAAGTCAGAACAGTCTGTTTAATGGGCTGCAGAAACAGTATAATTTCAAGCTTTAAAAGAAGACATACCAGCTTCTGTCAGAAACAGTCTGGCTGTATTTTTGTTGTCTCAAAAAAAAAAGGTCTTTTTTTTTTTTTTTGTTCTCCATCCCTTTGTTTTAACATTTTTAGAAGATTTGTACTTAGCAGGTAACATTTGCTTTTATGTTTAAGGTTGATTTTCCACAAGCCCATGATGATTTTTCAGGATAGAAACATCACATCCAGTTTATCCAATAATCTGGAAGCTATTAGGCTTATAGAAAATTCCTATTTTACTCACCTGTTCTTGATAATGCAGTATTCATGAAGCCAATGTTGTAAACCAGGTTTCTACTATGGGTAATCACTAAAACACAGAAAGATTCTAAACAAAAAAATAGTAAAGTAAAGCATAAAAATGATAAAGAAAAATAAATTGTAGAAAAGAAGGCAGAAATTACTAATTACAACATTTATTGATCAGGGTACAGGTTTCAACAGAAAGAATGAATGGGTAAACTATGATTTTGTAATATTAGAAGCAGTGAATCTTAATGTAAAAACAATACAGGAATTAGTGCAAAAGCTTTAGAAAAAAATAAAATAAAAAAAATAAAACCCCTATAAAAACTGAAGAGTGAAAGATTTTGAAACACGACCTGAGGATGAGTTATGATGTAGCCGAAATGTCATGTGGCTAGAAAGTTATCAACAGAAGCTAAAGTCCATGTCCAAGAAAGAAACAAAGAAGTTTTAGAACAGAATACAATTCTATATTAAATCATGAGTCATGCTGAAGACACAGGAAGAAGATGCAGAGAGAGAAGAAATTATATTTGAGTTTTACATGATGAAAGGACCAAGACAATACAGTACCAGAAGGAAAGAAAAAAAAAATTTAAAAAGTTCTTACAAATGCAGGAGAACAGCAGAAGACAGAAGACTATGCCCCAAGATAAAGCAGGAGATCAGAGCTTCATGGCCACAGAAAAAGAATATGCCATATCCACCTGTTGGAAACAGTTTATCAATGTATTGCTTATACTGAAGTGAATAGGAATTGAGCAACAAAACTTCCCAATATCAGCTTAGTTGCACAATAAGAAAACTCAGCTGATCTTGTTAGTTCAGGAGAGTTAATATTATTATTTTGTCCCAGAAAATGTCCATGCTGCCTCTTTTATTTTCTACCAGAGAAATGAAATAATTTCATTAGCTAGTTTACTTTTGACTGTGGTTTGAATATTTTTCACTTATTTCTATTTTTTAAATGAAATTTGAGCTCATTTTTTGAGCTCAACTTTTCTTATTTTGCAATAAAAATTGCATGGAAAATAACAGAGATTGGACTTATTTACTTAACTATATTTTGTTGAAATGCAGTCTCTGTGATATTTTCTTCTCAGACAGATAACTGCTTGTTTAAGTTTCTGTGCTATCACAGACCCAACTTTCATTTTATCATGTCACTACTATTGCATTTTAAGGAACTGTATCTAAGTTTTAGCATCCATCATTCTTTTATTGTTTTGGAAAAGAAACTATATACAGAGTCTAAATTTTCACTTCATCACGAGGAAAACAGAACAAACTTAATAAAGAAACATGATCCTCTGAGACAGCTACTACAATCTGCAGAAGAGAAGGAAACTAAGCAAAATATATATATACAACTACCTTTGTGTGTCCAACGTGAAAATCACAGTATATTTCTACATAAGAAAAGTGCTCAGCATTCTCTGGAACATGAAATGTCTTCAGTTAAGCAGCAAAAAATCTAATTGCTTTTGAGTTTTAAAAAACTTGTTTTCTGCAGAAATACTTACACTTTTCCCAATAAAAAGTCTTATAAAAAGTCCACAAGGGCACCTGCAATGGAGCACAGCTTTTAATCTATACAAGCTGAGTTCATCATTTTAACTTGATGTTAGAAGAGTATCACCAAGTTATACAAGCTCAGGTCCAGGCAATAATTTAAACCTCTTTGAAACAAATAAAAATCAACTGGAAAAGTGTAATAGCATATCAGTCCCATTGTTGCTTTTTTATATATAGGTGTCTTCTGTCAACCTGAATTTTAATCTTTCCATGTTCTGAATATTTCCATTTTATAATTTAATACCACTGAAATTCAATATGTAAATGAAAGGTTTTAGCCACAGGAGAAAAGATGAAGCCAGTCAAATGGGGACTTAAAGCTTCAGGGAAAGAACCAGAAAGATTACACTTCATGCTTCTATAGGGCCTTACATGTTCAAAGTGCTGTATGAACATTCATTAGTGGAAAAAATCTCCTTTCATCCTCCCATGCTAATTAGTGATAGAAGTAGCAAAATGTTAGTAGTGCTAATGTGCATATACACTGTACAATATTGTACTCTACCATGTATTAATTAGCATGAGAGTAAGAGAGAAAACTTTTACTGGAAATATTCCAGGAGAGCACAAGCAGCAGGAGAGAAAAAACTGTTCCAAATTATTTTTCTTTTATATCTTGTTACCTTCAAGTAAAATAAGTAAATCTAAAGAAAATAGAAGATCTGAATAGAAAATAGGAGAAAATATGCAATGTTCTGATTTTGGTTTGTTCTTTTTATTTAGTTGGTTAATTTATTGTCATAATGAAAAGGGGAGTTTTTTTTTTTTTTTTTTTTTTTAACGATGAGTCCTCATACATCCTCATTCACCTTGTTTCCTGTATTCAAAGTAACCATCAGAGTAACCGTCTGCTGTTTGAACCTCAGTTAAATATTATTGGTAAGTCATCTTCCGTTATAACCCTGTTTGTTCCCCATAGAGAGCTTGTAATTCACACAAATTGAGCACTGTGACTTTCTCAGATGCTGTGCAGGGTGAAGATCTCTAAAATGTTTCCTGGATTCTCTCTCTTCCTTGAAGCAGTCATTAACTGGAATTTTAATGTGATTTTCCACTGCTTTTTTTTACTTTAGATTATATTTTCAAAACAGAAAAATATTTTTGTTTGAACCATTGTTTCCCAGTAATTTACTTTATCAATGAGAAATGAAAAAATTTGTAGTACTTTTAAGAATAATTTCTGTTCATTTCCATGATTAAAATCTTATTTTCTGATTTGTTTTGTTTTGTTTTGTTTTTTCCCCATTCTACTGGTAATTTATGAGGAAGAAAAATGGAACTACATTCTGGTGGAGTGAAGGTAAATAAGGCTTCTTTTTTTCCTATAGGTATATAAAGCTAAAGTTTAATGTTAGAGTTTTTTTGTTTTGTTTTGTTTTGTTTTTCAAATTCTACCAGAAAAGCTCAGTTTAAATACTTAAAAAAAAAAAAAAACAACAAATTATCAGTGCTCAAGGTAAATATTCTAAATAATACCAAATATTTTGTTTCAAAGCAAGCATCTTCATTAAATAAAAATATCAGTTTCTGTACATCAGTCTTATATCCTTCAAAACCACGTGCAGAAGAAACAGATAAATTTTTAAGTAAAGTGAATGTTTAATCCAATAGGAGGTGGCCTTTTTCCCCACCATCTTCTCTGAGGTTTGAAATCTTTATCATATGGGATACTATTAAAAATGTAACTCACATCAGGTTCTGAAGTTTTTACTCACATGCGGAAGGACAAAATATTCTAGCAAAAGTCAGAGAAGAATGCAGCCATGTGGAAAATCTTATTATCACATATGATTTAAAAAAACATGGACAAGGACTTAATAAAATAGGGTAATAATTTGTTTGTTCACCCACAGATGCAAGGGTATACCTAACATTACAAATTGATTCCGTGAACTAATATACTGCAGATATTAGTTATGCATATTTTTTCTCACTGATTTGTCAGAAGGCTTCCTCTCTCTGACAAAGTAACTTTTCCACCCCTCCCCTCCCTTCCCCTCCCTTCCCTTCCCCTCTCTCCCTCTCCCTCTCCCTCTCCTACTTCTCTCTCCCTCTCCCTCTTCCTCTCACTCTATTTCCATAGTAATTCAATATCAAAAAGGTTAATTGTTGTTAACTGGATTGGTACATTTTTTTTCCATAACTAGCTCATAATCCATCATCATCAGCTATCCAAACAACATAAATATGTGGTATATATTGGACAACTGAAGAGGTAACAAGCACACTTAGTGACTAAAGCCCCAGTATGTATATATAATATTATACAAACAATTGATAAATAGTAGTTATCACTAATAATGGATCAATATATCCACGCATTTTAAATAACTGAGTTTAGGATGAACGTCTCTGTTCTGTAATGAGTCTCCAGAACATGGAGATAGCACTGGTAGTTTTCTAGGATTTTTTTCTTTTTTTCCTGCTAATTATCTGTCTTTCCCAAGGGACCCAAAAATTCATCTCCAATGTAGAAAAATATTGGATTACATAGCAGAACAATATGATGAATTTAAAATGTAATTTTCAGCTTTCTATCACACAATAGCATGCACAATTTTCCTTCACTTGATAGAAAAAAAAAAAAAAGTTCCTGTAGGGATACATTTAGACTTGCAGGTGGCAAATATTGAAACATGTTTGAATGCAGAAGAAAAATTTCAATTCCAAAAAAAAAAAAAAGCTCCCCCCCCCCCAAATACTCTTCATAAGTCTTTTTTTTCTATATAAGTACTTGAAATTTTGAATTATTTCTGAGCATATTTTATTCTGAGAGTTTTAAAACTAATTATAACCCTCTAAACTCTCAGGTTTTAAAAGTGTTGCTGAATTTTCTGCTTGCAAAATGTACTGGAATAATGCACTGAGCTATTCTACTACTGTAGCAGAGTCATAT
Organism: Cygnus atratus; assembly: GCF_013377495.2. Lineage (NCBI taxonomy): Eukaryota > Metazoa > Chordata > Aves > Anseriformes > Anatidae > Cygnus > Cygnus atratus. The sequence continues at coordinate 133,294,311 of NC_066362.1, read as the reverse complement.
TTTGTACACAAGTAATATTATTTATTTACAACATTTCAGTCACTATGTCAACAGTGAACTTTGGAGACAGGAAGACAGCAAAACAAGCAGATGAACATATTTAGAGGACATAATCTTCATTTATATCATATATCACACATTCACTTGTATCTTATTGATATTGCTAGTAAGACAAATATCCAAATCATTCTCTTGAGACCCCACCTAGAGTACTGTGTTCAGCTCTGGGGACTGCAACACAAGAGAGACCTTTATTAGAGCAGGTCCAGAGGAGTACTACAAGGATAATCATAGAATCATGGAATCATAGAATCGTAGAATCATAAAGGCTGGAAAAGACCTCCAATATCATCTGGTCCGACTGTCCCCCAACCACCAATATTATGCACTAAACCATGCCCCTAAGTACCACATCCAGTCTTTCCTTAAACACCCCCAGGGACAGGGACTCCACTCTTTCTGAGAAGAAATGTCTCCTACTTTCCAACCTAAACCTCCCCTGGTGCAACTTGAGGCCATTTCATCTAGTCTTATTGCTAGTTATCTACGAGAACAGGCCAACCCCCCAGCTCCCCACACCTTCCTTTCAGGTAGTTGTAGAGAGCAATAAGGTCTCCCCTGAGCTTCCTCTTCTCCAGACTAAACAACCCCAGTTCCTTCAGCTGTTCCTCACAGGACTTGTGTTCCAGGCCCTTCACCAGCTTTATAGCCCTTCTCTGGACATGTTCCAGGGCCTTGATGTCATTCTGGTTGTGAAGGGCCCAAAACTGAACACAGTACTTGAGGTGCATCCTCACCAGAGCAGAGTACAGGGGGACGATCACCTCCCTGTTCCTGATGGCTACACTATTCCTGATACAAGCCAGGATGACGTTGGCCTTCTTGGCCACGTGAGCACACCGCTGGCTCACATTCAGGTGAGTGTCAACCAACACTTCCAGATCCCTCTCTTCTGCACAGCTTTCAAGCCAGTCTGCCCCAAGGCTGTAGCATTCCAAGGAGCTCTTGTGACCATTATCAGAGGGCTGGAGTACCTCCTGTATGAAGATAGGCTGAGGGAGTTGGGGGTTGTTCATCCTGGAGAAGGCTCCAGAGAGGCCTAAGAGCAGCCTTCCTGTACCTAAAGGGGACCTACAGGAATGCTGGGGATGGACTCTTTGTCAGGGAGTGTAGTGACAGGACAAGGGGTAACAGTTTTAAACTACAAGAGAGTAGTTTTAAATTACGTATTTGGAAGAAATTCTTTACCATGAGGGTGGTGAGGTACTGGAACAGGTTACCCAGAGAAGCTGTGGATGCCCCATCCTTGTAAGTGTTCAAGGCCAGGTTGGATGGGGCTTTGAGCAACCTGGACTAGTGGGAGGGGTCTTTAAGGTCCCTTCCAACCCAAATCACTCTGTGATTCTATGATTTTAAGACTTTCTTAAATGAAAGAGAACATTTAAACTTTTCAGATCGAAATTAGGTGAAACACTGAAGATTTCTTCCTTGTTCGTATGTTTAAATGAGATTAATGTACAATGTAACTCTGTTGTGGAGATTGTTTGTTTGTTTCATTTTTTTGTACTTTAATAACATTTTCTCAAAACTATGTAATAATAAAATAGATGTATTTTGTTCTCTGGCATCTTCAGAGAGGTTTATTTAAATATATATCTATATACATATACTGTGAAAACATGGATACTCTTTTAAGAAGATTCAGGAGACACATATAAGACCTCAGGACCTCATGTTACCATCAGTCTTACTGCCTGAAGTCTTAAAAACTGGAAATTTATATTTTTAAGGTGGTGTTACTTTCATTGCTTCCACATTGGCTTTGTTTAGACTACAATGCTTTTTCTACATGGATTATTCTCTAAAATCCTAGAGTTAAAAAAAAAATACAAGGCATGGGTAAACAGAACAGATGACATCTAAAACAAGTATCACCCATAACAAATAGTCTGACAGGATATCTACTGTATAATAATATCATAAAAATCCACACATTTTTTTCTAAGAAAGTTATTGAGATCTGGTAACATCATCCTGTGGATCTCCACATCTGGAATAATGTCAGTGAAAAAAATAATATATATATATATATAGAGAGAGAGAGAGAGAGAGAGAGAGAGAGAGAGAGAGAGAGAAATCACTGGTGTATTTTCTATTACTGGAGAGGTTAGCTAGCAGTAACTTTACTCCAATTCTGTGCTGTGCATTGTGCCAGAGTTTTTCTGTTCTATTTATTAAGCTGGTGACACAGGCAATGTTAACTATGGAATGGCAATTCTGTTTGCAATTAAAGCTGTTTTTTCCAGTCTGAAAAGCCAAGCTGAGAAAGTGGCGGCACACTGGTCATCTCTCAGTAATCTTCCATCCAAACTTCCAAGATGAATGCAAGGGACAAGGGGAACTTTTCAACTAAGAGTCATTGAACACACTGCTGAAATTGAAAAGCAGATTCTGTTCAGGATAGGTCTTATAATCACCTTTTAAGCTGGGATCTGGCAGGTCCAAAATCCTGAGGTTTAACTAAAGAGCAGTGGTGATGAAAAACACTCGTAAAGGTAGTGATGGGGATGGGGGGCACTCAAAAGAACAAGGACACAAAGGTCTTGCCAACAAAATATTTCATATCTTTATATCATGTTTCTATGTCCTGTCATACCATATGCAACTCTGCAGAGAAATAAGACATTGCTCAGGACCCACTCAAGCCATCCATTTCAAGCAGGAACAGTACTTTATTTAGATTTGTAGAAAACATGTAAATAAAGATATTTGGATGACATCTAGCACATTCCATGGTCCAAAGGCAAGGTCCACTGGACATATTCAACAGGTGGAGCTGATGTTGGCAATACAAGCATGCAATCAGCCCAGCATTTTACCATCTGCCCTGATATGAACAGCTGAAACATAAAGGTCTAATCACAACAACAACAAAATCCTTCCTGCTTTTCTTATATTTTGCTCTTTCTTCAGAAGACCAGTTCTTTCATGTACTGTTGAAACCCAACCTCACTGCAGTTCATTACTACTTACATCTTTATTAGTAATTTATATCTGACTGAGGTACAGTCTGAAGTAAAGACATATGAACATCCATCCCATCCTGTGGTTAGCTTGCTTTCAAGCATGGCTGTAGTTTGTTCCAGATAACCATCTCCTGAACCCTGTTCAAGAGATAGAACAAGCCAGGGACACTTTCTAATCGGCAAACAGTAGATCCTGTGGTAAGACATGAGTTTAGTTGAACAGATATAAACTGTATTGTACAAGGACCACAAAACAGAATGTGGTGGCTTGTGATAATCTGTTGCAACTATAGGAAGGTGTGTGTTTTTTCTTTTCCCCCCAAAAAAAAGATTATGAATCCCCTTCTAATAAGAGGATTGTGTGTTACATTTAGCTGTGCAGTAACTAAATTTCGAAGTCATTACTAACCATTTCAATTCTGTTCCAAACAGTTCTATGTCATGCTTGAAAATTTGCTTTAAGTCTTCCAAAGAACCTCCAAATACTACATAATGGTGTCTTATTCCTACCCCCCCACCCCCCCATGAGCCATCCCACCATCAATATTATATATAACATTTGTACAATACCTACAGAAACTGCTTACATGGAAATTTAATACTATGACAGTATCATATTTTTAACTATGTTTTACTATAATTTTGCTGCTGGAAACCTCAGAGGAATGGTATCACTGTGAGATGGTGCAGCTCCTTGTGGAACATCACTGACCTCTCTTTGAAACTTCACTTTGAGGACTTCTGTGTTAAGTGACCACCAGGAGCATAATTAACAATTTCACTTAGTAGTACTCTCCTAATCTGAAAGCCAAATCAGATTTGTATTCCAATGTAATGCTTCCAAAACAATATATCAAAGTGAAATATTCCTTGGTCATCTTCCAGTGAGCTGCTAACTGCTAGTTGCCTCCGAAAAGTGGAAATCAGCATCAGAGAACTCTCAATGGAGGGAAAAAAAAAACGATAACAACAACAAACAGAAATACCATAGCTCATGGTCTGTGAGGATATTTTCTCTACTTATCTACACTTACCTTTCTTTCTTACTGTATCAAAGCTATTTTCAAATGTTTTAAAGAATGGTCAAAGAACTAGAGAGAGATGAAGATCCCCTGAATCTAACAATTCACTATTTTTCAGTGACCTCTAGACCTTAGTCCTCAAAAAAAATCATGTTAAGATCAACAGACTAGATTCACCAGGTGTTGATTTGGCAGTACTACATCATTTCACACCAACTGACATCTGTTGCATTACATTTTGCGAAGTGTTGCTATAAAGTTTGGTTGCACATTAGTCCTAATGTTGAATAGGCAGTTTTTCGTCCTGTATAACAAACTGTTATCTGCTTGTATTTTTCTTTTTTTCTTACATAATAGCTGGGCAAATCAGAAACTGCATCTGCTCTATCATTTAGCAACAGCTTTTGAATTTGCTACAGTCCCTAGAGGATTTGGGGTCTTCTAAACTAATCAAGGATTTATGAGACATAAATACTATACTATGTCTCTGTTATTATCTGTCTTTATTATTATCTGTCTGTGACAGATGACATTTTTCCCCACTAATGATCCTGGCTAGTCTAAGAATTGAAGAACATTGCTGGATGAAAAATAGATATTGTAATAAATTGCCTGAAGGGAGTTATACCAAAGAGAGAAATTAGGGAGGATATTCTCCATGCGCGGTCATACAACTGTAAATTATACATGTGCTTAGGTATTGTGATTTTGATGGTTCATTTTTTTTGAATATTATTTGGATCTCAATTAATATGAAAATATACATATATTATTAACTTTGTTAATTGCACTGAATACCATGTTGTGCAGAATATCTAAGGAAAAATAGGAAAGGAAAGGAAATAAGGAAAAAAATAAAGAGTTTAAATTAATAATAATTAAGGAAAACAAAACAAAACAAAAACAAACAAACAAAAAACCACTGGCATGAATGAGGTTGCAGTGGTTTATATCAACTGAGAATCTACCACAGAACTGAGATGCAGCTAATGGTTGTGAAGTGCAGTTCCTTTGGTAAATCATAGAAGAAAAAATGTGATATTTTAGGAGCAATATAGTAAGAGACAACTTATGCATGCATGACATTAATGGCATAAGACTTTAAGCTTTGAAGTATTGCTTTTCCCTGCTTCCATACCAATGCATTTTTATTTTTATTTTTATTTTATTTTACTGATGTCTTAGATGGGTATCTGTTCTTTCATCTCCTTTATTTATGTAAGATGTTTTTTTCCTTTTTCTCCTTTACACATTTTGTTTGTTCGCCTTGATATTTTTAGGGTCTGCACATTTATACTGGCAATAGGTTTTGTTTGTTAGGATGAGTCATGCCCACCCTCTTTCATATAAGTGCACAAGCAGAACAGAAATGTCCTTTATATCTTCAGAGCAGGAAGGCATTCTTTTGGTAGCATGCAATTTCTTTCACCTTACAGAGCCCTTATCACAGGTGTACAATAAACAAGAGCTACTTTTGACTCCTGTACAGGTGGGTTTTGTTTGGTTTTGTTTCATTTTGTTAATCCCAAAGGAGACTGTCTTTAGGCTCATGATTATTTATGACCTCTGGACTAATGCTGTTAAAACTGTTGGGTTCTTTAATGTGTAGGAAAATATATACTTATTTAATCTTATATATTTATTCCTTCCTTCTCAGACTGAGACATGTTAATATTCAGTACATGACCATACATTGTTTTATAGACATTGTGTTATATATCTTCACTGGGAAATTTACCTTTCAGGATTTTTGGAATAGCATGGAATTTTTTATTTTTTTATTTTTATTTTTTATTTATATTTTATTTATATTTTATTTATTTATTTTTTTTGCTTTTCTTTTTATAGATATATTTATAAATAAAACTTCATGTTAAAATTGTAGCTATTTACTAGAACTAGAAAATTGAACTAGAAAGCATAAAGGATATTTTTAATTATATTTGGATAATTAAATCAGCATAACCACAGTAAACATAGCTTTTGTTTTTTTATTTTATTATTATTATTTTTTTTTAATTTCAGTCCTGGTCACAACATTTAAGATAAAATTTTTGTTCCACTTTCCGCTCCCACACTTCACTCAATTTTTCTTCTTAAATTGGATTAAAATCTCTTGAGTGGAAGTAATTACCTTGATTCTTTGAAAAGGTCTCTGAAATAGAGTGGAAGAAACTATATTCATGCTTATCTGTCCTTTGTTGTGAAATCTGCAAATCATTTTTCAGAGAGGATATGAAAAGAGGAGGAGGAGATGAGGAGGGAAACAAACAAAAATGTCAGAGAATATACATATACTTCTATCTGTATTTTATTTTATCTTATTTTTTACCTTCATGGTCACAACACCAAAACTATAATTACTTTAAATTTTCTGTAATTTGCAATCTTTTAGTTTTAGTTTTTAGTCCTTGTAGTTTATATACACTGCTGTTTGTGAGGTAAACTCACAAGGACACCATCCTCAGCTAGTGTAAATCACCACAACCACACAGTGGAAGTACAAAGTTTGGAAAAAATTATGTTTTGAATGTTCACTGTCCCAGGCATATACTGAAATCACAGGCATACACTGAAATGTAGCTTACAGCCTTCTTATCATCTCCAGATTTTTCCATTGGTTTTAACTGAACTGAAGAGTCCAAACTCACATAAATTGTGTATGGAAAGATCAAGAGAGAGAGATGTTGAAGGAAAGGCAAATGTATAAAGCATATGCATCAGTTCAATGCACTAAAGTGATGTGATGAATACTTTATAAGACTAATTTATAAGTGTGTCCAGACTCCCTCAGTGTGCATTGCTTAAGTTCAAAGTTTGCACATCCTGCATGGCACATTCAGTTTGGATGAACATTTTGAAGTGTTTAGTCTCATACCTAGTGATGGAATGTGCTCCTCATGGACATTTTGCAAAGTAAATGAACCCACATGGTAAGGTACACAAAAAAAATCTTTCTATAATCTTCCAAACTGTGTTGGTTCATTTCCTTCACTTCTCCTTCTCTTTGTTTATAATCCTAATACATAAAACAAAATGAAACAAAACAAAGTCCACTTGGTAACAATATTACTACTAATTCACTTGAAAAAGTTGCAGATCTCATGTACAGCTAATGTAGGGCAAAATAGAGTAACTCAGTTATGATGACTACATCAGATTATCTATTGCAATGTTTACCTCCATTGCCTTTATGAATCATCATCTCCTGCACAGTAAGAAGGAAAATGGAGATGAGTTACATTCTTCAATAAGTGACAATGAGAGCATTTATCTGTATTGCAGAGTGACACCTCCAAAAGCATACCTTAAATACAGCTCCCATAGAAATGGCATATTCTACCCTCAGAGGAAGCTATGCTTCCTCATCCACAAATTGCCCCAACAAAAAGCATAACTGGTGCTTGAAAACATACAGGTACAAAACCTTAAGCAGGCATGAAATTCTTAAGTGAACTGGTTATATTAATTTTCAGAACAAAAAGAATTAACTATATGTTGAGAAGGATTCTTGACTTCTCAAGCAATGGTTAGCTGATTCATAACTATTGTCTTTACAAATGCAGAAAATTAATAAAGTTAAGGACAGAAAATATAATGAAAAACTCTCACAAGTCTTTGAGGCTGCACCCAACACCTGACTTTATCTCTAGACAAGTGGTGAAGATAAAAAGGACCATGAAAACTAAGAGACTATCAATAAAGGTAAGTAACATGTTTACAAAAACATGATCCGCCTCACTAACAATACATTCTATAAACAAGAACAGCCAACAAAAGTTTTCTCTTTTATGCATTGAAGAATATATTGTCCTAAATCTTTCCAAATCCAATACGCTCTTAAAATTTATTTTAGATGTTCTTTTTCTCCTCTCCTCTCCTCTCCTCCCCTCTCCTCTCCACTCCTCCTTCTCTAAACTTGGACCTATTGAAAAATTACTTTAATTTAACTTTCTACTCAAATTACTTTCCAAAGTTTTCATGCCTTAGTTAAGGATTTGCTGTAAATTCTGCCAGGAATTTTTTATCTTAGGAAAACCCCAAACAACAATTTATCTTTTTTACATTATTAAAAAGTTTAACAGTTTTTTTGATTGTTTGTTTTTTTTGTTGTTGTTTTTATTTGTTAGTTTTTTGTCTATTTGCACAATATGTTCAACCAGATTTGGCTATATAGTACCTTTTCTAGGGAGGTATCAAAGAATTAAAGGTTTAATGGCCTGAAGATTATAATCTCAACCTCATGTAATTAAAATACATAAATATATTTAGTTGTTGATCTGCATTGTTTCTTTCATAAAGCATATGGATATTTACCCAGACAAAATAAATAAATACATGAATCAGATCAAAGATGATGAATTTCCTGGATCATTTAAAGAATGCAAACATGATAGCTATACCAGCTGCTGTATCTTTTAATAATAACATAGATCTTTCTTGGCTCTTTCTTCACTTTTTTTTTTTTTTTTTTAAATGAATAGCATTCCAATACAGATGTGTGTAGTTACTTAGGAAATGTGACATGATACTCTGGTCAGGTGATTTTAATCACAGAATCACCGTCTAGCTAACACAGATTTAATTGAAGGTTTAGCTAAATGAGCAGTACCAGAATATATATCCTTCACTAGCAAGGGTGAACCTACAGTCAGTATAGCTGTGATGCTCTAAGAGTATAAGAAAAGTAATTTTTGTGGGGAAAGAAATAACAGACAAGAGGTAAACATAAGGAGATTTGTTACCAAATTAATGTTGTGATTATGAGTACCAAAAGCCTGTGCAGAGGTACTATTTTTGATGGTAGTTTTTGGCTATTTTTTGTATGCTATGAGAATATAGAACTAAGATGCTAAAGCTCAAACAGAGCAAAGGCGTGGATTGGGCCCTCATGCCTGTGTAGAGTAATGTGATTGCCAACATACAGCTTCAGATCTCAGTTCTGTCTCAGCCTTGGGAGCTGACAATAGTGAAGACCCTGTAATCGTTTTGGACCTATGAAAATTCAAAGTAACTACAAATTCAGGCATCTGAAAAACTGTAGATCTGAGAATATCCCCTAGAAAAGGTTGTACTTTCTGTTTCTAGTATTGAGGGAAGTAACAATACTTCCTGTTTCCTCAAGGTGAGGATAAAAATCATGCAGCAGAATGTTTTGAAGTTCTTAGCTCTTTGGAGGAGAATGGCTTTTTCTGTAGAACAATTATGCTACACTATTAGCACAATATATAGATTAAAATACATGAGGCAGGTACATATTCAAGGACATAGCATATGCATGATGGAGTAAAAGACAAAAGTCACTGTAACACAAAGAACTTAGTAAAGGTGAGCCTCTTAAAATCTTTCAGATCTGGGGGATGTGGGGAGGAAGGCCTATTTTATAACAAAAGGTCACTTCAGTATAGCAGTTTACAGCTGTTATGTTAAGTAATCTGTTTTGCCCTCTGTATTTCTTTCATACTTTCCATTCAATGTCTTTAGCACTGAAAAACAAGTAAAAGGAAATGTTTTTACATTGGAATGTTGAACAACTGGGTTTCCATTCTTTTTCTGACAAAAATATATATTGTATGCAAAAATAGATCTATTATTAACACATATATTTATACAGTGTGCACATGTATACATATATGGAATATTTATGTTGAATTACGAAATAGCTAAAATAATGATATATTAACTTGATTAATAAGAATATGACACGGTAAATTTTATAAAGTTTAAAAACCGTACACACGATTCAACAAACTTTTAAATATTATTTCATAGTTAGATATTTCCCCCCTCACATCAACTCGGATGACCATCTAGTGCATTTTTTTAAATTATACATACTTTAGAAGAAATAAATGGATGTAAGAATACTTTTAAAAGCAAAATAAGAAAATTCTCCCTTGAATCCCTGTCTTCCACGTCAGTCACACTTTGCTATTTTTGTTAGTATCCGATTAAAAGCAACTACAAGAGGGTTAATGTTTTCATGGAGCTTTATGTCAGTGCTCCCATGTGATCACTATGGGGGTGACCCTTTCATTTACTTATTTACTTTATAATTTCTTTCTTCAAACTGATTTTTTTTTTTTTTTCCTGGGAGAGGGGAAGCTGATGGTTATATTATGATGTTTTCAGCATTTTTGCAGGCAAGGACATTTCTGCAATTTCATCTTGAATAAAGGGAGAAAAAAAAAAGGAAGAAATAACATAAAAAGTCTTTCTCAAGGTATTTCCTGAGATATTTTACATGTTATAGTTTACTATCCTAAGAATTTTAAAGCTGAATCTAATTTGGAAAATGGAAATAGTATTTTATAGGGAAAATTTCACAATACAGCCATGTCTGTTTCTCATAAAGAATGATGGCTGTCCAGGTAGATATGCTATTCTTTTAAAAATTGATTAATTGCTTTTGAGATTAATCAGAATATCTGATACTAAATATGCATGAAAGAGTACGTCTGGCTGTTTTTTTATTACTGACTTCACTTAGCAGACCTGGACATGATTAAGAAGGCTGTTTCAACTCCATGTTTTAATGGGATGAAAGACCGGGAAATATTTCCAGCAAGGACTAAACAGCCCCTGAAGCACATTTTCACAGATTATAATACAAAGTAAAATTAATTTAATCTTCTGATCTGACCTCTTTCTTGACATCAAATGAAGTATTTCCCTGAATTAGTTCTTGCATGAATTAAGCATATATTTTAGGGAAAAAACAATAAATCTTTCTCATTCTGATTTTAACACTTCAGGAAATAGTGGATTTAATAGATTGATTGGCAAGTTGTCCTAGCAACAGCATGCAGTTCACACATACCGGTTTTATAATCTTTATTTTTCTAGTTTCAAATTTAAGTCTTCTGTGTTATGAAAACCCTGGTAAACTGAACACCTTATGGGATGCAGGGGAAGAACATTTGGGGCAACACAAGTTTCATCATGGGATGTATAGGGCAGGAACAAAAAAAAAAAAAAACAGGTGGGAAAATACAGGAGTATAAAAAGCTGTCTGGTTGTTTCACCTGTATAACTATACCCTTCTCCTGATCAGCACAATCTGTACTATTTTATTGCTATATTGCATTTACTGATTATTGTTGAGGGATTCTCTTCTGTGTATATTTGCATATGGGGTCCTGGTTGCCAGCAGCTGGGCTAGGACCATGGTCCAGAGCACCTGCGTGCCAAGTGAGTGAAACCACATGCCAGCCCCAGAGAGGGACCTCAGACGACAGGGACCTGTGTGTCTGTGGGGCCAGCAGCTGGTGCAAGTACGGGTGTGCAGTTGAGTAAACAGCAAGCTGGATGAGGCAGCAGCCTCAGGGGTTCGTTTTTCCACATGCTGGGGAGACTGGGACCCAGGGTAGCTACTGGGCAGAGTGAGTGTATGAGCCCAGCCGATCCATGTGGCACGTTTGTGTGTGTGTGTGTGTGTGTGTATTCTCAGAGGCCAACATCCATCCTGCTCAGCCAGAGAGGAACAGGATTAGTCCATTGGTGCTGTTCACATTGATGTGAGTGCTCTGTCCATCTGTGCTGTCTGTGGCTGGCGATTTATACACAGTGTATACCTGTGCTCTGTCTGTGTGTGCCTGTTGGGAACAAGCTCAGCCTCACAAATGATTGGACCCAAGGGCATAGAGCTGCTGTGCAACCTCACTAAGATTTTGCAACTCTTATCAGGTATGTCTACTGCTCCACTGGAAACTCATTTCCTGCAAACCCATCCAATGCGAACCCAAGTCTTCTCAGAGCCATGACTTTACAGGACAAAGCTCTCCATACTGTGGGAATGAAGTGTATTCACAAATACTTTGCTGAGAGATAGTAACATGGATATTTTTCTGGATGAGTATTCATTCATCTGCTTACACCTGCCCTTTCCCTCCTTCAGCAATTTGTGTATCATTTGAAGACTGTATCAGTAATTATTTTTCCCCAAGACATTCATAACTGTGTTAAGTAGCTCAGAGCCAAAAATTGATCCCTGTGAATTAATTTCCATATGCACTTAACAGTGAATCTTGTTTTTAATTACACTGACATATTTTTAATAGACTTTATGTACACTGTGCATTTTTTTATTGTTTTCCTTATTTATCAAGACTCTGTGCCATATCAAGGCAGTGATAGAAATCCAAGAATATTACACCAATGGTACTTTTATAAGTCAAAATTTTATATGTCAAAAAATCAAACCAAAACTCAAGTTACTTTGACAAGATCTGTTATACAGAAACCTGTGTTAATTTGCTTTAATTAAATTACTCTCTTTTAATTCTTTGTAAGTTGAGTCCCATATTAAGTGCTTCAGTATTTTTCTTCAGGCTGATTTTAAGATGACAGGCTTAATATTAAATGGATTATTCTATTTGTTTTTTAAATATTGGCACTACATTCATTTTTCTTACAGATGTTTCCTGAATGTCCTCCATGTTTCAATACTTCTGAAAATCAACCTTGACAGTGTAGAGAACTCCTCTGACACTTTCGTTATAAGTCTTTGATGCAAATTGCATGGGCATGCTGATGGTCCATCCAAGTGAAAGGAGAAAGAGCTTAGCATTCTTTAGGGTAACTTTGGTAATGGATTTTTTTTTTTAATCAACTATGTTGATTTTAAAAAGACTGTATTATCTGGATATTTTGCAAGAGAGAACAGAAATAATGAAATAATATTTTTACTTTGACAAATGACTATTATTGTGAATTCATTATAATTTATTTTATTCCATGTACAAACACAAAGCAGCCATGACCCAAGCATACAATCAGCCACATATTTTCCTCTTTGATTTGCTATCCTGGAAATTTTGGATCCATGATGTAGGACAGTGTGTCAGGCATCTCCACCATGATGGGCCAGAAGGCCTCCTCAAGGTTCGCAGTCCCCCTAGCCCACAGCTAACACATAGCAGAGAAAGGCACAGAAATGTTAATTTCACTAAGCAGCTAAAGGGATGTAATTGCATTCAGCTCATTAATTATTTCTTTACTTTTACATTCTGGTTGGTCAAATGTGCACTAGAACAAAACTGAAAAAGTGCTGAATCTACGAACAAAATCTACTCAGCGGACACTAACTTTTTTTTCTCGCCACCTTAGAACTGAAGTATGCATTACTGCTACTTACAGAGTGGAAAGACAGCTCAACTGCATTGATTCCAGTTACCCTGACTGTATGTAGGCAAAGTAATACTAGTTATTATTCTGAGATGCGAATTTCTTATTGTGTTGATCAGAGGAAGTACACATACTAATCCCAAGTGATTAAGCTGCATATTTGAAATGATAAAAGAGGGATAAAGAAAAAGGGGATAAAAGAGAAGAGACAGACAGGGACTTACGTGTATTCTAGATTTAGAAGCTATTTTTTGTTTGCTATCTTCCAATAAATAAAAAATATTAAAATATGCATTTTCCTTTTTAATTTTATAGATTAGAGGATTCACTTTATGTTAGTTTTTAATCTTAACCAGAAATTTGTCTTTGTAAAATTTACAGCTATTATTAAAAGATTAGATGATTTGGAATGTGGGTAAAATACATCATTTGGTCAAATTTGACTGTTTCCTTTCAATGGTAACTAAGTTGTGCAGTTACAGTTACAATATTCCTGATAGCAATGATCTTATAAACAACCTAATTACAAACTGTTTACTAAAATATTATATAATAATATTCAAGCAAAATCCATCTAAAAATTCAAATGCATCACTAAGATTTTCACAGTATTTCAAATCCCTTTTTCTATTCAGATTTTTAAGTTTTTAATTTCTATGTATACAGAATTGGTATGTCTGTGTTTTGTGACTAATTGCATCTGCAAAACTCATGTCTGCTGATTGTTTAAACCTGTCATCAGTTGTGCAATCAGATAACTAGAGGAGTTAAATAACCAGTTTACACGCAATTCCAAAACACTGCAGGTATAAGAGGGGAAAAAAATATATAATGTTATCATTAATGAGCTATTACCAAAGTCTGTGGCTGTGCTTTGGACTTCTAAAACAGGTATAATTCTGTAACAGTGACAATTCTTACTTCAAATATTTTGGATGCTTAGGCAGTTCTGTTTGTCTGGTGCAAAGAACTCTGTGCACTGAAAGTGGCTATTGATACCAAAGAGGATTCTGAATGATGTGATGTTTGAATTGTCATCTGTTCTCTCTGTTGACTGTCTGACCATGAATTATATGAATATTTTGCTTGTGGTTGTTGATATCTTTTTCTTGCCTTTCCCTTAGGAGAACATGACTAATGGCAGTTGTTTTATGATGTAGAAGCTCTTTTAGGATATGCTGTTCAAGATATTAACCCTGACTGCACATGGTAAGTGGCCCACACAATAGGCTAACTTCGTATTTCCAGGAGCCCCTATATATTAGTTTAAATTTTCAACATCAAAAGCAATTTGTGTTCAGATCACTAGGTATAACAGTGACAGCATGCTGTGCTCTAAACATAAAACTCTGAGGATGAGAAGAAAAGAAAGATCTAGGTGGTGTTTCCCCAAGGACTTGCTGATTTGGTGACAAATTTTACCTTTTGACTGATACATCTCAGGCTGTTTTTCATTTAATTTAATTTAGCAGAACACACATTTTCCCTTTTCATATTTCAAATGGCTTGTGTTTTCCCTGGATACCTTTTATGTCAGAATCTCATACCAAAGATAAGGTCTCTGTTTAATGCATAAGTGCAAAAAATTTGGCTATTTGGAATTCTTTGAATCTTAAGTTTTGAAGGATTTTTGTCAGATGTTTTGTCAGATACTCAGAATATAATTCTGTCCCATGTTTGTTTTTGTCCCAAGTCTCATGTCTGGGTTGGAAAGGACCTTAAAGACCATCTAATTCCAACCCCCTTGCCATGGGCAGGGACACCTTCCACTAGATCAGATTGCTCAAAGCCCAGTGGATATTTTTTTATCCAAAATACTTTTGGATATTTAACTCCCCAAATGTCCAAAACAGATAATAGTAATAAATTTTTACTTTTTATTTAGTTAGAAACCTCACAGATTGGAAAGAAAAATCAGCAAGAATATATATATATATGTGTGTGTGTGTATAAATTATCACGGTAGGACACTTATTTAGATAAGCATCTACACCTTTAAAGACAGCATTTACCTTAATACTTTCAATGTAAACCTAAGAGATCTGAAAACTGCTGTCGCAGGAATGATACTTCAGGTGGAACCCAGAAGCAAAGACGGCATTTAATCACTAGTATGAGAGTCACATATATATATTGACAACTTCTTACCCTCAAAGAAGAATTCATATGAGCCATAGTGTTCCATCATGTCAAAAATATTGATCTACCGTTAGGAATTTAAAACATAGTTTTTATTTAACTTCTCCATTTAACTTCTAATACGTGTTAAAAACAAATGTGTTTATATGGCGGGGGGAGGGAAGAAGAAGGTAACGGGAGAGAGGGAGATGGGCTAAAAGGAAATTGCTTGGATGTACTCATTTGATGTATAGCACATGTAACAGAGGATTTTATGAGCTGCAATTACCTGTACGTCTCATGAGAGATATTCTTCTTTTGTTCTAGCCATCTGTCCTGGTTTCAGGTAGGACAGAGTTAATTTTCCTCCTAGTAGCTGGCAGGGTGCTATGTTTTGGATTAGGATGAGAAGAGCGCTGATAACATGCTGATGTTTTAATTGTTGTAGAGCAATGCTTACACCAAGCCAAGGACTTTTCAGCTTCTCGCTCTGTCCTGCTAGCGAGCAGGCTGGGGGTGCAGCAGGAGCTGGGAGGGGACAGACCCAGGACAGCTGACCCAAACTGGCCAAAGGGGTATTCCATACCATCTGACGTCATGCTGAACAATATATAGGGGTGGCTAGCCGGGGTGGGGGGGCCGGCTGCTCGGGGATAGGCTGGGCATCGGTCAGCGGGTGGTGAGCAATTGCATTGTGCATCACTTTGTACACATTATTACTATTATTATTATTATTATTATTATTATTATTATTGTTATTATTTTCCCTGTCTTAATAAACTGTCCTTATCTCAACTCACAGGCTTCACTTTCCCGTTTCTCTCCCCCATCCCGGAGAGGGAGGGGGGAGGGTGAGCGAACGGCTGTGTGGTGTTTGGCTGCCAGCCGGGCTAAACCACAACACCATCACAGTCAAACGTGAAATGTGTGGCACCCTTTTAGTCTTAACACTACCACTGAACCAGGTAGGAAGATCGTATCATGAATTGTCATAAAACATTATACTCTGCATTATTATTATTACATTTTATCTACAATTGTACAAACAATGATATAGTTCACATTAATTTATACTATTGACGTATTGATAAAATTTACCTAGTGTCATGGCACAAAGTTAATTGGACATTTAGCTATAGACCAAATTCGGTGCAAGCAATGGCAGAAGTTTTCCAGGTTAACTCAACCCTCCTGGAGTCAGAGGTTTGTCCATTCTCTAATGTTCCCTTACTGGGGCTTAAAAACAGCATATATGAGACAGATTCTGATGTAATCTGTAGTGATGTAGTCACTTCTGATGTGACTACTTTGTTCTGCTGCTATTTAGCTTCTATTAAAAACAAAAAACAAACAAACACAAACTAATACTCTTGTGAAATAGACATCTGAATGAGAACCAACAAGGCCAATATAGGGTTAATCTAAGGAAGGATGTAATCAGAAAAGTTTCCAAATATTTGAACTAAGAATGCAGGCACTTGTACAAGAATCATAGCTAGACCAGAACAAATAATAATAGTCCCAGATGGGTGGTCCCAATAACATTTGTGAGAGGTTATCTCAGATACTCAGTATATAAATCACTCAGAGATCCACTCTCCCACATGCGTAGTCTTTGCTGTGGTCATTATAGCAATTAAAAGCTGATATAATGCATGTCCAGATTATCTACAGAATAACTAGATAATAACTGACATTCCCGTAGAAGCATAGAGGTAGACCTAGTTGTAAAGCTTAGGCTAGAAGTGAGGTAAATATCAATGCAGTTAGTTTGCTCTGAAAATAAAATAAAGCTGCTAGATGATAGATGCTGTTATTTGCTAAACAATCAGATTCCATAGTCTTCATCTGGTTCAGTATCACTGGAAAAGGGAATAGAAAAACCTCCCTGTGGGGTGCTAATACGAAGTGTTCAGTCTTTTAACCAGTCTCTCTCTTTAAAGCAGAATTTATGGTGATAAGGTTTTACCTCCATTTCCTGGGAAGGTTGGTAACCTAATCAAATGTCATTTGAGAAACATCCTGTATTTTTAAAGCTCATGGAATCTCAGCTAGGAAGGAGAAATGCCGATTAGATCTCGTAGTTATAAATATCTTCCATGTCTGAAGTGATGATTAGCTTGACTGAGAAGGATTGGCATTAACTCAATGGGCAGGGCAGAGTTCCTTGCTCCCTTCCTCTCTTTTTCTTTCCATTTCTGTTTTATTTCTCATTTTGACCTCTGGATCAGTATTTGCTGTGGTTTAACCTGGCAGGCAGCTAAGCACCACACAGCCATTTATTTGCTCACTCCCCCCAACCCTCAGTAGGATGTGGGAGAGAATAGGGAAAAGAGGGGAAAAAAAAGAGAGGGGGGGGTGAGAGAGAAGGTAAAACTGTCTAAAAAAGGTAAAGACAGTTTAGTAGGACAGAAAAGAAGGGAAAATAAATAATAATTATGATAAAAGTTTGTACAAGACATGTGATGCACAATGCAATTGTCCATTACCTGCTGACTGATGCCCAGACAGACCCTGAGCAGTTATGTTTAGCAACAGGCAAGGATTGAACACTGGGAATAAGTTCTTTACTGTGTGGGTGACTGACCTCCAGAGGTCCTGTCCAGGCCATACTATTCAGTGGTTCTGTGAACATGTAGATGTAGTAGGATTTCGTTGCATCTTGACTTTGCCAAAAGACATCTTCCCTTTCTGGGAGCGCATTCAGTACTGTGAATGAATTCAGCATGAGCCTGTCACTTTGAACCGCCTTGGAGAAAAGCAGTCATCTTAATCTCCCAACTGATGAAGTCTGTTACTAGGAGGAAGAAGATGAGTCAGTATCCCAGCTGATGCTAAAGATTCAGTCTTCAGAAGGATTACAGCAAGGTCTTCAATATGCTTTCTTTCAGATCTGTCATAATAGATGAAGCTAGTAAAGAACAGCTTTATGAGACTGACACATTGACACAAGAGTATAAACCTGCAGTTTATTTTATTATTTCATTATTTTAATTAACAGAATCTTACTGAAGTCAGAGGGAACAAGACACGGACTTTCGCCGTAAGGAAGAACTTTACTGAAGAAAGTGAGTGCTTTTTGTCTTGTAGAGCTAGTAGATTTTGCTGTTAGGTTTTCTTCAGCAAGGTTTCACGTGGATGTGAACTTCACTAAAGATAAAGCACCCCTCCCTTCTGTGTTTACAGGGAGCATTTCCTATCAGGTACAGCAATGGTTTTAAGAAGTGCACAAATAACAGCTGTGCACCAGCTCCTTTCATCCAGATGTCAAAAAGTCATTCTAAAAAGAGCTTTGCATACCGCTTGTAATACAGTTGAGTCTTTACTAGAAAATCAGAGCTGAAAGGACCTATGCCCCCTACACAATTTCACAAACCACCTCCCTTCAACCATAACCAGAAAATATTAATTTGATCAGATAGGCATAGAATGTTTTTAGTAGATTCTAGACAAATAAATTCACTTCCAGCCACAAATTTAACTTACATATACACCCTATAAATTTGATAAAATCATTACTAATCAGAGTTATATAACATAGGCTAAAGAAATATGACAGGATGAAATTATATGATTAATGAATTCCCTTACAGTAAGATTTGATTCAGAAAGGGGGGAAAAAAAATCCACCATATTTTGCTGCCTCATGTTGCACTGAAAAATAATCACTTTCCTAATGTTTTTGGTCCAAAGAAAATGAATGCCATAGGTTTTACAATGTTTCAAACGCAGCCATCAATAAGAACAATGTCGAGGGCCATAATCAGTAAGTTTACAAGGCTGCAGTCATAAGCCATCTGGAAATACATTTTGATTTAATCAGCTTTCCCATTTTTCAGGTAAAATAGAACACTTTTGGATCATATTCAAGCAATGAAGATACAGTAATAAAATGGCTTAGTAAGGTTTGCACAGTCTTCACAATTTTAATTCAAGATGGTATTTTAGCAAAGATTAACATTTGTTTTACCCCATCTTGTGTACTCCATTCCTCCCACTTTTTTGATATGGCAATGAAAACCGTTCTCTCCCTGCTTAGGACTGGTTTATGAAATCCATGTCTCTGTGGATACTCTGCAGCAAGTTAAATGAGCGAAATATGCCTATGTGATAAAACTAATTTTTGCTGAAATTACATTCTGCTACAGCAAAAATACATTTCACAAGGTATAACACTATGGAATGATCTTCAGCATTTTATGAAAAGGGAAAAAAAAATTATTTTATATTATTTATTTTTTTCTAGTGTAGCATTTCATCTTTCTTGATCATAATTGCCCTGGTCCAGTGCTTGAGGTATTGAGTATCTAACAAAACTGAGCATCTGGCTAACTAAACAGCATGAGAAGCTGCAGCTGGGACAACCACCGAGAATTGGATTCAGGTTTGTACAGTCATGTCACAGAGATGCTTGTTTGCATTTCTAGTAATGTATAAAGATAATTCTTTACAAGTGAAACCTAAATGTGTTTCACGTATTTTTGCTTACCTTTAAAGTCCATGTGCCTTAGATAAAGCTGTGGGAACAGAGATAAAATTTGTGTATCTGAAATACTGAGGATGTTTGTTATGCCAAAGCAATACTTTCATTAACAGATACAATAACTCTTCCTCTTCCTCTTTGTCTCAGGCACTTCCTCTTGGAGAGTCAAAGGAAGCTCAAAATGGTTGACCCATATGTATATGTATCCGTGTATCCTTCCTCTTGTCTATGTACAGTTCTATCCTGCCTTTGCAAAAAGTCATTAGAAATCAAACTATTTTGTGGAAATACCATATATACATTATTTGCTAAACAAGCTGCATCTTTGCATGACTGAGTGTGTTTTTCTATGTCATAGCTCTACACGGTCCCACTAAACAGTTCCTAGAAGAATTTCACAGAATGTACGACGGCGATATGGTCAAGGAACCTCTAGTTTGAAGTCTAATTCTTCGATTTTATCACATTTGAATGTAATTCAGCATTTTATTTACCTGCAGTCATACAGTGATTTGGATTGGATAATGTTACTATTAGGCACGTTGCCCACATTTAGTTATACAGATAGTGGTAACCAATTACATTACTAGCAAGACATCAAGAAGATACAGTGGAAACTACTTTGTCAAATCTACAGGGACTTAATTAAACCTCTGTACTCCAACTTCTGCAGTCCTCTAAATGAGGAGGAGTTGCTGGCTATGTAGTTATTGCTCTATGTGAAATAAGGAGTAAATGAAAACACAACAACGTACTTTTTAAATTAACCAGAATATTACATAGGAAAGACAGTTAAAATCTTTTCAAATATCCCTTTCTGCAGGAAAATTGCTCTGGTTACCATACGGATATTGTTGACATTGAAGAAATGATGAATTCACTCCGTCAATATGTAGTTTGAGGTAAAGATAATGGAGAACAATGGTATGACGCAGTTTCTTTCAGATGTCTTCAGGCTGATGACATATTCTTCCATTTCCCAGTTGTTCAAGCAGTTCAAAATTTCAAAGTCAAAACTGAAACAGTTTCCCACGGTTTACCAGCATCCGAACTAAGGCATTTATTGATATATTTCTATATTTACTTGTGTTCTGATGTTCATCAAATACTATTTATGAATAGTCCAGAATCTTCTTTGATTCTCTATTTCAACTCTTCCATTTTCTTTGGACTGTGGTTCTAAGAAACATACTTCAGAAACTTGCCTCTTATCTCTCTCAGTACCTCATATCACAATGTCTTTGAAAATGTTTTTGACCTGGGTTTTGATTCTGTTAATGCTAAGATCATAGAATCATAGAATCAGAGAATATCCCGAGTTGGAAGGGACCCATAAGGATCATCAGGTCCAACTCCTGGCACCACACAGGTCTACCCAAAAGTTTAGACCATGTGACTAAGTGCACAGTCCAATCGCTTCTTAAATTCAGACAGGCTTGGTGCAGTGACTACTTTGCTGGGGAGCCTGTTCCAGTGTGCGACCACCCTCTCGGTGAAGAACCTCTTCCTGATGTCCAGCCTAAACTTCCCCTGCCTCAGCTTAACACCGTTCCTGCGGGTCCTGTCACTGGTGATAACAGAGAATAGATCACCTGCCTCTCCACTCCCCCTTGCGAGGAAGTTGTAGACTGCGATGAGGTCCCCCCTCAGCCTCCTCTTCTCCAGGCTGAACAGGCCCAGTGACCTCAGCCACTCTTCATATGTCTTCCCCTATAGGCCCTTCACCATCTTTGTTGCCCTCCTCTGGACACTCTCCAACAGCTTAATGTCCTTTTTGTACTGTGGTGCCCAGAACTGCACACAGTACTCGAGGTGAGGCCGCACCAGTGCAGAGTAGAGTGGGACAATCACTTCCCTCGACCGACTAGCACTGTTGTGCTTGATGCATCCCAGGATATGGTTGGCCGTCCTGGCTGTCAGGGCACACTGCTGGTTCACATTCAGCTTGCTGTCAACCACAATGCCCAGGTCTCTCCCTGCAGGGCTGCCCTCTATCGTCTCATCACCTAGTCTGTACATATAGCCAGGGTTGCCCTGTCCCAGGTGCAGGACCCGGCACTTGCTTTTGTTAAACTTCATGCTGTTGGTGATTGTCCAGATCTCTCTGCAAGGCCTTTCCACCCTCATCCGAGTCCACAACTCCTCCAAGTTTGGTGTCGTCGGCAAATTTGCTCAAAACACCTTCTAGTCCTACATCCAAATCATTTATAAAAACATTGAAGAGGACTGGCCCTAAAATGGAGCCTTGAGGGACCCCACTAGTGACCATCCGCCAGCCAGATGTGGCCCCATTTACCACAACCCTTTGAGCCCTGCGTGTCAGCCAATTACTCACCCACAGATTTTCCCTCCACAGTTACTGCTTTTACATTTCTCCTAAAGACTCTTCTGTCTCCTTTTCATTCACTTCATTGGTATCTTTGGTTCTAGATGGTTTACACCATGGATTGCTTCCTTGTCTCTAGTTCCTTTCTTCTAACACTTTATTTTTCTCCACTATTTTTTGAATCAATCATATTCACAATTATCCTCCTAATATTTGGCTTCACATTCCTGTTTCATGCTGCAGATATTCTGAGGAAAAGGCTGCAAAAAAAGGTGAGAGTTGAAATGATTTCTCCCTGCTGAGGCCACGTGGGACTGAGAGAAGTGCCAACATCTTAATATGATAGTTTAGAGCCCATAGGTCAAAGGACTGAAGAACAGGAGACTAACATCCTTTCTCAACATATGTTGCTACACCCTGCCCTCTAAAATCAATTTTTTATAGCACAGAACTACCTGGTGAGGACACAGCCTCCAGCACACTCAGCCTCATCATACTTATACCTGCTGAGGTAGGTTCCTCAGCACTCAGAAGTTCTGGAATGTGCTTTACTTCAAATTCTCTTCCTCCTCCTGTTCTCCGCTTTAATAAGGAAATTAAACCTACAATTTGTGAAACAATGGCCGAAGGGAAAGTTAACATAATGTGTTGATGACAGTCATGCTTCCCTTGGGACAGAGTGTACTGAGAGAATTCCTTTTTCCTCTATTCCAGTCTTTCCACTTATTTCAACTACCTTGGCAAAAATCTGTTCTATTCCCCTAAATGCAAAACACAAAGTTCGGTGAAATTTTGAAGTGGAAAATTAGAAACATGTAAATTGATTTTTTTTTTTCATGTGGCTCAGAATTGTACTGCCTAAGTAGTGTTCTTGGTGTCCAAATTTATCAAGATTAAAAAAAAAAAAGTGAATTTCTCTATCATTAACAAATATCTGCAGCATGTAATATGTAGTACAACAAAATCTCAAGCTTCGTTCCATTAAAGGTACAGATGAATCTTAACACTGTGGAAAATGGTTTAATTTCTTCTTAATAAATACGAAGTTTCTTGCAACTCAACTTTTTCTGATTTATCTAGTTTGGCTTTTACTGAAGACAATTTTTTGGAATATATGCAACATGAATTTGATTCTGGGCAGAGGTTCGTATGGTTAAACTACAGCATTCTTTAGAAAGAAATCTAATCCAAGCGAGGAATGAACATCTCAGCTTTTTCTGATCTTTATTTGTACAAGGCAAGTGCCAACCTTCACAGACATCAGATTGCATTAGAACAGGAATAGTTTCTGAAGGCAATGAATTTTCACCTCAATATATTCAATGAAACTCCTGTTTATCTTTGCAACCTGAAAATCCTGTTAGGATGAATCCCATCAGAGGTCCAGTACAATGTAAAATGTAGTTCACTTGTGATGCAGAAAGGAGTTCAAGTTGCAGTAGAACGCCTCATAGATCACTAGCATTTTCTTTTTCCTTTTCATTTTTACTTTTTTTATTTTCATTGTTAAATTTGGCTCCATCTTGCTGTATTTATCTTATTTACAAATGGCAAAAACTTGGTCAGGAAGTTTTGCCTTTATTCCTTGGAGGCTGGAATTCTCAGGATATGGCTAAAGCACGTTATACATTAAGAATAAATGTATTCTTAAAATTAAGCTGGTGCTTATTTTCTATGCTTAATGAAAATAAATTAAGCATATACTTAAGTATTTGTTGGGATTGAAGTCTGCTTGCTGAGTTAGAGGATAGATTTTTTTTTTTGGATTAGTTTTTAACAGTCCTCTTAATACAAAACACAGATGGAGCATTCAAATGTCCTGATTGCTCACATGCCCTCATGATCTGTAGCCAGGATCTGGTATGGATTTTTTTTAGTTTAGTCAAAACAGGACTTCATCTGTAAAGCACCAGATGGAAGGAAGGGAAAGGATCCAAGTTTTTATTTTTTTATTTTTTTTTTCCTGAACAGATGTTGTTGAGATGATTGAGCTACACAGCCACAAATTGAACCAAAAGTGGATAAAGAAATACATACAAACATATGTTGATATTTGGTATATGGTTCATGACTACAGTCATCTATCGCTGCCATGAATATCCACCACTTATATGATGGAGATGACGAGATTTTTGAGATTACTATTCCTGAACAATTTAATTGTGTGTACACAGTCAAGAGAAAAGCTAACGATACTTCAATAACCATGAGCACAGGACCAAGAAACCGGTCAAGAGCAAGCAGTAAATTATGTGGAATAGAATTTTAATAAAAGGAAGGGAAGGTGATCACATGTGGCTGAGATTCAGAGATTGCAGTTTGGGGCAATAATCTCATTGAAAAACGTCAAGTGGGATATTTAAATGCACAGAAAAATAATTGTGTGGGACGCGATTTACTCTTGAGTTAGGAAGTGAAAGTTTTCTAAATTCTCCACATATGATGAACTTATAAAAATAGGATCGCAGAGTCTACTGATCTCATGATTACTTCTCCTCGTAAAGTAATTCTAATTTTGTGGTGTTTTATATTTATTATTCTCTGCATCTTATAAATAAATAAATAAATAAAAAGATTTGATAGTAGTTCCTTTGAGGTAAACTGCAAATGAGATATATTTCATTTTTATTTATTATTTTTTTTTGTAAAACTCTACAGTTAAATTAACTATATGACAAACTTTCAAAAAACTACTAATTACAGCTTATTAAAGCTTGTTCTACGTAGTAACTTCCCTGTTAGAATTCAGTGATTATGAACGAAGGGGATCCCATCAGGCACCTGTTTTACACTTGAAAGCTCAGAATTATTGCTCTACAGTAATACTTTGTGTTATATAACATAAATAAATGAAGGAAATATATAGCAATATTTCTGTTATCTTGCCTGGAAAGACCAGAAATGGAATTTTTAATTTGGATGGGGTGGTTTGTTGTCACTATGTAAGTATCCATGGGCTTAAAGAAATTATATAATATGTAAAGTATCTACATTGAAATAGTATTTACCCTTTTTTAAAACAATGCTTCCAGATCTTTGAATGAAAAGAATTAAACTTCAAAATTTTATGCTATATGTATTAAAAAACTTCTTCTAGTACCATCTAGCTCATATTTGACTGACTATATGGAATAAAATTATCTTCATTTTTTTTTGAGTTATGAACAGACCACAGCAACAGAAAATTTTAACAGTCTGTGAAAAGAAGTAAAAGTAATTTATGTATTTATTTATTTATTTGTTAATTTTGGAGGAAAAAAAACATAAGGAAAGTCATGCTAAATACTGAAGCACTGAAGCATCAATGAGTCATTTATTTTTGTTCGTGGACAAAAAACTTTCTAACTAAAACAGTGAACACCAAAAATGCCTAGAAAAGGTTTTGTGAGGAAGACTGCAGATAAACAGATGATATTTAAAAAAAAAAAAAAAAGTTCAAATTTTCTTATTTGACCAACTTCATATACATTGATTTTATGGGGACAGATATTTTACCAGGATTTTTGGAGTACTTTATGGACAATCAATCAGAAAATTATTTTTAAATGCTATAATTTATTTTATAAAAGTAATAAACCCACACACTACAGCTTTCTTTGAACAATGAAAAGTAAAAGACATTGCTTCCATCTTGGCATGTATGTACTTTTGGATTCCACCAAAACCTCTCTATGTCTAGCAATTTCTTAAGAGTTCCTACCTTTGCCTTGACAAGATTCCAGAAACAAAGGTAAGAGGGAAAGATGACAACATAAAAATTTTGTGGAAATTATAGTAGCCAGGAAAATCAATTTTAAGTATTTAAATCAACCCAAAGTACAATTTCTTTATTTTAAAAATAGATTTCAAGACTGTCTCTAGCAAACACACCTAAAAAAGGACTCAAGAAAGAGCAGAAAAGTAAGGATGGCCTAGAGAAAGCTATTTGGGTATGAAGGAGTTAGAAGCCCTAACTTTATCAGCATTAAAACAAGGAGATTGGATGAATTCATTTCAGAAGTATGAAAGGGAAGGGTACATGGCAACATGGAAAATAAGAAGAATATAAGGAAAGAAGGAAGATGCAAAGCACTTTGCTTAAAAAGTCGGACCATATAACCTTGTATACCTCTAGCAGGCATGTAACATGCCCAAAAAAAGATAATCAGAGAATTACAGAATAATGGAGGTTGTAAGGGATCTCTGGAAGTCATCTCATTAAACCTCCAAGGAGAAAAAAAAATACAGAAAGTACAAGGAAATCCTCGGAAATAACTACAAAAAATGACAAGAGGATACAAAGGGGAATAGACAGGCAACTACAGGATGAGGAAATGGATAAACATGTTGATAGCGATAAATGTATCAAAAACAATGTAATGGGATAGAAGCCAATCCAGAACAGATTTCTGGTTAAGAGCTAAACAGTAAGCCATTCAAGGAGAAACAGGAGAAACAGAACAAGAAGCTTCCAATGTAGTTACCATAAATTGTCTAAATAGTTTCATAATATTCCCAGAAAACATTATGATCTACAGAGAACAAGGCTGGATTCACTTCACAAGATGAAATGCTCCTTTAATTTAGCATTTATCATGAGAGCAAGTAATATTCCAGTCAATTTTCAAAGGTTGGAAGACTTGGAGTCAACAGGATTTTTGTGTTCTAGCTTTAAGAAAGAGAGACAAAGCAAAACACTTATAAAACCTTAACAAGATTTAATTCCACTTTTGTGAACTCCAGTCAAGCTTATGTGCATAAACACTAGGCATTAATCATATGCTGGTAAGCCAAAGAGTTCTGGTTTGAAGTCCTCCATGGAGTTCAGCAGTAGAGTTGCCTCCTTTTTAAGATCTGGATTTAAATTTTCATCTGGTATCATAACCACTTGCATTCCTGCTGCCAGTGCTCCTTTGACTCCTAGTGGTGAATCTTCAAACACAAGACACTGAGAAACAAAGGGGTGAGGGGAAAGAAGTGAAAAAATAATGTTATTACAAACTTTGTATATTCTATTTTAAAAAAAGAAAATGATACTGAATAAAAATTGGTAGGAAAGTGAACTTCAATTTGTAGCCTAGACATCCCTAATCAGAACAAGGGTAAACCTAGCAACTAGAACATCTGCATGGTAATTAATTTTAAATTCATTTCAATTTAAAAAGGCATCTACACGCATACTTAAATCCCAACAACTGGTTATCCAGATGCTCCTAAGCGAATCCTTTTCTGGTAATAGGTTTAAGCACAAGCTTAAAGTAAAGTGTGTGCTTAAATACCTTTATAAGCAGGCAACATAACTCTATAACTTTATAACCTGTAAAATTGCAAAAGTACTGCTTTCACTTGCAGGTGTGACATTTCTTATGCATATGAGAGTGGAGAAGACTACAGTACCCAGGTCAATATTAGGACCCTAGGTAAGTAAGACAGAAGTTATGTGACAAAAGAGTGCTCTTGAATTCATGTTCTAGTTTCTTAGTTCCAAAGCAATGCTGACAAAGAAAATCTGCAATTATATTGGACTGTTACTCTTAGAGAAGAGGCAGTATAGTCAGGTAAAAGTTCCATATCTTAAAATAGTCAAAATCATTCAAGATTGCAGTACGGAATCAAAGTTGTTAAAAATAATGAATACATTGTATGTGTAAATTTTGCAGTTTAACAGTACAATATTCAATAATAAATATATAACACAGTATTTTGAAAATTGAAATGCTATACTATTTTTTTAAAAAATTCAACTCTTCTTCAGTGTTTCAGCATTTCATACTAATCTGGTTAAATTACTGTTAGTTTTGATTATTGTTTTTTTTTTTCTGAAAAAAGCAAGCACTTAAAATCTAGTATTTTGTAAGCCAATCTAAAAGTACCTTTCACCGTTTTGTTTTGATTACTACATCAACTGTAAAAATAGAAATGTTGTAAAAAAAAATAACCAAAGTAACAGAAATGAACCATCCTACCTCTTTATACCATGCATATGGTATGCATTATCTATGTAGGTAAACATATATAAAATACACAAAGACTGGAAAAACTTTGAAGAAAACAACCAAAGGTATATTCTTAGGGAAACAAATTACACATATTTATTGGAAAATAATATCTATGGTTGATTTAAGGAAAAAATCATGAGCTCAGTCAACTACTTAATAAACTTCCACAGTTATAATAGTAAAATTCATTCAAAGTAAATATAACAAAGATACAATCCCACCTTCAGTAGTGTTTGTTTTGCCTAATTCATGGTTCATTAAGAAAAATTAGAAAGCTACTTCAACACCTGACTTAGAATTAGACTTTGACCCATACTCCTTCTTATCCCTCCCACTGCTGCAGTAATTTTATAGGGTTATCTGTTTAGATCTCAAAAATATAAATATATACGAATAACTGAAGTGATGAAAAGTTTGCCCTTTCAACTTTTTTGCATATATCTGAATAATACTTCAGCTTTTGCAATTGGCCAGTGTATCACTTAATAGAACTTTTCCATACCTTGTGGCTAGGGTACATTTCAGGAAAACCTAAACATTTTCCAGACATGAAATATCACATTGAAGAATTGAAGTAATTGAATTAAATTGAAATATGTTTACATATTTTAAATTGTGTTACAATGGCAGAGTCATCTTTATTTTTTTTTAATTGGTAATTAGTAACACTGAACATAAAGTTTTTCCTTTCAACAAAAGTTGTAAGAAAGACAGCATTAAGCATGCAAGGTAAGATAATCCAATAGTTTTGCAGTAGTATTAGCTGAGGACCATAGTAAGTACATGAAATAGGCCAAATGACTTTAACACCATTTAAAACACACTTAAAACAATTTCACAAACACACACATTTCAACTGGATTGTCAACATTCATACAAAGTCAGGTGGATCATCTAGTCTGAACTTCTGTATAATAGACAACAATTCTTCTGGAGTTCATTCCTGTATAAAATAGAGCATCTCTTCTTGATGTTAAGTGGTCCTGAGTTTGAATTTTTGGTCATGGACAATACAAAGCAACCTTTAGTGTCCAAGCATCCAAGAATTCTGACCTATGCTGACATACGGTTTCTAACAGTTCTGCAATTTAGACTGCATCTATTATCAATATTATTAGCAGCGCTACTACTAATAATACAAAAATCACTGTCATAAGTAATTTCAGTAATTCAATACAGACTTTGGGATGATAAGTACAATGTTCCCTACACTCTTCAGACATTGCAACTCTGCCTTATCATAAATTCCTCTCTCATCCATTAGGCTCTTCTCTGTAGTCATTACCAAAGTATCAAATCCCTTCCTACATAATCAGGATGGTTTTCTTATCCTTTTCTTCACAATACAATAGATTGTGGCAACTAATACTTGCTGGGTGAGAGCAATGAATTACTAAACTTAATTTAACTTTTGACTGAATCCAGATTTGGTGCACTGGGAGAACATACATCAGTACACTGCATCTTTTAGGCTCCTTAAAACATTCTTTGACCAGAAAAGATTAAAGATGCACGAAGTTTAGCTGTTCTGGCTGTGCTCTCACAAAACCAAGCTGCAACCTCTAAAAACTTTTTTATGATCAAAGAAAACATTTTTGCAAGACATATTAAATAGATGCACTATATATATCTATATTGCATATCTATGACCTGTAACCAGAGACTGGAATAGAAAAAAGGAAGCAAACCCTTTCTGCTTCCTTTTCTTTTTAAAATATTTGTCCTCGCCCATCAAGATGTCAGCAACTATTTGGAGTCAGTGACGGAAAAGCAAAATGTGCCTTCTACCTTGCTTTTCATAAAGCAAACCTTAACTAATGAATTTCAATGAGCCAATGGAACCAAACCAATCTCTCTTGTGTTAATTTCCTTTATACAGTCTCTAAATTCCTTCTTTTCCTACTCCAGTTTGATCAATGTGATATTTTTAACTGTTGATCAGTATTTGTACTACAAATATGTAATCCTGGAACAACTGTTGTTAGGACTGAAGTACAGTTCTGCCTAAAGGTTTTCTTCTTAAGAACAGATTAGCTTGTGACCTCAAGCACACTATGCATTCTCAAACAGTAAACGAAGCCCTGACAGGCTCTCCGTTTTGAAGACTAAGCTTAAATGTTGCACAGAACAGCATTATCAAGGCTTTTCAGAAACTTTCTAATCCAGTCCATACAAAGAAATATACTTCACTGCTCTGACTTGAAAGACCTAATTGACTTCCATGATGTCAGTAAGCTTAGTGTATGAGAGGAGACGATGATTATGGAACGCAATATGCATAATGAAAAGCTTAACTAATTCCCTGGAACTAGAAGCAATTAAAACTCTTAATTACCAAAGAAACCAGGCAAATGACCCATAATTATAGTGGCTTTAATGTTACAGGAAATAAGTGTACTAGGTCTTCCTCCTGTCCTCCTTGCTACTGACACTTATTGTCAACAGCACAGCAACATTTTTAATGGATGACGGAAGGTTTGCAGAGGTCATGTACAAAATGGATGTGTTAACTTTGCTGTACAGAGATGTTATAAACTGCTCACTGTCCTGGCCCACCCACATACTAAATTTAGAGATATGAAAGCAGCCAAGTTCTTCCCCATTTTGCATAAATATTGCAACATCAGCATCACTCCAACTGAGACAGATGAGATTTATACAGACCTCAGCTGAGATTCTGGCTCCTTTTCTGCATTATTTCTATAACTTGTGTCACTGATCAATACTACTGCTATGACATTTCTCAAAAGGTCATACTAATATTGGACAGTTTTCACTTTGGAATGAACTAGATACTTTAAAAAGTAAAGTACTAAAGCACACTAATTTATATTTCACTCTGTAGATCTAGAGTAAAGAAGAATGAATCACTTAACCTAAGAAAGAAATATTAAAATCACTGCAGCACCTCATTACCTCATATGCCTAGATGAAATTTAAGAATATAAGAAAACAACTGCTAGTTAGGCCTTTGGAATGCACAGCAGGTCCTGTCCAACCTATGTACTGTAAAATGGATGGAATAATTATATAGCTAACAGGGATATCCTTAAGTGTTAATACGATTAGTGATAACCAAAAAGTCTGGAAGGATAGAAGATTAAAATCAGTTTTGAAATTAAGATTTTGGAAAGCCTGTGTGTATAATATACGTGGGAAGTGCTTAGCGAACACATAACCTTGATCACCTATGACATTATTGTATCAATTCTAAAATAGAATTACAGATGAGACTAAAGATGGCATAATTTATAGACATATAACATTTTTTTGCAAATTAAACACTACCATCTACTGTTTTATAAAGAAAGAATGAAAAAAAAAACCTCTTAAAAATGGTAAATAAAGCCTAAAATTATTTTATATTTTGTTAGAATATAACAATATAATATAACTCCTGTTGAATCAAAACAAAAAGCATAAACAGTGGAATTCTGAGGTTTCAGATAGGAGTTCTAAAGAGGGCTGGTCAGACCTTTGAGAAGTTATCCCTACATTCATTCTCCAGCTTCTGAATAGGATCAGTCTCTTTCTGTGCTTGGTGAGAAGGAACAGTAGAAGATTATTGTATTTCCTTTATTCAAATGAGGCAGAGGTACTTGGTATCAGAATGCAATATATTATGTTTGAGGCTTCTTATGGATCACAAACGATACTTCTGTAATTTCACTGGTTATCAGCATTGATTTTTCTCCATGATCAAATCAACAGCATAAAAGCACGACACATTATTTGTAAAATTTGCACTCTGGAAACATTTAGCAGCCTTAAACATTAATTTATGTATACATGCACAATACAGTCTTCTATAAACATTTAAGGTTTAATTAAAATTCCATTGTATCATTAAAAAAAACAACTATTAACCTCAGTGGGCATCAAAGTCAGCCCCAAAACAGGCCTTGGGAAGAAATCCCCCAACTGCAGCTAGCCCACACTGCTTTCAGAAGTATTTTGTTCATCTCTGCTAACTTGAAGATGATCAGGCCTTTCATTCCTACCAATAATTTGTTCTGTTGAATGCCAAATACTTTCTTCAAAGAAGACAGTTCATAATCTGTGTCTATAATTAAAAACTAAGTAGCATCTATGAAATTATTAGTCTGAAGGATTATACTACTGTCATTCTGTTTCTGTTTTGTTCAACAACTTTTATCTCCTTTTCTTACTGACTCTTTTTTTTCAGATTTCCAGTGCAATTCCGCTACTGACCAACTGTTGCTAGTGTGAGTGATGTAGGAATTTTCAAGAACCATAATGTAATTCAGAATGCAATGCAGACCCATCTACATCCCTTACAAAATGTTGGGAGGCTGAAAAGATGCTGTTTATCATTTATGGTTGGTGGTGAAAATTCACAAAAAGAGAGAGGAAATACCAACACCTTCACCAACATATTACAACAGAACTGGTGGGCTATTATTTAGGAAACTTGGCTTTCAATTTTTCTTACTCTTTGATATACAAAGTACCTAGGAACAAGGGGAAATGTATTTCTGGGTGACCTATTTACCAGCAGACTTACTTAAACATTATTGAATAAATGCATTTTAAGCAGCCACAGTATTTGCAATTTTGGCCTCCTACTGTGTTAACCTTCTAAAGAATTAACAAAAAAATAAGAAAATTACTTGATTAATGTTTTGCTCCTGATCTTTGGACTTACACTTTTTCCAGAAATCATTGGGAAGTCTCAGCAGCAACAACGAATTACACTTCATTTTATTTGAAGGACGTGTGCCAATTTGACCAGCCAGGGATAACAGAGTCATATTAAATATGCTATGTAAGAAAGACATGCAGCTTATAGCCCCCCAAAGTCAGTTCTATTAAGAAAAATAAGCCAAGATGTTTTTAAGTGATAAAACAAATGAACAAACAAGCTGGAAAGTTATAATCAAATAAATTAAGAGCCAGTGTATCTGGAATACTAACTATCAGCCACCATTCTGTATGATTCATATTAAGAACTGTTTGGAAATTATATGCACACTTGCTTTTTAATTCAGACTTTTAACTCACTAGTGTTAGTACCATGCAGGTCAGTACAAAAATCAACTTGTTTACTAGAAGGCTTACAAGTTAAAACTAAAAATCAATAGTAGGATTTAAACAAAACCACCACCACAACAAAGGATTACATCTGCACATTACTAGGTAACTCTGCATTTCCAGCTCTCGCAAAAATGCCACTCCACATTTAAGCACATATCAGCAGCTACTGCCTCCCAAACCAGTTCAGAGGAAGTTATCTTAAGGTGGGCCAGAAGGCGTAAAACAGTTTGGATGGGGTAGAACGAGAAGAAATTTTAAATATCTTGCTTGTTTTCAAGACTCAATCAAGTGAAAGAAAGTGCCTCTGTGAGTGACAGTTGGATCCAGACACAGCGGCTCTGTGAAGCAAGGAGAAGGTCACATTTACATGCGGGGTTATTCTGATCATTCCGGATGGCTGGAGCATTCTTTTTATAGAGGATTGTGTGTTTAGAGGACAGCACACTGGGAACTTTGTATGGCAATTGTGTTACAGGCCTCAGGAAATTCCCAGGCGTTTCTGAAACAGTGTCCCAATTATCCCAGCAGCAGAAATCTAACTCAATCAACTGCAACTTGGATTAGCAATAGAAGAGTATTGTTCTTTTATTTTATGGAGGACACAAGGCAAATACTCAAGATGCTCTCTACTGAAGCTACTCATACAGCGTAATATGTTGGTTTTGTTTGCTTGTTTGTTTTAATGTCACTTATCTCTAAAAGTAGCCTGAAAATGGAATTTTGTGCAATGAAATAGTTAATCTGTGCTGCCTTTCCTTCCACACAGAAGTATATTTACTAAAACCACCAACTTTCTTGACAGGTAACATGCAACACATGCGTGTAACTGCATCTCAAATGCAAAGCTCAGAGTCATAGAATCATTTACACTGGAAGGGATCTCTTGAGGCTGTTCAGTCACGGTTCCTGCTCAAAGCACGTCCTGCTAGAGCAGGCTGCTCAGGGGGTTGACTGGTTGAGCGCTGAGAGCCTCCAAGGATGGAGACTCCACATACTTTCTGGGCAATCTGTTCCCCATTTCCCCACCCTATGGTGAAAATCGTTTTCCTAGTATATAGTGCAAACTTCCCATGTTCCAGCTTGTGCCTGTTGCCCACTGTACTATCACTCTGCAGTCTTGCCCCAACTCGAGCAAATATGTCAGAGATATAAACCAGGTACATTCAATGGAGAAGTCATTTTGACAAATCCAAATTCTAAGTCTCAAGCTGAAACTGGAAGCAGGTATCAAAAGTATTTCCTGAATAAATGCAACGACCTTTTGTCCCAGTGAATGCCTACAAACTCATGGCTGCTGCACAGCAAGCTGCTAATGGCAGCTACCCGGCCTGTTTCTGTACCTGGACAACACCACTTGCCTACAATAAACCTAGCAGGAGCTGCAGCAGGCAGCATTGAGCAATCCGATTTTTTCAAGGTAAATACTTCTTGGCATTAATTTATTCTCATTCCATAATTTCTCCTTGATCGGTGTTATCTTCCTGCAGAGAAAGACCAGCTTGCATACTGAAATGTACCTTCACGCTATTTAATTATCATCTATAAAGTTTAATAACATTGACAGAAGTGTTAATGACAGATGTTTACCACATACACTTCAGGCATAAAGTCATTTTCTAATTTATTCAATAAAGAAAGGAAGTGTGAGAAGAGGTATTCACCATTCACCTTTAAGCAGGTTTTCACTGGGAGTGAAAAAAAGTCATGGAAAAGGTCTTTTTTAAAAAAAAAATCAGAACAACCTTTGCATTGAACCATACACTATGCAGTGCCACTGGTCTAGAGTGACTTGGCGAAATGTACCTTTGTTACATTTTAGTTCTTCATAATTGGGAAAAACAACTCTCTTTCAAATTTCAAACAGCTGCAAGTTACCCTTCAGAGAATATTTCAGCCTAATAGCATAAAGCTTCAACCATGAAGCCACAAACTAGTACCTTTAAATAAACTAAACAAAACTTCAATGATAACTACATACACATCTCAACTACAGGAAGCAAATACTTACATTAAAAATGGCAATTGTCTGTTCTGAATATATATTTTCGAAGACAAAGGTGGACAATAAAGTACAAAAATAAAACGAGTTAGAAAAATATTAACTCCTAATTTGTTGAATTCCAGTAAACATCTGAATTTAACCTTAAAGACCTTCTGTTGGAAATTGGATTTTTTAACTTTTTGAAGAAAAAATGAAGCCAAGTTTTAATGACATTGCCTGGAAGAATAACATGATAGCACTGCCTTCACAACAAACAAGAGAATGAAACCAGGAAATCAAAAGTTGTTGTTGGTTTTTTGTTGTTGTTGTTGTTGTTTGTTTTTTCTCTAGCACAAACAAAAACAAGAAACAACTCCTAAAGTCTTAATGCAGTATGTTGGAGAGAGTCACACCTCACAAGAGGGACAAAGAAATAGAAGAAACAGAGAAAAGGAGTAAACTTAAGATAATTAGCACTAGGAAAATCCCTTAGAATCTCAAATAAACACACTATGTTGAAAAAGGAATAAATTAGCATCAAACAGAGGTATAAATATGTCAAGCTTCATCTTTGGAAACAATAGTATGAACTGACTCGGGGTCATCTGGGGGATGTTTGCTAAAACAGAATTATTTTAGTGTTCTCTTTTAAACTCATTGATATTCTAACTACTACTTCCACTAAAATATGAACTTGCAAATAGTAATAATATTAACAGTATTTTTTTTATTAAAAAATAGTCTGTTACCTCTATGCAAAGGATAATATACGCTTCAGTTAAACTTATTTCTACCATACAAAATTAAATTTCACGTACATGTTGAAGACAAAAGCAAAGGTGAACACGTTAGACAATATTTTCTTATTCTGGTTCCTAACCTGTTCCAAAGAGGTAGTTCTAAAAGTAGCTGAGTCAAACTAATGGTTTGTTGCCAATGAAAGGTAGAAATGTTCCTTCCTTCTCTATTTTAATCTCTTGGTAATAACCAGGACGTTTGCATCTGTTTCCAAGTGATGAATGTTGTGCCTGTATGCCCTACTCCACATGAACTCTGTACCCTTACAGAGAATTACTTTCATGTTAAGCTCATGAACTTGAGAACAACCACATATCTGGGAGGGAATAGGAAGACTGAAGTGGAATGCAAGTCATGCTTTTTGGGCTGTGTTTAACTCACAGAGAGGTTCATCATATCCTTCCAAACCAGTCCTGGCATGCCTTCCATTTGCCTAAAGCACTCCATATGTGTAAAAGCACAAAACAACTGTATGAAATTTTGCAGAACCTGCTCTTTCAACACAAGCCCAACTCTAGGTATGGTATTACGGTTACAAAAGTCACAATTCCAGAATTCATTTTGCCATAGCAATCTAAAAATATCACATCTGAAATGAAATGCCACATTGCATTGATAATCAGATTTATTTAAGCAACTGCCCTCAAGATGTTTTCTCAACCTCTTAGTTAGCAAAGCTGTTCTGATTGTGCAGGCAAACAAAGCTCAGAACACTCTGAACTCAAAATTTCTTAGCACATATTCTCTATCTGAGAAACTATTCCTGTGTGCTAAATACAGTATTTTGAAAAAACAAACAAAACAAAACAAAAAACAACCAACAATAAAAAACATGAAAATTGCACAGCAAGATCCACTGGATCAATATAGTTATTATTGGGAAAAATGTACTAGTCATAGAAGAGTTATAAAGAAAAAGTCAAAATAAATTTTTAAGGGTTCAGTAGAGAAATAGCATCATTCACATTAATCTCTACCTTGTTTTTATCAGCTTACTTTGTTTATTTTAGAGAAGCAATAATTACCCAGGTATTTCAAGCTATGAGAACTGTAAGATGCAAAACTAATGAATATCAAGCAGTCTCATGTGAATCAATCTTCCAAACAGACTAGTTCTCTGTTTTTTTAATACTGTAAACTCCAAGTTCAGATGTTTCTATAAATATGAAAATTAATCCACTCTTAAAAAAAATTAACATGTAGAAAACTATTTCACAGAACCATAGAATGGTTTGGGTTGGAAGGGGCCTTAAAGACCATCTAGTTCCAACCCCCCTGCCATGGGCAGGGACACCTCCCACCAGACCAGGTTGCCCAAAGCCCCATTCAGCCTGGCCTTAAACACTGCCAGGGATGGGGCATCCACAGCTTCTCTGGGTAACCTGTTCTATTTAAGTCTTAATCTTGTATTGCAATATATTTCAAAATACTTAGAATCATAGAATCATAGAATATCCTGAGTTGGAAGGGACCCATAAGGATCATCAAGTCTTCTGTCAAACTTCCCTAATAATATAATCTAGCTATTTAAAATACTGCATAGACACATTTTTAAATACATTCACAATCCATAGTTATCAATCAGTGCCTGTTTTTCTATTAAACTAGTTCTATCATGTAAAAGAATACTACTTGCTGTCTAAACCAGTGGCTATCAGTACTTATTTTGACTCAAGCGTGCTTAAGGGCAGGATAACAGGTCATTTTCAGTGAAAGGAATAATAGACATAAGAAGTAAGTGAACCTTGCAGAAAAAAAAATAAATAGAAGAACATGCTTCTTTAACTCTGTGTGTGCATGCATGTGTATAAATATATGGTCTATAGAATATCTCTACAGTCTTTATACATATTTGGCATAAGGCTTATTCAATTTAATATATATTAGATCAGTAATTGACACAGCAATGACATTGGCTTGACACTAACATTAGTTTGGGAATACTAACCACTATGTTTGTCACACACCTTCTACTGTAAGTTAACTTCTTTTTGGTAATCATTTTTTTCAAAGAAGTAAGTTTATTGTTATCTGGTTTTTCATGATTTTTTTTTCATATCATTTTTATTTAAGAATCTGCTCACCTGTATACTTCAATCAGAAACAACATCCAGAATAAAACCTGACAGATGGCAGACTAATTTAAAAGGGAAACTACCACCTATCTGTCTGTAAATTGACCTCTCATGGGCAAAGTCCTCAAAACACTGTGACAGGCCATATGTTTTAGTGAAAACTACTTGCTCATCCAAAACAATAATGATTTTATATTGAAAGCAAGAATCACTAGTTAATGAATCAACTGATCTGAAGTATCCTACGTTTGCTGACCCTTAACAGTTTGAGCGAGCCTTTGGAAAAGACGTGAGGGTTAACTTATCAATCCATTTGTCTGTAATTGCTGAAATTGAAACACATGGAGAAAATAAACACATGCAACATATACCTCACGCAGACTAACAGAGAATCACAGAATGGCTGAGGTTGGAAGGGAGCTCTGGAGCTCATCTGGTCCAGCCCCCCTGCTCAAGATGAGTCACCTGAAGCTGGCTGACCAGGACCATGTCCAGGCAGCTTTTGAAGATCTCCAAGGTAGGAGACTCCACACCCTCTCTGGGCAACCTGTGCCAGCGCTCCGCCACCTGCACAGCACAGAAGTGCTGCCTGATGTTCAGACTGAACCTCCTGTGTTCCTGTTTGTGCCCACTGCCTCTTGTCCTGGCACTGGGCGCCTCTGAGCTGAGCCTGGCTCTGCCCTCTCAGCACCCTCCCTTCAGGTCCCTCCTGAGCCTTCTCTTTTCCAGGCTGAACAGTCCCAGCTCTCTCAGCCTTTCTCCATAGGAGATATGATCCAGTCCCTTCATCATCTTTGTGGCCTTATGTTGGACTCTCTCCAGTATGCCCATGTCTGTCCTGTACTGGGGAGCCTAGGATGGGACACGGGACTCCAGGACAGTGCTGAGTAGAGGGGAAGGCTCACCTCCCTCAGCCTGCTGGCAGCACTCCTCCTAATGCAGCTCAGGATACTACCAGCCTTCTTCCCACAAAGCTTTGTTACTGGCTCCTGGTCATCTTGGTGTCCACCAGCTATCAAGAATATATATTTTTTGAGAGTATGGGATGAATTTACTTTTCTTTCCTGTTCAGAAATGTACAGCCACACTCACTGGTATAAAGACAGATGGCACTGAAAAGGAACTTCTAAATTTAAAGGTTTGAATTACAAATGTGCAAAAAATACAGTCAAAACATATAGCTAAGTGACTGTTAGAGAACCTAGGATGAGAAGACAGAACATTCCATTAGGAAATGTCTCAATCACCCCAGCACTAATATACACACTTATTTACACACTTTGCATTTCTTCACACTTAAGTCAAAGGTAAATTCTGTACAAATGCTTGCAGTCAACTTACAAACAAGCACCTCCAAGAGAGTTTATGTACGTATAACATACTTATATTTTGGGGGAGAAAAAAGCTAAGAAAGATAAATACTCTGTAAGCACAACCCCCCACCCCCACCACACTTTCAAAAATCAAATCACGTGTATTTATATGTTAGCAAGACTACCATAGCATACCACAAACAGTGATTTTACATTGTTCTAACCACCACAACACATGACCTGAAAGAAACTGCCTCTATTACAGCAACACAAGCAGTTCTGAAATAGACGCTGCCACATGTATTGCCACAAATTCTTCTGGATAAATTGACAGGCAGATAAGTGGTATGAGCAGCATTTTGCTGATAACTTGGAAGCTTCAGCTCCTAGACAGCATACAAGGATTCCCTGGGGAAACCAGACTGCAGCAGGTATGTCAAGGTGACAAAGTATCACTGCCACACAATCCATTGAAAGTTATGTTCTGGTGACCAAGTAAAAAGTGCTGTGACTACAAAAAAAAAAAAAAAAAAAAAAAGGAGGACAGGCTGTCAGTTGAAGAAGTGAAAGACAAGTAGTGTTTTCTCTATATAATATTTTTAAAATTTGCATTATGATTTCAACTACTTCTAGTGAGATACAGGTAAGATTCATTACTGAATACACATGATTTATAAATCAGATGGTAAATATAATGTCTGAACAGTGAGGACTGAAATTTCTCTTCCATACAGATTGCCTTGGGGATATATGTTCTGGGTTTTCAGGTCTTGAAGGTGTAGCTAAACACATCTGGTTTTGTATTCCTAAAATGTTTTTCAGTCCTAATGTTAGCAAGGAAAACAATGTAAGAAAGTCATTAAAGTTTCTGTTTTCTCCACTGATCCTGCATTTGTAGATAAAAATGTTTCAATACTTTCAAAGCCATAAAGAACAGCTTCCTATTTGACAAGTAAAGTAGTAGTGTAACAAGTAGTTCTATGGAATACAGAGATAATGGGTTAAAACAAGAAAGAAACAATTACTCTATCTAAAATTACATTTCTAATATTCTCAGCCATGTAATTTTAACTTTGTTACCAAAATAAACGTGAAGAAAATCTTACAGTATCAAGTGACACTTTGTCATTTAGAGTTTCTTCAGATTTCCAGCATCTTGCATTTGGATGGAGAGCAAAGATGTTGCGCATGACACCCTAACTGCTTTCTCAATCAGATATTCATGTGCTAAGCAGTGGCAGTTTTATCTTTCCAAATCCACATAGAGCAATGCCAACGAAAGCTCTTCGCTCCCATGTGTTCTCCCATTTCCCTATCAACTAAAGTCTTTATCCCTGCTTTGGGTGCCTTCATAACTCTCCTCCTTGGAGAAAAGGAACATAATTTAGGCAGACAGTTTTTAATTAATAAAAACCCTCCCTTCCAACTCTTCTGTGGTTACAATACATTATGCCACTAGCAAGTCCAAAGAGCATTTATGGAGCATTAATGGTTAAAATTCACAAATATGTTTCTACAGAGAGAAATCTGTACATGTTCATATACACAAATACATATATATACGCACACAAATATAGACTTTAGGTTATGCAATAAAATGCTTGCCTTTGCACACAGAAAGGAGCATGGTAGGAGTGACGATGGCAGGTGGGGAAGCCTGAATCCCACCTTGCCCCAGCTCCTCCCAGGCCCATTAGAGGAGACATTAGTCCACTGGAGGCTCATCCCCAGGCATCCTGACAGGAGCAGGGAGGCTGAAAGGCAGGAGAGCCCAGCAGAGGCAGTGGAGCTCCTGACCCAGTCCTGGGGCCAGGCAAGACCCCCATAAGGTGCCACTGGGAGAAGCACTCCCTGGGCAGACGTGGGCAAGTGACAGCCATGGGTCAGGATGCCATGTGGGAAAAGTGCATGAAAGGGGACAGCGGTGTGTGCAGGGGACGGTCAGTTGGTGTGCCTGGCCGTGCCTGCACTGGCCAGCACAGCCTCTCCTGCCTCCTCAGTAAACTCCTTTTCTCTTGTTTTTTCCTGGTCCAGGGCTCCCTATTCAGTGTTTGTGTGTAGATTTCAGTGCCGTCCCTGCCAAGAGACCCAGGGGTCTGAGGCCTGCGTGCCCATGGTGTGGCACCTGGAGCGAGCAGGCATGCAGGAGAGCACTAGAGAACAGCACACCAGATGGGTCAGCAAGTCAGCAAGGTGGCACACGGGCCTGGCACATCTCCAGGGGCCATCTGGGAGACCCACCTGTGTGTGTGTGTGAGGGACTCTCTGCAGCAGGCAACAGGGAGGCACAAGGACCCAGGCCCACTGTACAGATTGCATCTAAACCCAGCTACTGGAGGGATATGTCCATGGTGTGGGTGAGAGAAGGAGAAAGGCAAAGACAGAGAGAAGATTTGCACTGGAGGCTGGACTGGAGCTCTGACACTGCAGGCTTATCCGTCCAGGTGCCAGCAACCAGGATTTAGGGCCAGCTCAGTGCCTAAATTCAGCTGCTGGAGGGAGTGTGATCCATATTGCATATATGTATATATTTTGCACTTTCTGATCAGCCAGAGAGGGGAACAGGATGAGACTGTTGGTAATTTTTGAGTTTGTGTAAGTACTGGGTGTTTCTGTAGTGATGTTTTATGGGGCTGGCACAGGTGTGTGTGTTCATGTCTATTGTATATGCGCATGTGCTTGTGCTACTGCAGGAAATATATGCTCAGCCTCGCTGCTGGTTCGATGTGGAGCCATGGAGCTATGGCAGCCTTCCTTCTATCGGGATGCTGGATTTGACACATTTATTACATGCATTTACATATGTAGCATATAGTTTAAAATCCATAAGAATCCACAAGATCAACACAGATGTAGGTTTGAAAATGTAGATTTACGTTGTCTAAAATTCATAAGCTTATTGATACTAGCAAAAGCTTTTGAAGTCAACAGGTTTGGCACTTCACTGTCTGCACCATAAACACATATACTTGTTGAAAAATCGCACCATTTTATGTTCTTCCTAATTAAGGTGATTTTTGTTTGTGATCTCCATAAAAAAAAAAGAGGCAAATGGTGCGGAAGACCCATTAATAAAGGCACTTGCAAATAAATGAGAATACTGAGCTCTTTGCTGTATTTTTAAAGAAATACAAAAAAAGGTGTTTGGTTGGTTGGTTTGTTTTTGTCAGGCAGCACAAGCTTTTAATATCTCTAGTCATTCAGACCTTCGATTGAGATTTATTAACCTGTCAAACAAAAACAATTTTACAACATATACAATTGTAGTTCATTTCAGAACATTTACTGTTCTGTAAACAGAAAATCCAGATTTTCCTTAAGCAATCTGTTCCTTTTCTTCTCCTTGAAGTGAGAAGGAAGACATGTTAGAGAAAGAAATTGTAAATGAAGCAGAAGCACAAAGAAGTAATCATGAACCTATATATGTTAAGGTATTTAAACAGATTAATATTTGAAATTAAAACAAACGTTTGCAGTGACTACCTCAAAAAGAAACACAAACAAAAACAAACAAACAAGAAAACCTTTGTTGTCAATAACTTACATCTAACAAAACAGAGGCAAAGAAATGAGAAACTGTTCGAATTAATATCTAAATATCAGAATACTTAAAGGAGGATGGCCTCTGCCCAGGAGATGATGTAGAAGACCCCCATGTTTAGACAATACTGATGGGTGTGGAAGAGGAAACAGAACAGGGCCACAGCTCGTTGTTCACTTTGTGTATTTTGTGCTATGAAATTCCATAACCATGAGACAAAGCTAAAAGAAGTGTCAGGTTTCTCAGTGCTCTCCAAATACTTAAACACAGAACAAAACACCACCACCAAGGAAATCTAAATAACTGTGGAAGGTCACTTGGCTCATAATTTAAGTTAATCTGTTGAGCAGAAGCTTGAGTACAAAATTCCATTGCAGTATTGTATTACAATCCTCAAATACTCAAGAACGTATTTGAAAAGTTAATCAGTCATTAAAATTACACAAGAAGAAAACTGAAGGACAATGACAAACTTCAGAAAGTCCAGCGAGGGGCCTCCATGACAGGTTGGGGATGTAGTACTTGCCATATGAGGCAACAATGATGGAGAACCAGGTTTGTTCAGCCCAGAGAAAGAGAGGGCTTCAAGAGGAGCTACCAGCAGCTGCCCCATCTCTCTGAGGACATTTCTGAGAAGATGGAGACAGGCTCTTTACCAAGGTGCACGGTATGAATGTGAGATGATGGTGATAAACAGAAATAGGAGAGGTTCTGACTAGATATAAGAGGAAAAAAAAGCCACAGCAAGGATTAAGCACTGGAAAATGTTGACCAGAGAAGCTGTGTAATCTTCGCTTTTGGAAGTTTTCAAGACATGACTGGACAAGCCTGGAGTAACCTGGTCTGAATTCAGTATTGACCTACTATCAGAGGCATGGACTAGTTACTTTGCAAGGTGTCTTCAAACTATAATGACTCTAGTTAATACAATGTATTAAGTATCCTTCCACATTCCTCTGCTTAAGTTTTCAGCCCCTCAGAGAATTAAGATTTTTCCTAGAATATTATCAGTACACTTGATACTGGCCTCTCGTATCTGCTGCATATTAGAGCAAATATTACCTAAGAGAAGGCCTGCTTGCCAGACTGAAGGGAAATGTTTTGTTTCTTGTACACTCAATTTCCTGGCATCTCTGCAATACAAAGGAAAATCAATACATATCTGAATGAGTGAAAGATTTTTCTAGTATAGTCCTACCAGAAACTATGATGATTCCATGTTAATATAATCAATATTATCTTTAGACATCTTTTGGTCTCTTAGTCTATGTTTTGACTATGAG
Source organism: Cygnus atratus (assembly GCF_013377495.2). Classification (NCBI taxonomy): domain Eukaryota; kingdom Metazoa; phylum Chordata; class Aves; order Anseriformes; family Anatidae; genus Cygnus; species Cygnus atratus. The sequence goes on along the minus strand of NC_066362.1, from coordinate 133,250,186 downwards.
GAAATCCCATTTCCTGAGTCAGGGGGTGGGAAAGCAGTGACAGTAATGTGATGTTCCTGGATGGGAACAAATAGAGCAAGAGTTGATTCAACAGAACTGCAATAGAAAATATGGGAGAAGACAATGCAGATCTACTGTAGATCTACTATACCAAGGAAACTAGGATGGAACAGTTCAAATAGCTTTGGCAAATGTTTAGAAAGGTGTGGGTTTATTAAAAGACTGAAATGGGACTAAAATACCTACATGGAACATCTACACCTGAACTGCTTATCTAGTCCACCCTTATGTAGGGAAATGTGTGATCCTAGGGAATGGATTACTGTTGTTTGAGAATAGGGCCTAATCTGGCAGTTTGGCAGAGGGGAGGCAGCGAGAGCTCCATTCCCCCTGATCCAAATAGTGAGGCTGAGCATGTATTCCCAGTAGGCACACACGAACACAAACATACACATCTGGTCACACAGATCAACAGCTACACTCAGCACTCCTATGAACAGAAACACCAACAGCCTCATCCTATTACCTTCTCTCACAGCTCAGGATAAATTTCTGGTAGTGGGCATATGCATATATATACACAGTGTGGACCCTCCAGTTGCTGGGCTCAGACACTATCTAGCAGCTGCTCCTGGATCCCTGTCTCTGCAAATGCTTGCTGTGGTGATTTCACACCAATAGTTGGTGAAGTTCTACCACACCGCTCTCTCACTCCCCATCCTCAAAGGGAGAGAGGGAAAAATATTACTTTAAAAAAAAAAAAAAAAAGATTGTGGTTTGAGATAATGACAGGGAGATCACTCACCAGTTACCATCAGGGGCAGAACAGACTTAGCATTACAGAGATTAATGTAATTTATTGCCAAATATCAACAGACTAGAGCAGCAAGAACTAAAACCAAAAAATTTCCCTCCTCCCCATCCACCCTCTTCTACCTCCATGACCTTAGCAGTGTAGGTGAATGGGGGCTGCGGTCAGTCCCTAACGTTTCACCTCCGCCGCTCCTTCACGGTCACTCTCTGCCCCGGCTCCACGTGGGGTCCCTCCCACGGGATGCCGTCCTTCCCAAACTGATCCTGCGGGGGCTGCCCACAGGCAGCAGCTCTTCAAGAACTGCTCCAATATGGGTCCGTACCATGGGTTCATCCATCATGAGCAAACTGCTCCAGCATGGGTCCCCCATGGGCAGCAGCTCCCCTCAGACTCCCTGCTCCTGTGTGGGCTCCTCTCCACGGGCCACAGAGGAACTTCTGCTGCGTGCCTGGAGTACCTCCTGCCCTCTTGCTGTGCTGACCTTGGGGGCTGTGGACTGTTTCTCTCCCACGTTCTCACTCTTCTCTCCCAGCTGCTGTCACACAGCAGTTTTTTTTTTTTTTTCCTTTCTTCAATCTGCTCTCCCAGAGGCCCACCCAGCGTCGCTCCCTGGCTTGGCTCTGGCCAGCAGCAGGTCCCTTTTGGAGCTGGCTGGAGCTGGCTCTGGTCTGACATGGGGCAGCTGCTGGGCTCTGCTCACAGAAGCCACCCTTGCAACCTTCTGTTACCCTCCACAGAAGCCCAACACACTTGCTCCTGGTCAGAAAAAACCCCAAGGTTTTAGTCCCAACTCCAGCTGCTGATACTGACTGTCCAAACACACAAATGCGTGCACACACAAACTTCTAAGTCTTGCCCTTAAAGATCCTGAGGCCCCACAATCTCTTTGGTGGTTCATTGGGACTACCTGTTCCATCTGGTCGTACCCCTGGAGACACGTACTCATATCTGGCTCCCAGGCCACTTCACCTATCTATGGACTCATCCAGCTTGCTCTTCACAAGCGCTCAGACACTCACGTGCACACCCGCACTCACTCCAGCCTCTGGCTCCACAGACACACAGCCCCTATGACCAGAGGTCCTTTTCTGGGATGGGCGTGTGGTTTCACTCACTTGGGTCTCTCCAACCAAGGGCACTTGGCATACAAGTGCTCTGGCCCACAGTCCCAGACCAGCTGATGGTACCCAGAGCCATGCTTGCTGGGGTTGCTGGCACTCAGATCTCCTTACACGCACACAGAGACTAGAGTCTACTCTCTATAGGAGCTAGGAAAATAATTAATCAACAAAATTTACAATTATAATAGGGCATGGCCAGATAAGTATACTAATCACTATACTACCTACACAACAAGCATTTTTAACCCCCTACCCTTTCATTTTTCCACATTTGTTCCTCCCCATATCACCTGGATTCATCCTTCTCCATACCTTCTGTTCTCCTATACATCCCATAGTAAATCTTGGACAATCTATAGAGGTTCTTCCCCTCCATCCAGTAATATGTCCCATACCCCAGGCAGCTACTCCCTCTGTGCATGAAAGATGCACCTGCAGCTGAGGCTTTCCTGGGACAGCCTTGGAAAAGCCCAGACAGTGTGCCCCTACAAGTCCTTAATCTGGGTTCTTGTCCACCTTTGGGTCCTTGTGCTCCTCTGGTCTTGTGGAGACGGGCCTCTGATGGACTCAGGGCTCCTATGATGGGCTAGGAAGTTGGCTGACAGGGTGTGATTTGGGATCCCCCACCTGGCGTTGCCTTTCTGTGCTCTTTCCTGGGTCTGCAGTTGAGCTTTTATCAGATAACTGGACAAATGCATCCTGGGGTAGTTATTCCTTATGGTCCATCCAATTCTATCCAAGTTTCTGTATCACATGCTGCTTGATTCCTAACGTGCAAGACCAGGAATCCAAGCAGTTTCTTTCACAGGTCTTTATAACTAAGTCCTTGCATACTATATACTATGCTAAATATAGAAATCAACAGGAGAAAGAGATGCTCAAATCAGACATCCTATTTTTTTTCTTTCCTTTCCATGCTGCTATTATTCCAATGTTCAGTCTGATCCTAAAGCAATACAGCACAGCATGTCACAAGCATTATTATGTCTTCGTACCGCAGAGTAACCGAAATCCTTTTATTAAAATACAGCATTCTGTGATGGATTTCTTCATCCTTGGAGTGACATTGAGCCTGAAGCTCTTACTAGCAATCACTTTACACAAAGCCAGATCACATACTCAACTGTAAGTTGAGAAGCTAAGGAGTCAATTTACAGATTTTTTAAAAATGGTGTGAAAGCTGGTGAGACTGAATTGCTCCTGCAAAGAATGGATATATGTGAAAATTTGAGAGAAGCTAGGCTAAAAATATTTTTTGAGTAATTGACTTTTCAAACTTTTTATTCACTCTTCATTAATATTTTATCATTAAAACAGAATCAGTCCCTTAAAACAGAGAAACAAGAAGATAGTTATTCAACTGAATATTAATCACTGTAAGGAAATTTAAGGCTTTCATATACTAACACCATAGCTGTAAAGAATAGCTGTAGATAGGCTTAAAACAAAGTATCAGTAAAAGTCTTCCACCAGCTTACTCAAAGATCAGACATACCTGACCTTCAACTGCTTGTTACGATGATATGAAAAAATAAAAATAAAAGTGACAGGAGAGAGAAAGAAATGTAATAAATTGTCCAAATGTCTTGGACTTACTAGTTAAGGCAAGGCAGAATAGAAGATGGAACTCTGACATCAGTATTTCTTGAGAAAACCTTTCTGCTTTGAGAGACATGCCAAAGCACACATTTGCAGCTGGCTCTTCTTTCCACTATCTTCATGAGATTTTTTATTTAGAAGTGTAACATCCTAAATGTTTTAAGAGCTTCTGCTGTAATGTTAGCCCTGTCACATTATCTACCAATCCTCCTGAGAAAGAATGCTTAGCCTCAAAGAAGTCAATGCTTTTACTATTTCACCATATACATCATTAACTTACCTAGTGTTTCTTGACTCTTCATCTACACTCCCTAAAAATGTTTGGGAAATCATTAAGGACAGACGGGCTACTGCACACTATTAACTCTTCATAATTTATAATGAAGCTATCTAGAATATAGATTACTTAATGCAGTCACAAATTCAAGTTTTCATTTTCACCTTCATGGCCCTATGTTATCTTACTCACAATTACTGTATGTCTTGCTTTTATCTCCTTCTACTCCCTAGCCATCCTCTATCTTTTCACTTAATTGTGAAAACCTCTTTCTCCTACTTCCAGCTGTGTACCTTATATCATGTTGACCTCTGTGTCGTGTACAATCTCCATGCATACATTCTTCAGCCTTCTTCAGCAGTATCTTTAAAAATACTCTCTTTCAGAAATCATTGGTACATTCTCTTCTTCCTGCCCTTCCTATTGCTGAACTATTAACTGAAATTTGTCTTGCTTAAACCACTTTTCCTCCTAGCTGGACCAGGGCAGCAGAGAATACATCTGAAAGCCAATGCAGAACTGGCTGATTCAGTTCTTAACTCTGGTCAAAATGACCTGTGTTAACTCCTTAACCCTGAGGAAAATTGAGGGACAATACTTGCTCGTCATCTAAAACAGGAACTTGAAAACTTGTTCACTAAAAAAATCCATAGTGTTCATAAAACAAATGTCAATCACTGTATTGTGTGTGGCAGGGAGTGAGTAGCTACAAGGTATGTCTGTACTTCTTGTAGTACTACATGGTTATATCATAGCACTTTGCCACTTGTCCAGGTCAGACTTCTTATCTATCATCCAGCCTACATGCATTTGATTTCCTTTCTTCCCCAGGGGTTAGTGCGTACTTAAAGATCAATATGATGTACACAGTGAGCAGCCATAGCACACACTTATCAGGAAACTTGGAGCATTTCAGGTATAGTAATGGTCATAGTATGAGAGAGTCATAGCACTATTGCTGACTCCTGGAACACCTGACTGTAGGTCTCAGTCAACCAGACCTCAAACATCTGCTCCATACAATATAATTCTTCATGGAAACTAAAAAAAATCTGCAAGCACTGCTTTTGCTGAAGCTTAAGAAAAGACACATCTTCTCAATGAAAAATTTTTGACTGAAAAATTAAAAATTCACAACTGGATGCAGTCTTCAAAGGATATATCATAGCTAGTTTTAAAGCTGTAAATGCATTCTACCTAAAATACACAATCATTCTTTGTCAAATAAAAGGTTCTGTTGGCCTTCTCTTGGGAAAACTGCATTATTGAAAGTGCAAAGCAATAAGATATGTTACGTACTATTACACTTTTTGCCCATGGCACTTTTTTTTGAATTGGTAATATTTTGAGTCTGTAAGAACTCTGAAGCTCAGGACAACAGGTTGAAATCTTTTGCTTCTGCTCTTCAGTCTGAAGCTGCAGAATGCAGTAATACGTTCTGGAGACAGAAACTGAATGGACTACTCTGACCAGACCATCTATTCAGGAGAAAAAGGACAATTTCCTAACAGAGGAAAACATTTTCTGTAAATTACAACATTTTCAGTAATGGATGAAATCTCATCTGCTAGTTAGCAAGACCCTGGTGCTCTGAAGCAACTTAACTATCAAGTAATAAAGTTACTAATATTAAAAAAACATTTCTTATAAAATGCTACTATTATAGAAAGTAATTGTATACACATTTTAAAAGAATTCTGGTGTTACCTGCGGAATTATGAACTAGTAAGCCATGCCTGCATAGTTAGTAAAATATGATGATGATGACACAAGGTTATGTAGGTTAGCTAGGATGAGAAATGACTGTAAGAAACTTAAGAGTGACATGGTGCTCCACTGGGCAGGCAAATGGCAAATGAAATAAAATGGTCAAGAAATCTAAGTAATACACATTAGCTGGAAAGAAATAAATCACATGCACATCTTGAACATGTACTGGACATCACTGTAGACAGTTCAATGAAACATCAGTGCGTGATAATAATAAGTATACAAGATGCTAAAAAAAAAAGGAGGGTAAATAATATGGGTGATAGTGTATATATTCATATACATATACAGAATCATAGAATTGTTAAGGTTGGAAAAGACCTGCAAAGTCATCTGGTCCAACCATCACCCTACCACCAATATCACCCACCCACTAAACCATGTCCCTAAGCACCATGTCCAGTCTTTCCTTTAACAACCCCAGAGATGGTGATTCCACCACCTCCCTGGGCAACCTGTTTCAATGCCTGACTATTCCTTCTAAGAAATGTCTCCTAATTTCCAACCTGAACCTCCCCTGGTGCAACTTGAGGCCATTTCCTCTCACCAGTTATCTGTGAGAAGAGGCTGATCCCCAGCTCCCCACCACTTCCTTGCAGGTAGTTGTAGAGAGCAATAAGGTCTCCCCTGAGCTTCCTCTTCTCCAGACTAAACAACCCCAGTGCCCTGAGCCGCTCCTCATAAGACTTGTGTTCCAGACCCTTCACCAGCTTCATAGCCCTTCTCTGGATATGTTCCAGGGCCTCGATGTCCTTCTGGTACTGAGGGGCCCAAAACAGAACAGAGCACTCGACGTGCGGCCTCACCAGAGCAGAGTACAGGGGGACAATCACCTCCCTGGTCCTGCTGGCTATGCTATTCCTGATAAAAGCCAGGATGATGCTGGCCTTCTTGGCCACCTGGCACACTGCTGACACCACATATAGTGGTATCTCATCTGGAATACTCTATGTACTCTAGGCCACAGGCATTATTCTGTAATAAAATTCATTTGATAGGAAGGGTCTGTGGAAGAAATGCAATCAAAACGCTTGTGGGGAAGAAAAAACACAAACAAAAAAACACATAAGAAAACAAAGGTAACCCATTTGGATGGTGAAAGCCTGAACAAACTGTAAAGTGTTTTCATTTGAGGAGCAAGAAATAAAGAGGAATGTGACAAGTACTTATAATACTGTGGCAGATCAACCAGTTCTTATCTTTCTAACTCTAACATAAAAAGCTGACATTCAAGGAAGTTAAAGGGTGAGGAATTCAGAACAGAGCATATGCAAAAGATTTACAGAATTCATTGTCTCAGGTAGTCACCAGTATCAAGAAAATAAACAAATACTGTGAAATGGTTATTAAAAAACTTTTTTTCCTCCATTAAAAACAGCCTTAAGTTACTTGGTATGGGAATAATGGAATTTAATTAACCTTCTCTACCTAAGAGAGGATTATTATTAAGCCTCTGGTATTATCTGTCATCAGAGATGGTACAGAACACAATGGACTCTGAATCTGAGCAGGAAGTGCAATTCCAATGTTTAGCACTGTTTTGACAATAAAGAAAAGTTATCCTTTGTGGAACGGGAGGACAGAATTTCTACCACTACTTGGAATTGTTTGCTACTTTAAATCAGAACTACTTCAGGTCTGCTTGGACCATTTCTGTCTTGGCTTTGAATCATGCTATTACTCTAAGATAAAGAGATGCTGGAATGGAAGTGTTAAACATGCTCTTTTAGCTGATGAACCTGTCACTTCTTCAGCGCTTCCATGTGCTACAAGGAAGAAATCACAATAATAATAATAATCTACCACAATAATAATAATAATAATAAATCCCAAATATTGCTTTGTGGAGTACACTCTGTAATCATCTTCTAAGTGCACTTATTTTGTGATATAGCCATCAGCCTGAGCAAATACTTTGCCCTGTTTAGACTATTAATAATTTGTCAGTGTTAATTGATGGTCCTGTATGTAGGTTTTCTGCAACCATGCCAAAAAAACACTGACTCTTTACCACAGAACAGAATACGCAGAATCCTGCGAAAAATACCACCTCTCAGAACTACATCTCAACAAAGAGCAAGAAAGTAACTTAAACAAAAAATAAAAGAACCAAATAGATGAACCCTCCCCCGCCTTAGTGCATTAAAACAACACATGCTTAGACCTTAGTCTTTCAAAGGTTTCCAGAGGTCTCCCCATGATAATAATTTTCAAAGAAGCAACCAAAAAATACTGCTAACAATGCAATTCCTTGTTTCAGTCTTCATTCTTTGTTCCAAAACTGTGAAAAAGCATTGTTACAACAAGCTCTGGGATGATTACAAAGGTAACCTGGGACACGGAGAGGATCAGCGCACTAGATCTTTTTCAAAGAGGATTTATTCATGCTTACTATAATGCAAGAGACATTAAAAAACATTTTTGTGAAAATTCTTGTTAATTAAAATCCAATTATTCAATGACTGCTCTTTTTGGCATCTCCAGAAAATGCCCAAGGTCTTGAAAGAAAGAAAAGATAACTCAGTGAGCAATTTATCATAAAAGAAGGATTCCCCCCCCCCTTTTTTTTTTTTAACTTCTTACCATGCATAATTAATATGTGATAATACCCATAATGAGTTCCCTAAAACAATTAGTAATGCATCTTCAGTGACCTGCTGATCTGAACATAATGCTTTTAGGATTTGGAGGTGTACCAGTCTCTTTGTGCTTACACACTCACCTCACATAGAAGCAAAGAAGGCTGCAGAACATAATTTATTATTCTGCATCACATTTCATCAAGTCCCTTAGCAGCTACTTGATACATTATTGAGACAAATGCAAGGAAAAAAAATATTCCTGCATCCCCACCCCCCAAGTAGGGTACCCCGAAGACTAAGAACCAATTATAATCTTTCTTTCTTCTTCCAGTTAGACACATTAAGAGAAAGTAAACTTTGACCAGGTTATTTTTTGTATGGAATTTCAATGACTTTTTTCATCTCCATAAGACAAATACATCCATAAATAAACATACAGTGCAGTAACAAGGGCAATGTCTGGAACACTTAAGAGCTAAATTACTTTCAAGCCATGCAACATCTCATTTTTCTTCCACAAATATATAATGAAGACTGCCAGCTTGGGGGAGGGGGATGGAGGGGCACACGCATGCATATACAAGCACACACGCCTCAGGAGCAGAGGGAGGAAAAAAATTAACTGCATGACCTGAGAGCCTGATAATTGACACAAACAAACAACAACAAGAAGAACAGCTTCAAAACTGTCTCCTTCCTTTAATTGTCTTGTAAATATAAAATAAAGGCCTATTATGGACTTAGGGAAAAGGTGCATGTATACAACAGATCTTCAGAAGTCCTGCATTGTTAGGTACAGTGAAATATCTAGTGTTTCTAGTATCTATCTTTGTATAGCCACATCCATTACACTTACGAAGCTGGAAGATGAGGTTCGTAATCACAGACTTCATCTTCTAGCCTGGGAGAGGCAAATAAGGGCTACATGGTTAGACTATTTAGAAGCTAAGGAAGGTGAAGGATTCAGACAATAGACTGTCCAGCACCATACTGCAAGAAAAGTACATTCCACTAGACTGCTGTGACCTTTGCACCCCAAGTTGGAATACTACTAAAGGCTTAAAAGACGGAGATTTTAATACAGAAAAACCTACACTATTCAATACCTATTTAAATTGCCTTCCTTCTGACACCATAATTTGTAGACAAGATGAGCATTATTTTTTTTTTAAATCAGAGATAAGACTGAAATTGGTCTTTTGTTTGTTTATTGCCTTTTTTGATTACCAGATACCGGTTTTAGAATTAATGTCCACCCCACCAGGGAGATATCAACACAATTTACAAGAAGAAAGCAGTGTGAGGGATTGGGAGAAAATAAAAGTTTCAGGACTAAACTTTTGCTAAATTTACTGTATGACCCAAATGTTTCCAATTCAGGTGGAAACAGTTAAAGACCTGCTGCTCCACCTGGACTGTCACAAGTCCATGGGGCCAGATGGGATCTACCCAAGGGTGCTGCCGGAGTTGGCAGATGTGATTGCTGGGCCACTTTCCATCATCTATCAGCGGTCATGGTCATCTGGAGAGGTCCCAGATGGCTGGAGACTTACTAATGTGATGCCAACAATAAGAAGGGCTGTAAGGAGGACCTGAGGAACTATAGGCCTGTCAGCCTGACCTCGGTGCCAGGAAAAGTGATGGAACAGGTCCATCTTGAATGAAACCACATAGCATATGAAGGACAGCCAGGGGATCAGGCCTAGTCAGCATGGGTTCATGAAAGGCAAGTGCTGCCTGACCAAACACATCTCCTTCTATGACCAGGTGACCCACCTGGTGGATGAGGGAAAGCCTGTTGATGGAGTCTACCTAGACTTCAGCAAGGCCTTTGACAGTCTCCCACAGTATTCTCCTGGAGAAGCTGGCAGTTCATGGCTTGGACAGGTACACTCTGCTGGATAAAAAACTGGCTGGACAGCCAGGCCCAGAAAGTAGTGGTGAATGGAGTGAAATCCAGCTGGTGACCGGTCACCAGTGGCGTCCCCCAGGGGTCGGTGTTGGGGAACAACACTGACCCCTGGGAAACATCCTCTTTAATATCTTTATTGATTATTTGGATGAGGGAATTGAGTGAACCCTCAGTAAGCTTGCAGACGACACCGAGTTGGTGGGAAGTGTTGATCTGCCAGAGGGTGGGAAGGCCCTGCAGAGGGACCAGGACAGGTTGGAGCAATGGGCAGAGGCCAATGGGATGAGGTTCAACATGACTAAGTGCCAGGTCCTGCACTTTAGTCACAACAACCCCATGCAACACTACAGGCTTGGGGCAGATTAGCTGGAAAGCTGTGCAGAGGAAACGGATCCGAAGGTATTGGTTGATGCTCGCCTGAACATGAGCCGGCTGTGCGCCCAGGTGACCAAGAAGGCCAATGGCATCCTGGCTTGTATCAGGAATAGTGTAGCCAGCAGGACCAGGGAGTTTGTGAACATATGAGAAAACAGAGATGATTTCAGTGGATCTTCCCGAGAATGGGAGGATTACATGTTTCTAAAAGATTATAGGAAAAATAGTGAATTACACATGTGCCTAGAGCCTGTGATAAATAGAATAAGGAGTAAGTTTTAATGGAGAATCTTTCTTTAATGTTTTTAAGGGAAAATGCAGGACTTCATGATGAAGAAGTTGTTACATATGTATCATTTCTACTAATCAAACTTTACTAACATCCAGTAACTTCTCTTGTATCTCACTCACTGATATTCAATGCTACCTTATAGGCTGAGTTCATGCTACAAAATTCATAGCTAAGCTAAGAAACATGCAATAGGCTGGCTAAAGTTAAAAGGTGATTTTGTGCCCGCACACTTCTAGTTCTGGCCACCAAGTATTAGACACATTTGCTTTTTAGAGTGCTTGGAGATATGCTCAAATGTATTATTTATTCACAATTCATTCCTTTGAATTTCTAGAGTGTCTGAAAACAACAGCTTTTCCAACAGGGAAAAAAAATAAAATCATCCTGTTTATTATTTTGCACTGTCCCATAATAGCAGGAATTCAAGAGCTATGTCAGCAACGCATCCTAAGTACTGGAATCACACCTTGCTCAAATGCAGTCTAGAAATGTCTTCAGACCCACTGCAGAGCAAGAAAAGTAAAAGCTTTATGAATTAAGGAAAAAGTTTTAGTCAAGAACCTTCCGGAGAAAACAACAGCTGGTGTATACTGTGGTAACCAGGACAGTTCCCAGGGAAACCTATGAACTGGAAGTCTGAACTCATCAGGTTGAACAGTGTTCAAAAGGCTATTTTTCCCATTTTTTTTGAGGAAATATTCTATACTGTGGACAAGATAAGGGCAACCCTCTCCTCTGGTCTGCTTCAGAAGAAACCTTTAGTCCCAAGTTGCTACTAAATTGTCTATGGAGCCAATTTTTCTTCATGTTCTAGGAGTGAGACCTGGAACAACTTTTCCAATTATGCTTTGCAAAAGATTAACTGGAAGGGATGTATAGTTCCTGACAAACAGACATTGGCTGCTCAGATGATGCAATTTTAGACATGTTTCTCAAAAAAAAACTATAAAGTTAGAAAGGGAGACTCCTAACGTGTTTGGCACCTCACCTTGGTTAGAAGGCAGGCAAGTGAAAATATCTGGATCTCAAGTCAACTGATATACCCTTTCAGTTTCCATTTACTATCATCACTTAAGGGTATATCTGCATGGAACAACCAAACTAATTTGGATACACAAATACAATGACATACTTCATCCATCTCCCAGTCACCCTACATAAACTAACAGTAAAATCTGTCATACGTAATCTTAAATTGTCAAGGGAGTGAACTCCGCTTTTGCTGTAAACCTGAGTCAACAAAGTTACAGCGTTTCCAAGCCCTCATGCAGAGGTTGGTGGATTTACAGCCTTGAAACAGTTACCCAGTAGACCCACCATGGTCCAGGGGTGCCATCCCCACCACACAATACACCTTCCAAGGGAGGGTTTTCTCTGCTTCACATGGAAGTTGGCCACTATACAGCACAGGATAAAAGGATAAGGGGGATATTGAGAAAGCAAAACCTTGCGTGTAAGAGACTCCAAAGGAGAACTCTGAGAATATTGTGAGGAAACAACCTCTGAAAAAGCACAACAAGTAAACACACGCACTAGAAATACCCATAAGGTTAGAATCTAGCCACCCCATACCTTCAACAAGGGTATACTAACTGCCTCGCTATGCAGGAATCGGCATCAACAAATCAGATGACACAGGCTCTAACTCATTAACAGCTTCATCTGAATTCATTAATGAATGGTAACTACATCAGTACAGACAAGAAAGTCAAAGAGCTTCAGAAGAAAAGGCCCAAATTCTGCCTTTTACTCAAAAATGTACCAGCAGCTTGAAAGGGTAGTGGAATGAGTAGTGGAACAACATTCTCCCCTCTTACTCCACAAGTGGCCGCTGGCACAAGCAGCATTTGCTTCTGTACAGCACGCAACGCACATTGAACAATGGTCATCTACTACAAATGCCACTTCATTTGTGCCACTGACTGCAGCTTAATGCTTTGAAAATTGGGTGTACTATGACCATTATAATCACAGGTTCTATCACTGGAAAAAGCACATACTTAGCAATATGCTAAAATAACTGATAAAAAGTGAGTCCAAGGAGACAAGACAGCAGAGTATGGGTATGTCACAATAGTTTAAAGCGTATGAAAGTGTTTTAGATGAGGAAAAACTGGTAATGTAGGCCTATTCAAAGAAAGGTCTAGAGCCAAGGTTAAAGAGACAGCTATTCATGTACATTTGAACTACGTTGAAAAATGTCCATGTATTTTTGCATTTAAAGCTTTTGTTAGTTCTAAAATAAAATGTCTGATTTGCAAATTGTAAACATTCAAGAAAAAGTAAATGCCAATTTATTTAAAAAATGGAAAAGGGGCAGATTATGATGACTAAATTACATGACTTCAACAGCAGGTATCCCAATTTACAGCTCAATACACCATCTAGAATGACTGTTCGTGCCTTTGTAATTTCTGTACCTTACTTAGAGTTCTCCTAATAAATTCAATCTCCAGCTATACATAAGAAATAACAAAAACACCACTAATAAAATAACTAGTTATCTGAAAACCATAATGACTGAAATACATATACTACATGCACACAGTAGAAATGGTGAAGTTAATGGAAAAATAAAGGAGAAAAATTTAAATAATAATCATTTTTTTAAAAAAATCATAGAATCACAGAATGGTTAGGGTTGGAAGGGACCTTGAAGACCATCTAATTCCACCCCCCCCTGCCACGGGCAGGGACACCTCCCACTAGATCAGATTGCTCAAAGCCCCATCCAATCTGGTCTTAAACACTTCCAGGGATGGGGCACCCACAGCTTCTCTGGGCAACCTGTTCCAGTGCCTCATAACTTCCATTGTAAAAAAATCCAAATATCTAATCTAAATCTACCTTCTTGTAGTTTAAAGCCATTACCCCTTGTCCTATTACTATACTCCCTGACAAAGAGTCCTTTTTCAGCTTTCTTGTAGGCCTGCTTTAAGTACTGAAAGGGTGCAATGAGGTCTCTCTGGAAGCCTTCTCTTATTCAGGCTGAACAACCCCAGCTCTCTCAGCCTGTCTTTGTAGGAGAGGTGCTCCAGCCCTTTGATCATCTTTGTGGCCCTCCTCTGAACTCATTCTAATATGTCCATGTCCTTTATTGTGCTGGGGGCCCGAGAGCTGAATGCAAAACTCCAGGTGCAGTCTCACGAGAGCAGAGCAGAGGGGGAGAATCAACTCCCTTGACCTGCTGGCCACACTTCTTTTGGTGAAGCCCAGGATATGGTTGGCTTTCTGGGCTGCAAGTGCACATTGCTGGCTCATCACATTGAGCTTCTCATCAACCAACACCAAGTCCTTTTCCTCCATCCATTCTCTACACAGTTCATATTTGTGCTTGGGATCATCCCAGCCCAGGTGCAGGACCTTGCATTTGGCCTTGCTGAACATCATGGAGTTCGTATAGGCCCACCTCTCCAGGTCCCTCTTGATAGCATCCCATCCCTCCAGCATGTCAACCACCCCACACAGCTTGGTGTCCTTGGCAAACTTGCTGAGGGTGCACTCAATCCCAGTGTTATGTCAACAACAAAGATGTTAAATAGCGCCAGTCCCAATACCAAGCCTTGAGAGGAACACCTCTTGTTACTGATCTCCACCTGGACACTGAGCCATTGACTGCCAATTCTTTGAGTGTAACCATCCAGACAAATGCTTACCCACAGAGTGGTCCACCCTCATCCACAGAGATGGTATATCTTATATGTAGCTTATAGCATCGGGGACAGTGTCAAATGCTTTGCAGAAGTCCAGGCAGATGATGTCAGCTGCACTTCCCCTACCCACCAATGCTGTAATCCCATTGTAGAAGGCTACCAGATTTATCAGGCACAGTCTGCCCTTAGTGAAGCCATGTTGACTTCACTGATGAAAGGATAAGAAATAAAATTTTGGTTTTTAACATACTTTTACACAAGCTCAGAGTAGTGGTGGTCACATTAAGTGCCTCATCAGTCTTCTAACCCTTTATTTTCCTTGTACAATATAGACTAATATTACAACATGGTCTCAGTGTTCAGAATTTCCATTACTTTCTCACCACATCTTTTGTAGGAAAAAATTTCTCTTTGAACTTCTTTTTTCTATGACACAAAGAGTCCACTGAGACTCATAACTTCTAATGTCATTTAATTTTTAATGATCTCTCACTAGATTTGGTACAGAGATTATTCATAACTGTGGGATCAATTAATTAATTAGAAATGGAATAGACCGCAAAGAAATACAGTATTTTAAATTAATACAAAGATTTAAATCATTTGGAATTTTTTAAATAGAACAGGCTGATTCTTCATAAGAGAGTTATGACCACTTACCTTACTCCAATATTTTCTTCTTTTTAATGGAAGGATACGAATGGTATTTGTTTGTTTTTAACTGCACTGCTTTTATTTTACAGAAGAAGTACACGCGAAACTACCAAAGTATTGAGAAGAAAGGCCTTAACCCTCCACATCTTGAAGCACGTAAATAATTAATTCATGTATTTTAATGACATGAATATATTGAAAGTATGTTTAAATGTTTGCATGAGAATGTCTGAAGTTCTCTGAGCTAGAGCCATATTTGAAATATATTTAATAGCATAAAATTTGTTACCATGAAACAAAATTTCCTCAAGATAGCACTGAAAACTTACAGTTGATATATTTTATGTATACATAAACAGCAATAGAAAGTTTTTTAAACCTTGTTTTTTAAAGTATGCTCATTAAAAACAAAGATTAATAGTCTAATATTTATAAATTCCAAAAGCATGTTTTTAAATAATTTAAGTCCTTTAATTCAAACTGGAACAAAACCCATCATTTATCGAAAACACTTTTGTTTCCTTACTTTTTTTCAGGTCAAGTTGGTGAACTGTATAGCTAAATTTACCAAGTTTCAGAATACTGTCATCAATTAAATTCTGCTTTTGCAGCACATTCTAAAGGTTCCTTTAAAAGGGATTTCCTTTGTAAAAATCTGAATCATAGCAAAATACTAAATAACTAATTCTAAGACAATTTGAACTAACTTGTTTTCCAAATTATGTTCATATGAGGGTGGGAAAATAATGATGATAAAAAAACTTTTCTTTTTGTGTGTGTGTGTAAATAATTGTCTAAATAAAATATATGAAAAGGAACACAATGTTGGGAACAGTGTGGCCTGAAATCTCTACAATATTCAAGCACAAATTGTTTCTCAGGCTACATATGCACAGCTCCATCTGGTTTGGACACAAGTTTCATTTGTGTATTTGAAAGCAGAATTTAGCATGTATTAAAATAAAACAAAAACTTGCATTTAGTAAAAGACAAAAACACTAGTATTTAACTGCAGATCATATTCTGATTACCTGACAGTTTTAGTTAATAACTTATATGACTATGTGTCATGTGTGCTAATAGTGTTATAAGTTTATATAAAACTTCATGTATCAAAAACCAGTAAGGCTTAGGCTGAATTTGCAGTGTGTATCTTGTTTGAAATTTCTGTTCTCACCATTATGCTTATTAAATCCCTAGTTAACTAAAGAATGAAAAAAAAAAAAAAAAGGCCAAAATTTAAGAAATTCCCAGATGGACAACTTTGACCCCCCTTCAGTTATACTACAGTAGCCATCATATGCATTTTTATCTGATTTTAGAACTGCCTCCTTATAGAAGGCTGTCCGAGGCTGATATATCACTACAGCTAAGTTATGGATTTGGTCTTCTACAGCTATGTTGTATTTTTGGCTTGGATTATTAGTGCAGTTTTGAAGTATGTCTCCTGACAGTCCTCAGTGGGTATGTGATGTGTTTCACTGAACAGTTTTTGTGTGTACTAGATTGTTTTAGTGGGAAGCTAACTGGAAATTCTCTCCAAGTACATATTAAATGATCTCCAAGCCTTGCGTGTGGGGTTGGTATTTTATTTTTTTTGTATTGTTTTGGTTTTTGTTTTAATGATTTTATCTCTTAAAATTATGATCATCTTGTGACTTTTCTGAAATAGAGACACAAACTAAGAGCATTGGGAAAGCTGTCCCTCTAGATATTAGGCTCCTCACATGTGCAGATGGCTAAACTGGGAGGAGCTGTTGACTCCGTTAAGAGCAGAGAAATCATGACAATTTAGAGGTCCTGGCAATCATCAACAATATAAAGTTTAACAAAACCAAGTGATGGATTCTGCACCTGGGATGGGGTAACCCTGGCTATACATACAGACTAGGGGACAAAAGGTTGGCGAGCAGCCCTGTAGAAAGGGATCTGGGGGTTCTGGCTGGTGGCAAGTTGAACGTGAGCCAGCAGTGTGCCCTGGAAGCCAAACAGGCTAGCTATTGCCTGGGGTGCAACACACACAGCATTGCTAGCCGGTCAAGGGCAGGGATTATCCCACCCTGCTCTGTGCTGGTACACCTTCACTTCAAGTACTGTGTGCAGTTTTGGGTTCCACAGTATAAAATGGACATAAAACTATTAAAGAGCTTCCAAAGGAGGGCAACAAAGATGGTGAAGAGGACAAGACATATGAGCAGCAGCTGAGGTCCCTTGGTTTGTTCAGCCCAGAGCAGAGCAGGCTGAGGGGAGACCTCATAGCGGCCTGCAGCTCCCTCATGAGGGGAGCAGAGGGGCAGGCGCTGAGCTCTGCTCTCTGGGGACAGCGACAGGACCCGAGGGAACGGCATGGAGCTGGGACAGGGGAGGGTCAGCCTGAGTGTTAGGAAAAGGTTCTGCACCCAGAGGGTGGTCGGGCACTGGGACAGGCTCCCCAGGGAAGTGATCACAGAACCGAGGCTGCCAGAGTTCAAGGAGCATTTGGACAACGCTATGAGACAGATGGTCTCATTTTTGGGTGCTCCTGTGTGGAGCTAGGAGTTGGACGCAATGACCCTTTTGGGTCCCTTTCAACTTAGGATATTTCTATGATTCTATGAATAATGTTTAATTTGTCACTACCACAACTGACATTACATTTCCTTACCTGTCCTTCAGATATGACACCAAATATGTCCTGTCTTTATATCAATTCTCAATACCTTTTGCTCTTTTACTTTCAGAATTATAGAACATCTTACACCAACATCTCCATCCAACTGAAACGTATACAATAAGCACCTTTGTCATCCTGTTTCACAAAAAGAGATGCCACACAGCATTACAGGAGCATAACTTGATCTTATATGCTCTGGACATACAGTTAAAGAAGAGAGAATAATTTTCTAGGAAAGCAACATTAAGCTGTGGTTTCAGGGTAGAGCAAGAGAACTACAAAAACAGTGTAACAAAACTTTGCTACATGTTTTAAACTCACCTCTCACTTTCTCCAAAATCCTGTGTTATTGCTTCCCAATATTTGCTCTCAGGTAAGCATTAATATATTCTAAATACATAACTACTGGACTCTGTTGTAGATTTACAGCCTTGCTACTCAGATTCTGCAGCATTCTGCAGCATTTGGAATATACCATACAAGGCCTACACACACAAAAACCTAACATATCCACACAGTCGTCATCTGCATGAATATGGTCAAGTATGTTGGGGATAATTTTTTCAAGTTGATACATACACAGAATGACAAGAGGACTTGCAAGAGAAAAAAAAAAAGATAGATGGTTAACACTGTTCATATTATGCTACATTCACTGCAACATATTTCACCAATTCCCACACAGCAAAAATACCATTTGGGCTCCGGATGAGAATTTAAAGCATGAAAGGCTGAGGAATCCTAGCTAATTGTTCCATATATATTTGTGTACACATTTCTTGTCAACAACCCTACTGAGAAATCAGTAATCACAGTCTAACCCACTTAAAGTTGTTTCTTAAAAATTAGTATCTAATGCATTTTTCTGCGGTAATGAAACTCCTAAACTTCAGAATTTATGTTTCATCAGGATAGACAAGAAGTGAAAAAAAATATTTTAAGAAGAATGGCAATTTAGTTTGAAATATAAGTGAACACATCACTTTAACTGACTACCAATTTATCTTTCAGATATTCTCCCTACAGATTTCTATTTCAAAATTAAGTCTGGAAAGTTATATATGAGAGAGAATCTACACATCTCAACTACTTGGGAAAGATTGCTCAAACTGATCGGTTTTAAATCAGAAAAAAAAATGTATATGATCTCAAAGATTTAGAATACAAGAGGAAAGAGATGGCTTAGAAAAATATATACCCTCTTTACAAAGAAGTGTATTTAATGTTTAGATACTTAAAAGGTAAATCAGCCACGAAAATATGAAAAGCAAACTGATCTATGTTTAAATAACTGTTTCTAAACTTTGAGTAGTGAAGTTATGCTTGCAGATTTATGCAGAGAGAGAAAAATCATTAAACTTTCCTATTACTACACAGGACCATGCAGTAAATCAGAGCAATCTGCATTACAAACTTCATATACACTGAAAGGAAAAAACGCTTCCCAACAACCTCTAGCTTAAACAATATAAACATCGAAAAAAAAAAAAAAGTTGCTGACTTTTCAAATGTTTGTATTAAATCTTAACCTAAACATTTATCATAGTCAATCAATAAATAAAAATTGAAATGTAGCCTGGACAGTATACCCCTAACTTTTCAGTTCATTTATTACCTCCACTCCTTACCTTCTCTGGAGCTGCAGGAGGGTGAAATCTCTTTGCACAAACTAGAAAACCATCAGGCTGTGGTTTGCCACTCTTCACCTCAGGGTCATCTCCCAACACAATATGATGAAAAAGACCAAAGAAGTCTTTGTGTCTGGCTGTTTTCACCTGGAATGTCACTTCAGCTGAGCTAGTGGCAACAGCTATGGGTATGTTGTGCTTGTGTAAATGCCGGATCAGCTTATCAACCCCTGCAAGACAAATACATATGTACATTATATATATATATGTATATATGCATATACATAGGTATATGTATTAATATTTTTACTTAATTACAACACATTTGGCAATACTTCAACAATGTTGTCATACTGAATATAACATTCTACTTTGATCATTTAAGTGTCAAAGAGAATTCTTGTTATGTCTGAAATGTTCTTGCTCCATGCAAAGATCATGGAATATTCCTCAAGGTATATATTTATTCTGTCATCACGATGCTTTTCTCAAAATATGCCAAAAATTACTTGAATATCATTGCATCTGTATACCCATCCCAATCTAATTCAGTAAGGTCCTCAACATTATATATGTTCATTATTTCAAATTCTCTGTAAGTGGAAGAAAAACACACAGGGAAACACTTTCTTTTCACATATATACCTGGAGTTATGTTCCTAGAAAACAAACAAAAATACATAGATATATAGATGGATGGACCAAGGTCAAAAAATATGCTCTTCTCACTGACTGGTATAGTCTTTAATTTCTGAATCAGGTAACCAACTGGCTTAAACCACTCCCTAAGAGTGCTCGGTTTCTCTTCAGCAATTACTAGATAAAGTAACTGGGCAGAATAGAGGAGTTGTCAATCACAGTTGTTAATACCAGAGCTTTATCTATTGACGCTGTGAACCCAGAGTAATGAACACCTTGAACATAATAGGTAGAACCTTCAATCTGATCCAATCTTCCAGTGAAGGTTAATGTAGGGAAAAGTGGAAACATGGCAGCCTGTGTAAGAAGGAAACACACTTCATTATTCAGTACAGATTTTGAGTTTCTTGTGCAAAGGTTTCCATGTTTCTTCACAGCAGCATTCTGAATGCAGATTACCTCTCTTCCGATAACTAATTTTCTTCAGTCCCACAGCTTCAGCTCATCTGTCAGTGTATGTTTACTCTAAATTTCAATTGGAGGTAGCCAGCCACAGAAAAGCACTGTTGCTGAAAGGTCGTTTCTTCAGGGTTCTCCCTTATATTCCCTCAGCACTTCTCATGATTCCAGTGTGTAAATATGCGTGTGTGCATGTTTACTTTCTCTTTTTGACTGTCCTACCTAAAAGGGAGCTAGAATGCAGCTGCCCCTAACACTTTCAGAGAGCAAAGATTTACATTACTCAGAAAATGCACTTTAAAAATGTCTTTAAAATGATTACTTGGATATGTGTAAACAGCAAGATAGATTAGAAAAAAATAAATATACAATGGGAAAATCAGCTGTGCGGAAAAAAAATAAACTGCATATGGAAGAATAACTTGAATAACTTAGCAAGATGAAGACAGTAGCAGTAGAAAAATATTTTCATTCAGTGTTTGTTATTTCTTTGGAAAAAGCTATATATCAACAAAATCCATTTTTGTTTGAGTCAATTACCACCAATATAGCTCTAGACAGTTACCACCACATTGAATTACTAATATGATTACTGTACTAATTCAGCACATAATTGTTTATTAGGAAGATATCTTTTTTAGTATCTTCCTTTTGCCTTTTTTTCAGATGGGGAAATGGGGAAATGATTTAAAGATACAGAAGAAGCTTCCACTGGCACATACTTTGTTGCTAAATTCACCTATAGCTACAAAGAATTTTCAAATGAAGACTTCAGTTACCTCAAAAACAACCAATCAAAAATGCAATGTCTCTGAAGAAGTATGACGGACGTTCCTGTGAACTCACTAACTTCTAACTTACTTACTACCATGCAAGTATCAAGGTCCATCCACCACAGAAGGACCCACCTGCTAGGCTTCTTCAGACCATCCTCTACCCCTCCCGCTGAAAGTTCAGCCACGTGGAGCAATTCATTTTTTTCTTTTAGCCTTCAAGCAGTCATTGATTAAAAAAAATAACAACAACAAAAAAAAGAAAGAACAAAAGAAATAAGGTTCCCCATTTTTCCAGCATGAGGATATATTCTTGATGTACTACATACACAATCACAAACCTAGAGAGCACAGCATAATTTCCTTCAAGAAATCATAACAAGATCAGGAACATATATCTTACTTTGTTATACTTTATTTCCAAATGTACTCTTTTCGTTTTAAATCATCAAACAGGTAAATAATGTTTCTTTCCTCTATCCCTAATAAGTTCTAAAACAGACACAGAAGCTTACTACACTTCATATGCAATAGTTACACACTGATGGCTATTGGAAAGAAATTAGGTAAAAAGAATTCTAAGCTAAATTTAGGTACGGAAGCAAAAAAGGAGGATCAACTTTAAACATCAGCATGTTTAAAAACAGATTAATCACAAATGTCAATGAAGTTAGCAACTCTGAGGGAGAAAAAAAATAAAACCTAAACCAACAGAAAGGAGTGATTTCTCCTGAGACCACAAACACATTCTGAAAAAAAAGAGATAAATACTTTTTTTTCTGAAAGTTGCAACATATAGAATGTATAAATTATTTTATTTTATTTTTGAAGGAAATATTATTCCTCCGCTAGTCTCCCAACGTGCTCTTCATTCTCTTTAGAGTCTGCTGAAACCACAGTAACAACTAACACATTGGATCAACTGAGAAACTTAAATTAAGACTTACCCTGAACAACAACAAAATCCTTGGGCTAACTCGCATTTTCCTTTTCAGTGACCAATACAAACGTAGTGCAAAAGTTCAGGAAACCAAAAAACGCTACATTAAAATGGTTTGTCTAAAATAGTTCCTTTACTAATTATTTATGTGCTGTTACAACATTGTATTCTACATGATTTTGTTTCCCCTCACAGATTCACAGAATGGCTGAGCTTGGAAGGGAGCTCTGGAGCTCATCTGGTCCAGCCCCCCTGCTCAAGCTGAGTCACCTGAAGCTGGCTGACCAGGACCACAGCCAGGCAGCTTTTGAAGATCTCCAGGGAGGAAGACTCCACAACCTCTATCTGGGCAACCTCAACCCACACAGCAAAGAAGTGTTTCCCGATGTTCAGACAGAACCTGTTTGTGCCCACTGTCTCTTGTCCTGGCACTGGGCACCACTGAGCCCAGCCTGGCTCTATTCTCTCAGCATCCTCCCTTCAGGTATTCATACTCATTGATGAGATCCCCCCAAGCCTCCTATTCTCCAGACTGAGCAGTCCCAGCTCTCTCAGCCTCTCCTCACAGGAGACATGCACCAGTCCCTTGTTCAACTTGATAGCCCTACACTGGGCTGTTTCCAGTATGTCTCTTGTACTGGGAGCCCCAGAACTGGACACAGCACTCCAGGTGTGGCCTCACCAAGCTGAGTAGAGGGGGAGGATCACCTCTCTTCACCTGCTGGCAATACTTGGCCTAATGCAGCCAAGAATACTGTTAGCCTTCTTAGTAGCAAGGGCACATTGCTGACTCATGTCCAACTTGCCCTTTTCTGTCACCCTGCTTTCCAGCTGGGTGGCCACTGGTGCCTGGGGTTGTTCCTCCCCAGGTGTAGGACTCTGCATTTCTACTCGTTGAACTTCACGGGATTCTTGTCAACCCACCTCTCCAGCTTGTTGGGGTCCCTCTGAATGGCAGCATGGCCCTCTGGTGAATCAGCCAGACCCTCCAGTTCCGTATCATCTGAGGGTGCACTCTACCCCATCATCCAGATTGTTAATGAAGGTGTTAAACAGGACTGGACCCAGTACTAACCCCTGGGGTATTCTACTTGTTGCTGGCCTCCAACTAGACTTTGCACCACTGACCACTACCCTCCAGGCTTGGCTGTCCAGCCAACCTTTTCAATCCACCTCATTATCTGCTCATCCAGCCCATACTTCAACAGCATCTCCACGAGGACCTTATGGAGGACAGTGTCAAAGGCCTTACATGAAGCCCAGGAAGGCAATACGCACTGCCCTCTCATTTTCAGTTATCTCCTCTTTTTCGTTATCACATTTTATACTAAAATGGCATTATTCATTATGAAGCGAAAATTAATAATACATTTGTAATACCTGTAACCTAACTCAATTTGATGGAAAACAAAGTAAACTTTGATTTTCCTTTTAGTTTTATACAAATGTGACCTCTGTTTCATACAAGATATTTCAAAATGGTGAATGACATACACATTTTTGCTAGACTTTATTCAGCATACTTCCAAATTGCCCTATCATCCCCTTTTCCTCTGTTTGTCTACCACTGAACAGAACACTGTTCTTAAAACGCATCACTACTGGAGTTTCAGAGTGAAACCTATTTCCTGTGGAATGCCTCCAGACAAATATGGAGATAATATAAAACTGTTCTATTTTTTTCCTAGTACAAATTTCCAACCAAACTTCTGTCTTATAAAAAAAATTATATATTTTTTTCTCTTTTCTTGAAGTGAAGTTTGTATGAATGTGTTATAGTAGACTGTAAGAATGTTTTTTGAGATAGAAAGGAAAATAATGTCCATCACAAACAGGGCAAATGTATGAGATGGGGAAAACGATTATTTATTCCACTTCAGCAGTGAACCATAATTTGTTTCCTCTGTTCACCAGTTGAATGTTTTCTATTGTTCATACTTCTGCCTGCAGTCTATTCACTTGAAACCATAACTACACCATCAGGCAGACAATCGCACACTAAGCTCTGCCAGTACCTTAACCTGAAAATCCCCTTTTTGATGGTCTTCTTGGCATGGTCTAAATCCTACAGTCTTGTGGCTTCAGGAATACAGCTGGCTTGTATACAGCAAGCAGAGTGCAAGAACAGTACCACATAAATACTAGGCCTATAGGGACAATCCCACCGTCTTTTCTAAGTGTCTATTACAATCCTAAAAAGATGAACATTAACTATGTATGACAAAACCCCTAAAAAATTTATGGAAGTCCCCGAGGCCTTCTCTTAAACAAAAGCATGGGCTGTATACAGGATCACAAGAAGCTAGTATAATAAAATTCACAAGGTAGCTGTTAAGCTTCAAAATTAGATCTCAAATAAACAAACAGTGGCATTTTCAGGGGCAAATCCTTTCATGAACATCACCATGTACCACACCTCCCGTTCATCTTCCTTGCGTGCCTCCTATGTACTAATTACATATAAACACT
The DNA here is from genome assembly GCF_013377495.2 of Cygnus atratus. Lineage (NCBI taxonomy): Eukaryota > Metazoa > Chordata > Aves > Anseriformes > Anatidae > Cygnus > Cygnus atratus. Next base: position 133,225,576 of record NC_066362.1, on the reverse strand, counting down.
AATTAACAGTATTTTAACTATTATGCAATCCCCTGCTGTAATTCTGGAGCTTGTCTATGCTATGTAGTCCATGCTAATATAACTATTTTTGCAAAGTCTTCTAGCTAAGATGCAGCATATTCTGCAGAAGAAACAAGGCTACAGAGTTGTATTGTTTAGAGAACACTGTCTTGATCAACAGACTTTTGCCCTGTGCACTGAAATTTTTGTTGGAAAAGGTATAATGGTCACCATGCACTTTCTTCACATGGCTTGCCAACAAATTATGAGCCCAAATACAACTTTACTCTCTTTTTGTAGACTTTCAGCACTCCCTCTAAGATGATCTTTGATACACCTATCACAGTGTTGCTCCTCATTCTCTGTTCCAGAGACAGAGTTAGCTTTCTACTCACACTAACAGCATGAGAGCAGAGGACACCTGACCTCAGGGTCACCAAAACCAAGGCAGCTCAGAGACCCAGATTCATGTCTACAACATATTACACAAAACAAGTAGTCTGTGAGGCTTCAGTAAGTATTTTGAAAGAAAAGATTTACTGCTGATAAAATGGATAAAGGAAACAAAAGTGCACCATGCATTGTGTAAATTAACTATGTACATGCATTATGCATGTCTTGTATGATTTATGTCCAGTTGTGCACAAATGGAAATCTTAAGGATAAATATAGCATCTCTATGAAAAGACTGTTCCTCTTTTTCAAAATCATTCGCAGTTACTACACTGAATGTAATATCAGACCCAACTTTAAGCTCTTCAAGATTTCATCACTCTTTTTAATCAAAGAAAAGCTAACGTTGCCACTCAGGGCTTTGTCAAGTTGATTGGATTTCTAGCCAATTCAATGACAATCTTTTAAGATCATAAAAGCAATTCTATGGTAAAAACCTCAGCAGCATCAAAACACAAAAAGCACCCAAAGAGAAAAAATATCTTACTGAGAACAATAAGAAGCTGTCTGTTCATCTAAGTAAAAAAAATATATATTTTTTAAAATTAGTTTGTATGTAGTCTGGTGTGCTACAACAGCTCCAAGCCCATCAGAACAGCACTATTCATTATCTGCACATGTTCTCAATCCTCAACTGAATTTAGCATTGCTGCTGTGATGGTGATAAAGTGACGGAGGTGGGGCTATCCACTACTTGGTGTAATTGCCATGAATCTCATGAGACTGTGGAAATATCTCTCTCACATCCACCTGTTTCTTTTTTGTTCTGAGATATCATTTAAAAAATGCTATTTGTAATAGTACATTATTCTTTCACTGAGCTACAAAACTAGAGATGGAAACTAATAACCTACTCCCAAACTGGAAGTTAGTTGGCTATTAATAAAGAATTCTATCTTCTCATCTTATTGCTCTCTAAAGAGTGCCAAAGATTCTTCTGTTGGCATAGAGTCTACCTGTTCACCAAGCCAGTTAACCTTGCCATAGTCTGGACATCCTGATGCATATATAGCTATGGAAAAAAAAAATAAGTTCTAAATTTTACATAATTCAAAACTTCTGGCAACTGTGTTGATAACTTCCTGGTGAAAGCATTTTTGGGTTGCAATTCTTCAGGACTTACTGCAATGGAGAAATGTTTGAAACCTACCAAATAGACTGGATCATTCCCAGTTTGCAGCTAATTGATGGACCTCCATGGGTTACAGGCTCCCTGAGACCAGCATGGACTCACCAGAGTTTCCTACCATTAAAATAATAGCAAGGAAAAGAAAAAACAGACTTCCTACCATGTTGTATAACCGTTAAGGGCACAAACATTAATCAAGGAAACAACAGCTAAGCAAACTAGACTGCTGGTTGAATGGAACTGCTCAAGAAAAAAAAGATGTAAGGCTTTAAAATAAGTTGTCACTGGAACTTGTATTTCTTTCTTTCTCTTTTTGTAATTTCTGACTGGCTTGATTCGGTACTAAAACTTAGCTATGAAATTACTTCCTCATGCTTGCAAAAGACAGTCAACCATAACTGAACATGAAAATGGTTTCCATATCGTGTTCTGCACTGGCCGAACAGGAACTGCAAACAAGAAATCCCAGCTATCAGGAAGATGATCCAGTAGTGGAAAACTTCTGAAAGGAGCACAAAATCCTTAAGCATCTGTACCTTGTCATGGTGATGAGCCAAAAAGTGCAGACTGCTATGAAATAATGGCATTAATTTCATACCTGTGACATGAGTATAATAGCTATTGGCAGCTGGGTAACTTTGAGTTAGATTTTTCTGGCTGTGTATATACTCTGGGTTTGTGCTAAGCCCCAGTACACCTATACATGACATGTATAGGCAAATGTACATATGCATGGTTTTCTTCTGTTCCACTTGTCATTCCTTCTGATGATCTACTTCACGGCAATGCAGTACCACATTTGCAGAAACAGAAAGTCTGCTATGTTACTCTTGCAGATAACAATGTCTGCACTCTGACAGCAATATTTAGAAAAGCAGCACAAGCAGCAGCCCTGTCATTTTGTCAGCACTGTCTTGAATTAATTCCTTGCCACACTAAATCAAAACTAGCTTACCCTAAGATTCTTTCAGAACCAAAAATAACAATGAAAAACTCTCAAATACTTACTGGAAAAGTCCCTATTAGAAATGGATACATCTTCTTCATAAATTAACTTTGTACTTGACCACAGCTTGATGTATTGAAGCTTGCCAGTCAAGTTCAGCCATACTGAAATCTTCCAGCTTGCACTTTCATCCACTAATGTCTCTTAAAACCGTTATACAGTGGCATGGCTTTGATACACACTGTCAGGCAAAACTACCATACCATCCTTAACCATGGCTGACATATCTGTCACTTACTTGATCTGAGAATTAAAAGAGTTGTACTACTGGCACAAACGTGTGCATAGCTCATTCTATGGCCAGAAACAAGTGCTGCTTTCCTTGAGTTACTTTTTCAAATATTTTTCTCATCATTTAGCACTGTTCTCCATCAATTCAAATTTAAATATTATTTCTTGGAAAAGCTGTAGAAATGGATTGAAAATAGAACCTCACCTACCTATTAACTGCCAAAAAATGGTCATGTCAGAGTCATCTTTTACCATTGTTAAATATCATGACAATTAACTTTCACTTTTGTGTATTTACCTAGAACAACATGAAACACCAGTTTAGTCAGAGAACTTTGTAAGCACAAGACGTCACCACAGCTTTACATCTTTTACAACAGCTGCATTAAGTTCATTCTTAATTAAAGAACATTAAGAGACTGTATAAACCTCCAAAGATTACATAAATATCCTCACAAGATATGAAAAGACATGATAAAAGTATCAGATTAAAAAAATCTGGTTATCAGATTGAAGCACAGGTTAGTCCTTAAATAAAACAAATAGCAAGTAGCTAGTGCCATTTCTTTTTAGATTACTGTCATTAACCTGTCTTTCTCAAAATTCATGGCAATTCAGCTTTTATCTCATATAATGCTACCAAGTACAAATGTTATTACTTCACCGACCAAGGCTGCCTTTGCTCCCCACAGTGGCCAGTAAGCATAAAGTATTTAAGTTCACATCAATTCTGCTTCAGAAAATTGCCTGAAGAGAGTTATCACATATATTTAGTTAAACTGAAAGGATAACCATTTGAACAATTCTGGTTATGATAAAAACATTCTTATGCTTGTCCCAGTAAGAATTTTGGTTGTTTTGCCTATAATAGTCTAGCTTCAGTGAGCCCAGAATTCACTTTTCCAAGTCAGGAATGGTGCAAAACTTAATGTTTCCTTTGGCTAATCTGTTCCATCATCTCTCTGCATCTCTTTTCAAGCCAGCTCACCCACGTTATCAAAGTCCTCAGCAGACACGGAATATCTACTTAATGGCATCTACTACTCGTGCTGCTCCATTACCGTGACTCTTCTTTGAGCCTTCTAACACTTCCATCACCAATCTGTCCATCTGGCATATTCTAAGCCCGGACTAAAATGTTTTGTTTGTCTTACAAACAATATATGTGCAAAGTTAGTCCCAGAAGTTTGACATGAAAAATGAAAACCAAATCCCTCCATCTTTCTTGCTTTCCTAGAGAGTTTAACTAGGCTTACAGTGTTAGCTGGATCTATAAGAGAGAAAGGTGCAATTTCAAAAATCTTGGATATAAAATGGATCAGCGAGATATATACATAAATTGGCTGCTCAAGAGTCTGAAGTGTTTAAAGCTACCAAATTATACCTTTTATTCTTGATTCTTTTTATTTGTTCCTAACATAACATGTATTTTTAACATTCAGCCTCTTAATGCATTATAAAACTAGGTATAAAAAGGCATCTAAAAATTAAAACATTATCATTAATGTGCTGTAGCAAACAAACATGCATCTAAGAGAAAAAAAATCCAAAAGTTGGACTTGTTTTACTGACATGCAGTTATCTCACTTTAAAATATATACAGATATATTTTATTTCTCCCTCTTTCCCATTCTTTTCCTCCATAAATTTTTGACATTTGCTCCAGGATGTTTAACATTGTACAAAAAGTTAACAGCAATTCCAGCTTTTAGTATTCCTTCTCTTATATGACTGAGGATTTTTCTCTAAGCATTACACATGTAAATGTAAGAGAATATAAAAGTATGAATTTTATCTGTGGTGTGAATTCATCCTCTTGCCTATATTGAGCCACTCATTTTGGCTTCCTGCACAACCACTGGTAAAAGACAAGTATCTTCAGGAAGTGGTTAAACTTACCTGTCAGGATAACCTGAGGAACCCTCCCTCTCCATTGAGGCACAGCTGGCTCAGATGCCATGCTTAAGTTTCAATGTTCACATTAGGAGAGATGAATCTCACCTGAAAAAACCCATTGACACATACATTTGCCTGTACACCAAGAAGTATGTTTGTGCTTAAAGTCGGCTTATGCACACAGCCAGAGAAAACTAGAGTTACACAGCTGCCAACAACTATTCTAAAGAATATCTAGTTTACAAAACAGAATTTGTATATATTTACGTAGTTTTTTTTCTTCTTTTCTTTAAAACACATAGAAAACAGCTGTTCTTCAAGTAAACAAGAAAAAATACTCAGTACCCTTTAACCCGAAGGTAGATTAAAAAATTCTGCCTTGGTTAGCATTTACATAATTCCACAAGCAGTTTATAAATACTGAAAAGAAACATACCTGGCATCAATTCAGCAGTAGGGAATATCTTCTCCTGCTTCATTTTACTTTCATGTAATAACTCTTCTTTGGTTATTGGCAGATCTAGAACATCTCGAATAATCTGTGCCCCTTCTAGTGCTTTTTTACCCATGACCAATGATTTCACGTCCCAGGTATACTTCTTTCCAAAACGCCCACAGATCTCTTCAAATACCACTGTATAGAGACGCTCAGTATCTGCCAAAAAACGATAATAAAAAAGATTACAAACACATGCAGCCAGCTTACAAAGAGGAAGGCATAAATGGTCACACAGCAACCTGCCAGAAACAAGAGGGCATATCCAAATGGACAAAATTGCCTCTCTTTACTCACAAAGGGGAAGGCAGACTTCAAAGATCACCTCAGAGGTACCTGGGTTTTTCAAGCTGTCACACCTGAGTTCAGGAAAGGTTTCTGAGGGTCACAACAAAGAACTATCTGGACCTGTTCTTCCATCAACTTTCTTTCCCACTGGCACTCTACTATACAGGTCAGCAGGCAGTGTCTTAATTAAAATACTCTTTATTCTTTGTATAACAAGAAAAGAAGGGAAGGAAATCTGGTACTCAGGGATGTCATTACATATTCCATGTAAATTGAAAAGAAATTAATTAACTATTTAAGAGTGTCTATGAACGGAAGCTTCAGAGTGCCTTCAAAAGACACCACAGTCATTATTACAGTGTTGCTGGCACTTCTGCATTTACATGTGATTACTGAAGCAGAACACCCCCACTTGTATTTCCAGAGGGGTTCTGGCAAGAGTAAACTTCAGGCTGAGTTTTGCCAGTGAAATTATCAGTTTCACTGTGAAAGGTGCTTTTGGTTTCCAAACTCATTTGTTTTTAAAAAATGTCAGCAAACAATCCTTTCTGTCTTCCCACAAAACAAATCATTGAAAAAGAAGGTCAATAACATTTAATTTAAAACCAAATGGAGGAAGAAAAGTCCTTTCAACTCTTGGTTTCACTTCAGCAAAGATCCTGAACAGTGGCTTTTCTACCAGTCTGTTTATCTTTTTGAGTGGTCTCCCTTTGATACAAAGCAACTGTTGGTAACCATCCTTTAATTTCCTTCTCATGCCTTTCTTTGCTTTCTGTGTCTCTAAAGGTATGCTTATTGTTATTATCACTTAAACAATGAAAGGCAAAAGCAACAAAAGAAAGGAACTGCACTTATGAGATTTGTTTAGAGAGATCAGAGACTTCACTTGTCTCCATGTCCTTTGCCATGTAAAAAATACTATAATAGGGAAAATAAAATAGTGAAATTATTCATGAGCACATTGACTTACTTTCTGAATATATAACAAGTAGGCAACAGCATTTGAATTATAAGCTTTAACATAGATACTATGAAAAGGTATACTACTACTGAAGAAAGAAAAGCAGAGCCGATGACTACAATACACCCGAAGACCTTCCCCTGCAGTCTGACAAAATGCTCACTGCTTAACCATAGTAATCTGCTTCTCCCGAGATCAGCAGATGGTTCCGATCTGGAATGAAATGAGAAACATCATCGCACCTATCATTGTGTGAGCACACAACAGTGCAGAAGACACGCTCTGCCACCTGCCAGAACACTCCCTTCCATTTCCCCTTCAGGAGGGATGCTGAGCCAAAGTAGCAGCAAGAGAACTAACACACCTGCCTGGGATGCTTAACAGAGCAGCGAACATTTCACAAAAACCTCTTCACTTAAAAATGAGAGAAAAATAATAACAGCACCTATACAAGTGTATGCAAATGCTTCTCAAACAGCTACACCTACGGAAAAGTTAGGAGTAACCTGGAGAGCCATGAAATGCACGTGAAATGTACCACTACATCATTCTGTATCAGAAGAGACACAAATGACTTGGCTTTGAAAAGTGCTAGGCCGGCTAGCACCAGGAAGGAAAAAAAAAACAACTGCTTCCTTGACACTGCCAGGTGGTACTCTTAGCAAGCTGAGATGGTGAGTTTAGAATATAATATTTAAAAATTCACAGTTCTCTCTTTCCTTTCTTTTGATGCATTGATTTTTCTTCACCAGGTGAAGGACAAAACTCTGACCCTAAATTGAAAATTGAAACTGAAAATTAATCCTCATCCTATTAAGCAATATATAACAAACTAAGCAGAAATAAAACAAAACAAGGAATTGAAAAAAAAAAAGTAGAACATGAAAATTTTCCTATAGATTTGTGCAATAATTACATTAACCTAATTTGAAAGTGAATGACTCAACTGTATAGCTACTTAATTTAATAGCCTCCTGCATTTTAAATATCAGATACCAGACTTGTGAACTGAATTCTTTTTCTTCTAAAAGAAAGGCTTAACACTGTCCAGATTGCTGACCTAAAAATAATGTTATGCAATGTTACAGTTTGCAGACTGAAGAGCACTCATGACCAGCTTGGAGTCAAATATATTAAAATAATTAATTATTATCCTAATTGTATTGTGTTAGAATGTAGTTCTCTCAATGCTAATCAAAATGTTAAATAAAAATAACCAAACCCTGGCCAACACACAAATAATCAGTGAATATATTTAATTTAAATGTGAGTTAGTCTCACATATTGCTCATGTGCTTAAAGCAACGTAAATGCTCAAACAAGCAGATTCTCAGAAAGACTTTTATTCCCTTTCCTTATTTTACTTGCTCAAACAGACATGTTCCACTACAGCACATGAATAAAAACTGAAATCTGGAAAAAGGAAACCACATTCACACTCACACACACACTGCTTAATCGCCAATCAGAATCTGAGGAAACCACTTCTGGAAAAGACACAGTTCCTGCATACATTTAACAGATAATGACAAACAATCTTTTTGATTGAGGAAAGCAAAATCTGTATGTCCACCTTATAAATAGACAGCAGTAACTAAACACTAAATACCAATACAAATTCAAGACTTCCCATTCCCATTCAAACAGAGGAACATCAAAAAACTGGTTAACAAAATGTGAGACAACACTACAGAGGACAGGCAGGTTCTTCAGGGATCCTTGGCAGAATGAAGACTGGCCACAGGGTTGTGGCTATAATTAGAGATTTATTATTATGTAAAAATAAATTAGCAATCAGAGAATTATTGTCTACAATTTCTAGCTCTTAATGTAGCATATAGTTACACAGAATTTCCAGGGTTCTCATCGACACAGGGTTTTCAGTCACCAGGATGGACCCTCTACAGATCAGGTCAACTTCTTATCAACCAGTGTGTGACAATCATAAGTGAGACTCAGAGTTTTCGTGAAAGATCACAAGTCACTCATTCAGTCCTCGGAGGCAGAAGACGATGGTGGAGGCCACTGAGATCACAGGTTTTGCTGCCTAGCAGCAGTTCTGGTCTAAGTCCCACTCAGTGCTTGTAGCTGTTTGTATTTACAGCCAGTGCTCCCTGTGCTGTCACATTTCCCTGTTCCAGGACAGGTCTCACCACATCCTGGTGACCCAGCAGTTGGGTATTGATAATATTGATGGGCTTCACCACCCTGTCAATGGGTGTCCCCCACGCTCTCTTGGTGACCCAACATCTGGGTCTTGATATCGCTAATGCCCTTAGCACCCTGACAGTGGGTGTCCTCACAGCCTGGGGCCAGAGAAGGGGAGAGGGAAGGTGGCAGGGGTATACATTAACAGACTGCTTACATATTGTGGATATTTGCTTTATTGCTGGTTATGCTAACCATCCTGCCAAGGGTCAGGAGCAGGGGGTACCAGTCACATGAACACAAGGTAGTCCAGTTTCTTCCCCCACTGTAACAAAAAATAATCCATTACATGTCTGATTAATCAGAGTTCAAGTACAGAAAGCAATCATAATTTCAAATTACTGCAAATCTGCAATACAATTAGAAATCTAATGCACACAGACAGATATAAAACATCGATAAAATAAAACAACCAAGAGGAATTAGAAGTTCAATTAAAGTGCCTACTAGTATCTTAGACACCTTAATTTGTCCAAAACATCCACACACCTGATATTAAAAAAGGAACATTGGCAAGACTCGCACCTGACTAAAAGAGCAACTGGAGGCTTAGCCAGATGCCTACAGCATCCCAAATGGTAGCAAACATACGCATTTAAGCAAGTGAATCTGGCCCCAACTGCTAGCTCCCATCAGGAATATTTGTTGAGAAAACAGCAGGACACACGTGGCAGTAGTCTGTTCCAACAGAAGGTAGAAAAATTGAGACTTCTTAGGCCCTGCAACTTGCAGTAAATGTATAACCTCAGCTTTATTCTCTTCTGCTTTTCAAAATACTTTTCATCTTTCCATTTCTCATCCCTTGGTGTACCTTTTACAGGACATCATCAGCATGACTTACTGTCCATCCACTTGCTGCATTTCACTGGGAATGAGTGACATTCATTCCCTAGCCACATATCATCTCGTAGTCATTTTTATAGCAATCTTTCCTATACAGAAAGCACAGGCAGCCCCACTGGTGCTGTTTACAGTGTGTAAGAGCCGATCACAATAAATACAAATAAGGTGACAAGAATGACGGAGGCACTGGATTGCTCAGCTTGTGATCCGGCATAGAAATATGCTGGCACACATTCAGAAAAGCCTACAGGTCACTTGGCAGCAGACCACAGAGCAACACTTGAGTGTACGATCTGTTCACATCACTGCAGGTCAGAATTAGAAGTGCAGATCTACCTAGGTTAGGGGTATAGCAGTCATCAATCAATTCAGTACCTAAACCGCAGCTTTATCGACTGCTTACCTACAGAAGAAGATGGCTTAAGACACAAGATTACGACTTCATGTCATGGTTTAGCCCTGGCAGGCAGCTCAGCACCACACAGCCACTCACTCACTCCCCAGGTGGGACAGAGGAAAGAACTGGACAAGTGAGAGAACTCCTGGGTTGAGATAAGGACAGCTTACTAGGTAAAGCAAAAGCCACACACGCAAGCAAGGCAAGACAAGGAACTCATTCGCTACTTCCCATTGGCAGGCAGGGGTTCAGCCACTTCCAGAAAAGCAGGGCTCAGCATATCTAATGGTTTCTTGGGAAGGCAAACGCCATCACTCCCATTGTCCCTTCCTTCCTCCTCCTTTACCACAGCTTTTATTGCTGAGCATGTCGCCATATGGTAAGGGACATCTCTCTGGCCAGTCTGGGTCAGCTGTCCTGGCTGTGCCCCCCCAGCTCCTGGTGCACCCCAGCCTCCTCGCTGGAAGGACAGCAAGAGAAGCTGAAAAGGCCTTGGCTCTGTGGAAGCACTGCTCTCCAAAAAAAAAAACAAACACTGGTGTGTTATCAAAACTATTTTAATGACAAATCCAAAACACAGAATCATATGAGCCCCTATGAAGAAAATTAATTCTATCCCAGCTAAAACCATGACACTTCATGAATGAATAAGGAACTTGATTTTTTTATATGCCTTCTGAATTTATGCAAATAATTTTATTATAAATCTAAAATAATCTCTAATTTATCAAGGAGATGTGGCTATTATGCATAAAAGCTCATCTTAGGCATTGGTTCTGAATTCTTCTTTGAGTAACTAAGCCCATCTTTGCACTGAATTTCCCTAATGAAATATACCTATGATTAATAGGTATATTAGACACCATGAGTCTAAATAGAATTTTAGTTATATGAACTTGATATTTTCTAGTAAGACAAAATCCAATTCTGGACATATAAACTTTACAAGATTTTTATTTTGATGGGGATAGAGAGATGGTAAGGGAAAGGGAAAATTTTAATTTCAACAAAAGGTTTCTTAGGTCCATAGTTGTGAAGCAGATTTTTTTCCTATGTAGAAGAGAACCATCTTCAGTATTCAGTTTAGGCAAATTTAAACACAAACAGTCATTTTTATCATGATTTTGGCCCGGGAATAAGAAAATCTCCTGAGATTTTGTCACCACCAATACTGAATGAACACACAAATTACTAGGATTTTGTATTCCTATCAGTCTTTCACAATATTCCTTTAAACCCCACAGGATATGTATGCAACAATGTAAGAAGCTATACAAATTACTAAAATGCTTGGTTGTGGTACAAGAGAGAAATATAATTATACACCAGAATATAATTATAGAAGTGGAAGTTTTTACTGTGCTTTTTGCAACTCAGTGACATTTAGCACGGTGCAAAGTTTTAACTTGCAAACAAATCTATGCAATTGTTGAAATGTGGAAAAACAGCATTCGAAAGAGCATTAGATGTTTCTTCTACTCGTGGAGTTATAGGAATAATACATGTTTATATTTTCTCTCATTTCTGAATTTAAACATAACACAGTCTTTGGTGTGTTTCTTCTCCCGCTATATCAGTGGAAGTGGGAAAGAACACAAGATTTAAACACAGTAATGGCAAAAACAAAATAGTGACAGATTTCCCAAAAGAAAGACCAATTCTGTCAAGTCTTGTCAATTATCACATGCAGAACTTATACAACAGCCCTCCAAGTTTCATGTGCCCCTACTCTGACATCTGCAAATCCATGAACTCACAATCACCCCCTCCTTCTCTCTCCAGCCTATGAAAGGTGCAGCTGATCAGCTCACTGACCAGTTGTGTCAAGTCTGTCAGACCCAGGAACATAACAAATGCTTCAGCACTGCACAAAAGCCAGGAAGGGGTGTCTCTGGGTAATGCTCTGTGCTCCATAGAGATTCATCATCAAGTCCGCTGCTCTGCAGCACCTCTCCCCACAGGCAGCACATGCTCTTTGCTTGTTTGATCACACAAGTGAACCAGTTCTTGAAAAGTCCATTTAACTAAGGATACAAGTATTTCCAAATGGTATGTCACAAAATTTAGGAGATGCCACTACCACAGTAAAACTTACCACAAACCTTGCAAGACCCACTGGTGTTTTTGATAAACAAGAAAAAAAAAAAAAAAAAAAGAAAAAAAAAAGCCTGGAAAACCAATGGCCTTTGAACAGCAAACTTGGAATGGAATAAGGCATCTTTTCTTAAACCAAAAAATAATTCAAGATATTATTATCCACAAAAAGTTTATCAATTACAGCTCCATCTTGAAAAATTGAGAAGGAAAGACTTATTATGTCAGACTGGTAAAATATAGAAATTCAACAGCATTATAAAAGCCAGTCACTGAAGGAGCAATAGACTATTCCACTGAATAAAGCACGGTGCATAATTTATTCCCCATTCTTTTTCTATCCTTTACCATTTCTTTCAGTAGGAATCTGAGCCTTTCCCCTTAAGACTTCAGCAGTCAAACAAGAAAGACAAAAATAGCATTAACGATGCAAAAAAAACACCCATCAGACCACTATACAACTGACACTAGAACAGATCTGAAGCTGCAGAACTGAGCTTAATCCACCCAGAGCCACTGAATAATTAGATGAAAGCTCCTGAGTTAGCAAAACAATCAGGAAGAGGGAAAAGGAGAATTTAAAGATTTTTTTTCTTTTTAAATAAACAATCTTTAGTAGACTTCTAGCCTGCATTTTGTGGCAAGAGGTCAGTCTTGCAGTTCCCTCCCAACACCTTTCCATTCACCCTTGCATTACTGTGAAAGCTACTTTAAAAATGCAAGAACTACAGCAATTCCTGACGCCTAAAAGGAGAAAAAACAGCAGTTTAACAGCTGACCTTAAAATCACTTACAGCAGTTTAGCAAGAGCAGGGATGAGGAAGGCAGGCAACAGAAATTACTTTTTGCACAATAGCCCAACTGTTACAGCACTGTCCAGAAAATGAGATTCAGCCTTTCAGTCTATCCTTAGGATCTAAGCCTACTTCCCTAACATCCCATGAGATTTTTTTGTTATATATGATACACACAGACACACACAAAACTGATGGGGGGGAAGGAGGTGTTTTAAAGGCATCAGCTGCCTTTAAAACAGTAAAACAGGTAAGTGATAGCCAGTGAATCCAAATCAACCTGGAGCCTGTTGACTTAAGGGCTCATCAAAAGGATATGGGCTGAATCCCCTTAGCAAAGAGGGCCTCCTATGGACGTGAGGAACAGAAATGCTCTATTCTTCGCTGCATTCCTTCCAAATGAGCTTGCTTATGAAGACAAATGAAGTTACATTTACCAGCTTACAGGGACACCCATTTCAGTTGCTGTCACAGAAGGAAACAAACACGGCTTCTCCGCATGCCCAGCCAACCGATTTGAGCTGCGCCTCCATCTTGTGGCAGGCGGTGTTGGTGTCCCCAGCCAGCAGGCTGAACTCAAACACAGCCTGACCCACCAAACCAGTCAAAGGAAACCCTACTGCAGGATTTGTGTCCAATACATTTGGGCTGACCTACTTGCATAAAAAGTACTGAGTAAGTTCATCTTATAATTACATGGAATTTAAGGAAGGTAAAACCTACATTAAAATAACTAGCAAGCACCAAATAATGTCTGCTTCAAAATCAGAAGCTAGCTGTAAGGAACAACTTATTCAGTAAACCACTTTACATGACTGATAAACCATAACTTCTGAAAGATAAAGAAAAAATAGTGACTATAATTGCTGAAAATTAAAATTACCACTCCAATTTGAGTAATGATTTGCAAATCATTATATCTTTGATTAGCACTTAGAAAAAAAAAATCAGTGAAATGATCCATTATTCATTTTAGTAGGACACAGGCAGAAGTCTGCTTTGGAGTTTTAATTTTTGCAAATCTTTCTTATTTATGTTGTACTGAATATTAATGTAAGTACACTCCAGGATATATGAATATGCTACACAGTGATTACTTCACTAAGTCCAGAGAAACACACTGCCACTGGCTAACTCACTCAAAGCACTGTCAGTCTCCTTGCGCTTCTCTGATATGAGACGTTCTACCACAAATTCAAGTTATTGCTAACAGGCTTAAAAGGAAAGTAAGTTTAGTGTCCAAAAAATAATGGCTGCATAGAAATGTTCCCAAACAAGCATCACATATTTGCGCCTCTGGGCTTTTACTGCTGGGAGAATTCTTCCATGGCAGCTACAGAGGAAGCCAATTTCTCATTTTGTATGCAAGGAAACAACTTCTGTGGGGCGGGGAAGAAGCTTCTGAACAAATTCAAAATGCTCTTAGGTTGCATTAATAAAGCAGATATCTTAACACTATCTTGTTTTCACATATGCACCTTACTCTTCTTAATGCCACAGGGAACTGAAAGAAACAGTTCAAGAATAAGCCATGCAAATACTTTTCTGATGCAGAGCTGTAAAAAACAAACAAACAAACAAACAAAAAAACAACAGTCCACCAGCAATACAGCGTAGCACATGAGAAAGTAAAGACAAGTTGGTACTTCAGTTCTGGTAAATGAGGGAACCCCATCTGAAATAGCTGGCAATATATACGACTTAATTAAAAACTTTCCAAACTACATTTACTAAACATCAATTATGTGACAACACCTAATTAGTTTAAAAGGAGAAAAGCTATTGATTCATCGAAACTGACTAATTTGCTCTCGGGCATTCATGCAGGCCCTTAACCACCTAAAAACCCCACCTATGTGCACAGCAGTTGACAAAGTGCCTTCACTGGCCTGCTCACTAGGGTGAAACCTGTGGCTGGCAAAGACTCAGCTTTTCAACGTGTGTATGAGAAGGCTGACCTGGGTAAGAGTTACACTGCCATTAGCATTTGAGCGACTAAATGGGGCAACAGTGTTATGCAAGGGCTATTTCATCCAGAAGAGCAACCACCAGCAGCTCCTGGAAGAATGGCTTACACCATGCTTAGAGGGAACTCGGCTGCTCGCCACGGGGGTCTCTCTTCTTCTCGATAGATTGCTGACATGCAGCAACAGCTCATTGACTTGAGGAAAGCAAAACAGGGTTTAAAAAGCTGTTCTGAAATGAGATGCTCCAAGGCACTCGGATAAAACTACCACCCAAGGTAGATGAAAGCAAAAGGGTCACTATGTTACTGAAGTCAGCAGAAAAATAACCAAATCTATCTACTTAATTATTATGTACTTCCTCCAGGAAAAGTTACAACATAACCTTCCCTGAACAAACAATCCAGAAATGATCTGTTTATCCTGCAACCTAAAAGCACACAACAATGGAAAAAGAAAAGTCTTCAAGACAGGGGAAAAGAATCAGAAAATGTTATCCCTCCCTACAAGATAAAAAATAAAACGACCAAAACAAAAATTATCTTCAGTACACCACAGTTGTCTCCAAATATTGATTTCCTTATTATCAAAAAGCTTTTGCTTGCCCAGGAGACTACGTATATATGAAGACTCAGGCGAGCTGGGAATTCAACTTGTTTGACTTCCAGTGTTACATCTCTCTAAATCACTCTCTGGAATATAGCCCCAAAAGCCAATTTCCTAAATAGTGGAAACATTTCAAAAGACAGAGTGACTTTAATAGAAAAGAAAAATATTTTTCCAGTGTGGCCTTGAACAATGTTCTAAACTTAATTGCAGCAGTGTGTCAAAAACATACTGCCACAAGGGATGTGTAAAGGACTATAGATTAATAAAGCTAATCTCTTCCTTCCACTCAGGAGTGGCTAAAAAATTTGAAGTAAATCTGCTGATAGAGTAATTTCTCTGTGGAGGTAACATTTAAGAGGAAAAAACAAACATCATCACTGTGCTTGATTTTCCATGAGAGGCTGTTTGATCTTGGCTGTCTGCCTACTGTCTGGAGGACAGTTTCAGAAATAGTGCATGACCTGATCACAGGATCTCCTTAATACCTGTATGCTAAGAACTCCTAACCCCAACTAGAAGCATTAACACAAAAACATTCGGACCTTTGAGATTCATGTGGCAGGTGTGATAGAGCAAAATGAAAATTATTGTTTTATGAGCTGTAACCACCGTTTGAAAACTGCAGATGAAACCTCAAAATCATGGTATAGATACCAGTTTAAGGTTCTCCCAACACCACCTAAGTATGGACACGGCAAGCCACCGTGGCCCCCTGAAGTCGTATGACCACAACCATCATCTCCCACGTCAGAGGCTGAGGCTGAGACTGGGGTCTTTCTCACAAAGCGCTGACAGACCCCATGTGGTGACAGCACGAGTTTTCCCCCTTTCCCTTCCCCAGACTGCACAGGAGGCAAGAGGTGGGCCCTAGCAGACTGTCCCAGGTCAGCGGGCAGCCCAGGGCAGGACCACACAAAGTTTAACAGTGGCCTGCCACGACGGATGGCACGGATCAGCTCTTCTTGTTTCCTAACACCATGGACAGAAGCAGTTACAAAAAAAAGCAGTTTGGCCAGAAAGGCTTTTAACAACTACGCCCCACTGAGGGCGAGGTACCAAAATGCCATGACGTTTCTGAGCTTCCTGAGCTCAAACGCTGTCGGCTCCCCAGCCCATGCCGAGGACACACCACATGACAAGAGGAACTCTTCCCACTCTCAAGAAACAAAGCCTTTCTGCCGCTCAGCTGCAGTACGACAGCATCAGTACCAGGCCTCTCTATGACTATTCCCCACTAAATTGGCACCTGTAGAGTTCAGTATGCAATAACAGTTGTTTAATAGGATTCCCTTCATTTTCTTCATGAATATTCACACAGTAACTCTCAGGACAGCCCAAGCCCTGCTGCTCAAGAGCTGTAGTTTTCTTCCCGATACATATTTGAAATTTGCTGAAAATCTTAAGCCTCTCTGTATGAATGAAGTCTACGTAGTAATACTAGTATACACTAACAGTAACAATATAGAATATGTTAGCCCCTACTAACTGGAAAACCTTGTAAGCATATTTTCAGTCAGAGGTTGGTTGTGAAAACTGTTGCAGTAGGTTATGTGATCTGCCCAAGACCTCTACCTCCCATCATAAAAAGTCTCCGCTTAAAATGGCAAATGCAGACTGATCAGGAAGACTGAACAACAAAAGCAAATACGAGGCATCTACTGCAGTTCCTGTGAGACACAGAGGAGACGTTTCAAAATTATATATTCAATGCAAATTACCTGTGAAATGGATTAAAACTAGCTCAGTTTGAAACCACCCCAGGGATCTCCATTTGGGAAAGAAAGGAAAAAAAAAAAAAAAAAAGCATCAATCTTCCTCCACCATACACAAAAATAATTTTATTTCAGTAGAAGTGCTACAGAAACTTAAAATTTGGCACACATCAGGTACTTAAACATGGATGTACTGGACACAGTCCCAACTTCCAAGTAAAATATTTTAACTTTTAAATCTTTTCTCAGAGTGGCATTTCCTGGCAGAGAAGATGTGATTGAGAACAGATTCTCTTCTCAAGTCCTGTTTTTGGATCAAACTAGGCCAGTATTATGACACTTTATGGCATATATTCAGAGACGTGGTTTAATGGTGGACTTGGCAGTGCTAAGTTAAAGTTTGGACTAGATGATCTTAGAGGTCTTTTCCTACCTAAATGATTCTCTGATTCTACATTATGCTAACTGTAAACCAGAATTAGGTCTTCAAACGCTAAAATCCATTTAACCTAAACTCTTCTATCATTTGTTTAAAACATGAAAAAAATATTTATTATTAGGAATGTTTTATTAAAAGGCATAAAACTTGTTCATGCTACAATCTTGAAAGAGCACAGTGATTACAAAATGTTGCAGACAGAGAACCTCACTAACAGACCCAATTTACACAAGGACTACAGGAGAAATATAAAGCTGGAAGAAGACTCTCTGACAGTAGCTGTTAAGGTTATATTTCAACTATCTCAAAGGGGGAGAGGCTGCATCTTACTTTCCTAGAGAGTGGTTCTGGGCATAATGGAAATGTTATGTTATGACTCTGTTTTGAGAATGTGACAGCTTAGAGTTACAAAAATCACAGCTGTGTATCCTGCTAAATGAAATAAAAAATACGTGTTCAGAGACTCAAACAGTGCAAGAAACTTTAGTCCCTCATTTCATTCTTCCATGTGATTAAAGTGCTAAAAATAAAAACATATTATGGACTGTACTAGTCGTCATTCCATTTTCACTCAATCTTTCTTCCCTTCTACCTCAGTTCTGCAAGCAGAGCTCAAAGTTTATATCTTGATTCACAAGCAGCTTCACCCTCCCGTGGCTGATATTTAATAAGCCTGATGCAGGAGTTATTTCATTGGGGTGTGCTTAGTCCTACTGCAGCAACACTTACAGACGACAGGCTGACAAAGTACATACTCAGTAAATATGTAAGAGTAGCATTTTTACTTTCCTTCCAAAAGCAGCCCCAATTTCCTTCCCTCTAACTAAAAACAAAAGAAAAAAAAAACACCACCAACAACAAAAGAAAAACAAACAAACAAACAAAAAACACCACCAAAAACAATGTCTTTCTCTCACTGCTCAAAATTAAGAACAAATCTACCAAAATCAATTATGTTACAATGGTACAAGCAAGAAACAATCAAGGTCACTGTTTCTACATACAAATACCTTAAATAAGGTATGCATTTCCAACTCCATAGTAACTAACCTGAAATTAGATTTACAAAAAGAGAATCCATTGCTCCACAGCAACAATTTGCTATCAGTTTGCTTGTAAATAAGAAGATTGTTTCTAAAGGTGCATTGCAGGCAGCTAAATAGAAAATGGTGAGAATTTTAAGGAAATGCAGAAAAAAAAAATTAGTCTCTTTGATGAACAGGTGTGGTAAAAATAACTGCTAGAAGTCATTAATATAAGAATCACCTATGCAATTTTGTTCCATTCTGTCCTAAAGAAATAGTGCTTTTATTTTTCAATTCTAATGACAAGAATGAAATGAAGTTCTCCATAGTTTCTTGTTATTACAAGAAATCACTTTTGTTCAAAAAAAAAAAAAAAGAACCTTTTTTTTTTATATTCGTCTTCTCTATCTGCATGGGAAGTAATTTTCAAATAACACAGTTGGAAAACAGCTTTCCAGTTGTATTTTAATTTCTTATTAGAATATAGAACAGTTCCAATAAAGATCTCATGTCTCCAAGCCTGAGTCCTGCAGACATGTAAGATATGCTTAAATAGAAGCAAGTTATCAGGCCAGGATATATATTTACTATCACTTAGCTATCCAGGCTTTACCATTTATGTGCCTAGACCCCACACCAAACATGAGAAGTAAGCCTCCTTAGCTTTACCTGGAGATAAAGTGCGCTGGCAGTTACTGTGGAATAGCTAGCATGTGCTGAGTCCTAAATAGCTCCAGATTTCCTCCAAAATTCTGTCAATTGTTTGTTTTGATTGTTTTTCTAAACACCAAACAATGGATCATTCATCTCTTAAAGGTCTTCAGAAGAGGAATGCAAGAAACAATGCTTTACTTTTTGGCTTTCTACTCTGAAGGGTATGTATTTTAAATATATAGTAACTATGAAAGTGTTCAGGAACAGCAGTATTCAGCTGCATCCAAACAGATCCAACACAAAATCTAGAATGAAGCAGAAGCTACTTACATCTGAATATGAAATAACTCTAGAAAATGCCATGCTTAACAGACACTGTTCATTTTATCTTCCCTGAGCTCATTCTGGTAATCTTCTCCTGGTTAATCTAAAATTGAGCTTATAAACAGCAAAATAAAAAGTGTCTATTCCATTTACCAGATACACTGAACTGAGCCACTGGAACTTAAATGACTTTTAGACAAAAATATGAGTCCTAAAGGAATTTGACCCACTATGTTTTGAAACTATATGAAGCACAACTGCATGTCCTAGACATACAAAGTTGCATATCTAGCCAAATGGGGTGACTTTCATGCTTCCTGAATGTAAGGTAAAAGAATTAGAAGGTATACACGTTGCCATAATAATAAAACAGCTGGTCACCAAAGGCCTTTATATTCTAAAAAGAGGCAAATACCCTAAAGGCCATTTCTAACCATCTCTGGATAGTAGTTTTCAAACAGACTGAAAAAAACAAAAATGAAAATCTGCTATTCCGTCCACAAGCTGAAAAGCCTTTTTTGTTGTTATTTGTCTGAAGAACAAATCCAACTATTAAAATAAATTTACAGAATCTAATTGTATGAAGTGTTGCAATCAAAGAAAACAGAGCTGAATGCTGTTAAACATTTCTGCAGTGCACAGTCTGAAAAGCAAAAAGCAGTTTTAGTCACTAAAGCTTGGAGAGGTTTTCTTTTCTTTTGTTAGGTTGACATATTTCATGGTGGCACTGCTACAGGTCTGTCAGCCTGTTATCACTTCTGCTACGAACCTTTATCTTCTAGAGCTTTAAAACTGTTCCAGTAAAAAATAAATAAAAAGAGATGATACAAACATTAAAGTTATTTCCTTAAGGCAAGAGATTTCTTCTGACAGTGCCATTTACCTTCTTATAATTATCATTAATTCTAGAAAATTTATCACGTGTTGAGAGCTCTGCTCCCTCCACGGACTGTCAGAGAAGCTAGACTCAATCCTGAACTGGAAATGGGAAGCAGTTATATTGTCACTACAGAAGCCATCAAAATGCATCACCATCAGTCTGCGCAACCATTTCCTTGGTAGTCTACAAATGCCTCAAAGGCCCTGTTATAGACAATTCAAGTGGGTAATACGTTTTTCAAACTTAGACTACCATTAAGTATGTTTAAACAATATTTTAATCACTGATCTTTGGGAACTATTTTATTGAATATTTGATTCATGTTTCTGGGTCTATACTATCAATACAAAATTTTCACGGTGTGGAAAAAAGAAAATTCAGTATTTTTCTGATTTTAATTCTTTTGAGATATATCTAGGAATAAGGTTAGAACATCAATAGAATATAATTTCTTGTACATACATATAGAATACAAAGCAGAGAACTGAAGCTCACAATTTCAGTATGCAAGATACTACAAGAAGTGCATGTGAAAGGTAAGCTAAATCTCTACTGAAGAGGACACAGAGGAAAAAAACATTCTGCTTTCCTTTTCTCAACATATAAATACAGAAATGTTTGGGTCAAAAAGCAACATTTGTTTTAGTCCCATGAAAGGTGCATGAAGGAAGAAAATGTGAATCTATTCCATGTTATAACTACAGTATTAGAAATGGGCATGGATAAACAGAGGAATAAATTCCATGGTTTTGCTGTAAAACTTAGAATATGGATTTCCTTTTTCCCTGTTAGCAGAAAGTGATAAGAACACATAGACTTTTCTCAATTAATTGGGGTGATGAGAAGGGAAGAGAGTCAAAAAAAAAAAACATGCTAACACAGTTTAATCATCTTTCACAATTGCTGGGGGTGTGTGGGGATGTAGAAACATTTGTGTAGAGGGCAGCTTTAACTAGAATAATGCCGACAGGCACCAGGTGCACAGATTCTGAAATGTGAACTCTTAAAGCCAAGAACTATGCCTAGGGAAAACCAAGGAGTAGTTAATTTATAGCATCATACAGCCCAGTTTTATTGTTAACTCATACTTATGGAAAGAGACTTCTTCATATAAATTTTGACATATTTTTAAGGCATTTTTCTTTGCAACTTCAGAGTTACTGGAAAGCGACTCATTATCTTAACAGTTACTGTAAGTGGAAGATACCCTCTCCTTTGCATACATACAACACATGCACGAAAAGACATTCCCTGTATCTCTAGAGCTTTACCTAGGCACTGTAGATTTTTGTAGAGCACTGCAAATTTCAAAACTAGAAGCACACTATTTGAAATATTCTGAATTTATAGGGAAGAACTCTTCTGTGTTGTTAACACTGCCATTAATACCTACCGTTACACCTGTAGGTCCGATTTTGGAACTCACAGGCTACTTCTGAACCCTGAGACCAAGAAGCACTCAGGACACATGCCAAGTCTTGCCCCGGAATATGTGTAGACTACCTCCTCTCTCCACCACCCTGCTTTCCAGGAAAAAAAGGCCTGCACAGCAGTCATGGTGCTACAGCAGATTCCAGTAAGCTCTCCCATCAGGGCAATTCAGAGTTTTAACCTACCCCTCTAGAACTTAAAGCTTCATTTTTTCCCTTGGTCTTCGACAGCATTTCCCAGTGAGCAGGCTAATTACCTGCTCTGTATCAAGTTCCAAAAGATGGGCAGGGAAAAGTTCAGTTCCTTTTTGAAAAAGGCGAAGTCAGCATAAACAGTAAATTATGCACAGTCAACGGTGAATCAAATATTTGAACAAACTAGATTTTACAACAGTGTACAATTTGCAACCAACTGCCACATAAAAATGTGAGAGTTCTAGAACACACAAACAGAGACATGCTAGAATAACAGTGCTACTCTACTTCTTGCTCTTTATTCTTAGATGTCTTCATCCATGGAAAATAAAGAAGCTTAAATTAAAAACGGGAGGAAGATAAATACCACAAAAATATGATCTACAACTGTAATAACAATGCAAGTTATTACACAGTGGAGTAGCAATTAGATATGTTACAATACCTTAGTGGCCTAAATATTTTCATTTTCCTGAGCTATGTTTCCCAGGAAATATTGTTTTTAATTTTTAAAGACTAGAAATTTATTGCACTGCAGTACACTCTTTGCAGCTCCACCTTCCCTGAGCCAAAAAGCAAAGGACTTTTTGTTAGTCCAATGTAATGCCACAGAGAGGATTAAGTCCTAGCATAAAAAGATCCATCATTTCACGTGGTGTAATTTCTTGCAGCAATGGCCTTGTATCAGAAGTTAGGTAAATCTACAGTCATTCATGAGCTTACTCTCCCACCCTGAAGAGACAGGAAAGTCAAGGGAGCTTTCTCTATGTAAATTACAATAACATTCATCCATTTAAAAAGTCTTGACCATACAACAATTTATTAAAATGAAATTGTATCTCAGTTTATTTGTGGTTTACCTTAAATCCATTACTTTCTCCCACCTTACTGGTACACTATAATCCCTTTTTTTTTAATTAAATGCACGTTATTTTTTATTCCATTCTTCTCCCAGTATTACTGCAATGTATTTTCTTTTTCCTTAGAGATGTTCATGAATGAACACTACCAGTGTCAAATTCATAACACATCCCAGTCTAAGAAAGACACTTCCTCTGACAACTGCTCAGTAATCATATAAGGGTCTATAGTTCAAATATGTGGCAGTTTACATTACAGCAGATAAAACAGAACACAGCTTCAAAGACAGTGTCCAAAAAGATGCCCTGACACGAGCATGCAATCGCACTGCATGGCCATGCTGTGAAAGAGAACATGAACAAACTGGTATTTATGCAGAGCAGATGATCAATGCCCAGGAGCGAACAAGAGCTGCTTGGCAGCAAACCCAGTCAGTTCAGCACCCGCAAGCAAAGGGCGAGCACATATCCTCAGAGAGCAAAGGTTACACAGGGGCTGCTGGAACTATTAAACCAGGTTGGAGAGCGAGTATTAATGAGCTGGGAGAAGGAGGTACTGTGTAACACTGTACATACGACACAGTGATAAAGGTCGTGAGTAAATTCCTACAGACGTTACACAGAAAGACTTGGCTGACAAATAATAAAGTGGGCTTTCTTTTCAGTTGTCTTGTGTTATCCTCACAAGAAGAACCACTCAATAAGCACAGCAGAGGGAAAACTAGCAGCAGAGGAAAAAAGTAATATATGCAGTGATGATACATAACTGGTGCCCAAAGGAAAGCTTTCAAGAGACGTCTGCTACAAGTTATTTGATGACTTTAAAAAAAAACTTAATACGCCTCGAAAGAGAATGAGGAAGAAAAATAAGAGACAAACATTCCTTACTGGTTACTGAAGAAAAGGAAGTCAAAAATGACATAAATAAAAAAGGACGGTTATTTCCCACCTCCGTGCTGAAAAATATCTTGATAAAGGTTAGTAGTAGTACCTCAATGAACTCTGGGTAGGAACACTGGTTTTATTATTGTTTTTATTATTAACATCATCATCAATATGGGGGAAGGAAAGGAAAAATCAAGGTCAGGAATCTCTGCCAGAATCATTATAAGATACAAAAATGTTCTTGGTTCAGTGCTGCTCAGTAGTGTTGTGAAAGAAATTATGATCAATACAGAGAGGTACAGAAACACAGAACTAAATCAGCAACAAGTACTAGCAGGCTCTATACTGTCCAGATGAAAATTAGTTGTCCATAATTAAAGCAATAGATACCAAGTCTGCAAGGAGATGATATTTAGCATAACTGCTTTTGTGTTTTTAGTTAACATAGTTTCCTCATCTCTAAAAGAGCAATGATCATCTTGTGAGAATGAACATTACCATTGTAAGTCTGTTGCCAATTTAAACAAAAGATAACAAATTGTTTAAAATAATAACAAACACTCCCCCCAAACAACAACAACAACAAAAACCTTTATCAAATAGTCAAGAATAAGACTGCCTCTTGGAGGAATATACCAATATAACTCAAGAGCAGAATTTGGCTGGTTCATTGTTCTGCAGAGATAAATTAAGGTGTCCCTACGAATTCCAAGCCAACTTAATCAAGGCTATGCCGATGAACCGCAACTAGTTGGAACAAGAGCTGCAGAGCTGGGCCCACGATGGCATCTCATGTAGCTGCTGCCAGTACACAGAACAACAAATCTAGGGCTGTTAATGTCTTTTCTCCTCAAGTAAAAAGAAAACTGGAATATGGCAGCTGGAAATAGTGTTATTGAAAGGGAAAATTCTATGCACCTTTTCTTCAAGTGAAATTATGTTCCCTTTATAGCACCTTATTATTTACATTCAAAGCAAAATAATTGGAATTTTATATACCAAACAGCTTATGTAGCCAACAATATAAAACCTTATCACCTACAAACACATTCCAAAATCTGCATTAAGGCACAGGAGGAGACTACTTTTTGTAAATGGTCAAACTGCTGTGTGCATCTTTAAAATCACTAAACAGAACCTTTAGACTCTCAGCAGCTTCACAACATACCTCTCCACTTGCTAAAGGCCCTCTGTGACAACTGGATGTGTGTCACATTATTAACATTGGAAATTCGAAATCCCTTGGGATTTATGTATTTAACATATATTTTTTTTCCTTTTAAAACCAAATGCTTCGGGTCTGCTGCAACTAATACATAAATAAGCATCAGAACAGTACTGAATTTGTGTGTAATTTATGTGCAAAATTAAAATCAAATCATGAATCTTTCAGCTTGAGAGCGTTCTGCTTAATTCCCCAGGGAGGAAAAAAAAAAAAGATCATTGCTAATGCTGCTCAACACATGTTGAAATGCAGTAACCAGTACAGAAATGAAAAAAAAAAAAAGAAAAGAAGAAAAAAACAAGCTATTCAACAGATTCTGGACTGAGTTCCGATTCTGGATTAGTCTTACCACAATCAACAGACAGACATGGGGATGGACAATTTTCAAATCAATCATGGGAATAATAAAAGTTAGACACTACGATAGTACATTTGTTATGCCTTTGCCAAAATTCTCCTCATCATTAAATGAAAATGTTAGCTTTCAAGCACATGACAAATCTTATTTGCTCTATTTATGGTTAGCTAATTCTCAATGAGGAGCTGTTCTATGCATCTCCATAATTTGCTCAGGAACCATATAAGAAATATCTTAATCTAACAATATCCTTAATCACTTTGTTTTTGCAACAAGATGACAAACAGAATATAAAGGGAAGACAGTATTTTTGTTTCCTTCTTTGTTCCCAAACTCAGATGGAAATGGAGAATGGCAAAAAAGTAAGTTTCCACCACCTAGAAGCAGAAAATAGGCTTACAAGATTGCCAGTTTATAGCCCAAGAAGATTAATTCCTGCACTTAAGCCATAATAGAAGACAATCTAGAGAGGGCTGATGTTTAGTTGAATTGGTGCTATTTGTTCTGATGCAGAAGAAATAGAAAGCTGTTTTAACCTCCCATTCACACTGTAAAATAAAAGACAGCATGCACATAAGCAAACTCCAGCATGGAACTCTTACCAGTTTTCCTGTAACAGCAATCTCCTAGGCAACTTGTGCAATGAAATGAAAGTAAGAGTAAATTTCTGACTTCTGACCTTGTGACAATGGGCAGATAACACTGGAGAGACAGAAAACATGCCAAAACTCTTGTGGATCTCACAACACTACAATGAATTTAACTGCAAGTCTATTTCCTACAGATGAGAGATTCCCTGTATGACTAGCAGCGCATGAATTGTTAAGAAGTGGCACATGAGAATCTAGTCATCTTCTCCACACTAATGAGACAGCAGCTGCAAAAGCAGAAAACTTCTGATTCTTGTTGCCTGAACTACTCCTTACCCTTCTACAAATGGTCACAACAAGCAGAACAGCTGTGCCTGTATGGTACATCATGACTTTCAGTTATGCTGAATGTATCTTGCAAAACTAAGTTGGAACTGGAAACTCACAAACATTGCCCAATTTTTCAAGAACAACAAGAAAGACGACCCTGGTAATTACAGGCCTGTCAGTCCCACTTCAGTGCCTGGTAAAATTATGGGGAAGATTATTCTGGGAGTTACTATAAAACACTTGAGAAACAACACAGTCATTGGCCATAGCCAACAAGGGTTCATGAGGGGAAAGTCCTGCTTAAAAAAATAATTTTCTTTTATGACAAGGTTATCTACCTAACTGACCAAGGGAAGCCAGTTGATGTACTCTTTTTAGATTACAGCAAAGCTTTTGGTACTGTTTCTCACAGTACCCTTCTGGACAAAATGTCCAGCACACAGCTAGATAAATGCATGCTAGGACAGGTGAACAATAGGCTGACAGGTAGGGCTCAAAGGGATATGGTAAACAGGGTTACATCAGGCTGGTGGCCACTTACTAATCGGGTTCTGCAGGGCCCCATTTTAAGGCCAGTTCTCTTTAATGTTTTCATAAATGTCTTGGATGCAAGATTTGGAGGTATACTGGATAAGTTTGCAGACAACACCAAATTGGAAGGAGCTGTTGACTGCATCAAGGGTAGAAATGTCTTGCAGAGAAATCATGACAAATTAGAGGACTGGGCAATCACCAACAATATAAAGCTCAACAAGAGCATGTGCTGGATTCTGCACTTGGGATGGGGCAACCCTGGCTATCTGTATAGCCACAGACAAGAGGCTGTCGAGCAGCCCTGCAGAAAGGGATCTGTGGGTTTTGGTCGACAGCAAGTTGAACATGAGCCAGCAGTGTACCCTGGAAGCCAGGAGGGCCAGTACTCTGGGTTGCATCAGCCATGGCATGGGTAGGCAGTAGCGGGAAGTCCTGCTCTGCTCTGTGCTAGTGCAGCCTCAACTGGAGTACTGTGTGCAGTTTGGGGCACTACAGTATAAAAAGGACATAAAACTATTAGCATCCAAAGGAGGGCAAAAAAAAGATGGTGAAGGGTCTGGAGGGCAAGACATATGAGGAACAGCTGACGCCCCTTGATGTGTTCAGCCCAGAGCAGAGCAGGCTGAGGGGAGGCCTCATGGCGGCCTGCAGCTTCCTCACGAGGGGAGCGGAGGGGCAGGCGCTGAGCTCTGCTCTCTGGGGACAGCGACAGGACCCGAGGGAACGGCATGGAGCTGGGACAGGGGAGGGTCAGGCTGGGTGTTAGGAAAAGGTTCTTCACCCAGAGGACAGTCAGGCACTGGGACAGTCTCCCTGGGGCAGTGGTCACAGCACTGAGCCTGCCGAAGTTCAAGGAGCATTTGGACAACGCTCTCAGACAGATGGTCTTATTTTTGGGTGGCCCTCTAAAGCCAGGAGTTGGACCTGATGATCCTCATGGGTCCCTTCCAACTCAGGATGTTTTTTGATTCCAGAAAATGACACATTGAAAATCTGAGAAAATTTTAGGCAAGTAGCTACTCTGGACAGACGTTTTAAGCATATACAATTCTGTCTCAATGCAAAGAATTCGGCTAGATCTTGAATGGAAATCTAGGAACCTTTCAGTCCCACAGTGCCACTGTGGGCAAGCCTTCACTTGGCAGAACCCAAGACAAAATGTCTGAGACGCACTTAGAGGGTTTGGCCGAGGGGCAAGTCAGGTTCTCACCAGCTTGACAGCATGGAGATATAAAGGTCCCTGACACGGACCCCTCATGTCTAGCTGTATAGGTATCTACAAGCAGTGCTTCCTGTTTCACAAAGGTTTTATGAAAACAAGCATCCATTATTGACCTTCTGCTAACAAAATTTTACTTCAAACTATGAAATAGGAAATAATGCTACATCGTTTTCTAATTTATTGGTTTTTAAACTCCACATAGAACCCAATTCCTCAAGGCACAGAAACATTTGTTTAACTTAAATTAGGCACACAACCTAATGAAGGGACTATTTCCTCACCTGATCATTAGTGCCCTACATGCCTGTGCTCACAAAGCATATTTGGTGTCGGCTGTCCACAACAGCGTTTTGGAGTATAGTGTCAGGGCGTGTTTGTATGTTTCCACATGTAGGGAGGAAGAGAGGGCAGTAGCTTCAGAGGCAAGAGAACAGAATCATCTCTACGATGTATGAGACGCGATCCTTGTAAACATGTCTTTTGGAAGCTGCTACAATTCTGCCAGTGTACATCATACATTAAAACAGCTTGTGGTTTTAGTTGTTGTTGTTTGTTTGTTTGTTTAGAATTAAGTCAATTTTATATTTAAACTCAAGAAAAATATTTATCAAATATTCAAAGTTGTTGGCCAGTGATTAAAACAGTTCCAATAACAATTCCAAAAATGTACTTCTATTGTCACCAAATAAATGAGATACCATGTTTGTTACTTTTCTTGTCATTTTCTTTTTCCTTTATATTTGAACATCAATATAATATAATACAATAAAATATAATACAATTTTACTAAGAGAAAAAAAACATAAAAATTCATTTTCAGCTACTGAGGTCAGATAATTGTACCAGTCAGCTGAAAAACTAACAGGATGAAATGTGGGGGTGGAAAAATTTGGTAGAACCCTTTAACAAACCAGGCACTCCATTTTGAGAAATACCAAATGTAACATTATCATTTTGAGCCACTGAATGATGCCACTTGGCACAGAAAAGCTATTGTCTGTAATTATATAACAAGAACACTTGTCACAGCTCAAAAGACAATATATGCATTAAGGAATATAGATCCTAGAGGGCATTACCCTAGTTGTATATTTTGTACAAAACCAATCGATTTTTCTTCTCTATCTTCAGCATTGGTTTTGTATGTTTTTAGAATATGCTAAAATTACAGGATTGGATAGTAAACAGTTGTCCTGGTTTCAGGTAGGACAGAGTTAATTTTCCTCCTAGTAGCTGGCAGGGTGCTATGTTTTGGATTAGAATGAGAAGAGCGCTGATAACACGCTGATGTTTTAATTGTTGTAGAGCAGTGCTTACACCAAGCCAAGGACTTTTCAGCTTCTCGCTCTGTCCTGCTAGCGAGCAGGCTGGGGGTGCAGCAGGAGCTGGGAGGGGACAGAGCCACGACAGCTGACCCAAACTGGCCAAAGGGGTATTCCATACCATCTGACGTCATGCTGAACAATATATAGGGGTGGCTAGCCGGGGTGGAGGGGGGGGCCGGCTGCTCGGGGATAGGCTGGGCATTGGTCAACGGGTGGTGAGCAATTGCATTGTGCATCACTTATTTCGTACACATTATTACTATTAATACTATTATTATTATTATTATTATTATTGTTATTCTTTTCCCTGTCTTAATAAACTGTCTTTATCTCAACTCACAGACTTCACTTTCCCAATTCTCTCCACCATCCCGGAGAGGGAGGGGGGAGGGTGAGCGAACGGCTGTGTGGTGTTTGGCTGCCAGCCGGGCTAAACCACAACAACAGTACAACTATATCACAAGTATTTAATTAGGTATCAAAGATCTCTAACTTCTGGGGTTTTTTTATTATTACTCTTTTTTATTTTAGCCAGCTAACTCTGTTCAGTATGTGTCAGATAAGCACATGCACAAGGAGGTTTAATGGTTTTAATTATAGTACATACTAGCAGTTAGAGCAGTAGTCTTCTGTAGGAAAAGACTAAAGCACTGCAAGACAAAACCTACTATGCAAGTTCTGAGCATTTATTGTTAGGATTCAAAATCCTTTGCTGTAGGAAAGCAAGTAGCAATTTTACACTACAAAAGTGTTAGTTAAAAAAATAAAAACATAAAGGTACAGCAGTGCACCAAAAATTAAAATTTTGTTATTTCTCTTCCTCTGGGGTTATACTATACAGTGAAGTGAGCACCACTTTTAAACTACATAAGTCAATCTTCGTGCATATGTATAATACAGCAGGATGTAACTGTACTATACTAGTACTAAGACAGACTATTATTCTATTACAGCTCACGCGCTGCTGGAGATTCCTACAAAAAAAAAAGTCCTTGGATTAATTTTACCTACTCAGTAACAAGATGTCTACAGGTGCTGTTCACATATTTTATTTACTAAATGACAGGGTTATTTTCCAATGTTTGAATTTCCTGGCAACAGCAACTGGAACGATGAAAAAAAAAAGAATAAAAATTCATCCAGCAGCTCAGAGAAAGTAATCCAAAAAGAGAAAACTGCTGAAGAAGGGACCACATTGGTTGTAAGTGCTGAAAGATAGGATGTTAGATAATACTTGAAATAATTACACAGAAGGACTCCAAAATGACAGGATGCAGTACTTCCACTGGCAGTCCACAGGCAACAACCGCCCCGTTGAAGGTAAGTTGATGTAGCAAGGTGGGACTCAAGGACAACTTAATCAGAGTCAATTACCTTAAAGAGATGGGGGGAGTTAAAGTCACAGAAGATCAGATTCAGCGACAGTAGACCTCGCTTTAGCCACATAAAGTACATGGATGCAGGCTCTACAGTGTAACACTGGGACTGTTTCCAACGTCAAGAACTTAGTGTCTCAGACCTCATTTAAAGATTTTACGATCACAGTTATGAAATATTTATGGACATCTTGCATTTCTTCTTCTGTTATACTTTTAACCAGAAGCAAGTCTGTCAGCTATAGAAAGTAAGTTCACGGAACATTGCATTACATCAATTTAATGTTCAATTTTTCATCGTACATAGATCAATTAATATTTGTTTTACAGAACTGAAAAGGTTTAAGTGAAAACTTCCAAACCAGACACATTTTCACACACTAGTTCAGAGCAAAAAGCAATACCTAAAGCTTCAGATTCTGAAAAAGGCAACCTGTTATGAAAGTACATTAAAAAGTTACAAAAATGTAGTTTTAGGCATCCATTGCTGAAAATTTTGGTTTGCTCTTTATGCAAGAAAGTTACACAAGAAAGCCTACTGAAAAGAGTACTTATAGGCTGAAACATACAAGTCCTCTCAAAGGAGGTTTATGTTATGAAAATCATCAAGGTGGTGTCCCTTTTATAGCTCTGGAAGACACTTCAGAGTATTTTCAGTTTAATTTTACACACAATTATGGCTTTCTTCATAGCTGAAAGATTACTGAAATACAACACATTCTTTCTATGCAGCTTTGGAAGAGATTGCATCTGTATTGTAGTATAAGAATAACCAGGGGACCAGAAACACAAAACAAAAAATACTTTATCAGTTCAAAGGATGCCCCATTTATATCGATAAAAATAAATTTTAACATCACGCATATACTCTTCAACCAGAAAGTGACAAGTATTTATCTGGAATTGTACTTTAAAACAGACAGATTTAGTAATGGCAAGGAGTACGTTTATACCTTGAGTGTCTCAATCTTGGCAAACTTAGGGCTGAGAACTATGGAACTTTTATAATTACTTTCCCAGCAGGAGGTACAATTCATAATCTAGAGCATTTTTAATGCTTCTTGACTGCATGAACCCCAGGAGTTTGCAGAACCAAACATGATTCAAGAACTTTCTTTTTCCCCGTTTGAAATATTACAGAAATGTAATTTCTAATTACAGACAGGGTAGTATCCGAGAAGAATGTCTTTAGTTCCTAGAATAGCACCCAAAGCTAACGCACCTATCCTGTGAGTACCCATATATAATAAATTCACTTAAAACTGATACAGAAAATTTATGTATCCATATCCTCAAGGCCTAAATATTCATAATGCTTACCTAGACTGTCCTTCTCAGGTGAGTACTGCGTGAAGGTGATTTTCAAATTACACTAGAAAACAGCAGTGCCTAAAAAAAACCTTTCCTGAAGCTCCTAAGTAAGAATTAAATTAAAATAATTGGTTCTGGATAAAACAACACGCCCCCAGGCTATTAGAGATCCCAGTAGTTATACTGCAAATGAAACTGAAACAACTCATCTTAATCACTGTTTTGCACAATGTATTGAGACTGCTGATGAAGCAAACTGAAAGAAACCAAAGGCTCTAAATGCTTTTAACTATTCCTGGTAATGGGAGCAAACCCATTTCTGGTTTAAACAATGATATCCTAATGGCCCTCACTCTGTTGTAGATGTGAAGGAAGGCAAAGATGACATTTACTGAAAACAGAATAATCCTGTAGGAAGTGTAGGAAGGAAAAAAAACGGACATTTCTTGGAAACAGAACTCATTAGACTTCACAGAAGTCTTTTTAGAGACTGCAACAATTTGAGTTTTGCTGAAGGAAGGCACATACATCAAGTTAACACTTTTTAGAATTCCCCGACATCTACAGCTGCTTCCTGTGCCATGATATATAATGGACTGTTTCAAAAACTGAGTCACATACAAAAATATAGCATTACTCTACAGGAAGCATGCAGCATGAGCCCCTGATTCAGCAAATAGTTAAGAGCAAACCTAAAGGTTCCTCTAGCCACAGTGTCTACCCAAACCCCAAGATCCAATCTAACTGCAGCACAAGGCTGACAGATTTCAGGCTATCACTGTAAGGATAAAAAAGTGCCTACTAATACAAAAAAAAAATATTGGGAGGTGATTGTGTGAATGGTTTCTAGGTTTATGCTGCAGCCAGCAACTGCTTTAAGTATTTCACACCTGAAAGATGCTCCCACGTGCCTTGCACAGCAAAAGCAGCCCCTCAGAAGTGTGGAATTGCTGCTGACAGTCGACCCCACAAGTCCAACCCCACAGCCATGCGCACCCTCAGCGCCCCGTCCCCTCCTCCCCAAGCAGGAAGCCTGCTGTGCACATCCTCAGGCGTGACCCCAATTGACCTCACCTCTCTCCCAGCAGCCATCTTTAGAGCGCCCTTCCTAACATCAAGCCCAAATCTTTTAACTCAGCCGAAAAATGCCCACAAAAGGCAGGGGGTGGCGGGGAGGAGGAGAAAGAAAAAAAAATCGTTTCCTGTTGCTTTAATCCCTTTAGTCAGACTTAAGTAACGTCGCCCAGGGCGCGCTGGCCGGGTGCCTGGTTGTGGAGGCAGGCAGCGAGAGGCCGCCGGGGACAGGCCGGCGGCTCGGCCTCGCTCCCCCGGCCGGGAGGCGCCGGGGTCGGGGGGCGGCGCGTCGGGGGCTTCCCGTGGGGGCTGCCCGCCGCCACCTCCGGCCTCTTGCAGCGCCGGCGGCGGAGAGGGGCCGGGCGGCTGTGGGGGAGAGGGGGCGAAAGCTACACACCCAGCAGCAGACCGTCCATGTCAAAGATGAGGTGGGTGACCGGCCGCAGCGCGGCGGAGGAGGAGGAGGAGGAGGAAGCAGACATGGCGAGGCCACGGCAGCCGAAACCCGTGCGGTGGGGCTGGTGGTGGTGGCGCAAGCGCGGTCCGCCGCGGCAGCCGGAGCCCGGCGGCAGCGGTGCCGCCGAGACGGGACGGGCGGAGAAGGCGCGGCCGCTTTGCTGTTACTGGTTCTTTTAGAGAGAGAAAGTCCGTTTCTCTGCTAGGCCTCTTCGTGTGTGGGACTTTTTGGGTTTTAAATCCCATTCGGTGCTGCTTGTCGGAGAAGCTGGAGGGTTGCTCTCGTTTTGATGTTTTAGATGGTTTTCCCTCAAAGTTTTGTGTGCCAACGTAGAGATTCACAAGGGTACAATTACTGCTGGACCTTAATACGAGCTGTAAATGGAAGTCTTAAAATCTGTATATAACTGTTTGTGAGGAAGGAGTGAAGTAGTAGTGGGTTTATCTTGAGAGCTGTTGAGTGTGAGGCTAGTTACTTGGTTTGTTTTCTGAAGTGGCTGAAGTTCAAGAAACAAATCATTGCTCCTCAGAAGAAGGAAATGCTTCCAACATACAGCACCAACTGGTTTTGACTGGTTAGTTGTGGGGGAAGAAAGCAACTTTCCTCATTGGCCGTTCCATATTTATTTTTCCATGCAGGTAGCTCACTCTTTGTCATCAAGATCATCGGTTACAGGTCGAGACCCTGGTTGTACAAGCAGACATGATGGCAGCCACCTCATGCTCCCAAGGTGCCATACTGACCTGAAGGCCTATGCTGCTTTGGGACTCTGTGCCAAAGCGGCGGTGGAAAGGAAACCCTCACTTTTCCTGTAGGTAGGCCTCTCAGCAGTTCATTTTCTCTGACAGCCCCCTTAATTGCAGCTGTCAATATTTCACCATTTTAGCAAGTCAATGGTGTTTTTCAAACTCTTATCTGTAGATGTCATGCAGTGATATTTTAATTTTAATTTAGCTTCCTTTACACATCTTACGTATCCCCTAAAAGAACCCTTACCCTACGTTTGTAAGAAATACCCAAGACACAGCCTCATACCTCCTTCTGTCTTAGAAATGAGAGGAGAGATAAAATATCTTTGGCATTTCTTACCTTTTTAATAATAAAATTTCTCTTTTGAGCAAAGTTTTTTGAGTCTTGGGTTTGTTTTTTCTTTGTTTGTTTTTAACATGTCTCATTTTGAAATGGTTGTCTGTTAATACTGCTTTTAGGCCTGCATTGGCTATGAAAAGCTGCGTGCAATGCCTTAAGTGTGTTTTCAAAATGTCTTGCATGGTCATGATGTGCGTCTATTAGTTCTTCTGTTGGGGTAAGAAAATTGGTCCTGTACTTCCAGATGGAATTTTAATTTGTAAACCTACAATGTGGGTGTTAAGAATAATGCCCACAGCTATTTTGCTTCTCTTATAAATACTGTGCAACAGCTTGATCTTAAAACGTTTTTTCAGATAGCAAATGTGTTAGTAGTTGAGTTAACTGAGAACAGAGCCAAGAATTAAAAGAAAACCCAAGCCCTAAATACATTATGTCCAAAAAAGCGTTAATAAGGAGAAGTCATGATGGTTATTTTAATACTGGTATTCTGTTACTCTAAGAAGGAATGAGTTTCTGCTTTAAGAGCATAAGCTGTTGTGGCAAAAGTTTCTAGAGGGTGAGTAATGAGGTTGTATAGCAGTTGTACCTGAGGTGGATTCCTTTGCTTTCTACTTATAAAATCTAAATCTACATCAATCTATGTCTTTCTTTAATTGTATTTGTTGGCATAGTAATGCCTGTACTTGTTAACAAGAAAAAGCTACAGTAATTTATCTTGACTAACCCTTTCAGAGAAAAGCATAAGTAGTTCACAACTTCAACTCCCCCTCAAAAAAGGGAAAATATTTAATATTTTTAGCATGTAGACCACCAGTTCACATCATGAAACACCAGGCTCGTACAAAACTTCTGAACATTTAAAGTGCAAAGGAATTTGAAAGACAGCTATTTTAAAAAGAAAAAAACAGTCCACCAAATGAAAGTATGCTACTCATGAACCTTTTTAGGGTTAAGTGGTCTGTGTTACAAATCTTACGGTTCACATTTCAAGATAGTCAGGTTAGCTGACGTGATGATGACCTCAATTTACTTTGCTTTACTCTGGCTCATCAGTGATAATCAACATAATGTTAGCTTATTTGATTCTTTAAAGCTACATTCAAACAGAGGAAAATCTTTGTGATATAGACAGACTGTTTAGATTTATTCAGCGTGACTAAGTCTTCGTACTAACAGAATGAAATGTGATGAAAATCCAAGCAGAACTTTTAATGCATGGTGAACCATAGTTTGCTAGATGCGCAAATAAATGAAAATGTTGATCCAAGTTTTATTTGAGCTGTCTTTGCCTCAAACATCTTATAGGTAGTATTTTGTGGTTTGTTGTTTCCTTCTTTTTTAAAGAAGGAGTAAAAGGTTGAGAATTACACAATTGGCTATTTTGTTCACTACTTTTTTAAATCACTTTCCAAGTGAAAGTAACATTAAAATAACTTTTGAGATGCGGAAAGCATAGTGCGGTGGAAGCATAATAACCATGAAAACTAACAGTTAATTATTTGTCTATTAACCTGATACCCCTTACTG
This sequence comes from Cygnus atratus, assembly GCF_013377495.2. NCBI lineage: Eukaryota > Metazoa > Chordata > Aves > Anseriformes > Anatidae > Cygnus > Cygnus atratus. The sequence goes on along the minus strand of NC_066362.1, from coordinate 133,189,382 downwards.
AGAAGGGTGAACTGGGGTTACTGAGGCATAATGATTCAAGTAAGCTTGAGTCCTGCAAAGTCTGAAGAACACAGCTTCATATACATTTTTAATGCGTTTAACTTTCTATTTATGCACATACCAAACCAGACAAATAAATCTTTGCTGAATTTTACTTTTTAAGGTATTATGTGGTATGTATACATGCTAGATGTCCAGGTTTTTAAAAGATTGTAAATTAGTTGTCTATAGGTAGTCCTTCTACTCCCAAGCACGTCTATTTTCTTTGGCTTTGTGATAATGTTAAAGTTGCTTTGGCTTTATTGTTCTTGAATCTGAAATAAGGGGAAAACATTCAGATGCCTGTCCATGCAGTTCTTAAGTATACAGTACAATATTTCACATACACAGTCCACATAACCTTTCTTAACCTTTCCATGTTTTATTTTTCTTTACCTTGAGGCTAAAAAGTTTTCTGCATTGCTGAAACTTAGCTGTTAAGTTCTATTCCTGGAAAGTAAAAGCTTCAGAATATGTTTTAAGTGTTTTCTTGGGTAATACACTTGACAAAATTGCAATTTCCTCTTTCATTACTTCATACTGTTCTTGAAACATGGATTCACTTACAGTATATTTATAGCATTGATAGGAGCATCATGCACTATGTGTTTCATGCTGAAATGACTGACTTTATTTTTCTTGTTCTGCAGGCACCTTGGCAAAGAGGATAAACAGATTATAATCCATTTTGGTTTGAATATTAAAAAAGAATCTAGAGACATGAATAAATCCAGTAATTTAAAAGCTTTCAGAATGATTTACATGAGCAGCTTTTAAAACCGCTATTACTAACAAATTACTTGGAATGACTTGGAGTTAAATGTTATTCAATTCAAGTATTACCTGAGATTCATAACACTTGATATAGTTGAGCCTATAAGCCCTCAGAAAATGGAACTCCTCCCAGTGCTGGATGTCACCACACAAGAGCTTTTCACCTTAAGAATGTAAATTAAACTAATTTTACTGGGTTTGCTCCTGTTTTTATAGTTGAAAAAGGGAAATGATCCTAGGTCTTAAGACAATGAAACAGGGGCATACATCTGTTCTAAGTCATATTATATTTGTACGCATATATTTATAATCAACAAAAAAAGTCAAAGAAGTATATCCTCATATATTAAAAGCATGAGTATTCTTATAGCCAAGCATATAGGGGGAGAAGAGCCATCCATTTTCTGGATTTTGATATCTGGCACCAATTACAAGGGAGTTAGTTACAAAGGCAAGAAAGATGATGTCTTACACTTAAGGAGAACAAAGTGATAAAGAAGATACATGTTGGAAATCTATAAATTTAAATGAGGGACCATAATAAGGTTTTTAAGCAGCAATGAAGGGTGAAATTCCAGAAGAGCCAACCAAGCACACATAAAGGAACAAGATATCTAAGATACTTTTAGGTGTCAATTTTTATACTTATTGATGGGAATTCACAACAGAATGAACAGATTCAGAAGCTGGGAAATGAAAATTTAATGTCATGCTTCAGGATCATTTGTTGTTTCCATTAAAGTCAGAGAATAATTTTTGCTCCTTTATATTACGTGGCCCATGATTTAGCCTTTTAACATAATTTTTGGTCTTTCAGTAAAATAATGTCTGCATATGGGCAAAATGTGCAAATAATTAAGTGTCATTGTCACTGAAATCCTAGATATTTAATGGGTGGGTCCTGCTTAGCCTTGAACTATCAGAAGGATTAAGGCAGAAGAGAACGCGTACCAACATAAAGTTCGAACTGTTGTATCTTCTGATTTTCCAATGAGTTAAGGGCATTTTTTCTTATTTATCTAACTTTACATTATTGCAGGAGCCTAAAACACTGTGCTTTTGGTTTTCTTTGTCTGCATGTGAATTTTATGGCTATATTTTTTCATTTTACTGCAGTTCGATTGCTACAGGTGATAGGAAAAAAATGTATTGCCACACAGAACATGTATTCCATCAACCCTCCTGAGCAAAACATCTATCACTTGGTTGTCTGGAATAAGCTGGAACTATATGCATACACCCTTTCAGTGGTCCCTTTCAGTTCTAAGTTCCTAAGTTCAACATCATCAAAGGTTGAGGGAGAATGAACTGTGTTTTCTGGGTCATAAGCTTTCTGATGCACTGATCTGTCATGTTCCAGATTCAGGTTTTATATGTGTGTACCCCACTCAGCATGCAACAAGCAGGAGAGTTGAATCTCCACAGGTTGTTCTTGTATTCTGAGTGCACACCCTTATGATTTTGTATCTACGCAGAAGACAAAAATGAGCTAGCTGACACTCAGCCAAGAACGCCTACGTGTTCAGGGGTAAACAGTCAACCTAGGTAGAACAGGAGAATGTTGGAGGCCAGCTGTTGTACTACGGTACACAGCATTTCTTTTTCTGAAGTGATTTTACTGGTCTAAGTATCTAGATCTATCTAGACAGAATCCATAAAACCATTCTGGACCATGTGAAGGAGCAACTCTCATCGAGGAATTGAAATGGTGGGAAGGGAAGGGGTAGTGTCAAGCAAGTTAGCCAGCTCCTTGAGTTGGTATTGAAGCTGAGCTATATAAAATATATCTGCTGTTCTTGGCTAGGGGAGTCGCAACTTTTTTTTTAGTTGCAGGAGTTAGCATACAGCCCAACGAAGTCATAATTCCATGTTGGGAATGCCTCTTTTTCCTCTGAAGCTACTGCCCTCTCTTCCTCCCTACATGTGGAAACATACAAACACGCCCTGACACTATACTCCAAAACGCTGTTGTGGACAGCCGACACCAAATATGCTTTGTGAGCACAGGCATGTAGGGCACTAATGATCAGGTGAGGAAATAGTCCCTTCATTAGGTTGTGTGCCTAATTTAAGTTAAACAAATGTTTCTGTGCCTTGAGGAATTGGGTTCTATGTGGAGTTTAAAAACCAATAAATTAGAAAACGATGTAGCATTATTTCCTATTTCATAGTTTGAAGTAAAATTTTGTTAGCAGAAGGTCAATAATGGATGCTTGTTTTCATAAAACCTTTGTGAAACAGGAAGCACTGCTTGTAGATACCTATACAGCTAGACATGAGGGGTCCGTGTCAGGGACCTTTATATCTCCATGCTGTCAAGCTGGTGAGAACCTGACTTGCCCCTCGGCCAAACCCTCTAAGTGCATCTCAGACATTTTGTCTTGGGTTCTGCCAAGTGAAGGCTTGCCCACAGTGGCACTGTGGGACTGGAAGGTTCCTAGATTTCCATTCAAGATCTAGCCGAATTCTTTGCATTGAGACAGAATTGTATATGCTTAAAACGTCTGTCCAGAGTAGCCATTTGCCTAAAATTTTCTCAGATTTTCAATGTGTCATTTTCTGGAATCAAAAAACATCCTGAGTTGGAAGGGACCCATGAGGATCATCAGGTCCAACTCCTGGCTTTAGAGGGCCACCCAAAAATAAGACCATCTGTCTGAGAGCGTTGTCCAAATGCTCCTTGAACTTCGGCAGGCTCAGTGCTGTGACCACTGCCCCAGGGAGACTGTCCCAGTGCCTGACTGTCCTCTGGGTGAAGAACCTTTTCCTAACACCCAGCCTGACCCTCCCCTGTCCCAGCTCCATGCCGTTCCCTCGGGTCCTGTCGCTGTCCCCAGAGAGCAGAGCTCAGCGCCTGCCCCTCCGCTCCCCTCGTGAGGAAGCTGCAGGCCGCCATGAGGCCTCCCCTCAGCCTGCTCTGCTCTGGGCTGAACACATCAAGGGGCGTCAGCTGTTCCTCATATGTCTATGCCCTCCAGACCCTTCACCATTTTTGTTGCCCTACTTAGCCCATTGTCATTCTGTTCTTTTCTGGAGGATTTAACAAACTTCATCCCTTTAACCTTTCCTCGTAAATTATTCTTTCTGAAGCTTTTAGCATTTTGATTGCTCTTCAGGATTCTAGTTTTTCTGTATCATTAGAAGTCCAGCACTTAGATAGGTCAAGTTTTGCAACCATGGGTTTTAGAAGTGAAAAATAGAAAGGTCGCCTTCCACTAATAGGCTGCCTTCTTAGATCCAGATACAGAATTCCTTTGAATTAACACAGGAATTGAATTACCGTTTCTGCCGTAATTTTATTTTGTTCACTAATGAATGATTTGTAATTCTCAGGAATATTTGTTACTACTGCTTCTTAGTTAGGCTGTTCCCCATTTTGATCTCAGTCAAATGCTTTGACTAATCCTTTTTCCATCTTGTATCTTTGACCCTGTGCTCTCCAATGCAGAGTTTATCATGGCAGCAAATAAATAAATAAATAAATAAATTAGCACCAGGGGATTCTTTGACAAGAAGAAAAGTCTGTAGGAACTGTAGTTCACATGAAGAAAAATATTGTAGAAATTGAAAGATGAAGAGAGAGAGCAGGTGCTGGAGCCTTTCTTTATGACACAGGGAGGCTATTTTGAGGCCAATCAAGTTTTCAGCTAACTGCTCTATGAATGTTACTGCAGATGTAGTTTACCCAAAATAATCTGTGGTCTTTTATTATGACCAAGTTTATATATATTTTAGAAAAGCAGGAGGGAGAGATCATTAAAGAATGTTCATGATCAAACCATTGATGCCATTATGATCAGTGGGCAGAATGGATTCTAAAACATGTTATTTATTTTACACATTTTAGTGCAAATATAGTTCAGAATTAAAGCAAATTTATTATATCATTACAGTCTTTATTTAGACTGTATATTTCCTGCTGTTTCTTTCATTATTTGCTGTTTCCTTTCAAAAGCTAAAAACCTTTGTTTTCACTTACTCAATTTAAAATTTTCTTCATGGATCACTTTTAGCTTAATTCTCATTAAGAATATTTGCTATTATACTTCACTGAAAGCGATCAGTGGCAACATGTCTACCCCATGAAGAATTTAATATGTCTTCATAGAGTTTTAAAGATTTTTCTGCATGTATTTTAAGTATGAGAAATGATTATCTTGCCAGCCTGATGAGGCAGCTACCTGAAAGAAAGTGTATTACAGAATGAACTGTTGTATCACCGTTTCAGAAATGATGCGTGTATCATTTAGACTAGTGGCTGCTACAAGCAATAGGTAATGGGTATTATATTATATTAATGACCAGCTTTGACAACCTGACTCCATACTCTTTTTATAGTTTTTAAATTATCTTTCTTTTTTAGGCCAATAATTATGCCCTCATCGGGCAAAAGTAGGCTAACGCAATTTTCCAAAGGCTATTAACAAGACTTGTAATATTAAGATGGCTGTATATCCCGATTAAGTAGGATGTGCCACCCAGACAGTAGCCACCTTGAGTTGCAGTGATGAAATGAGGTAGGGTTAGGCTGTATTCTTGAGTTGCAGAGCTCTGAGGAGTCTATGTGCTTCAGGAAGCATAGAGCTTCTCTCAGTAGATGGCACTGTTGTCACTGATTCTTTACCTGCATCTTCTGGGGTGGAATCCACACTATCTGCATTTTAAAGTGGGTAGAAATTAAGTAAACCCTTGCCTGCTTGCAGTTTTCAGTTGTTTCATTTAGTTGGGTGTTTGCTGCTTCTTGAAAGACCTGACAAAGGGTGGGGATCTACACATTCATCTGCTTTTTCCAACTTGTCCAGGTAATATGATAAAATAAGTTGTCTAGTATATTCAGTGAAATATATTTTCCTGTCTGTTTAAGCCCTCAGTTTTTTAAGGGTCTTGTTCTATGTGTGACTTGAGGTAACCTAGACAAGTATTTCATAGTCAGAAACTGTGTCTACAGTGACTACAAAACCTGAATCATAGAATCACAGAATGGTTTGGGTTGGAAGGGACTTCTAAAGATCATCTGGCTCCAGCACCCCTGCCAAAAACAGGAAAACGTTATACTGGATCATGTTGCCCAAAGTACCATCCAACTTGACATTGAGTACTTCTCAGGATGGGGCATCCACAACCTCTTTATACAATCATTTCCAGTGCTTAACCACCCTTACAATTTTTTTTCTTTATAATATTATAATATTAATTTAAATCTAGCCTCTTTCAGTTTGAAACCAGGAAAAGTCTTTCACCATCTTTTCCATAAGCCCCATTTATGTATTGAAGGCCTTCAGTAAGGTCTCTGTTGCCGTCTATTTTCTAGGTTAAACAACCCCAGCTCTCTCAGCCTGTCTTCATAAGAGAGGTGCTTCAACCCTTGGATCATCTTCATGGTCCTTCTCTAAACGCGTTCTAATAAGTCAATGCCTTTCTTGTACTGGGAGCCCCAGAGCTAGATTCAGTACTTCCAGGTGGGGTCCCATGAGGATAGAGTAAAGGGGGAGAATTTCTTCCCTTGACCTGCTGGCAACACTTCTGTTTGTGTAGTCTAGGATACAGTCTTTATTCTTACATGACACAGCCAGTATGTTCTACTAGTTGAACTCCTGTCTCTAACTCTTAACTAAAGTTAAGCACAAACATGAAAAGAAAATGCCAAAATCATTAGAACACATCGCTGAGTGTCATACATAAAAGCTGTTGTGACATCCTCAGAACTGCACAAAGTTGTGTGCAATCCACAAGTTTCAGAAATTCTTTTTATATAAAGATTCTCCTACAGTCCTTCAGGATAACTACATGGTTATAAAATTTCTCGAGTAAAACTTATTACTGGTGTTCTCAAACTGATCCAAAGACTGAATGGATCAAAGTATTTTTCACTGTTTTTAACTGAAGATTTGCTGCGCAATGAATACCCTTTTGCAACCAGTCACTAGGAAAAGTAGAACTGTATCTTTTCATTCTAGATGTCTATGACTTTCAAAACTATCTTCTAAAATTAGCTATGTTCCTTGGATTTTACCATGAAAGAAAAAATAATGCAGAGATAAGAGACGTTTACAGAAAATCTCCCTTTGTCCAATTTTTAGTTCTGTTATTGGTGTTTTTCATTTGAATCCCTGTTAAAAATTAGTTGGTATTAATAGATTTATGTCAGTAAAAGCATTTAAATGTGCACCATCATTCAACCAGTCTAACACAGGAGTGATCTTTATCGTGCTTTGTTTTCACAAAGATGTACTTTCCCTAGTAAATGAACACTTAGTCTTGTTTAAGTTTGAACCTAATCTTTTAAAACATTGGTAGAGATTTTTTGATGAACTGAGTCAAAAGGTCTGGCTCACTGCAGCTCTTCCCTGACACTAGATCCAAATGCTCTGTCCTTGCACTAGATTCCAATAAATCCAGTCAGGGATCTTTTCATAAAACATTGTTTCAATTTGATTTCTCCCAGTCATTTAGTTAGCTTCAGTATTTTGCCTTAAAAAAAAAAAAAATTGTATTTAGAATGCAAGGTCTGTAAATTCAGGTGCTTCGTTGGCAGTGGTTGTCTCATGTCTTTGGACATCTGTCCTTCTCTTCCTGATAAAATTTCCTTGTTAAAAATAAATAGATTGGGGTAGGTGGAGAAGGATAATACATAAACTAACTACCACTTTTCACAGCTAAATGAATGATTTTTCATATTAGCGTTCTTGGGCTTCCTGTGAGTAGTCATTTTCTGGGATCACATATTGTTTCTAAAAGAATGCATGGTAAGCAGAACAGGATGGCTGAGGAGTACAGTATTTATGTGCAGAGAATTTCTTAATAGCACCCCAGTGGAAGAGCTTGAAAATCACTGATCTGAAATTATGCTTATAAAGGTGTTTTAATACTTTTTTTTTTAAACATTGCTACATAGGTATTCTCCAGAAATGTTTACCATGTGTACAGAAGGCAGAAACATACCTGCTATTCTTGCATATGATGCTTTGGTGGTTTTACCTTGAACTCCACCACAACCGCTCTCACACTCCTCCTCCTTAGAAGAAGAGGGGAAGAAGACAGTATGCTGGGGAAAAAAATAATTAAAAAAAAAAAAATCATGGGTTGAGATAAGGATAATTGAATTAAGGAAAAGGAAGAGGGAAAAAAAAAGCCGCGCAGAAGCACAGAGAGAGAGAAAAGAAATTACTAAGAAATTACTCTCTACTTCCCATCAACGACCGATGTTTGGCCATGTCCCAGGAAGCAGGGCCTCAATATGCGTAGCAGCTGTTTGGGAGGACAGACGAGAGCCCCCCTCTCCTTCCCCTTTCCCACTTTCATTGCTGAGTGTGATGTCATAGGGCATGGAATATCCCTTAGGTTTGTTTAGGTCAGCTGCCCTGGTGGTGTCCCTTCCCCACCTCTTGCCCACCCCCAGCCTGCTGGCTCTTGGGAGGTTGGAGGGAGTCCTGATGCTGTGCCAGCACTGCTCAGCAATAGACACAACACTGGTGTGATACCACTGCTGTTCTAGCTACAAGTGCAGAGCACAGTGCTGTATGGGCTGCTGCAGGGAAAGTTAACTCCATCCCAGCCAGACAGTACAGATGCAATGTCAGTAGCATTTGAAAAGCCTGACAGAAAGTCTTCAGCAACAAGTTAAAATGGGTTCTTGGTTAGGCCTGTGTGTATATGCATTATGAAAACACATTGAAATTGTTCCCTACTAGTGAAGTAGTTTCTTACCAAAAAGCAGCATAGGTGTTGTATAACAAGACATTATAATTTTTCAGTGTTGTCCTTTTTTCTCCCCCTCCACCCTTGTGTTTCAGTTCACGTGACTGGACTTTGCACCCATTTACCAATAAAAAGAGAACAGACATCTTGTGTGTGAAAACTAGAGGCAGAAACAGAAACCATTCCGTGCTGCAAGGTAAAATGCCCCTTCCACTCCCACGTCTGTCATATATATATATTTTTCATTGTAAACTTTGAGTTCATCTATAGTTGGAGCTCATATTCTTTCACAGCTCAAAGCAAATTCTTCATGACAGGAAATTAGCAATTATGTGAAGTAATAACATGCAGTGTTGTCTTTTCCTCATTAGCTTAATGCAATGTATTTTATATAAGAAAGAAAAAGGAATACTAATACTGTCTTTTCTTGTCTGTAAGGTACTATCAAATATAATGGCAAATTATTTTTCAACAAAATGCACTTCATTATTTCAGTGGAGTGGAACATTTCCTGCCTAGAGTGGGTTAAAAAGAATATGAGCTTTACTTGAATTGTGAAAGCATTTTGACTGAAAAATAAAGTAGGGTCCTTGTGAACTAGAACATATTCCAGCAGTACAACAGTGGATTTTTTCTTACCACTTAAGCTCTAGTTGTTTAAAAAGTAATGTTAAAAGTGTATGTAATTTTGATTACAGACTCTGTTTCAGGATCCAGTGGAAATAAATTGTTAAATAGTTTTGGAGGTGGCTAGGTTTTGAAATAAGCTTGTAGTTCTGAAATGACCTTGGTTTATGTGCATTATAATCTCACAAAATCTCTGATTCAAATGTGGAAATGTTTAAGACTTAACTATAACTTTTTAAGTGATAGTAAATCTAATCTCTCCCTTTGTAATCTCATACACATCCAACCTGCTAACTGAGGGTAAACACAGTTACTAAGAAGACAGTATGCATAAGAAGAACCACTGAGATAGAGAGGATGACAAAGAATGATAGAGAAAGAAAGAAGGTAAGGAAAATTTCATAGCTTCTGAGTAGGTTGTGCCTGCCAGGTTTCTACAGAAGGACTACATGTGGGCAGGCACTTGAGATGAGAAGGAAGGAAGATGAAAGAGGAGAAGCCCATTTAACCAAAACACATGTTGTGCAGAATCTGACCACATGTATTGCTTGCTATGCAGTATTGCAATGACTCATTAATAATACGGGTTCTATACGTCCTGTTTTCTCACAAACATATTTTCTGCTTCCGCCCTTAGGGTACTCTCCAGGTGGACTTCAGGAAGTGTGGTCCTGTGTCTGGGTGTTCAGTCCCTGTCAGACCAGCAGCTGAGGCTGTTCTAATACCTGGAGAGCCACAGTAGCCAATAGGAAGCACTGCATACTGCTGCCCAGTGGAAGGGCGTACGTGGTGGGGAGAGAAAAGTTGTGGAGACGGCAAGCGGGGAGGAGCAGCAGCATCAAGAGTAGTAATGGTAGAGTGCCAGTGGTAATAGCAGTGCCTGGGCAAGCAAAATTGGAGGATTCAAGCAGCTGCATTCAAAAGGTATTCAGTCTCAGTATGTATCAATGGCACAGTAATATTGGGTTCTTGAGTGGGAAGGGATTTGGAGAAATAAGGACATGGTTTAGGAAGTAGGATTGCAGAATAGTTACCTTGATTTTGTAAAAGGTTTTGGGGACGAAGAGGAATGAAAGCAAATTAGTTTAGGGTGAGAAGAAGGATTGGAGAAGTCAGAACATTTGAGATGGTTTGCTGAGAAGTGCTTAATAGGAATTGTGGCTGTGGCACTTTGGGCTGCGCAGATGTGAGTGTGAACTGCTTCAGATTCAGTATGATAATGGCCTTGGATTTTTTGCTTCCTTGACAACTGTTTGAAATTAAAAGGCAACAGTGTAAAGATGTCTTGTTCTTTTTTTTTTTTTTTTTTTTTTCTGCCATGCCAAAGAATCAGTTGATTAGCCACACTCAGAAGGAAATCTTAGGGCCCAGAGCTCACACACCTGTTTTTCTCTGACATCGTCCTAAACTAACCAGACTGGTGTTTGCATGCTAACGTGCTTTCTTCCAGAATCCCTCGTGTTACAAAATGTGCTTAATTAGAAGTATTAGAAGTCTAAATCAGTAAATTAGAATGCTACTTCTTAGGTTTGTGTGTGTGTGTGTAACTTTTACATACCACACTTCTGACAGAACTGGCAGCTATGATGAAGAAAATAAGAAGCTGATAGATATGGATTAGTCATTTACAAAAGTTAGTCTTAGGAAGAGTCACATCTCCAGTTCATATCAATTATTATAATAGACAACTGAATATGTTGTCTATTATAGTAGTTGTCTAATAGTAACAGTAAAATACTAGTCCTGAAAAATGCATGTTGGACAAAGTATTATATGTTCTTTTTCACTGATAAACAGAATCCATCCTTTAAAAACAAAACTATGCATCATTTCTATGCAGAGTGCAGAAAATGTCCTTACTTATAAAAACTTACTTACAGACATTCTGATATGATTAAAAAAGTATGTTGTTCATTTCAAACATACTTGCAGCATGCTCCAGTGCAGGCCAGAAGATAATGAGACCCCTGGAGCTATTATTGAGAAACTGTTCAAATGTTAAAAGAAAGTTAATACTGATGTACCACAAGAAAATGAAAAAAAAATGCCCATTTGGATAACTTTTTATATTTCTTTATGGTCTTAAAATGTCATACAAAATAAGGTGAAAATGAAGTGAATTAATATAGTCTTGAGCTAATGATCATTTTCATTCAGTCTGTTGTGTTGGGATTTTGCCTCTTAGGTCATATGTGTAAAGGGATGATGTTCTGTTTTAATTTTAAAGTTTTCTACCGTCTTTATGAAAGAGGGAATAAAATTCAGAGAAAATGGGAGAAAGAATGGGGAGGGGAGGAAGGAGCAAGAATTTACTTGGGGGGGACACAGAAGAAATCTTGATACTTTATGGCTTACATGACTTTTCATCCTATATTACTGAAATACAATATATATATTTCTATGCTGTTTGATCAAGATTTTTTTTAAAGTCAGACTTTCAGAAACCACTTAGCTTCTTCTAGTATTATAAGCAGATATTTTTAGCTGTAGAATTATTTAGTATTTCAGATATCCTTGTTTTTAAGACATTAATTCTAACTGTTGCCTAATCCGATATTTAAAGTGTCCATCAGATATTTTGCCAAGCCAAGTATATTCACAAGGTTTGTTTATTTATTTATTTATTTATTTATTTATTTTTATTTTATTTTATTTTATTTTTCTTGATGGGGGACTAAGTCAGCTGCTCTTTTGCTTCTGAAATTAGTAAAGGTTTAAATCTTTAAGGTCTGGAAAAAAAGTTGACTAATATATATAAATTATTTTATTAATGTCTTTGCCACTTGGCTTGCACGTTTTTTAGGAGAAGAAACTGATCTATGTAGCTTGCAATCAGGCTGCTATATAACAACTATCCAGCTCATAATTCTTCTTTTCCTAATTGCACAGGTCTTCTTTCAAGGATAAATATATTCCTAGTTTAAGACTTCCTAACTTCATGATCTTTACCTTTTGTTTCTAAATCTGTTTTCCAATACTAGTATTTAATTTTAAAGCTGTTCAGTATTTACAATGAATAATGCTGCTGGAGTATCTCTGTATTAGAGCTGGTTAGAAAGTGGCTTGCCATCTTACTAGTTTTTTATTATTTTTTTTTATGTTTCTGAAGTTGTTTTTTTTTTTTTTTTGTCACCATGGCAGAATAAAAATAATGAATGAATAATTCTGATCTCTTTGTTCTAATTCTGCATTAGGTCATAAAAACTTGGGGGTTTGGGCTGATCTTTTAGGCCTGCTCAAAATAACATAGTAAAAATATCTCCCTGCCCAAAAGAACGACAGAATAGGTTTGGTTTCACCTTGTAAATGCTAAATAGACCTTTTTTTTCTAAGTGTAAAAATAAAAAAGAACAATTTCATTTTTAATTTGTGACATACTTTTTTTTTTCTGTATTATATTTTTATTTTATTTTACTAGAAAGTATACCATCAAAAAAATTCCAAACAGTTTTTCTAGAGACATATTCATGACTATTTGCAGAATGAGGATACATCAGTCCCTTAATATTTGTTCTATTACAGAAATAAAAACACATAATTTCTGAATTAGTTTTGTGACCAAAGTAACAAAAAAATAGGTTTTCCTTTGTCCTAGAAATTTAAGAGAATAATTTTGGTCATCAATAAGGTGTTGCACTTAACCTTTTCTTCATACTTCTCACTTGTGCAAATGAAGAGAAAGGAAAAGCTATTTTTTAATGTCATGAGCCTCCTGCTCACCAGAAACACCATACATCAGCTGATCTCAGACAGATTTATTTTTAATTTAAAAAGCTTTGCCATTTCTATCTCTGGTAAAAGGCTTGCTTTTGTAATCTGAATGGATTGAATCATAGGAAAGAAAATTTTAGTTATCAAAAATTTGCCTTTGGATCTATTTATTAATTTAATTGGAGTATGGGGAAACAAAAAAGAAGGAAAAACATTTAAACACTTAGGGAAAATACTTTCCTTCCACTTTCCCTGGCTCATCCTCACTTCAGATTCTTCTCCTCCCCCTTTCTAGTCTTCTTCGCTCCAGACACTTCTCCCCTTCCCTTGTTGCAGGTTGCACCCAGTCCCTTCAGAGAGGCAGTGGGTGGTGCAGGAGGATGACGCTGGTGCATAGCATTTTCTTTCTGCCACTCCGTGTTTCTCACTCTTTTCCTAAGATCTGATGTGGGTTCTCCATGGGTTGTGGACCCTTTGGGCCTGTACCTGCTCGGGCATAATAGAGCATCTCCTATTGCTCTGACCGTGTTGTTCCCTCCTCCTCCTCCTCCTCTCTCCTCTCCCCATTCTTTCCCTGTTTTCTCCCCCTCAGTATTTATTGTCCTTAAATATGTTTCCCAGAGGCACCACTGTGGCTGATGGGCTCAGCTGTGTCCCACAGTGAGGACCGTGTTTCAGAGCTGGCTGGAGCTGGGGCAGCCCTTATTCACTTCTCACAGAGGCCACCCTGCAGCCCCTCCGCCCCACCAAAACATGTCCACCTAGACACAACCATTTCTTCTTGATTACTGTAGATACCTCTTAATACAGTAGTGATTAGTCTTTGCAATAGGACGGATTGAACAATAGAGAAATGCAAGGGCTGGTTACAGTATGCTTTTCACCATCAAACGATCAACATATCTATATCTATATATTATATGACAGGTGCACTGCTGTTTTCCTTCCTCCTACACCTGACATGACACAACGAGCATGTGCACCACCATGGCCAGAATGAGCACATCCCCCATAGTGTGACGGGGGGTAGAGGGACACGTGTGATACTTGGGCATGGGGTAGTTGTATCCCAGTGACATGACTAAAAGGTATCCTTTCCACATGAATCGCTGGACAGTGCCCATGCACAATCACACACTTGTTCTTGTCATATGTCAGGAGCTAAGGTGTTTTATTCTTCTGTGACAAGGACCTTGTGAAAGAAGGTAATCAGCTCTAGCAGTGGCTGGCTGGTCACAGGCTGCTTTGGTTTTCCCATGCCTGTGTAGCATGAAGGCAAGAAGGCAGCACGGAGGAGGCCATGAACCACAATCAGGTAACACTCACAGTCATTTGGTTGGTCACCTCTGACAACAGCTTCCTTGAAATATCATCTGGCTCAGGTAACAGCAGGGAATGTAATTTCTGTTCTGTCAGAAGTCTGTCAGAGATACAGTTTATTTGTCTGATCACACTCATGATTGTAACTTAAATACAGGGCCAGCTATAGCTGACTTTATTCAGAGATTAAATTACCAGTATTTTATAAAATAATCCTTGCTGTTGGATGTAATTACTCATATCAATTTTATTTATTTATTTATTTTTAATTGAGAGTAATGAAAGAATAGGGTGTTTAAGAATATTCATCAGATTACTATACACTCTGGGAAGGAAAACTAGTTACATGCCTCCCTTGGAGAAAAATTTTGCAGCTAAAACTCATGAATTGTCCCTAGTTCCATATTTCAGTGGTATTACACAGAGTAAGAAACTGTTACACCAATAAGGTTGGTAGAGCACATTATATTAATGGAAGAGTATAGTGGTTGTTTATTACACAAAGGTGGTTTTTTTGTTATTTTTTTTTCCCCTTGTATTTTGTAGTGAGTGCACACAGGAAACCCACTATCAAGGTGAGATTAATTTTATGTAACTTCGTTCCGTTCATATACATCTAGTCTAAATTAGGTGTTTAGGCTCTCTTTCTACTTTGAGGAAAAAGATCATGAACATCGCTTTCAACATTTCATTTTACCAATCTTAAGAAGAGTTGACTCATCCTCTTAAGGTGCCTGTCTCTTCCTATTAATTAGAGAGGAAGCCTAGATAATTAACTCAGACTAAATGCATAACTTTAAGATGAATAAATTCAGATGGATTGGTTTGCACCATAAGTGCCTAGTTGGTATGCACCATCTAGACATTCAACTTCTACACAGGTAAAATTACATTGCCTGAATGCTGCCTTTTTTCAGTTTTTATATCTGGTACAATAAGCTGTGTTAAGACTCCTTGAGTACTGTCATAATGCAAGCATAAATAACAATAGAGCTGTTTTAAAAATAATAATCTTACACTTTGAGAACAAATTTATGCAAATACAGATTCTCTTTTTTTTAAATAGAACATCATTTTGGAAACAGTATAACATACTGGATCATTTTATTGATGTGCTACTTGCTAACTGTATGTAGCAAAGAAAAATTAACTGGCCATTTCACATCAATTTCTGTAGTAAACCATTTTGACTAGAAAAGTGGTTGTAGATAGAGGGAAGTGCAGTAATATTATGTTATAAAATCCAAAGCTTTGATCTTGACAGACTCCAGAGGATGCCAATGAGTAACTCAGGAAGGGGTTGACCATTTATCTTACTGTCCCTCCAAACAATTACATCGGGACTTACATACCAACCTTCAGATCTGTGCACTGTCCATGTAAAGGCAGTGAACTGGTGGATTTTACTGTCTTAGTCCAGTATTATGTGTGTTATTTTTTGTCCTTATCAAACATTTTTGGACTATGAATGTGAATGAAATTTGACCAATTTGGCTGTGCTTAGGTAAAGATGAAGAGACTAACCAGTCAATGAGGTAATGCTTATGGTTTTTGTGTTAATCCAATTCAAATGGACATAACCAAATTCTTCTGTTAATTCTGCTTGTGAAACTCACAATTTTATAGAACTGTACAATCTTTATCTGCTCACTTATTGAAAAAAAAAAGTATAAAGTTTTTGTCACACGTTCTTCTTTCTCATGTCCATTTGGCACTCCTGTAAAAGGCAGTATTGAAACAGCCATTTCACATATCATCTAGCTCTGGTATATACTAAAAACCTGATTCAACAGCTTTCAAAACTATTCATTAAGCTAGATAACATGAATGGGTTTTAGTTAAGCCCTTGAAGTATGTAAGCAAGTGTCATATTACACTGGTTAATGTAGCATTATAAAGTCCTTATTCTAATAGGCATACATGTAAAAATAGATTTTAATAATAGTGTATGTCAACAGCTTTGCATATTTTGTCATTATCATGTAATATATATTGACGCTGATATGGATTTCAAAAAGGAAGCCCTCTCATCTCTCTTACCTTTCTGTTCCATCAAAATGTAATGGTATTGTATTATATATTTAAGCTAAACATGAAACACATGCTGAGAAACATTGACCTAAAATCCTTTTGAAGTGGTGAACTGCAAAACCAGAACAGAGATCTTTCTTTCATACATGCTCACACATCTTAATAATGTGCAATTACTGAACCAGAAAGATTTCTTTTAGTTTTTTAGAACACTTGTCTATGGGAAATGGCATGATACTGTCATTAGTAGTTATTCATGATTAACCTTTAAAAAAAAAATCTCTCAGGATGGTGGATAACTGACAAATAGGATGACTACCTGTGTGGTCATATGATTCTCCTTTATTATACTGTTGACCAGAGCCCAGAGTTAAAACTAAATTTCTAATGACTAGTTGGCTAACAAAAGGAATGTTGTTAAACATTAATCATGGTAGAGAGTATATGCTCTAATGTGCATATTTTAATTATACAGTCTGGGCTTTTTTTTTAAATTACAAATAAAATAATTGTACAAATAAATTGTACAAATAAAATAATTTTATCTTCCATTCAGGTAACAATTTACTACCAGGAATAATGTTTATTGATGCTGACATTAAGTTCTGTAATTTAGTTGAGATTAAACTAGTAAATCCTTGAGAGATCATTTTTAAAAGATACCTAAACTTAGATCTGATGAAGGCTTTGTGGCTTTGTCTAGATTTGATTCAGACCCAATTAATAGTCATGCTTGAACAAGAAATATATTTGTTTATTCTTATGTTTTTCCAAGTTCATATTAGGTGAAATTTCTGTTAGCTTTTACTAATTTACAGATTTTCATTTCTGTACATTACGTACAAAAAAAAAAAAAAACAATAATATCTGAGGCTAAGTTAATAGGATGTCATAACTGACTTTTTGCATGGTCTTGTGTGTTGCACATGGTCATGTGTGTTGCAGATGCAAAGTAGTGTTTGTTTGTATAAATTAATTTACATTAGGACAGGCCAAAAGGGTATAGTTTTACTTTTCTTGTCAATGTCTTATGACATAAAAGATGCAACAGATTATGGCTGGCTTGTAAGAGAGGAATTAACTGAGGCATTTGAATGAATCTTAAACTAATAACAGAAAGTTATTAATAGTATATAATACTATTATTTGTTAAAATTTAAAGAATTTTTCTTTTGTTTCTCTTGAAGCTGAGGAATTTTCTCTGTAGATTTTTAGAGTTCTCTTTTAGAATTTTAGAGGAGGCAGGGTCATCTTCTAATTTGTTTACAGTGTAGTTGTTATGACACTTAGGGAAGTTTTTGGAGCTCTGGCATTCAGTTAAGTAAGGTAAAATCATTTTTTTGCATACTGCTTAAAGATAGCACAGCATTTTTTAATGAGGTGAATATCTTTAAATCTTGCTTATTTCATCAGAAAATACTATACCTTCAAGAATAAAGTATATTAAGAATTTTCTCAAAGGGTTCTGTGATATTAAAAGAGTACTTTAGAGATAAATCGCTTAATCAGGCTACATAAAAATGCTGCGATGATTTGGTTGGGAAGAGGAGTTTGAAAGATTTTCATATAATCGTTCTTGTAAGAGATGCAGGATAAGGATGAAACAGTGAGCCATATCTTCAGCCAATTGTCTTGAAAAAAAGACAAGTCTTCAGTTTCTCTATGATATGCCAACGTTTTTTTTTAAGAAAACTGGAACTTAAAAGATGTGTTCAATAAATCCATATGAAATATCAATAAATAATGGATAATATCTATTATTTGTTTTCATCCATTGGTTCTTAAACATTTATTATTTTTTTAAACAAAAATACAAATAAAAATATGTATTAGAATCCGAATAATGTAATTTGAAGATTTGTAGAAAAAGTAGGATATGTGTGTATATACTGACATACATGTGCAGACGTGTATGTGGACACATCTATGTATGCATGTATGGATGTTTACATGCAGTAATTAAATTATTGTAGATTGAAACAGCATGTGTGAAATCCAAATTCTTATATGACTTTCAATATAGGAAATAAAGCACCTTTTTGAATTACACAATTTAGCAGCCACCTTGGTAAAACGGGAGGTACTATTAGTCCTATTATACCCTGGGGAAATGAAGCAGAGATTCAAAATTGCACTTATGTGTCCTATACGCAATTAAGCAATAATGTTGACACATGAATCTAGAATATAAAGCCTTCAAAGCTGAAGCCTAATGAAGCAACATATAAAGAATGTTGTGGAAGTCAAAAAAGCAAATTGGTTCAATTAAAAACAAAAAGTGCAAGAAATGCTAATTGGTTCTAAATGGATTAAAATAAATTCATGAAAAAACATCCACAGAGGCCTACTGAATCCCTGTTTTGGACAGGAGAGTATTCTCCTGTCCAAAATACCATAAATACTGACTTCCAAAAGCTAGTAGGCTACATTACTAGAAGAATATACTTGCCAAGTTTCTTGTGTTCTTTCTGTAAACATTTGTATTGGCAGATGTTGGAGAACAAATACAAGGATAGTTGAAAGCTTCATCTGATTTGGTGTAATCATTCTCTCTCTGTTTGGCTTACTTTTCACTGTTGTGTGACACAGATGTACCTCTGCATTCTCAGAACTCCATTCTTATCATATCTCTGCTCCATATTTCTTTGTTGTGGTCTGTTCCACTCAATTTCATCCATCCATTTTTTCTTGCTTCTCATGCACATCCCTTCAACATGCATGCAAGTCTGCTGTGGAGAGACTACATCAGAGAAATAACAGTTGTTTGTATTTTTTTTTCTGTTTCCTTGTTGATTTCACTTCACTATCAGGTGGAAGCGAACAGTCCAAAGTGTGAGAGCCTCTACAGATACTCCTTCAGGATAAATTTTCTATTCTAAAATATTCTGTGAAGATGCTATATAAAATATACAGCTGGAGATATTAAAGTTTGACCTTAAAAGTGATTAATTTTCTTATGTATTTCAGTGAATAAGCTATTATCCTACTGATTTTAGTTTCTACCCCAGATTTGAGATCTCTTTAAAATTCAGGTAAATAGTAGTTAGTTCAGTTCTAAAATATTTCACTATTTAATTCTGGAAAATAAAATACAGCTGCTACTCTGGCTTCTAACAGTAACTCTGCTCTGTAAAAGGAAAATTATTTTTTTCTGTTCATTGGTGACTAAAGACCCCATACATACTCAAAAATACCCCTCTCCATAGCTCCGTACCTTCCAATTAACACACGGGATGTTTTGTTTATATCAGCTGAATTAAACTTTGGAATTACTATTTGTAATACTTACAAAACCGTCTAGCTTGGTGCCTGTAAAATGATGGTTTTATTAGTGGCAGGAGTGTATATTTCTAGATTTTATTCAGACAACGTGAAGCCTACTGCAGTACTGAGGGCACTTTCTGTGAAGTAAATGTGCAGGTCCTGTGAATGTCTGTGTGACTCTGTGTAAAAGTGTCACCAACATACACATTACCCTTTCCAATGTCCCTAGCAGTCTGAACAGCAGGAACGTAAGATTCTTACTTAGGTTGTTCATATGATCAGTGTGTTAGGTGTTAACTTACAGCACATGGGACGCAAGTCACATGTGTTTATCCTTTAAGGGAAGAAAGGTATACCTACAGCACAGGTTAAAAGTGCACTGCAGAAGGTGCTACACTGTTTCCTTAGTATGGTAACTTGAGGAAGAGTTGGGTTAGATGCATCCAGCC
Source organism: Cygnus atratus (assembly GCF_013377495.2). Lineage (NCBI taxonomy): Eukaryota > Metazoa > Chordata > Aves > Anseriformes > Anatidae > Cygnus > Cygnus atratus. The sequence goes on along the minus strand of NC_066362.1, from coordinate 133,169,469 downwards.
AAGCAGAACTGTGTTTAGTGTTTTAAAGTTTGTTTGTGTATTTTCCATGTCTGAGAGAACATAGATTGTGTCCCATGAAATGAACCATCTAATGTTCAGCTGCTGTGAGGATCTTTAGGTGTGGTCAGCTAAGTCTAAACCCCAAGCACTGGCATCAAAGTGAGGTCGATGGGTTTTAAAGTGTACCGTATGCAGTTAAAAATAGCTAATGTACTTATTAGTGTTTTACCTGTGTGTGAACAGGCAAGAAAAGAGTTTAAATCATATTTGCACCTATACTGTCTCACAGAAGGGCAATATTGGGAACCTGAAGTCTAGTTCATCCCCAGTATCTTGATCTCTTCTCATTTTTGTCAGTCCCAAGTCTTCTCTGTGGACTTGGAGCCTCTTTCCAACAAGTTCCTTTCTTCTTCTTTAATCATAGCTTCTCAGCTTTTTCATCCCACATATTCCTACTTCTCACACCTCTTTTCCTCAGTTTCTTTGTCTATCCATTGTTGTAATATCCCTTCCAGCTTCTTAAACCTTCTAACATTTCTCCTTATTTCAAACCGTAATTCTCATTCCAGCTGGGTCTCAAGTTTCCTTCCTTGCTTTTTATTCAAGTCAGAGCAAGCTCTACGAGTTCTGACTACTTTGTCTTTACGGATACTTTTACCCACCACACCTCGCTGATTTATGAATCTGACTCCCTTGATGTCTAGTTTCTTTGTACAGGCTCTTCCAGTTCTGGCTTCTTTATCTTCTCTCCAGTTACTTTTATCTGCCATAACTCACTGATTTACAACTTTTTCTTTCTTGACCTGCTGTCCCCATTCTCTCTGGAAATTCTTGTTTCTAGTTCCTTTTTTCACTCTCGCTTTCAAATTTCTACCCCAACAGAACCTGGAAGGTTTCTTCCAGTTTCAATTCTGTCCCAGCGTAATCCAGTGTGCAGGTGGGACTCATGCCTCATTTGTGTTTGAAAAAGGCTGCCTGAATCCAGAAAAGATAGCAGTATTACTAGGGGCAAAAGAGAGTCTCAGTTCTCTTTTAATGGTTATACCTGCCATAGTCCATCAGAGCCTGAGGCACTCAAGTTCAGCCAGGGCATAGTTAATGCAGTTTAAAGCAGAGATTTGACAAGTCCCTATTTAGGTAAAGTAGTATTCATAGCACGCACATCTACAAATAAACTGTGCTCTTACCGTAAAAGAATATAATTGTATGTAGCACTGTGTACAGTACAGTAGTCTTCCTGTTTGAAGTTGGATAAAGCATGAGCTTTGTTTGTAGAACAATGTGATATGATATCAAATATTTTTACATAATTTTACTATAGGCCCTGATGTTTATGAATATTTTTTTTTCTGAAACATTCCTTTCAGTAACTTGGTAGTGCATCTCTTTATCCCCTTTGCTATAATATTTCTTTCTGTCAAGAAACCGGAGCTGAATTTTTTCCCCTTATTGAAGAAAAATTCAGTCACTTCAGTAGTAAAATTGAGGAACTTTTTTTCTGCAGTGAACCTTGCAAATTTTGTTTCTAAATGATTTCAGTTTCTGTGTTACTCAAATCACATTTATACCTAAAGGAAAAAAAAAAACTTATTTGCTGTGATTTATTGCTGTAGTGCATCTGTGTACACAAAAGTACTATCAGTGAGTTTGTAACTACTTCTTTCTTTGTTTATTTATTATTTATTTATTTATTTAAAAGCTTCATCTTTGTAAAGATTTGGAAGGAGTGATGAGCTGTATATTAAAAGATACATTTTTGATTTTAAAAAATATGAGAGAGAAAATAATGTTAAAAATCTCTTAAGAAAAAGAAGCCAAATAAAAATAGAGAATCTAATTATTTTTTTCCCTATTGAATTCATGGCAATAATAGGACTGCATTAGATTAACAGTCTAATTTTAAAAAGAAAAGTTCTATATATGTTATGTTTTCCTCCTGTTCTTGTACACCAGGAAGAAGATGAGACTCCTTTTATTTCTAACAGTTAGCCAGTATGCCATAAATAGTGTCCATACCTACAGTGTTTCAAATCCCAATGTCGTTTTACTGATGGCTGATGATCTCGGTATTGGAGACCTGGGATGTTATGGAAACAGAACCTTAAGGTATGATGATATGTCTGAGGGGAGTCATAGCTTTATATTTAATTCTTTCTAAGTATTTGTAAATTAAAAGAAAAAAAATGGGAAAAAAAAAACCAACAGAGATTGTAATAGGTAGTTTATAAGTTTCAAAAGTTAATAACCTTTCCACAGAATAGAATATTCAACCTGTGTTCTTTTTTTTTTTTTTAATTTAATAAAACAAAAAGACTTAGCTGATGCATTCACCCTGCTGAAAAGTTGCATCATAAACAGAATATAGCAAGCAACTGTGGTGGTTTCACGCTGATGGTTTGTTAAGCTCCACCACATGGCTTTCTTACTCCCACTCCACAAAAGGACAGGGAAGAAAATATGAAAAAAGGCTCATGAGTTGAGATAAGGACAGGGAGATCACTCAACAATTACCATCATGGGCAAAACAGACTTAGCATAAAAGAGATTAATATAATTTATTGCCTATCACTAGCGCACTAGAGCAGTGAGAAACTAAAAGCAAAACACCTACCCCCCATCCACCTTATTCTCTGTCCTCCCCCCAAGAGGTGCAGTGGAAAGGGGAATGGGAGCTGTGGTCAGTCCCTAATGCTTCATCTCCGCTGCTCCTTCACGGTCACTCTCTGCCCCTGCCCCATGTGGAGTCCCTCCCACGGGATGCCATCCTGCCCGAACTGATCCTGCAGGGGCCGCCCACAGGCAGCAGCTCTTCAAGAACTGCTCCAACATGGGTCCATACCATGGGGTCCATCCGTCAGCAACAGGCCATGTATGACATTGAATAGGTCTCCACCAAATAAAATAAAGGTACTTTTCTTAAATATTACACATATCCTGGAGACACTTTAACGTAAGTGTGGTTATGCCACTCTGAATATCACATTAAAATTTCAATGCAAAAAGATTTCAGTTCTTTCTAGCTGTCCTAGATCAGTAGGTCAGCAGCTAAAATCTTAATTCATAAGTAGTATGCAATTAAATACACATTTTAATATTTCTGTGTAATATCGTGTCATAACATTTAGTTTAACTGGTCAAATTTTTATCAGGTTTATTTTTTTTTATTTTTATTTATCATTTTATTTTGCACCAAATGAAAAAGTATTTGCCAGGCATGCAATTTTAAAAGGTTTTAAAGGTTTCAAAGTGCTTAATTGCTTTTCTCTTTTCCTTTTTATTTTTTTTTTTACGGTAACCACTTTTTTTTTTCCAGTCTATGGGTTGAAATTATGCCTTTTGTTAGGTTCTTGTATGACATCTTAAATTGTTAAATCACAAAGATTAAGAGAAAGAGAAGACATAGTTCTAATATGCAAGAAGAATTCTTGCCAAATTTTGCTTGCTGGCATTCATAAAAAAATCTTTCATGTTAATAGGACTAATGATGACATTTCTCTTAACCACATTTACAGTAGCATAAAAATTCACAAATATACAAAATTCCAATTCTACATCTTACTAATATCATTGTTCTTTTCCTCAGGGTGCTGATCAGTCCATTTAATCTATGGGAAAAAGCTGACCTATTTTAGTTATTTATACATAAATAGAGCTATAAATGAAAACTAATTTATGTTTTAGTAGAATAATGACCATGCATTTAGAAGGAATTACAAATGTGTAAGTGTATATGTGCCTATATAATTTTAAACACCTATGGAAAAGTAAAATAATTATTCCTTTTGTATATATCACTGTTGTGGTGTTGTTACCCAGTTGGACAGCTGAGGACCACCACAACCACTCTCTCACTCCCCTTCCACAAAGGGAAAGGGGGAGAAAATACAATGGAAAGGGCTCAAGGGTTGAGATACGGACAGGGAGAACACTCACTAGTTATTGTCACAGGGAAAACAGACCCAGCACAGGGAGATTCGTGTAATTTACTACCTACTACTAACAAGCTAGAGCAGTGGGAAACTAAAAACAAACTAATAAACACTTTCCCTCCAACCACCCTCTTCTACCTCCTCCCCCCAGGCAGCGCAGGGGAACGGGGAATGGGGGCTGCGGTCAGTCCCTAACACTTCAGCTCCGCCACTCCCTCACAGTCACTCTCTGCCCCTGCTCCACGTGGGGTCCTTCCCACGGGATGCCGTCCTTCCCGAACTGAGCCTGTGGGGGCTGCCCACAGGCAGTAGCTCTTCAAGAACTGCTCCCACATGGCTCCGTACCACAGGATCCATCCCCCAGGAGCAAACTGCTCCAGCATGGGTCCCCCACAGGCGGCAGCTCCCCCCAGACCCCCTGCTCCTGCGTGGGCTCCTCTCCACGGGCTGCAGCTCTGGCCCGGGGCCTGCTCCTGCGGGGGCTCTCCATGGGCCGCAGCCTCCTCCAGGCCACATCCACCTGCTCCACCGGGGGCTCCTCCACGGGCTGCAGCGTGGAGATCTGCTCCGTGTGGAACCCATGGGCTGCAGGGGGACAGCCTGCTCCACCAGGGGCCTCTCCACAGGCCGCAGGGGAACTGCTGCTGCGTGCCTGGAGCACCTCCTGCCCTCCTGCTGCACTGACCTTGCGGGCTGCAAGACTGTTTATCTCACATGTTCTCACTCCTCACTCTCCTAGCTGCTGTTGCACAGCAGTTTTTTTTGTTTGTTTTAGTTCGTTTGTTTTTTCACTTTCTTAAATCTGCTCTCCCAGAAGCCCACCCAGCGTTGCTCCCTGGCTCGGCTCTGGTCAGCAGCAGGTCCCTTTTGCAGCCGGCTGAAGCTGGCTCTTGTCTGACATGGGGCAGCTGCTGGGCTCTGCTCACAGTGGCCATTCCTGCAGCTCCCCTGCTACCAAAACCTTGCCATGTAAAACCAGTATGGAAACCCAATGTGAGTAGGTACAGAAAAGCAAAATAAAATCAACTATTTTAAAAATTATTTGGCACAAATATGAATTAACCATGTTTTGAAGCACTCTTGTGATTTGAAATGACCTTCTCACTATCTGATTGGAAATTAAGTGCTGATTTTTTTTTCTTCATTTATCTTTGTGCTGTAGTCATTTAAATTCATTAAACCCAATGTTAATATACTTGATTAATTCAGCAGTGTTACCCAGTATGATCCTTACTACAAACCTGGATATGATGGTTGTTTAAAAAGCACAAGTTTTGTCTAGTTGCTGTGTTTCAGTGGTGCAAAATGAAGCTTTTACCAAGTTAAAAAAAAGCCTTCAGACTACAAGTACCATCCTGTCATGTGTTAAATACTCTTGTTTCTGTTGAAGTTTGTTGGAAGTGAAAACTTCTCGTAAGGCAAACTAATCAAAAAGAACTCATGTTACATTTTCTAGGTTTAAAAAAGGAAAAGAGTACATACAATGCTGTTGTTTGGATCACTCCATGCCCAAGGATCAAAACAGTTCAAATACTAAACTCTCTGATGTGATAGTTCAGAATTACATCTTTGGAGTATGAAGAAATTGCATCATACTGCTTGCTATCTATATGTGACATTACTGATAGCAAAGATTCTGTTGGAAAATTAATGTTTCTGACTGTATCCAAGCTTAAATGATGAAGGGACTAGTGTTCCTTGAGATCATGGTCATTAGTCTAGTAGGTCAGGGACCTACCAGAACATGCTGCAGCTCCTGGCCACTCTGCATTTGTAGTTTTCTTCCTGTAGAATTAAGGGCATAGATTTATTCCTGCAGCAACCAGCTTTGATCTGCTTGTTGAGCCAGGTCACAGACAAGGCAGATATGGAAAACTGCCTTGCAGATACGGAAACTTGGATGTTCTCCTGGATCTAATATTACAGACTTAATCTGTAAACATCATTAATATAGAGTCTAATACTGAGTCATGACCATTTGAATCTCTCTTAATATAAGATAACACCACATACCCAAAAACTTTGCTGGGGAAAGGGAGAAACACCACTAAATAGGAAATAAGGAAGCACAACTTCTCTTCAGCGTCTCCCTCCCTATTGCAGAAGCAGAAAGGCCATATAACAGAGTTACAATCATGGTTCAAGGAATGAATTAAAAAGGCTTGAAATACATGTCCACGTGTCACAGTATAGTACTGACCACAAACAGCAGGTGAAAGAGGGGGGAAAAAGATTTTTGGCATAATGCCATGGTGTCTTAGTTTGGTGTTGACAGCCAGTATAAAATTATTTGATATGGTATTGCAAGACCACCATGGTTTTGATAATTTGAATACAATAGTCTTAGCTTGATTTTCCTGGTAGTTTTTGCCTCAGATGCCTTGATCTCACCATGCCCATTTCCAAATAATCATATCTGTGTATTCTCTCTCTTTTTTTTTTTCTTTTTTTTTTTCTTTTTTTTTTTTTTTCCTAGAACCCCTTATATTGACAGGCTAGCAAAGGAAGGAGTGACACTTACTCAGCATATAGCAGCATCCCCGCTGTGTACTCCAAGCAGGGCAGCTTTCCTGACAGGGAGATATCCTATCAGATCAGGTAAAATTTGAATATTTTATTTATATGTATAATATTTTATTCGAGTAAACAGTGTGCTTTTTTCCCTGGCCTTTTTTTCTGTCTTTACCAGGTTAGGTACTCATTTCAGTGCCTAATCAAGCTCAGCAAAGTTGGTCAACATTTGAAATCTTACCTAATGGGAAATCATCTCACTTCTGAAGACTTCACACAACCATATAGCTTTTTATCGAGAAAAAGATTTTTTTTTAAATCCTGAGGAAAAAATCAGATTGTGGTTATTCAATGGAAGGAGCAACCAATTCCATTGACTTCATCCTCTGTCCAAAGACTGTGAGCTCTTTGCCTGCTCAGTTATGTTTAGGCGTCTCCTAGGGTGTTGGTGGCAGCTGAGTGTTGAACATTACAGAGATGAGTTTAACAAGACACAAGGGAAGAAACCAGTTTAAATTTTCCTGCTGCAATATTTCTGTTTGTATGAAACCTTTTGGTTTAGACTAATAGGTTATGGGAAGAAAAAAAAAGTAAAAAAAAAGTTGGTTTGTTAAAATATTCCACAAACCCTTAAAACTGGGAATAAAGCAAAAAAATCTCCCTTCTTTCTAAGTATTTTTGTTACATTTCTTCCATATCTTCCCATACACATTGTTAAGTATCCTATGAATACATGTAACTTCTATTACTTTTAAAACCAAAGCCCGTTTGAGACAATATAGAACCAGTCTGTTTATTTTAGTGTGCTGGGACTGAGCCCCTCAGTGCTTAGCCATGCAGCTTTAACATTCCCTCAACATCATTTTTAGCAAGGATCATTATACATTAATCAGATCACTTGTTCATTAGTGATAAAACATCCTGTCCTTGCTTCTGGGAATGAAAGCAAAGCAAGACTCTGGAGCCTACTTGATACGTTCATGTTCATTCAAATCAAGTAACAAGCTTCTGCAAAAGTGCCAGCTAATATAACTTGCTAAATTTTCCATTACATTCAGCTGCAAAAGAAAATTTTATATACCTGTTACAGCTATATTGCTATTAATATTTACTGTAGGTAAAGCCACAGGTCACCTTCCATTATGATCCTTGTTATTACTTATGAAAAATTAGCATTTGAACTGATTTTTTTTCCTTAACTGATCTGTTCTCAGCCATACTAATCATTTCCATGTATGTGGAAAATTGAACTTCGTCTTAAATTATGAAATTGCTAAATACAGACTGTTTTCAAATACCAGTGAAGAACTAGTACAGAATTATTGTAGAAGGTACTAGAATCACAGCATGGAAAAAGAAGACAGAAATGTAAAACTCGTAAAACTACAGAAGAATATTCCAAAATGTAGTATTTGATGAGATGCAAGCTCAGAGAAAAGTCTTGGTGAAAAAAAAAATAAAAATGGTTCAGTACTTTGCTTCTTGTAAGTTAAAGGAATTATATTGATTTCAGTTATGAAAGATCAAAGTACACCTTGAAATGAAGTATAGATATGTATAGCTTACTAAAGCTGCCTAAACCGTGATCAATAAAACTGACTTTGCCGTCTGCGATGAAAAACTGTAGTCAGCATTTGAAAGGTAGATTGAGATCTCTTTAATAAACTAGTCTAACAAGTCTTTTTTTCTTCTAACCACAATGGATACCTGAGGGAAGATTCTGGTTGTCTACATCAGTCATGTAACTTTGGCACTGTAATCATCCAAGTTGCATAATTCAGACTTCCCGAAGATACATCTGCACAGATTTGCATAGATACCTTGTGTTCTGTCTGTCTGTACTCTGAGCCAACTCCCATCTGGAATCCTAGTGATCTAATTTTCATGAACCTGAGCTCTCAAGTTCCTCATCGTGAGAACAGCCTGTAAACTCAGGTTTGTGTTTCTCAGACTCACAGTGTATAGAAATTACTGTGCTTTATTTAGATGTTGGACTAGCTGATGCCTGATGCAGCTTTAATGCACTCAGGACTGTATTGACTAATCATGTGTGTTCGTGCACTGGTTCGTGGAGCACTGGTCCTTTCCCATCAAAGCTGAGTGTCCTAGCTGAGTCCAGAGTCAGACTCTCTTCCTCTTTTCTGACCTCATGATATTTATGTGCCTAGCTGTAAAACTGCCCTCCTTCAACTGACTTCTCTCAAATAAACTTAAGATCATGTAGAAAAACACATATGAGGAAAGTGGGAGTTTTGGGAGTAGAATTTGGGAGTACTATCGCTTAGTCCTCAGCTCCAATCCTTTTCCTGTGTACACGAAAAATAAGTTATGCTAGCTCAACTTCTTCCAGTTATTTTATACTTTAGAATACCTACAGAAAGGCTTGCAGCTCTTTATGTGATGGCTGCCCCCACAGTTACACCCAGAGTATTTTCTTTTTCTCCACTTTTCAATTTCTGGTGAAAATACAGGAAAGACTTTACTCACTAAATGGATGATAGTGTCTCCCACTTGCATTTCACAATGACTGCTAGTAACATGTCATTTAAGTGATAGCACTTAAAGCAAAAATGTGCATGCAGAAAGAATGAATGAAAAAACTGTTTCACTCTATCATCTAAGTCTCATTCATTTTCATTATATTTAGGAATGGCTGCCTTCTCACGAGTTGGTGTCTTCTTATTTTCTGCTTCTTCTGGGGGACTTCCTTCTGAAGAAATAACATTTTCAAAACTCCTGAAGCAAAGAGGTTACGCAACAGCTCTAATAGGTAAGATTGCATAAATACACAACGTTTTTTTCATTCATTTGAATCAAAAGAACATTATTTTTCCATATAGACTATTAAAGGTCTGCATTATTATTTTTTTTCTCCACAGCATAATAAGAAGTTTACATTTCTAACACAAAATTGAGCACATTGCCATGTGTATTCAAAACTCTAATAATTTTTCTTGTATTTTTTCCTAATTTTGCCACTGGCTTATTCCACATTGCTTACATTTTAGCAGATTTTTGTGAAATACAGTTAATATTACATAATGAACATATCTTTACTGGAATTGCCTGGAAATAGTTGGTTAGAGAACATCATGAAGGAATGTTACTACATTCGTATAGAAGATGGACGTGCCCAGTGTGATTTTTGAAAGCATCAAAAGCTTGTAATTTGGGGGGTAATTTTTGTTTAAAACTCTGACTGTTTAGCAAGGCTAGCCATTCATGCCAGTATTTTAAAAATATCAATATTATGTAGACAATTCAATGTTGATGTTCCTAACTAAAAATCCTACTTAGCTATTGTTGTGGTTTAGCCCGGCTGGCAGCCAAACACCACACAGCCGTTCACTCACCCTCCCCCCTCCCTCTCCGGGATGGGGGAGAGAAACGGGAAAGTGAAGCCTGTGAGTTGAGATAAGGACAGTTTATTAAGACAGGGAAAATAATAACAATAACAATAATAATAATAATAATAATAATAATAATAGTAATAATGTGTACAAAGTGATGCACAATGCAATTGCTCACCACCCGTTGACCGATGCCCAGCCTATCCCCGAGCAGCCGGCCCCCCCACCCCGGCTAGCCACCCCTATATATTGTTCAGCATGACGTCAGATGGTATGGAATACCCCTTTGGCCAGTTTGGGTCAGCTGTCCTGGGTCTGTCCCCTCCCAGCTCCTGCTGCACCCCCAGCCTGCTCGCTAGCAGGACAAAGCGAGAAGCTGAAAAGTCCTTGGCTTGGTGTAAGCATTGCTCTACAACAATTAAAACATCGGCATGTTATCAGCGCTCTTCTCATCCTAATCCAAAACATAGCACCCTGCCAGCTACTAGGAGGAAAATTAACTCTGTCCTACCTGAAACCAGGACAGATATACTCTAGTCTTAGAAGGTATAAAATACCTTCATGTCCTGACAGATTCAAAACAGAAAAACAGAATATCTTAACAGAAATATAATTAGTGCATGTATATTTGAACCATAGTAGAAAAAATATATATATTTTGTCGTGTTCATGATGGAGTTAACTCCTATTGATCCATACTCAATTAAAGACTGAAAAAAAAAACATTTTTACAGTTGTAACAAGCACTGTAATGCAACTCATTTGGGGGTGCTGACCTAGTTAATGTTCTTTTTTTAACTACTGTCACTGCAATATGACAGCTTGCCACTTAGACCTCCAGAAGTTATCTCCATGATGTTTAACGAACAGTTCTTCCAAGTGGCCTGAATGTTAGCTATGAAACCATAAGATGTAATATTACCACACCCTTAGAGTATAATGAACACTTCCAAAAAATCAAGAAGAGTATTAAAATTAAGGATAAGCATATGTAAATGACAAAAAGAAAAGATATGTACATATGAAGACTAGATAGGCAGACTCTGATTCCCAACCAGCCCATTTTCTTTCTCTGCTGGCATTCTTATCACATCGTTTTATTCTAGGTCAGGGAGTCTTTGCTTTGTTCAGTCTAACTCAGCGGTTCCTAAACAATTAATTGTCAAATCCTGCTCTAGTGATGGATTGGCATAAGGATAATTTCAAGCCTTTCTATTCCTCAGACCTTTGCCATCACTTCTTTTTTTTTTTTTCACCAAGTTTCTCTCCTCTTTACTCTCTAAGGATGTTTTTTTCCCTCTCTAAAGGCATTTTCCTTTCTATTATTAATTTTTTTCCTGCTCTGAATATGTTTCCTCATGCTTGATACATCCCTAAATATATTTTAGCTATAAATCTATTTTATGTGTACTCTTTTTTACCTCATTGCTTTTCCCCTGTGACACACAGAAGGTGACATCCAATAGATCTGGCAGGAGCAGACGAATTCAGAAGATCTGCAACAAAACCAAGTTTTCTCAAAAAGTGCAGATACATTGAATTTCTACTATCTCACCAGTTAAGGATCCTGGATAGTAACAAGAAATTATTATGTTTGTGGGAAATAGCTACTCATAATCCAAAAATTGCACTGAAAGTAGATGGGTATTGTTTTAACTACTGCTATAAATACATTGATAATGTTTTATCTACAGCTATACATAATTACAATTGTTATTCAATGTGTTGTCTAGCATCCAAAGAAATTTAGAATCCACCTATATAGCTTATCTTCAAAGTTAAAACGTTAATTGATAAATTGGGTTTTGTACCTTTCCTCCAGAATGAGATGTTGTAATATTTGGACACACTATCACAGTAGTGAGAAATACAAGACTGTCTGAACCTATTCAGTAGAATTAATGGAGCTGTTTTGTTTTTAACAGAGCAACTTAAAATCTTATCATATTGATAATGTATGCATGTGTACTTTATATTATCACTACTGCTATGTATTTAATTTAAATACATTTATTTGAGCATATAAAAAATTTTGTTTGCATCTTGGTCTGCATCTTGTATCTTATCATTTATCTGAAGAGCACAAAACTGTCCAAGAAGAAAGACTACCAGCATATACAACTCAGTCTTCAGACTGTTCTTTTCAACTGTCTGAGGGAAAAGTAGAGGGAAAACATGGATTATTGCATCCTGCCCAGCGTTCTGGATTCTGAGTAGTTCTGATAACTGAGTTCCAGATGAGGTTTCTTAACTGAAAAGGACTTCCTCTCATGTCTATTTGTCTTTCATTGCATTACCTGTGCTCTGCAGATGTGTTAATAGTGACAGAAGGTGAGTGAAAAAAGCATAGGTCTCAAACAAGTAAGGTACTCATAATGTGCAATTAGCAGCATAAATTTCTCTCAGAAGCTTGGTAGAATCTGTTGAAATTTGTCTAATGCTTGTCTGAAACTTCCAAACTATGCAGCTTGACTTTAGGAGAGATGTGAGAACATTGTAACAAGGATGGCAAAGATGATAAATGAAGTCAAAGAAGCAAAATAAATGTATTGTGGACCCAATTATCACTTGCTTTTTCAGAGTAGCATGGGACCTATCAAAATACTCAAATCAAATCAGCCTTTTAAAAATGGCAATTGTGTCCTTCAGTCACAATTGCTAGTATAACTTGAACATGTGCTTTCATTTCAGGCCCAGCTAGTCTGCTCTCTCCTTTGTTTATCTTAAGTTGCTTCTAAGCAAAGCTTTTTCTGAAGCATAAGCTCATCTTGATATTGAAGAATTTGTTGTGCTTGCTAAAAACCTTTTGGTAAAAATAGGTCCTATATTATATTGTCCCCCGTCCTTAATGTGTTGTTGCAAGATTCTTCTGTCCCGGCTTGCAATGTCTAGTTTTATTGAGCTCCAGTTTAAACAAGATTATTTGTATCATAATAAATGACCTTGAAAATGTATTTTATTTGTTTAGGTTTCTATCTCATATTTTTTTCCCTACTTATAGGTGCTTTGAATTTGACAAATAAAAGCAGGAAATTAAAAATTAAAATCTTTAAGACTTTCTGTACGTTCATGTTTGCAAGCCACTGTATTTATTTTATTCATCCAACCTTGTGAGAATAGTTTGATGCTGAACTTGCTAGACATCTGGCTTTACAATTATTTCATAAAGACAGTTAGGTAAATTTCTGATGATGAGTGAACTTTGGCAAATGTCATTCCCATGCCATACCTTAGTTTTGCCATTTGTGAAAGAGAAATAATGATACTGAGCCCACGTGCTGTATACTGATTAAAAAAATCAGAACTAAACCTCATGTTCACCCTCTTTGATACTGCTGACCCTTCATTTGTCACTGTCAAAGGTAGAAGTGCTGCTCTTTAGGCCCAGGAGATGCCCAGAACTGCCCGCATCAAAACTCTTTTCTTATAAATGCATAAGAGCTTTTGCTGGGATGGTTAGGGAAAGGGGAGATTTCTGTATGTGCTTTATTTCTTTCACATATTTTCTACCAAGCGTATCTAGAAGTAGGGTTGAGGGCTTACTGGGTTTGGGTTTTTTAGTTCTTCCAATATCACATGCTCTGACTTAACACTGCACATATTTAATTATTTAAATTAGAAAGAATAGATAAAATTTGGCCCAGCAATATAAATTATCTATTTTATCGAAGGTGATACTGAAAGTTTTGTCAAATATTCAACACATTTTGTTGCTGATACCAGAGCATTGCTATAACCATAAGGTATAGTTAGAAGCATAACTGAATTCAAATTTTTCTCTGTTTTGCATTAGAATTTAAATAACAGCTACGAAACAGTTAGGTCCATTGTGTTAATCAATGCATAAGCATATGGTAAGGGGTTGTACTTGAGTCACAGAATGAATTATCTAAATACTTATTTTAATCAGCATGAACACAGATTATGCCACTATAATGAGAATCAAACTCACTATTTACTTGTGTCAGTGTCCAGTATTATTGCAGAATTAGAATAATTTCCTAATGAGACAAACTGCTGTGAGAGGCAGTATTTGCTGGCAATTTACTCGTTACCATTTTTTTCATATATGAAAGTGTGCGTATATATATATATATATATATATATGGTGAGGGAGAATACAATTTCAGAGACTTTGCAATCATTTACATAGTAAATGTCTTGGTAATTTCATTATTCTTGTTTTATTTCCTATGTTACTGTTTGTTTGTTTGTTTGTTTTTAAGTGAATGACTTGCCAGATAAATTTCAGAAAAGATATTTCATAGCTCCACATTGGCTCTTCCTCAGAAAACAGCAGCCACTACAAAACACTATTTTCTTATGACTACTTAACTACACATGCACAAAGGCTTCATTTTCAAAGCTGTGTTAGAGCTCTGTTGCTCTTCAGTGACCTGCTAGCCCACTCAGAATTTAATGGTCTCCATCAGGAGCTCTGCCAAATTATTTCTAACTAAAAAGAAGAGCGGACGTGAAACAGTCTTTGATGAGTCTTCTATAACCTAAGAAAGGTTATATAGAAAATAGGGATCCACACAATAAATGCTGGGTCTGGGGAGGTGAGGGTATCAGTCAGATAGTGACAGTTTCATATTTGGAGTAGCACACATTGTAAGTTTGATGATTTAACTACAGAAATGCTCCCTGTCCTCCTCTCTTTATAGGAAAATGGCATCTTGGGATGAACTGTGAAAGCAGTAATGACTTCTGTCACCACCCCCTCAGTCATGGATTTGATTACTTTTATGGGCTCACCGTGACCAATCTTAGAGACTGCAAACCTGGCCAAGGCAGCGTATTTTTAAAAGGGGTTCAGAAATACCTTGTCATCCCAGTCCAAATCCTTGGAGTCACCCTGGTCTCTTTGGCAGTAGTGCATTATGTTGGCCTCCTCAAAGTACCTTTCCAAGCACTGGGCTACTGCCTGTTAATAACAGCTATTTCACTTGTGGTTTTGATTTTTTTCTTTTATCATTTTCGACACCTGAACTGCTTCTTAATGAGGGACCATCAGATTATCCAGCAGCCATTATCCTATGAGAATCTTACTCAGAGATTGACAACAGAAGCTGTACAGTTTATAGGAAGGTGGGTTTCTAACTGTGTTACGAGCTAATGCTGGCATTTTACAATGACAGTGCTTCCTAAAAAATAGAATATGTGAACTAGTGGGCAAGAGGAATATGCCATGATATATTATCATTTTTTTCTTTAAAGGATGACTGAAGTTAATCTTTTTTAGTGAAAGTGACTGTTTCCCAACGGATAGTATGTATGCGTGGGGTAAAAACATCACTTCCTGCTTTGTCTCCATCTCTGTGGTTTTATTGTTAGGTATGTCATTATTTTCTCTATAAAAATTAAAAACTATCAATGTTTATGTGTTTCAGAAAAAATGTTTTAAAATACCTATTAAATTTTTAACATTTTTTAGGACTTTAAATCTTTGGAATTTCATCTAAACAAGAATATGAAAAGAATTTTGCAATGTGACATTATTATATGAAAGCGCGATGCAGAGTTGTAATTTATGAGTTTTCTGGAATAAGAAACTGCTCTTCATCCCTGATTTAGTGCATGCATTAAATGATGAAAACTACATACCCAGTAGTAACTGTGAATACATTCACATGGTATTATTGCTGAATTAAAATTTATACCAATTAATTAGGGGCTATTTTTTTCTAGATTTAATGACTGCATGCAGTAGTCATCAAGACTGATAGCAAGAGAAAATGCTTATCTGATATCTTGATCTCTTACTGCAATTTTTCTTTCATTTCTCTCATTATAAATATTTGATTTGGCCATCTCTACTCATGATACCAAAATAAAATGTTTTTTTAATCAAATTTCTTTAAGTAAGTCTTCACGACAATCAACATTATCATGAGTATTTATAATTAAACTAAAGCATCATTATTTCCTCTTGTCAATGGTGATAAAGATACCTTCTCATCTACATTCTAACTAATTTAACAGTTAAATACTTTGTTCACTACAGAAGCACACAAGCACATGCGCACACCCTTTTGGAAATTTTTGAGAGGTTATTTGCTTAGTGACCAAGCATTTGATGATTTAAAATGTCTTTTGAGCACATTAACTATATGTGGGCAAATTCTCCCTTTGTTTATAAGTGTATAATGTTTCTATAGTCATTCATAATGTTTTGGACATCTCTGAATTGTTCAATGATTTCAGTGTAATGTCAATAAAATGATAGCCCCAAAACAGGTGAGTTCAAGATTGGGAATGAATGCTAGAATACTATTACACTGGTAATAACTCTAGTAAAAGTAATAACTCTAATAAAAGTAACTATTAATTTTATTAATTTTCATAATGCATACAGTGTTATTGTGTAACTTAGTGTTTAGAGCCAGCAAAACAACATAAGATCTGAGTCAGCATAGCTCTGTTGACTCAGCTGGAGGTTGAGGTTTTACATTATCTGTGCACTTGGCCCCAGTTCTCAGAGTACTTTCCAGACATCAGTTGTGTAAAATTGAAGTGAAGGTTAATAGCATATATTGGTAATTTACAATAAACTTCATTACAGGAATGTTGCAATTATATTGAGAATTATAACCCAGACAATTTAGAGTCCATGTTAAATTAAAAAATACCCAAATATATTAAGGTATTGAAAAGCAATTTGGGCATCCAAGCAATCTTAACTGTGCCCTGTAGTGACTTCACATGCAAAGTATATGGCCATAAAACTTGCTCCTGGGGAAAAGAGTAATTAGATTAATATACAGTGAACTGATCTGCCCCATGTAATAGTGTGAGCAACAAAATCAATATTTGCTTTGACACACTGGTTCTGACAGTTTATACCTGTCAACTCCAGTGCACCAGCAGACCATTGCTTTTGTGACTAATCTTCTGACTTTGGCTGTTTGTATGGGAATGGCAGTCAAGAAGCAACCAGGTTGTAACAGCAGACAGACAGACAGCAGTCAAAAGCAAAGGACCACCATGTTTTTGGGAGCTATGGTTGCTCCACGTTATTCTTGCAGTTCCACTTCTTTCTGTGAGCAAACCTCTTTTAGCCACTTATTCAGCTCAGCACTTGATTTGTCATACAGGCTTCTTTTGTTTCAGTAATATGATAAGTAGCAATTTCAGTCCTGTACAGCAGTAACCTATGTGCACAAGTATACTATAGTTTAAAGAATCATGAATTTGAAGAATTGAGTCATCCACTTTTTCTGGTTCTTAATACATTCTATCATCCAACTAAAACTCATCAACTCTTATGCATGTTTTAATTGGTTAATTATCTTTATAATGAATATGTGATGAAGTTCCCATCATCAGCAGCACTTGTACTTCCTCTGTGGCCTTTCTATAATTTATACATATATGTAGTTATGTGTATAACAAATACAGCATACAGCATAAAACATATATTTTATCCACGTAAGTTTATTATAGCTATTACCTATATAACCTTTGCAAGTTCTTCAGAGCTCAGGCAATGGATTTCCTGACATTCTCTTTCTTTGCTAGTTATTTCTGTCATACTGCTGGCTGTATGACTTCTTAACATACATATAATCATTAATTTGTTATTTTTCAATCCTTCTTAGAATTTCTTTACAGCATATGCACTGTTATACTTACTTTTCTTTGGTCCGTTTTTTGGAAAGCTGATATTGTATTTGTTCTTCCTTAGTCTAGTATATGTGTATTACTATTTTTTTTTGCTCCTAGGTAGACTGAAAGATAGCAAATGCAATATTTAATGCTCAAAAATGATACTGCAGAAGAACATATGCAATTACATGTGTTGGATCTAGAGAAAACAAATACAAATTTAGTTGCTCACCCTAACTGTAGAGGGCAGGTCAGCTCACTGTATGTTAACACTAATTACTTTTTCCCATGAGCAAGTGTGTGTACATATTTTAAACCTATCTGAATACTCTCTAGACATTGCAGTATATCTGAAAATCAAATGGATGCTAATTATTTAATTTTAAGTTTTATGTGGTTGTCACTCATGTCTCTTCAACATGTCCTTTAATAGATGACCGGTTGCACCAACAATCCAAATGAGAAAATGCCAGAGACCTGTTTTTAGCATCTTAGATGCTAGCAAGACAAAAATACCATATTATGTTACAGAATCTCTCTCTAACAAATTCAGATAGCTGATTGCAATTAATAATATTTTGTTTTTTAAAATCCTAATGAAGTCTAAGTTCTGGAAAAAGCATTTACACTATAAGTTTATAATTGAAAACTATGGTGAAGACGTTATTGAGCAATTTTCATGCAGATTTACTTTTTTCCATCACAGATTACATAGCCATAATATTCAAAAGTTTGTGATGCCAGTTAATACTTTTTTTATTTAGTTATTAGCTATTCTATTTCAGTGCTTGAAACACTGTTACAAAACATATGTAGATTTATTTTCATCTACTCTAGCAGACTGTCTTTTAGAGTTTTTCCATGCATCACTAGGTGTTAAGATTAGGCAGTTGGCAGGTTGTACTGAAGTTAGAGTTCTGAAATCAACCAAATTTTAACAAAGTACAGTGTTTGCCTTGTTCAGGAAAAGCCAAGTACTCTGCTTTCATAGTCAGCTGCTGTGAATCATAGTACCTTCACTGGTACACTGGTATAAGGTCTGTAGTAGTCTAATGGGTTAAAAATGTGTATACTTTGTGATGAAATTTGAGGATGATTTCACATCTAGCAAAAAAACATTGTTCAGAAAGATCGTACTTGTCCATCATATTAAAGGTTAATGTAGAATTTAATGTGAACAATTAGAATGGAGCACTGTCATGCCATGTTCCCACCTAGTTTCCAGTATTGAGTCATGCTGGAAATATCCCTTTGATTTGACAACCACCGGCCAGCAATCCTGACCTTCTCCTGCTGCTCTACTGCAGTGGTCTTGGATGGATATCAGCGCTCAGGAAATCAAACAGAAGGAATTTTCAAATGAGTTTTTCCTTTACCCAAGACATTTTCAGTGGAGCAAATACTTAGAGCAAAACAGCAGGAAAAAGTTAAGGACTTGTATGTGAAGGGCAACTTCTGATTAGATGTAATTTGTTCTTTCATCCACTTTAAAGCTGTTTTTTTACAGCTCAAGCCTGAACTAAATCTTTGAGTCATGTAAAATCTCCTCACCCTAAATAAGAAGAATGTAGTACTATACAATGCAGAGGAGTCAAGATCAGTTAAGTATACATTAAAGAATGTCATATATCAGATGCATGTAATCTTTCTGGCTACTCAGTAAATTGAAAAGACTGTGTGATTTGTGTTAGGATAAAAATTGCTTGGTAGGTTTGGGTAAGTGAGCCTGAGATCTTTTGAAACTGAAGTTCCCTGTGTTTGAAGTGTGTAAAATAGTGGCAATACATTTTTGAAAGAGCTGTTTATTGAAGTGGTTCGGGAGAGAGAAGCTGTTAATGTCAAATTTCTCTCCTACCTACTAGCTGATATTGTCATTCCGTTTTCAAGGTCACAGTAAAAGTAGTCTGTTATAATTCTCCTCAAGGAGTTTTGGCAGGAGATAAATAGCTGCCTGTGATCTTTTATAGGATATTAATAGGTGAGACTTCTCCACCTGACAGCAAGCTGTCAATCAAAACCTGTCAATTTGGGTTGCAAAGAAGAGAATGATTTAGTGCCTTTCTATATCAATCATTGATTAGATGCCTCTTCATGAAAGTTTGATCTTTGTATGAGTTCCATAAAAATAATAATAATAAAAAAAAGAATTATTATCTCTTGAAAATAGCATTTGATACTCTCCTTTAGCAATACAGATATGAAGTATGCATTATCTCTGTGACATTAGAACAAGACAGTTTTCATGAAAAGTGAATTGTGCATGTACTATTATGAGTACAAAGTATATTTTTATGGTATTTTACCCTAGGATTATGCATTACTGTAAATTCAGTGAACAGTGTGTCAGGAAAAAACTGAAGATAATCTCATGCAGTAACAAATGCATGGTTGTAGAAAAATAAATCAGCTGCCTTGCAGAAATGTTCTTTAATAAAAGGTCAGTGTTATATTTATATACATATTAAATATTAAATTTATAAGTATACATATTTTTGACTTGAAATGCTGACATTTTTGGTCTTTTTAATTGACTCAGAAGTCTCCTGTATTATTTGTTGCTACAGTGGTGAAAGGTTTCCATGTATATCAAGTAGCAACAAATACAATCTCATGTTAAATGTATCTTTTATGAAAAATACTTGCTTTTCTTTATTTTTATGAATCTGTGCTTTATAATTGTTCATGTTTACCAATATTAAGATAATACAGGATATATGGACAAGTATATGAAGGGAATTCAAATATTCTTTTTTTTTCCCCATTTTTCACATGAAAAATATTCTATTTATTCTGTGATTGCTTGGTCTTTTTTCTTTTTGAAAAGTAGAAACTTTTTATGGAAGAAAAATTCAAGTCAGAAATACAGCTATCAAGTGAGTAATCGGGATAAAATTTTCCTGTTTTGTGTTTACTCACTGCTGCCTTTGCCAGTAAAAAAAAGAAAGTTTTAACCATGCAACTTGCACAAAAATAGATCCAACCAATGAGAGGAAAAATGGATCATAAATGTACTATATTAATCCTGCTTAATTTTTCTTGAGAGTCAAGTATTGATGTCATGTCAATCTCTTTTATTAAAAGACTTTGTTTTCAGGTTCTTGATGGCTAGAAGTTTATTTTTTTTTCACTTTAAAGAAACAGTTTGCACATGCATATCTGTATTGTTCTTCCATCCCTTTAAAAGATGTATGAATCAACTGCATGAGGAAATATATAGTTTCTCTTTGATGTTGACATGAATAACATGTATTATCCACCACAAAGGTGGCAAGGGAAAAAATGGTCAATAAAACCAAAAATACTCTGTAATTAGCTGTGTGCCTTAAGGTGAGATCCAGACAAGTTTTCTGGATAGTGCTCTTGTCATTCAACTGAAATTTACAGTATGTGTAATGTACAACAAATGCCGTTAGAGCATATAGCAGTAAATTCAGCTAGTACTGCACACTTTTAAGTAAAGTTCTATAAATAATGCATAAGGAAATGTTCTTATTTGAGCTTTGCTTTCACAGCCTGCTGGAACCGATCATAAATATCATGTTGACAGATCACATGAACAGCAAAATTTACAGAGAGTCTATTTATTGCACCTTTTTTTTGTCTCAGTTCAAGAAGTAGGCTGAAAACAATGGAGACTGTTCATTCAACAATGGACTGTTCATTACTGTGACAGGAAAATATTTCTTTATATTAGTGTGCATTTTAAGATTATTTATGCCTTGATAAAGCATATACAAATGTGACATATTTGTAGTGTTATGTGCCGATTGTATGCATGCAAACACCACTGTAAATGACAGAAGATTTTGTCATAAATCTTAGTGAGAGGACCGAGAGAGAAAAGGAGAAAAAGTGCTAGTATACTTGTTTTGGCACAGTCAGTAATACTATGGTGTGCTTAGCCCTGCTCCTCATAATAGTCTATTTAGTTGATCTATGTACTTGTAAAATGAACAGAGATGCTTGTAGCCAGAACCTGCTAGGTTCCTGGTTTTAAGTAAGTCCTCTTTCAACATATATAGCAAACTAATTGGTTAAATTTTACTGTTTATTTTTGCTTTCAATTCGGTGTGCACTTAAGAGTGTGCACACACACTTTGTGTGTGTGTATGTGTGTGCATGTGTGTGATCAAGATTATCCTATGATCAGTTACTTTATCCTATGTTTTTTCCTCTTCTTTATCCTCCTCTTTATCCTATTCCTTTTCCTCTTTTTGAGCTCTAGGGCTGAAAAGTTTCTGCTTAGAACTTTTTATTATAAAATACACTAAAAATATTTTTGTTATTTGCTTTTGTCGTTGTTTTGTTTTTCTCCAGGAACACTGATACGCCGTTTCTTCTTCTCCTGTCTTATCTTCATGTCCATACAGCTCTATATGCTTCAAACATGTTTAGAGGAAAAAGCAAGCATGGTTTATATGGAGATGCAGTGGAGGAAATGGACTGGAGCGTAGGTATGTTGCATGTGCTTCTAACATTAATGAAGGTAATTCATTCATGTCCACCAAACACAGACTTTTGCAATTTGGATGTCTGTAATATATGTGACATACTTGCTCCTTACACTTGGGGGAAAGAAACAGTCATTTAAGAAGCACAATAATCTGAGCTCTTGTGGTATCTACTATGTGATCAAAAGTGTCCTAAAAATGCCTACTCTTTTCTTTGACTATAAAGGTAGCCTGTATGGACTTAGGATATATATATATATATACCTTAACTGTGGACATTTAAGGTAGAGTGAGTTGAGTCCAACCCATGAGCTTATGGAGGCCTGCTGGCCTCTGCAGGTATGATACTAATAACAAAATATTCTCAAATTAAATGACTGCAATATTCACTATTAACAACTATTTCACTATTTAATTATTTAACTACTATATTTAACTATTAAAAAAAGCTCGTTATTTTTGGCAAGTTCTCTCAATCTATGAAATCACTCAGGTGAGGTTCAATTATCTTCATGGAGAACAGTAAAAATAATGTTCTCTCTGAGGCTTGAGAGCAGTCAATCATTACATCTTTCAGCAGGCTTCCCTTATCTTTAGACATATCAAAATGACTCTGATTCGAGTTGTGAGAACAACTAACACTTCATATTTGAAAATAATTGTTTTGGAAAAGAGCAGTACTAGGAGCCAAAGAGCAGCTTACATTCCTCCTTCCCACATAGCCCAAGTTCATTCTGTTCTTAGTACAACCCAGTGCAAAGTGGCTATCTTCAGAAATTCAGCGTTGACACATACGTATTTTTAAACTATGCAAGCATGTATGGTAAAACCTTGTGTATATTTCTTTGCATGAAGAGTTTCAGCTGCAGAACAAGAGTTCTTGTTTACAGGGGACAAAAGACTGCACAGTACATTTAGTGATTTGTAATGTATTTAGTGCAGTGTTTGGAAAAACGAACAAATGGGGAAAAGCCTTGTGAAAAACTGTGACACACATAAAAGGAAGGGCTTTCAGTGTGGGGGACTGAGTAGAAAAAAAATATTTTGTTTGTCTGATTTTGTATAGAGAAAGTAGATTTAATTCAAGTTGTGTTACACACCAAATCTATCACTTCTGTCAGTGGCCACCAGCATTTAGTAAGTCCAGTGCTTGCACTGGATAAATGTATGCAAGTGTCCTGGCATTTCTGTTTGCACCTGCACTGTAATAAACCACTGACCATTAGCTGTTTTCACTGTCTTGTTTTGATTTTTCTATTTCTTTTTCTTTTCCAATGTAGTAAGATTGTTCCAGCTTAATTGATTGTTTACTGCTGTCACTGGGTTTTGTTGCCTCCTTCAGGAGAGTAGCTCTGGGGTTTAAACAAGTTGGAAACCAAGGCAGCCGCCATGCCGCTCTTTGAGACTATCTAATGATGCAGAGGTAGTAACAGATTGCAAGTCACTTCTCTGTTCCAGGATGACCACAGGCTTTTAGGAGATGTGTCAAACAAACTGTCAAACAGCAGGGCACTAACATATTTAAAAAGCTTGGGATAAATCAGAGATAAAAATCTAGTAGCAATAGCGTAAGAATTGTGAACATGCTCAATCGAGGAGAAACATGAGTTTCTTTATGTGTTGTCCTTTATAATTCATTACAGGAGCATCAGGGCCAGAGGGGCTAGTTTAATCAGGAAACAGATCCTCAGCTGTCATAAACTAGTGTACAAATATCAAATTTTGTCTCAGCTGAGGGTCTTGCTACTTGGTGTGGCTTATGTCTTGTAAGACTCCTCTGTTGACAGATTGCATATTGGCTCCAGGAGGGAGCAAATGTGTTTAGTTCCTCTGTTACTTTCTCCTCCATTATTAAAATGATGCAAAACAGTTATGTCTGACATTTCCAAAGGAGACTGAAGGAATAATATAGTCTTTTTTTTTTTTTTCATTTGAAGGGAGCACTTATTTCCATTAACCTCCACTGAAAATTCCAGTCTTAATGAATCAACTATGTCAGACAAAGTAGATTTATTCACTGTACTACTGATGCCAGTAACCAGTGTTTTCTTGGAGTGCCTCTTAAGATGTTACTAGGAAAGTCAAACAAAATTGCTTGGAAAAGCTGAAAAAGTGAAAACTATAAGTTTTCTACAAAGAAAGATTTTATCATTTGTTGAACAGAAATGAGTATTTATGTATAGAGAAATGTAATTTGCAAAAGGAACAGGAAAAAATATCCCAGATATAACAATATGCTACAAAATCCTTGCATTAAAGACAACACAATCATAAGAAGAAGAAAATGAATGTATCGAAAACTGCACTATAGTATAACATCAAAAAAGTTTACACTTCCCAGGAAAAAAAATATAAAAAACCACCAACCTCAATTCAATTCTAAAAGAAACTTCCAATGTATAATCTTTTTTGAGTGGCAAATACCAATCCTTTGAGGATGACTAAAATGAAAAAAAAAAAAAAAAGAGAGAACAGAGCAAAAGTTATGATTGTCAGATACCAGTGAAGAAAAAGTTAGGTCAAATTGGACCATGAAATTAAATAGACACCAGTAAATAGTGTCCCTGATTTGAGAGAGCAACTAGAATCCAAAAGAAGGCTTTAGCTGCCATTTAGAAGAGGAAAAGCAACATCTTTTCTAAAAGTAAGACAGAGTAGTCCACTTGGACTGAGAATCCTAAATAAAAGACAATTCTCCCTTTTTATTTGTTTATTTATTTAAAATCAGTTATATAATTGGACACTAATTCAATTAATCTCCATGCTAGAAGAAAAAAAAAAAACACTTTAAAAAAATGAATAAAATACTCCATTGAATGTTTCATGTTTTTGACTAGTTAAACCAGTATTGAAGGGTATAATTACAGTCCACGTCAAAAATACTAAATACAAAAGTATCTGAATAAGCTTTGAGACCACATATTTCTACTGCTTTTGCATACTGATATGTGTTTAACAGAATGCAATGTTTAAAGCATTCACAGTTACAATGTCACTGCATGTGACATGCCTTAGAGAGTTATCCTCAGGCTAATAACATTAATTTTGTTTCAATGTAGGCTAAGCACCTTATTAATGCCATTAATTATAATTCATATGAGAGCAGATGAAATAATCTTGCAGTCTAAAATGGAAAAAGAAATGATGAATGAATGAATTGAATATTATCCTTTTCTTCCTTCCTCCCTTCCTTCATTCCTTCATTCCTGATTAAGTATAGGAAGAGAAATTGATATTTTCAGAAATTACTTTTTGCTGTAAATTGCATTACACTAATTTAATCCAAAACAGATCACTGCAAAGAGTTTTGGAGCCCCCTATAGACTTGCATGCAAGCTGTGTGAAGACACACTAATTCAACACCGTTTTTGGAAAAGGTTGTTTATTATTTTGTTAATGGTAGTAAGACTACTAACCAGTTCTTAACCCTTTGTGGAACAATCACAGCTGAATGGTTCAAATGTAAAAACGTCCCAGAAGTTGTAGTCTGGCACACACTGGGTATCTTTATTATGAGAATGCCCTGCAAGCTGGAAAAACTTAACTGCCTCTCTGCCGTGGTCTTCTGTTGTGTATTAGGATCAAGTTATGTCAAGAAAATGTTACCATCTGATGTTAGTTAATTTGAAGAAAATGAGTAGGAATAAATCCCAATGTATCTTAGTTTTATTTTAAACTTGTCTTTGAAATATCTTAAAAGGTTTGGTAGAATTCTATATCGATAGAGTAGTTCCATAGCTCCCCAGCACAAGAGAGAGAGAGAGCTACTGGAGAAAGTCTAGCAAAGGGCCACAAAGATGATTACAGGAGTGGAGCAACTCTCCTGTGAGGTAAGGGCGAGAGAGCTGGGATTGTTCAGCTTGTAGAAGAGGAGGCTCAGGGGGGATCTCATCAATGTCTTTAAATACCTGAAGGGAGAATGCAAGATAGATGGAGCCACTCTTTTCAGTGATGCCTAGTGACAGGACAAGAGGCAATGGGCACTGGAATACAGGAGGTTCCTGCTGAACATCAGAAAACAGTTTCGCTGTGTGGGTGATGGAGCTGGAAGAAGTTGCCAAGTTCTGAATATCCTGAGATACTCAGAAGCCACCTGTATGTGGTCCTGGGCAAACAGCTCTAGGTGACCCAGTCTGAGTGGGGTGTTGGATCAGATGACCTTCAGACATCCCTTCCAACCTCAGCTATTCTGTAATGCTGTGAGATGTTCAAGAGAAGGAAAAAAATATATCATTTAAAGTCAATGCATATTTTGAAACTGAATTAAAAATAACTTTTAAAAGTCAGTCTAGAAGAACCAAGGAACTTTTCACTAAAAATAAAGCAAGAATACAACAGAAGCAAGATATGACATGTTATTATAGTGATGACAGGTTTTGAAGATGCTAATGATATCTTAAATAGGCTTTCCTTGCCTAAATAGCAGTGTTTTCTTGCTATGTCTAATGTTGGACAAGGAAAAAATAATCTGTGAAATCTAGAACGGAAATTGTAACCCCTAGCTCTTTTAAATGAAATCAGGAAAATATTACAATCTCACTACATTGCAATAACCAGAGTTATTTAGAGTTGAATTTCTGCTGGTATAATTCATAGAAACATCAGTCTTCAGAAACTTTCATTACTGTAGGCTTTATGTAAGGTGAACCATAGCATGCTGATCGTCTCCAATAGAATAAGTTTAAATAAAGATGTCAAAAAACTGTTAGGAAAAAAAAAAAGTGAGATTTCACTTTCTTAGTGAAAGAAATAGAGATTGAAGAGTAATCTCACATTTGGATTATATTGCCAGTCCATTTTAGAGCTGAACAAAGTAAATATTTTGATTCAAACCCTCTTTGTGGATAAATACAAAGCAGGGACTTCAAAAATAAATAATATTTAAAACGAACTGCAGATGAGGAAGCAATGATCTATGTGCTATGTGCTTTTTCTTTAAAGTAAGTTTTGCTTTTTGTAGAAATAGGTAAAATAATACTGCATTAAATTTTTCTCTTTTTTCTCTGATTTTGTAGTGTTGTATATAATCTGACTTCCTGTTTAAAAAAAGACTTCAGTAATACATTTAGTTCTTTTCCACTGACTCACCAAATTTCTTTGATTGAAATTTATAACCTAGAAAGATGTCTATACTTGATTTGCACATACAGAGGGGAGGATACTGTGCCATTGCTTCCCTTGATAGCTCATTTGTTTCTTTCTTTCTGTTTTCTTTTCATCACAGTTAGAAAATAGTGATGGCAAATGTAGGAGCCACATGGGACTCACTTGGTAGCAGAGATGACCATGAATATTTTAAACTCTTGGTTTTTCTTCTAGTTGTCTGGGAGACTTCATGCCATTTTTTTCAGAGAGCTGTTCAAGCCAGTCTAAGCATTCACCATTTTCAAAGCATCTTTTTAAATTCCTGAGCTTGATCCTCAGAAGAACTCCACTGACTTAGTTTCATTCAAACCAGTCATTGGTATAACCCAAGGTAGATCGCTCAGAAGGCAAAAGTAATTCTGTGGAATTTAGTAACCTGTTTTCTTGGCTGAATAACCAGTGTGGAGGTCTTAACCCTAACATCTGTATTGTTGTGCCGGATGATTGTTTTGATTTCACTGAGAGCACTATGCCTAATTTTTAAACTAATAGTACACATGTCATTAAAACGTTGGATATCTGAATAACTTTTACCAGAGGAACATGAATTACTTGCCAAAGCATTTGTGATACTCTGCAACAGAACTGTGTGGGGTGATATGTGGCCTATAATAAAGTACAACAGGACAGAAGTAAAGTATACTACATTGAGAAAGGCCAGGTAGGTTACAATCTAGTAGGATTAACTGAAGGTCAGACCACTTTTCACGCTGTTCTTCCTTGATTGACCTGTTATCATAATAAGAATTGGTTATAAATTTGTGTCTTCACACAGAAATTTCAAAGAGAAAGGGAGGGGCAAAAGCCCAAACAAGTCAACTCTAGATCTTTGTAGAAACATCTAATTTACTTTTTTAGTAATTACATTTCACAGTGCTGCAAAACAGATTATGTCAATACATATATGCAGGATTCGGTCATGACTCTTAATTTCTGCAGTGCCTAAAAACTAATATGATAAAAACTAAATGCGTATGTCTTTTATCTGATTAATGTGTCTGTGTTTAAATAGTTAATACACGATTTATGTGGATTGATCATTGCCTCTACTGTTGATTTCTGTTAAACTCTGGAGTAAAGTAAATCAAGGGTCTAAGTGGAAACCATTCCAATCTAGTATAAGCAATTTTTAATGACTCCTATGTTTTCTCAGACCCCATTGTTTTAGTAATAGATGGAAGGAAATTGTTTCCAGAAACAATTTGAAAGCTACTTTGGAAAACTGTAAAGTATTTCGGAGACAGAAAACTGAAATATGCCCACAACGAATTTAGTAAAATACAGTCTAAATTTTACAGCCAAAGAATTCTTGAGATGCTGAAACATGTTACAGTTTCTTAGTTTTTATATGCCTTCATAATAGCATGTGGTGTATCTTCAATTTCTTAGTAAAAGCATTTTCCTTCTCATTTTAAAATAGTTATTTTAGGCTTACAACCCAGCAGCTCTTACACTTGACTTATTTTTTTAATTACAAAGTAATTAAAATATCAATTGTAATATTTATTTCAAGTTATTTTGCACTGAAATTTTATTCCTAGATGATTTTTTTACTATGCTTTCCTATATTGAGTAGTAACTTTTATCCTCCTGGGAAACAGGCATAGTATTGGCAAGCTTCAGCTGAAATCTATGTCTCTTCTTTTACAGAAAATTGTTAATGTTCCTTACTGTGAGTTCACGCAGCTTTATTTTGCTATAAAATGCTTATGTGTTTTCAGCTCCTATTTAGAAAAGTTGGGTTGCTACTCACTTAGTATCAATCCAGAAACGTATGCTAAATCTGACAAGTCTAAATTAAGCTAAAAAAAAAGGTAAACAAAAAAAAAAAAAGGATAAATAAATAAATAAATTCCCATTGCATTGGGAAAACAACGAAGGAACTATCCACATTTTTTTTCAGAAAAATATCTTGTACCAGAGATTGTTGCAGAGATAAGCCTAATTTGTAATTGCTTTTCACCTGTTGTAGTCATTCATAACAGTGCAAAGTCAATTTAAAAGATAATAAACGCAGAATGATACCACAGTATTAGAGACGATGGATAATCACACTTAGATTGTTTTATCCAGCTATGATGAATGTGACATTATCTTAGCTGAGCCTGAAAACCTGGAAGTTAAAAATCTGGAGAGTGATGCCTGGTGCAGATATCATGTTCCTTGATTTTGTTTTCCTGAATTGATACTGGTATATGCCACAAGTCACAAGGTTTATTTTTAAGTTGTTTTGGTTATCGTGAAAGATGTTCAGCCAGCAATTTTAGGAATAAGGTATGAAGTCAATTCAGGTACTTTACGAGTAGAAGAACATTCTCCCACCCTGTTCTTCCATCCTGCTATTACCCTAACATTAAGAGGCTGTTTTTTCAGCTAATATAGTAGTTAAGTTCTTGAAGCACATTCAGTCTTTAGGTCAGATCTGGGAAAATTGTCAATAAGGGTGCAGATTAAAAGACATTTGTAATTCTGCCTTTTATGATGTGAATGCTTTCCAGTTACGATCTGGGCTAAAACCCAAACTCACTTCATATGTCACTAAGCAGTAATGACTTTTAGTCACTACTGAACAGGACTGAATTTAAGAGGTGAGTAAGTGATGAACGGCTCACATTTCCACCATGATAAGCTTCCTGAGCTATCTAGTCCTCCTTAAGAACAGTTTCCTGTTTCTATATTACATCTTTGTACACAGCAAAGCTCCTTGCAACATTATTTACAAGATTACAAAGCACATCTTAAGCAGCCATTCCTATAGCATTTTTAATCATTCAAGTTTAAATAATATCTTAGTAATGCATATCCCATGATGGAAAACTTCAGTGCGTGTAACGCAGCTTGTGGTAGTAGCACTATGTTGTTCAAAATTTGCTGCTAACAGGTGAACAGATTTCGTTTGCATCTGATATCACTCAATTTATCAGCAAAAAATGTATTAATGTATTATTCGTTTAACTTATTTTACTTTACAAAAATGTAACTGTATCATTTTCAAGATTTTAAATTTTTTTCTATTAGTTTTGAACCTCTGAAAATTGGGCCTAATACAAAAAGAGTGAAATGACATTTCATATTATGATCAAAATGCTCTAATCAGAAAAAAAAAAAATTGCTTTTGAGATAGGCAAATTTCCATTGGTAAGAGAAAGCTCAAAGCTTATTTCAGGTAACCTAGGGATAAGAGAATCCCATACTATGAGGATATGAAATTCTGTAATAAAATGAGCTACCAAACTTTTGTATAACCTTTCACCTTAAAGTTTAATTGCACATATAAATGGTATGGGTTTTTTGCTCCTTGCTTTAGGTGGGTGGGGAAAATCATTATAAGTAGGATTAAGAACAGAGTAAAGGTTTAAGCAAAAACTAACCTGTAGGAATTTAACAACTTCTATCTATACCTGGATGAAGGTTGCACATAAAAAGGCAGTGCTGAAAAGAAGTGAGAAATGAGGAAATTGAATGGGGCTAACTTTAGCCAAATTGTAGATAATCTCCAAAATACAGACTAGGAACACAGTTTAATGGAAGATAGTAAAGATTTTGTTGATAATTTGACTCTGCATAACAACCTTTTTAGCATCGCTACTTGAAGCTGCTAAGAGGAATTGCGTTTGCCCTGTCCTAGAGAAACACCACAGGAGTATAACAAGTCAGTCATCCAGAGCACGGGATCGGGATGGCAGAGGTGGACACTATTTACAGCTTCCTTTGCCTGCTTTGGAGAATGTGTCCCTCTTGTGAACCTGAAACCTTCAGTACTGACTTATGAACATGATTTTACTATCCTTTTTCTTCAACACTTGGATATGGAAAGCAATATCTGTCTAGTTATTTATAGAGCATGCAATCACGGTTTTCATAAAGAATGCAGTTGAGCTAGTAGGTGAAGGCTGTTGCTGGTATAACTTACATCTCAATGAAAGAGGCCTAAATGTGAAATAAAGGAGCAGAGAAACTAAAAGCAAGAATTTTTAATCTGAGCATTTAAACCTTCCCATCCACACCCTTCCCTTGTACCTTCAGATAGTTTTTTAGTGGATTACCCAGTACCTCAATATAACTGATAGAGTCCAGGAATAACTATTAAACATTCATACAAACACAGAAAAGGCACAAAATAATAGTAATAATAATAATAATTATTATTATTATTAGGCTAATAATGTCCAGTACTCCAAGATGGGAAAAATCAATCCTCCTATGCTTGTGTCTTATGATGCAATTTTTAACATATGGGTTGCATGCCATTTCTTTTCCCTTTGGAACCCTGTCTCATCATCACAGTGTACCTTCTTAATGAACAGCTATTCAACAGTAGGTGTATTCCTCATTGTTAAATATGAATTATCATGTTTTATTTAACACACACTATTGAAGTTCTGTTTTGAAGACAGATTTCTTTGACTTCTCTCATCTTTTCTGTGGCATCACATCACTAGAGCATATAACAGATTCACAAATAAGAATTTTCACAAAGTCTTTGTAAGATAGGGAGATCTCATTAATCTGTTCTACAGATGAACATCTGAAGCACAAAGATGGTGTTCAGATTTACCAACTGGGGAAGAGTTTTGTTGCCAGTAACCCACTAATCCAGCTCTGGATCTATAGTAAAGCATTAGGACTTCCACTCAGCTGGTATAGTAGTGGAAGAGAGGAGAAAACAAGTCATTTGCACTTCCCAGGCTTGATCCATGTTGGAGCTGGGAAAAGATTAGAATGTGCACCTTGCCTCGGGAATACAGAATTTCTTCTGATCATGGGGAATGAGTTTTGTCGTTGTTTTTTTTGTTTGTTTTTTAAAGGTAACTAACTATCTTCATCAAGATATAAACTACAATTACGCGAACAATTTCTGTGATGATACAGGAAACGTCTTGCAGCCTTTTACCCTTTATTCATAGCTGGCTGCATCTCATTTAACTGAGAATATAATTTTTATTTTCTTTAAAAAAAGAAAAATCAAGACTGACCATGTGCATTTCTGTTTCAGTGGTGATGCTGATAAGCCCAGATGTTCTTTTAAAATCATGACTGCTATCTTTTGGAGAGAGAGATGAATTTTTTTTCATGCTTCTTTTGAAATGTACTAGTTATTTTGAGACCATACTATTAAAAAAGAGGGGAACTGACTCTCTGGGTTACAATAATCATATAATAAGACTTAGGACAATATCAATTCTTGGGAGTTGGGTGGTTCAGCTTGGAGAAGAGAAGGCTCTGGAGAGACCTTATAGCAACCTTCCAATACCTAAAGGGGGCCTACGGGAAAGCTGGGGAGGGACTCTTTGTCAGGGGGTGTAGGGATAGGACAAAGGGGAATGCCTTTAAACTGAAACAGGGTAAACTTATACTAGATATAAGGAAGAACTTATTGTGAGGATAGTGAGGCTGGAACAGGTTGCCCAGAGAGTGGTGATTGCCCCATCCTTGGAAGTGTTTGAGGCCAGGCTGGATGGGGCTTTGATCAACCTGATCTAGTGGGAAGTGTCCCTGCAGGGGGGTCGGAACTTCAGGCTTCAAGGTCCTTTCCAATCCAAACCATTCTGTGATTCTGTGACTATTCATTGGCAGTCTGGTTCCTATTAGTGAAATCCCATGAACCTGAAATTTCTTTTCAAACTGCTGAATCACAAGACTCAAATTCCTAGTATTAATAAGCTCTTTTTGATGAGGTTAGTAGAACTGCCTTTTTATTGACTATGTTTATTTTTTTCCAATAATACATTTAACTGCTAAAACAACAACACTAAGTAATGAGCAGGCTGGTAATACTACCAAAGATCATTATTCTTTTAGAAAGAAATTGTGTATTTTGTATTGCAGAAAATTGTGGATTTGGGGGGATGGTTTTGGTTTGGTTTGGTTTGGTTTATATTTTTGTTTGTTTCTTTCTTTGTTTTTTCACTGCACCAGCAGATATTTAATGGAGTTTTTAAAGTTAGGGAAAGCACTAGAGTAATGATGCTGTGATTAGTGAAGGACAGGTTACCAAGGTGATAACTTTGGTCTTCTCCAGCTTTTTCCCCCACTACTTGATTGTAAAATCATAGAATCATACAATCATTCAGGTTGGAAAAGACATCTAAGTTCATGTAGTCCAACCTTAATAAAGCATTTATGTTTCATTTCAGGCTTAAGAAAAAAATTATACTGAATGCTTATTATAGTTTCTTACTTTTTTGTTGTTGATGTTGTTGGTTTTTGTCTTTTTTTTAATGCTATTGTGGGTTTGTGTTTTTTGTTTTGTTTTGTTTTGCATATTTCATTTAGTTTAGTCAAGTTTTTTGTTTCGTTTTGTTTTGTTTTTACTATTTTAAAAGCTTTATTTTTGTTTTCTCTTTATTTTAGCTTACTTCTTGTATTTTGTATACACATGTTTCTCTTTTTAAATCATTCCCCCTCCCTACCCAGCAATGGAAATTTTGTGTGTGACATATCCTAATGAAAAAGCATGGTGTAGCAACCCTGAGAAAACCCAGCAGATTTTATGTTTGAGTAGTAAGCTCAATATCCAAAGGAACACCTGACCCCTAAGGGCTGAATTGTTTTCTCGAGATGATAGAAGAGAAACTCCAGGATAATCAAATCCCTACCTTGGACCAGCATGAAGTTGTATTCAACAGCTTTAGTGCATCTCACAGCTTTTTGCTACCAAAAGAGGAGAGGCAGAGCACCCTTCCCTAACCAGCTTCCAAGGAAAGCATAGCAAGGTTGAAGAGAAGAAAAAGAGGAGAAGCATCTTCTTCTTGCAGCAACCGTCCTTTTAAAAACCTGCTGGATGGACCATTTTTGTGTTATGACAATAAAAGATTTAGGTTCCTAGGTTTTAGTTTAGTGGCAGAGTTCTTTGTGTGTTAGCAATTGATTTAACTTCAATTTCTAAATCAGACTGGAATTTTAAAACAAAGCAGGCAAGCAAGGAATAATACAAATGTAAACGTGCTTTAATCTTAAAGAAAAGAGTGACCTAGCCCAGAAAAGCAATATGATTTTTTTTTCTTCCTGCAAAGCCAAATATAACTTAATCCCAGGTGTTTGCAATAAATGAGTAGCTTAGAGTGTCTCTCCCTATTTCTAGCAAAGTAATGGAAAGTGCTATTTTTGGCAACGTGAAATGTATAACTGTGTGTTTAGTGTATGGCTGTGTGAAAGGTATCAAAGTTCACTTTTCTAATCCAGAGTAGAGTTGATTTTGGCATCACCAAACAGTAGACACATCAAGCAAGTAAAAATATTTTTTTTTCTTTATTTATGATATGAATAAATATAATTTGTCTTTGTTAAATCATCATATCATACTGGAACTTTCAGAATCATTTAATGTGTAATATTAAAAACTATAAGGAGCCTTTGGTTTTTTTTTTCAGGTGAACATTTTAAAACGTTCTGAGGCTCCTTAACTCTGAATTTTGTAAATCTGAAGTTAGTTTCTATTGTGAGCTAAGAAAATCTATGATTGCTCACAAGTTGTGTCAATAAGAAGCCTTTAATAAAAAAAAACTTGCAATTGGGGTTAAATAGTAAATAGCATTTTCTTTAGAAAAGAAACAAGGTAAATAGCATTTTCTTTAGAAAAGAAACAAGAGGTAAAATAATATAAAATATTTTGAGAGTATCGGGGTTTTGATAAATGAGGTTTGGAAATAGAAGTTTTCTTTTTATAAATGTCTTTGCATGCATAATTGAGTTACTTCAGGGGTAGTCGGGAAATGGCTATTAACAACATGTGTATGGTAGGTCTGTTAGCATCTCTGAAGATGAGACTTTATTCCCTTTTGGTAGATTCTTTTCTTTCCCTAGATGTCAAATGTGATAATGACCCATCCACTAGTATGCATACAGAAATATGGTTATGATACAGTGGTCTAAAAATAGAGTATTAACACCAAGTTCCTCTCTCCCATGTTGATATGAAAAGTCCCATTGAAATAAGTAGTCAGGGTAAAATTTATATATTTCCATATCTACTATACTGGTTTTGTCTTCCTTTAAAGAAATTTCTACCTCCCATATGTGAGAGATGCACTTTCATCTAAGGTTAGAATCTGGCCTTTTTTGTCAGCTTCTCATAAGTCACAAGCAGATAATTTATTCTTTTGTTATTATTATTTATTTATTTGTGGTTCCTCTTTTCTAGTTCTCCCAATGGATTGTTAGAGAAGATCACACTGTTTCCCCCACACGCTTGGCTGCTTTTCATTACTTGGCATCTCTTGCAATGATCAGTCTCTATTGATAGTAGCTTATCAGAATATCATTATTTAAGCAGTTTTGGAAAGACTAGGCTTTAAGAAAGAGGATAAAAGCTGTAATACAATTGAGATTAAAAGGGAGATATCAATTTGACTGTCTTTAATATTACATCTCCTTTATGAAGGTGTATTTTTTTAGATGAGCTAACAGAACTTTTTTTTAATTTAAATTAACCTTTCTTTTTATACATAAATATTGCTCAGTTCCATGCAACTTATGTATTAGTTATCCTTCCCCAAGAGTTGAAGAAGGCATCTTTCTAAATACAAAGAGAATGAGATTAAATGAAGAATATCAGGATCTTCATGTAACAATATGTGTTTCTAGTTGGCAGATATCCAGGTCCTCCAAACTGTTTTATTTTGTTTTATTTCATTTAAAGAGGTTTTTTTTAGGGATTTGGTTGGAAAACAAGAAACTGTTCACTCCAGTAAGCAAGAAGACCTGCAAAATCCTGAAAAATATCTGTTCCTTTTAATCATGCTGAAGTAGGTTTTCTGTTTGTGTAGAATTATGTAACTGCCTTAAGTCAGTGGAACTGGGCTGATATGAAGTCAACAACCATGGTATGGAAAGGTTGTGGTTGTTGACAAAAATGTCATCACAACCTTTCAAACAAATTGTATTTACTAGGGATTTGGTTTTAATAAAAGGAAAAAAAAAAGTGAAAACCTTGTAATAGAAGAAGCATATATTTTGTTTCATAGCTTAACCACACTGTCAGAAAGGTAGTAAACAAACAGTGCACCTTTCTAATATGTGTAAGACATTGTTAAGTATGTTGCTACCAACAGCTGGCAAGGAAAAAGAGGAAAGCAGAGGTGGCTGCCAGCAACTCACAGGCAGGGAGCAATTACATTCAAATGTCAAATGTCCATTAGCAGAAATTTAGAGAGAAAACCAAAGCCAAAGGTAAGGATGATGTCTGTGCAGCTGAAAGTGGGATGAAATGTCCCATCTGTCTCTTGAAGTCTTGACTGGGGCCAAAGTGCCCAACATTATAAAAAGACATGGTTCAGGGTAGAGTTAAATATAATACAAGTTCCTTTGTATCTACCACAACACATCCTACAGGACAAACTGAACATCCTCAGCATGGTATTAAGAGCGGAGTGCTACTACAATGGCTTTTTTACCCAGTATAATTTTTAATAAGGCACAAAATTGGCAGGTGTCCTTAAAAAAAAGTCCTTGAAACATTTCTATGGAATATTATCCTAACTGTTCTTGCCAATTTAGAGCTGAGATAATCGAGCCCCATATCCCAGATTTCTCAGTCAATTTCAACTTTTGTTTGGTTCTGCTGTAGTTCATCAACCGGCAGTTGCAATAACCTCCAGGTGCTTCTCATAAAAAGTAAATGACCGATTTAAACAGGTAAAGAGAGCTTTGAGGTCTGTCTCAACAGAAAATGTTAGAGAATAATATCCCATTTATTTCACAGAACATAAGCTGACTTTCTGATGTGACATTCAGTTATTTCCCTTGTTCTTTATTAACCTTAGGAATACACAGTAAGGGAATAGGAAGCAATCGTTTTAAGCAGGAGACACTGGTGTAATAAATATGTGATCTGGAAACATGTATGCAAATGTTCTGCCCTACTGTTGTGGTATTTAATTGTTGAGTCTAGCTAAGGATAATCAGTTCCTAAGTACAGCTAGCTATGCTTCTCTGATACCTTTGAGGGCAGGAATCTACTTGCTGTTGTGTACTTCTCCTGTTCCTATATACAGCTTCCATAGGTTTGATGTTACAGGGTAAGAAAGATCTAGTCCTTTAAAAATATATACATTAATAGGGAGGGACCGACCCTGTTCCTGCCTCTCCATCCATAGGAATACTACCATTCCAATACGTAAAAAATAAGCTGTTTGGGACCTTCCATTGGATGGTTGCCATCTATGCCTTGGAGAGTTTACCTTGGCCATAACTCTCCTTTACCCAGATTTGCAGTTAGATTAATTTGTGCCTTGTATCTGTGTTAATATTTCAACTCATACATGGTGTTGCTATGTGAATGATCCTTCCTCATTCTGGATTTAACTTTCATATTTATCCTAAAAAATGTATCTTACTGTGATCCAGGTATACAAAGCAAAGCCCTTTCAGAAATACGTCTCGCATGCACACTGGAAAGTCTCCTAACTCTTATTTTTTTAATTTTCCAATGCAAATGACACCTAGTGTTTGTATAGAGAAAAGGCAAAGAAGTAGGCATTTATATAGAGAAAAGGCAAAGAATTGGGCTTGATGATCTCAAGGCTCTCATTCCACCATGTTTTGGGGGCATTGAATGCATCTTGGCCTAAGCAGAGACCTCATGTTGTTCCAAACCAATTTAAGATGAGACTGACATATTTTTTTTTCCCAGGCATTAGACCAGAAAAAGGCACATTTTTTTTCTTGTAGATATGTTCTGTATGCTATTTAATACTACTGAAACGTTAACAGAAGCTCTTTCCTAATAGGCTGAAATATTTTTTTCAAGAGCACTTAGATGAATTAAGGAATCAATGTCCTATTTCATAAACCAGTGAACAGTCTTTTGAGCTAACCATCTTTTATCAATGAGGGTGACCAGAAAAATTATTTCTCTTCCCTTCTGACAGTATCCTCAGAAATTTAAATCAGTATAAATACTGGCATATTGAACATGTACACACAAACACGCACACGCACACACACAGAGAGAGAGATAATTATTTTGAAAAAAAAAAAAAAGAATCATAAAGATTTGTGACCTTAAATTTACTTGATCCTCCCCCCTCCCAAAGTTCAGAATGTCATCTACGGAAGACAGATTGGAGTTTACATTCTATGGTGGAAAATTATGTTGAGAACGGTTTTCACAGTCAGGCTTTCTTTCTTGTTGGTATTAACATTGTCTGTACAGAGATTCATTCACAGCTCGTGTGGTTTAGAGATGGTGATTACACAGTAGGCTTCAAGTTTCTAGTCTTACTTAGCAGGCAGTAAAGGCACCAAGTTGCCCAAATGCAGTTTGAGAAGTGAACTGGCAAACGTGCAAATGTGCATGGTGATGTAGGAAGAAAAAAAAAAAAAGATATCATGTTGAGGGGGGAGGAGAGGGAGAGGGGGTGAGAAGAAGGGAAGAATCTTCTGTTTTGTGGGTGAATTAATGCACAGGTGCCTTCATGTAAGATTGGAATTCAACTACTAAAATCAGAAAGCTTGGAAATTAAAAAAATTAGTATTTCATGACAAATGCTAATTTGATCTTGATAAAAATACTATTTGCCTTGTGGTGTATGATTTCTAAGTCCAGTTCCCAAATTCAGCAAAGATTAAAAAGTTTGTCTGCTGAAAGACAATAAATGTGTAGGCTCTAATATCAACCAATTTTATGTCAGTTCCAGTTCTGTTTGATAAAAAATATAAAAATGAAACAAAGACACTGACGTATACCTTTTTCTTTTCTTTTTCAAAAAGGTGCAGAGTATTAAATTTGGTGTTAAATTACTTGCCCTGTTTTAAATTCTTGATACTTTAATCTGACAAATTTTTGGCATTATGCATTTGGATTTAAGAATATACACATACTCAGTTTAAAACTGACTTTGACGTTAATAAAAGTTTAAACATTTGAAAATACAGAGAAGTGTTTCTTTTATCACTCCTCAATTATTGACTCAATCACCATCAGCATTTATTGGAATAATCAAATAGTGGAAGCTTTAACTTCACCTGACAGTCTTAATTCAAAAATGAATAGTATCCTTTGGTTGTCATTGCAGATTGCCTAGGTCTTACGCAAAGAAATCTTTTCCAAAATTTGAAAGAAAACCCAGGAGACCTTGGAGCAGGGAAATAGACAGTGTCTTTTGCATTATGCATTTAAGTTGTATGTGTGAAATGGCATCTTATTCTCAGATGTGTGCAGAATAAAGATGCAAAATGCAGTTATCATAGCTGTCCTGTAAAATGTAAATGTGATGGACCCCCTAAAATTGCATGACCATCTCTCATATTTTAGCATTTTAATCAGGCTAAAAATAAGATTTACATTAGCCTTATGTAGAACAGATGTAAGTTCTAAAATTGAATTTCAAGCAATGCATTTATTAGCTAATTTAAGTATTAATAACCAAATACTTATACTTTTGACCTTCAATAATCCCCCAAACTTTATCACTAGTGTTGTAGTACTGCTGTAACTATGAAACCCTTGCTATACTGCATTGTCAATATTGCAGCTGTACTTATAG
Organism: Cygnus atratus; assembly: GCF_013377495.2. Lineage (NCBI taxonomy): Eukaryota > Metazoa > Chordata > Aves > Anseriformes > Anatidae > Cygnus > Cygnus atratus. Next base: position 133,129,987 of record NC_066362.1, on the reverse strand, counting down.
ATCTTCCCAGCCTCCATAACCACATCTTAACTCTGAGCTTTCTTATCCACTTGTGTTTCTATAAATGCAAAGGATCATTCTGACTTTCCCATTTACAAAGTAAGTTGAACCCTACGTGAATAAGAAAATAAGTGATGTGGTACTCATCTCTTGGGAAAATGTATCTTATGCTAATTATAAGTCAAAAAATTGGTTGATTTATTCATAGTTGCTAAGCAGTACATGCCTGATCTGTTGTGCACTATGCTGAAAATTTATCCTGAGGGTCTGAAAGACACATTATACTTATAAGACTGTATAAACAGTCACAAGCCACAATTACAAGGCAATCCAAATCCAAACACGAAGCAAATTTGTACTGGTAGTTTAGCTGACCCCACACCAGATAACTTGCTACTTTTCTAGAAGATGGCCCTTCTCTGAGCCCTTAAACTGATTATTCTTGTCTCAGCCTGTGTCTAGTGGAATCTGAGAGAGAAGGTTTTGATATTCTACAGACTACCTGGACCTAACCACTACTGATTTGAATGGTAATTTACCCTACACTATAGATAGTTGAATCTGAGGCAATTGCCTCACCTTCCCCCATTGTGAAAAGAATTCAGAATGTTTCAGAATAGAAGGAGACTGGTGGAGTGAAATAGTTACTGATGAGAGCTCAATGTCCAGAGACTTATCAGCACATTGGAAGAGAAAGGAAATTTACTACTTCAGACCAGATCTATTGTGGTCCTATAGATTGAATGTCTCAGCAATAGCGCCTTAGGTGTAGTCTTGGAATCCTTCCTTGCATTTAGTTAATTTGAAAGAATGCAGGTCACAGAATCAGAGAGCTTTTCTATGCAAACAGAAGTATATTAAGCGGTGATGAATAGATTTACAACAAACGTGCATTCCTGATCGTAATTAAAACACTGATACAGATGTGCTTTTTCAGAATCAGATGGTAGTTGTTTGGCATAATGTCCTGTAGACATTGAAGATCCAGCTAACCAGTAGTATTAGGAACTTGACATATTATAGACTCCAGCTTTGTACTTTGAAGAAGACTGCATTGTAAGGACTGTTTCTATCGCATAACTTCAAAAATAACAATAGCAAAGTGAGACTGGTTCAAGATTTTCTGCTGAATCTAAACTCTTTTTTTTTTTTTTTTTTCAGGAATTATATGTATTGCAATTAGTTCTGTATTTTCTTTTTGTTCTAGTCAGTTATATTAGCTATTATTCACTCTCACCTTTGAGATTCATATGTTAATGCTCCCTCTATACAGAATCACAAGTCGTCTTAGGTGGGTGTGTTCTATTGATGGGCTAGATAATGTTCCATAATATCATCTATTGCATCAACCCAGAATTCCCACTTTCTAGTGGTTGTATTCTAGCTCTGAATGTTAAACAAATTTCATGCAGGCTTTATGTACTGTTCACCATATGTGCAACAATGTCTTGTTTTGCTGTCAGTGATTTTATTGTTTTCCATCTTTACCTCAAGCGTTGTGCTCAATGAGTAGGTCTGAAAGTCATAATTACTTCCCCACTGCAAAGACAAACTGATTTACATATTTATCAAGGGGAAACTGGATGGCTGTAAGCATACCACAGAAACATTTCCATATTTATAACCTGAAATGTACAAAAGCTAAAATTAAGATATGGATGTCTTGGTCTTAGTTACTAAGCTGACTTTTATACAAAGGTTTTAGTCAGTGTATTTTGTAATCAGATTGGTCCATTAAAGAATGAAGTCTCTTTTTTCATCGTACAAAATCAACATAGAGATTAAAATGTTTGTTAACTTATGAATGATGTTTTGCAGATATTGCAACATTAAGTCTTCATAAGGTGAAAGTCTTTGAATCTGGAAGAGATGATGAAGTGGAATTACCTAAATTTAATTTCTGTACCAGGCATAAGATCCCAAGAAGTTTAATATGTTAAAAGCTATATAACTGAATGACATCAATATCTGTTCTGGGAGGAATATGGGCTTCCAGATACTTATGCATGTTGGGGTAATTTGTAGAAGGTTATGCATGTATTCAAAGCACTCCTAGCTTGCCATTCACAGAGGTAAGCCACTTCATCAGTCTACAAGTTAGTTGTGATTGTGATCAGTGATGGTTTTGAAAGGAAGCATTAGTATTAGAAGGGAATTCTGAAATATAAACTAAATGAAAAAATCTGCCTCTTGTAGGCAGAGATGTGATGGCTGATCTTCCTAGATTAGTCTTTGTCCAATAATTGTCTCAAATTTACTATAACCTTCTTGGCATGACAGAGTCATGTGAAAATCTGCTGGAGTGGGATAAGATGTTCTATTTACAAAAATTTCCTTTACCATCAACTATGTTGTCCTGAGACATGCTTAACCCTCATTCTGAATCCTGTTGTTTCTTTGAATCAGGCATACTGCTTTAAAGCTTTCCTAATGAGTGGAGAGACCGTTTTTTCCTAATGCTTAGATTACACAGAGGTATTCTATATTCTAGAGATTATTTTTTTTAATGTAATTTCAACAAGACTAAATTATTTCAAATTAATACTGATAATTCTTCTGTCCTATTGACTTCAAATGACAGTAAGCTAATTTATGAAGCAAATACATTTTTCATATGCTTGCTTGACTAAACCTTTGAACAGATTTCCAAATCATTAATGCATTGTTAAACACCGTATTGTTTTTCAGTGTTTGTACCTTGTTTTCAAACGAATAGTCATTGTTTATAAACCCTATAACCTAATGTACATGAGTACCGTGGGAGTCTTACATGGTTCAGAACTCCAGAAATTAATTTCAGCATTAGATAGGCTGGTTCAGCTACCGTTTATGCTGTGTTAGACAAGTTGAATAGCGTCATGGCACTTGCAGTTTCCTACTAATGAGCAGAGTCAATTGCTCTTATCGCTTTCACGTGGCTATCACTCCAGTGAAATTGGCATTTTCGCTTTAAGAATGAAACAGCTCTATAATTTAACATAGCTTGAAGCAAGAGTGGAGAATAGAATGTAGAGAGCTGTCCTCAGTATATTTTGGAGGAAGTTTTACTTAAATTTTGGATCGTTAGCATATTAACTGAAACAAGCAACATCTTAATGCTGTCCTTAGTCTATTTTGTATCTTAAAATATAGAAATGAAAGAATGGTGTCCAATGATATAATGCCTTTGTCTGCTCCAATGTTAGCCACCTGAGCTGGAGTATGTATTCCTGGAATGGCAATGGGAGGAAAAAGTTGCACTTAAATTATAGTTGTTCAATAAATTCAGAAATTATGCAGTTCCTTCAGTGTTCAATTGATTTTGTTGTTTGGAATGTTGTCTTTCAAAATCTGTTCTGTTCAAAGCAGGAAAGTGTAAACAGTGGTATTCGCAGCGATCAGTACAGCTGTTAGCTTTTTAGAACAGTACTTTCAAGTCAGTCTTTTTGATCAAGAATTTTTCAATTTTTATTAATAATTCATACATTGGGGATATTAAACCATCATTGCTTAAACTGAGTTATAGTTTTCCCAGTGTTTTGAGTTATTTATCCTATAGTTTCGTATTCTGGATAATCTCTTTACTTCTACAAACTCTTTTTACATTTGTATTTTGTTCTGCAACTAGCAATGGGATTCAAAAGATAGGCTAAGCCAGCAGAAGCCCTATTGTAATTCAAGAGTACATGATGTATGATACACATCCAGTCATATTTTATGTGTGAAGCAATACAGTTTTACCATCTTCTCTTACTCAGACCTCATTTATCTGTTCACCACACTCATAAAAATGTTACTCACATAGTTGCATTTCTAGCACTTCGGGTAGGATTCATCTTACTTTCCTTGATCAATAATATGAAGGCATTTACTTTTGAGCTAGTTGCCTGTCTTCTCTTTTTTAGGCATGGGGTGAAAAAAAAAAGGCCTTTTTGCAGTTGTGATTCACCTCTTACAAAGTTAGGCAGCTAAAATAGGCAAAGTGAAAATCCACCTTTTTTATTAAGTGAAATTATCCGGGAATGTTTATCAGTCTTAGCTTAATTCTAAAGTCTCAGTGAAATATACAGAAATTATACAAGTGGAATAGTAAGAGTTAGAGTCAATAAAGACATAAGAAAGCAGTAAAGGTTGTATTTTGCTTACTTTATACTATTTGCTTTCAAAAATTGATACAATATATGACAGTATGTCAAAGATATCTGTTCACAGAGCATTTTTCCTCTGGTTACCATTTAGAAATGCTAATAAGCAAATGTATTGTATGTGTCAACAGTAACTATATCATTCAAGTGCATTTAAATGTGTCTTTATCTCATGGTAGCACACACTTTATTGCTTATTTATTCTAGAAGGTGTCAGTGTTCAAGATGAAAACAGAAACTGAAGTTTTGCTTCATTTCTGTCAGTGCATTGTGAGCGCCATTTTCTGACAATAGTGTGGTATTTGAATTGTCAATATTTGTCCACCTGTTCTGAACGATGTTGCTAAATTAAGTTGTCATTTTAGCATTTAGTAATTAACCCTGATTTAGCTGATCCTTCTTCTGTATAAAAATCCAAGTGAAGTAAATGGAAGTTCTGCCACAGAGTTCAAGAAGCTTTGGATGAGGTTTTTTATAGGTTTTGTCTTTTGTTTTTGTTTCTGTTTTCAGGCCAAGTCAAGCTCCTCAGCCTTGTTATGGGAACAAAAAAAAATCATAATGATGATTGTTTTATTTATTTAATTAATTGCGATAATGAGAACATTTTCATTCTCATTTTTCCCAGATTAATTAGGAAACCAGAATTTCCATTATTGAATGACAGCAGGTGTCTCTGATCACCAGAGATCATTTAATGTGATGTACTCCGAGTGGAATTCTTGTTTTATTTTCATTTTGCTTAATTTACAGGATGAATTTGAAAATCCAATTTCATCAAGGAAAACTGTAGGTAAAAAAAAATGCATTTGCTCATTTCATTGCACATTTCTTACTTTGTGCAACCCCATTTGTTGTTACTGTCATGGAATCATAGAATCACAGGTTGATACAGGTTGGAAGGGAATTCTGAAGGTCATATGGCCAAATACCTGCACATAATGTCCTAATTTATCTATGTGCACCACTTTTTTTCTTCATTGCCACCTTTCCAAGGGATGTTATTATTACTTAGCAAGTACAACCTCCAAATGATCTGAGAAGCTAATGGAAGATTGCCTCTTTCTTTCCTGGCACTAAGTCCACCTGCTAAGCAAATAAATGACTTGTCAGATGGATCTGCATGATTTTCCCTCAACCCACCAACTTTAAAATGTCAGCCTTTGTAAAAGATTTTCCTCAGCTCTGTGGGGAAATTTCAGCTACCATGAGGTTTCAGAACATGCATAATCAAATTCTCCTACTCTTACATTTCTTCTTTGCTCCCAGTTTACAAACACGATCAACAGGTATTTAACTGCTGATGTTACTTTATTCATGGCCCTGTCCTTTGAGCTGATAAGAAATTGAGACACTCAACCTTTTTAACAAGGCAATTTTAGAATGCTGCAACATTAAAAACCAAGTGATTAGAAATTAGGTGAGACAACTATTCCTTATCCAGAGGAAGAGAAGACAACAGAACTGATGTTCTGAAAATAGTTAGCAAAGGCTCTATTTCAAAGTTCTTATCTCATTCTCTTTGACATAGTAATTGAGCATCCGCTGATGAACTAATTCTTAGTGGACAGGTGGACAAATCAAAATTAACATTCAAATTGGACCATACTTGGATGTTTAAGTAAAAGGGATAAAGAGAAAATGGTAGTAAAGACAGAATTATCTTTATATGCTCTGGAATCCCTGAAGGACAAGGTTTAAGCTCATTTGCAGGCTGATGTGAAGTATATTCTTATACTTTGGTCAGTTTCCAGGACCAATAATTTTAGATTCCTAATCAGTATAAAATTCACTGTAGCAAGTTTGAAAGAGTGGCTTCACTCTCATTCATAGAGAAGCTCTTTTTAAAAAAAAATCAATCTAAATAGGTTTAAATGTAATTTAACTGTGCTAAGGTAGTGTAAGAAGCCCTTTGTGTAAATGAAATGCGAGCCCACAGTCCCTTGGAGTTTCAGAACATACCCATGGATTGGATTCTTCTTTTAAATATGTGCACGTCTGTGTGTTTATTACCCTGTACATTATGAGTTTAGTCGATGTCTACTCTTGTATGACAACACATTAATGACTAATTAGTAGAGTAGCTAATGAAACCATGTCACCAGCAGAGGCATTCCATACATTAACTTGGTTTTTTTTGTTTGTTTTTAGAATGTCTTATTCTAGCATTCACACTGAGGTTTTTGCCATGCTGCCTCTATAGGTTGCTAGGCAGCACAGCTTTACCCCAAAATGGTTAGCTCTGTTCTGCATGCTGAGACTCTTTCAGATATCCTCGGTGGTTTGAATCTTCTTGCTGTGGGGTTTCCTTGATTGAGAGCAACTGCTTCCAAAGGTCACTGGCTCTCTGTGGATCAGCCCTTTTTTTTTTCTGAAGTGCACAAATCTTCTCATTTTATACTTCAAGAATCCCTGCTGCAATCAAACCGTAGTCTTGACTGCAATGGGCCTTGTGTAATTGACCCCTACTGTATACTGCATGTTGCCAATTGCTATGTATAATAATGTTTTTATGGTAACGATCTTGAAAAAGCATAAAGACAAAAATGTTTGTGCTTGCCAAGGTTAATGAAAAAAGCTTCCCAAAGACATTAAATGTGTTTGTTTGCTTCTAGGGCAGATTCTGGATGTGCTGGAAAAGTATAATCTGAGAAATAAAACTCTTGTATACTTTTCATCTGATCAAGGAGCTCACACTGAAGAAATCTCAAGTTCTGGAGAAGTCCATGGAGGTTACAATGGTATATATAAAGGTGAACATTCTCTGATTTTTTTAAAAACTGTTTCAGAAAATATTTCCTTGGTTTTGTTCCAAAACTGCAATATACTCTAGGGTCAAAAAGTTCAAAATTCAATTTTTAAATAATAAAAAATTGCTCATAACTGTCATACTAAATCCAAACATAGGCAACAAATATAAGGGGCTTACTTGTCAAATACATCAGCTCAACCAGAATGCATGCTTAGCCAGAGCTCTGAGTTTTAACACTATAAAATGTACTCTTGGACTAGCCATAAATCCAACTTTGGAAAGATGTTTGTTCATAGTATTATACTGTCATGGCTGGAGAGCAGCATAGAAAAAAAAAAAAAAAAAAAAAGATGGTTTGTGAGCCATCAGGAACCTTAAATGGCAGCTAAATGCAACAGGGTGAGTGAGATCACACAAAGAGAGGATACAGAGAAGATGGGAGAACCAGCACTGTGTTCATTACAGAAAATGTAGAAAAAGAGAGTTAAGTTAGAAAAGAAAAATGAGTAGTTGGATTTAGTTTGGGATCGGCAAGTTCCACAACATCCAGAGAAGGGTAAGATTTCAACAAACAAAGTCTGAATTAAGGAAAAAAGTTTTGAAAATAATGCATACTATTGAGCTGAAGACTGATTTGGAAACAGAGAGACTTCTGTTAGAAGGAGAGTTATATTCTTTTAGTCTCGAGAAAATTAATACTCCAAATTCTGTTTGTTCTGTGAAGGACTAAAATGTGTTTAAAGTCTGCAATACACTTTCTCCCTGTGATATCACCCAACAATACTGAAAGATACTGTTTATTACAATATAGTGATCATGTAGAAAGAAAAATTCTAGCTTAGCAAACAGCCTTTCTCATTTTGTCCATTCTGATATCCCTGACCTTTGGTCAGCAGGAATGTAATATACCACTGGATACTTTTGAGAATGTGGTTCCAGCATGGAGATGAACAAAATTATTGTCAGCAATGTGTTTTTGAGACAGGCAGAACAAGAAGAGTCAGTAGGATGAGAGAAAGAAGGATGCAGTGATGGAGTAATTGTTTGGTAGCATGGTTATAACTTTCAGACAGGGACTGGTTATAACTTTCAGTCAGGGACTGCTCATAATCAAAGACAGATTGACAACAAGGATTACCTGTGACAAAGTAAAGAAAACAGTATTTTCCAGTGTGCAAGTTGTGGACACATAGCATTAAGAAATTGAACATTAAAATGGCTTTAATAATCTTCAATCTCATTGAAATATGAAAGAAATGCTTAGTTTTGTTATTTTTAATGAAATGCAGTGAATATTCTGTCCTGTTACCAGAGGAAAGGTCCCTTTATTCTTTCACTGGGAAGTGACTGTGTAATTTGTTTTCCCTTCATATTTCAGGGGACAAGACCAAAGAAACCCAGCAGTTTTTGGAAATTGACTTGCCAACCTTGCCACTTTTAATTGTGAGGAGAAAGAAGCAAATTGCCTTTAGGTGTGATTAAAAAAAAAAAAAAGTCTTGCAGAACTATAAAGTCACGGAATAGTTGAGACTAGAAGGCACCTCTCAAAGTTTCTAGTCTTACCTCCTGCAGAGGAGGGCCAGCTGGAGAAGGTTGCTCAGGGCTCTGTCCAGTCAAGGAGTCAAGGTTTGAAAATCTTCAATGATGAGGCTTCCAGAGCCCCTCTGGGCAACTTGCCCCAGTAAATACTGGAGCAGCCTCACCATAAAAATTCTTTTTCTTATGTTTTAAATGAAATTGCCTTTGTTTCAGTCTGTGCCCATTGCTTCTTGTCCTGTCACCGGGCACCACTAAAAAGCACTTGGCTTCTTCATCTTTACTCAGGTAAATCCAGGTAATATACATGGATAAGAACCCTCCCGAGCCTTCTCTTCTCCAGCCTGAGCAGACCCAGCTCTCTCAGCCCCTCCTTGCATGTTGGAAGATTATATGGAAACCATCTAGCCATTTTCATGACCCACCTTTGAACTCCATGTCCATGTCTCTTTGATACTGCTGAGTCCTGCCCTGGACCGAGCACTCCAGGTGCGTCTCACCAGAGCGGAGCAGAGGGAAGGGATCAATCTGCTGGCAATGTTCTTCCTAAGGCAGACACAGATGTTGTTGGCATTCTTTGCCACAAGGGCATATTGCTGGCTCATGTTCAGCTAGTCGTACACCAGAACCCTAGGGTCTTTCTCTGCAAAGATGCTTTCCAGACAGTCAGTCCCCAGCCTGTTGTGGTGCAAGAGGTTATTCCTCCACAGATGCAGACTTGACGTGTCCCTTTGCTGAACTTCATGAGGTTCCTGTCAGCCCATTTCTCCAGCCTGTCATGGTCCCTCCGAATAGCTGCATGAGCCTCTCTGGGTGAATCAGTTTTGTATTGTCTGCAAAACTGCAAAAAGGAAGAAAGAAAGAAATACACTGTAAGCAATAACAATACAGTAAGGTTTTTAAGTGAGAAGACTCCACTGCTTTTAGTCAGCAGGTATCTTTCTGAGAAATGGCCCTTAGATTTAAGAGAGCTACAAAGGAATTGCTGCCCAAGCAAAACAAGTAATGCCAAAGTCATGAGGTTACAGACTATCAAATGGGTCCCCTTGGGCTAACACCAGAGTGAAATCTGTCTTAAACATTAGCACTTAGGCCTTACATAGTGCTTTAAGTAATTAAGGAACCATATGGTTACATATCTGTAGCTGTAGGCACAGCCTGAGGTGTTTTAGAAGCTCTAAAAAATATTTGCCTTCCAGGATGCCAGACATAAGACATAGGATAAATGACAAGGAGAAAGAAAGAACACAAATACACTGGGGAATATGCCTTCCTGAGGAACATTTTGATTGAATAGTCTTTTCTATTAAGCTTTGCAAAATTTTGTGTTCATACTTAGAGAGTGGGGAGCAATTTGAAATAGATCTTACCTGAATTAATAAAAATCTGTTTGATAGGGTTACCTGGGGAATGATAGAGCTTTTTATTTTTAAAATGAATTGTAGTGTGGTTTACAGTTGCCTCTTATGCTATGCTGGCAAGTACTGTAATAAATGATGGGAAAGAAAATAATCACTATATAAGAAAAAATAATTATTGGATAAGAGACATTTTTAACAAAATAAAAATAAATTAAAAGACCTATGCAATCAACTGAATGTACATTTACAGTTTTAAAATACAGTTAATCCTGTTTTATTTTCCACTCTCTCCATCTCTGTATCAGTCCTCAATTTAACATGTATATTAAGCATCATTTGCAAAAGGACAGAAGTGAAAATGATAAATTGACCGCATAATTAGCAATTTTCGTACATAAGGATTTATTCATATTAATAGTCTGTACAGTGAGGTGTGTTAAAGCTCTGTACATCTCTGGTGGATTTAATAAAAATCAGATCTGTGAAGTCCGTAAATCTCAGGCCCTGATGTAACAGTATACCTAAAAAAAAAAAGGAAAAAAGGGCAATATTTATGCTACTTGTGCTCATGTATACGTGCACTAGGAATTTGCTTCATTTGCAAAACTGGGAGACATGCATGTCCTTTCTCCCTGTCTGCTAGACAATCTCAGTCACTTACCTTTTTGTATATGAGTTCTTTATGAATGTGAATATGAATCAAGCCACTTAACCCTCTTGTCAGAGCTGGAGCAGTATACTCAGCAATAATTGGTTCTGCCCTAAATCAAAAACTCTCTACAGCTCTCCACAAATTGTACTCACTAATTTGTCTTGTTATCCAGCCAAATCAGTACCAATAATAAAATTTAAGAGGAGTTTGGAGAGTTAGGCTTGCACTGCAAGACTGAATGCCAAAAAAAGGAGACATTGAGAGCTTTATTAGTCTGGATTCTGACTGTGGAACAGTCACCATAAATTTGGATATCCCTTGAAATCAGAAAACAAAGCTAATATAGTGTTTAACCAGTTGTTGTCAATATACAGTCTGGCTTTTCCTTTTCTTAGAAGACATGCATATATATACAGAAGTGATGGATTAAAACAGTGGCCCCTCTTTCCAGTTTCCTTTTTCTGACAGTCAAGATCAGAAGCTTCAGAGGAAGATGCAGGAGCTGTGGTAAATAAAGAAGATCCCTAAGAAAATCTCCTAATCTGTAGTATGACCTTGGTCACAAATCTTGACAATTTAGTTTCGACAAAGGCTTTTAGCATTATGCATTTAGCATAATTTTTCACCATATAAATATGAAGGTCCACTTTGAGTTGTTCTAAATTCTCAGCCTAAATTCTTTAGCAATTAAATCTATAGTATAGAAGACAGTGCTTTCACTTGCTGCAGATTTCATTGAACATATCCTTGAAGTTTTATATTATTTCCTCTTTGTTAAAGGAGGAATAACTTATTTATATCTTCCTCACCTTGCCTTTGTTTTCTATATTTTTGTTGTCCCTCTTTCACCTTATTAGCGCATTCATAAAATAGTTGTCTGGTCAGTCTCTCATCAGTCTTACCTGATGAGTTTTCCCTTGCCCCTAATTTCCTGTTCATTTTCTTATATGAAATATTTCTAATTGGCAATATATCCTCTTAAAATGGCTTGACAAGTTTTGCCTTTCGGTGTTTGCCATGAATATCGCTTTCCAGTTATATACTTCAATTTTTATGTTATCAACTTCATTCTATTTCCGATCTGTTGTCTTCGTACCTTATTGATTACAGATGTGCTTTAAACTTCAGTCTTTGCATAGGTCCTTTTTTTCTTAAGTATAAAAATTAAGTTTATATTATGAATAACTAAGAACATAGACTCTACTTCAGTTATTTTTCCTCTAATGTCCATTACACTGAATATATTTATACAGAATTTGAACTTGCATCTTGTTTCCTCTTGGTGTGAAGTCCATTATCTTTTCTTCTGAATTTGATCAACCTATGATACTCTGTGTCATACTTAGTTTTCATGTCTCTCTCCACTTCCAAAATTGAAGTAATTTTATTAAAATAACAAGGGACTTAGTAAAGAGTTGAATCAAGGTATCTTACTATTGACTTTTTTTCAGGTGTCATAGGCTGCTTGTTTTATCTCTTTGTTTTCTGTCTGTTGGGCACATTTTGATTCATGACAACCTTTTGTCTCCTAACCCATGATTAATATTCCAGAAACTTTTCCTGAAAGTTCCTGACAAAGATCTTTCAAAGGTTTAAACGTAGATACAGCCTCTATAGCAAAAACAATGGCTATTTTAGAAAGAGTTTCTTCCCAGCAGCTCAAGATCTTCTTGCCTGAACTCCTGAAGGACTCTTGGGTGCACACATGGTAATATACTTTTTCCTAGCTACTTAATAGTTTTAAATGATCAGTTTAGATCTCTTAGAAGTATATTAGTTCCTGTGAACCTGTTGGACCAATAGGTCCTTTAGCAATATTATTTCTTTTGGAAGCTTCTAGTTGATGATACATGGTACATGATGCATGACAAAAACAGTGTTTCTTAGACCTTAGTCCCTCACATTTTAAATCACAACTATTACAGATTTGTGAGAGCTAAACAAAGACCAGAAGAATCCATTCTCTAATATTTTTATTGAAATGTGTACAATTTCATACACTACAGTGGCCAGTTCTTTCAGCAATGTTTCTTGAAGTTATTAGTAAACCTTTTCCTTTCTGTAATTCACAGAGAAATCAAACTGACCCTTACTTTGGCCTCAGGAACTATGCTAACGCATATTTAGCAATATTAGTCAGTTTCACTTTTGACTTTAATGAAAGCAGGCATTGACCTTTGCTTCCAATGTACTGTATTTTTATATTTTCTGAAGTGATCCAAATTTTTTAAATAATGCAGCCATCTTGTAAATTTGACTGAAGCAGAAAACATCCTGAGAAAGAAGTTCATTTATTTAGAAGAAAGATTGAAATGATAATATGTGCACATGAGCTATGTCTATTAGCTTCAGCTGTATAAGAATACTTCAGGTTGAAAATTAACCAAAGAAGTATACAGAAAGAATAAAAAATCAGTATAATAATGAGTGGGCTTGCCATTGAAAACAAATTACTGTTTGGTAGTTTTGTAAGATAAACAATCATAACCAGCTTTGATTGTCAATATTTACAGGCAATTAATTTCCTTGTATTTTTCACTCATTCGGGAGAATAAATAGGTTTGCGAGGCTTTGTTTTTATAAGAAAATAAGAAGGAAGGAAAGGGTAGTATAGTTATAATCCAAGTGATCTAAAGAAGTTAATTTAAATAGTTTTCATTATTTATCGTTTAAAATACTAGTAGTGTTATACCACAGAATTTTCCTTTATGTATTATCTTTTGTACAAGCTCTATTCCCAGAGTTAAACAGCAGTCAATTTAAACTAGAGGGGGGGAAAAAATGAAAAAATGAAAAAAAAAAAAAAAGATATTTTTATAGCTAAGATTTTAAATGAGGTTAAAATGGAAATTTGAGATCGTGTTTTGGATGACCACAGAGAGTTATGTCTGTACTTTGTCTACTCCTGCAATTTTCATGAGAAGGTGAGCATAGGCTGTTGTTCAATGTAACACTGAAGCGTGCAACTATTCAGAAAGCATAGATAGCTAAGCATGGGGTGCTTTATGCTGTTTAAAAAACATTTTTAGAAGAACTTAAGGGAGCAAAAATAAAATACAACTACTCTGCTTAGAGTTTGCCAGGCACACAGACTACTAAGTTACTGCTTCTTCTCTTTTTTCAGTGTTTTTGACTCCAAGCAAAATACAAAACTAATGAGTCAGATTTTGAAATATCAAGAGATTTTTTTATTACATAATGACCTTTTGTAGAATTTTTATTTTTCTTCTAATATTTTATCTGTTTGGATGTTTGCTTCATGTTTCAAGCATTAGTGTGAAACCTTGATTTATTTTTTAAGGAAAAAAATGCAGCTAGCTTGAACAATGTTTGACAGTGAGAGTTTTAATGACAATGCATGTCAAATTATTCATACTCACTTCATGGGATTAATCAGCTCTAGTAATGTCACTAAACACAGTTCTAGTAAAGATGCAAACCATGTGGACATAGATAATAGAAGACAGTCTTCCTCTGTGATCTGTCATTCCTGCCCTAGTTCCCTGCTATTCCTCTATCTTCCTGCTATTCCTCTAACTTCCTGCTGTCTCCTCCAGAGATACCAAAAAATTATGCTCCAATTAGTCTTTTGAAAGGAAAACAACAGTCACTTCTTCATAGAAATAAGCAAGGAGATGGCCCTGCTGTGGAGTCCATTTTGCTTTTTGTATCTCACAGCAGGGTAGTAGTGATCCCTTTGTGCTTGGGTAATGTGGAAGTTTTCTGTCACTGTTCTGTAATGATTCAGGAAAATTGTACTATGAACTTAGGAACTCTGAAAGTGATTCAATATCTAGGGTTTAAAAGTTGCAGCATATGTGGGAAAGGGATTCAGCACTTACTCTGAAATTGTTCCAGATTACACAAGACAGAGATCAAAGCAACAGTAATGAGAATTTATTTAAACAATCCAATCTACACAGTGCTGTTTCTAGCTTCAGGCCAGATGTAAGGAAATAAGAGGAATTCACCACTGAAAGCGACCTATAGTAGTAGATCAGCTCCCAGAGTTTTCTACCTGTCCATATTGTCTGGCCAACAAGCTGTTGCAATGTTTACACAGAACGAGGATACTACTCATAAACTACATCATCTCCCTGGGATAATTTTTCACTGAGAAGGATATTGATCTTTTTAGTAAATTAATCTTTTTAAAATAATTTTATATCCTTATGCTTTTCCTGGACTGATATTCAGACTTAATTATTCAAGCTCAGCATCATTTTCTGTGATTCATAACTCATTTGGGTTATTAACCTTGACACTTTTCCTACTGGGTATAATTCACACCTAAATTTTTAAGTGCTAATGACTGTTGTACATAGATAGGCAGAGATATCTTTTATACAGAAGATGTACACAGTCTCTTGACATCTATCTGGTTTTTGAACTAACACTATTAACACAGAGTTGGTATAATGTTGGGTGACCACTTCCTGCTGCTAGATGGTGGAGATTTTAAACCTCACCAAATAACACCTGTATAAACATAAATCTATATTATCTTTAGATATTTATTTTGTAAATCAGATATTTGCAATAATTTAAACAAAAGCAATCCTTGTATCTCATTTATAACTTTTAGAATAGGTGTCCATGTGCTTTATAGTGAAAATGGAATTGCATTTGATGCAATGACAGGAGTCAATATTTAAGGGTGCTCTAAAAGATGGATAGTCATGTTGAGATCTGAACTTGCGCCATTTCCCAAAAACAGCTTAAGCAAAGATTGTTGTTTGAAGTAATGTATATTAGAAAGTTTAAATTTTCTAGTGTCAGACTAGATAGTTAATTATGTGTTCCTACCTATTCAATATTATGAATTCTGATAAAACCCATGGAAAAAAAGTGTGCAGTAATGTGGTATAACAGAATCACGAGCTAAAAATTTTTCAGCCACAAGACTATATCTAGATAAGTAAAGATCTATGCAAAAGGTAGTTTTCTCGCTTGAAGTAGCCACTTATCCTATTTATGGACAGTGAAAAACTTGTAGGGAAAAAAAGGTAGATTCTAAATCCCCCAAAGCAGAAATAGAAAAGTTCACGGAGAAGTCAAAACAGCATGTATGGAAAGACGTGGGCTTGACACTAAAGGTGTTAAAATCCATGTGGTGCATAGAAAGTCTAAGAGGCTGAGGAGACAACTGTTCAAGTACTTCACTGTGATATGTTGTTCTTTCATTTATATATTTATTTATTTTTACTTGAAATGTGAGACACAGGAAATACAGGCTCATGATATTTGAACTATAAATTGCTACTGGATTCTGTGAGTGGCATGAGTTCAATACGCATATTCCACTGCTTTCAGTTATTTCTATTATTGTATAGAACAGCCTCAATTTAGATATAAGTGCTTGGCCCAGACCATGCTTAACCACATCCCAAACCCATTCATTCACTAGAAATATTTTTTTCAAAGTTTTATTCATTTTAAAGATGAACATGTTTCACAGAGAAGTTGTGGATGCCCCATCCCTGGAAGTGTTTAAGACCAGGTTGGATGGGGCTTTAAGCAACCTGGTTTAGTGGGATGTGTACCTGCCCATGGCAAGGGGATTGGAACTAGATGGGCTTTAAGGTCCCTTCCAACTCAAACCATGCTATGACTCTATAATTCTACTTGTGATAGCTTTTCATAGAGTTGTGACAATCGTATTTTAAATAACAGCATAGATATCATCACAGAATAAACACATTGCCCTTCTCCAAAGATGTCTGGATGACTCAGTAGTGTTGGATAGTGTAGAAGCAAAGGAAAGGTCTGCGAAGTAATGTTACGATTAGTCGATAATGCATTTGATGTTTAGATGGTTTAGAGGTAGAAAAGGTTCTCACAGCATCCTGAGAACTACCATCATTGTAACAAATTTCTTACTAGTGCATTTAATTAGACAATTCAGTAACATAGTTAAATTGGTACTTTCTTCTACGTAAAGTTGTTAAGCACCATTTTTAATGAAATATATATTTTCTGGGTTTATCCCTCAGAGCTCTAGTCATACCTCAATTTATTTTTGATTCTTATTTTTAGTTGCATCTGCATGTATCTGTGACACATGATCTAGACCAAATTGTCTACAAGAATTCCTGCAAGATGCCTTTTTATCTCTTACAACTATTGTTTAATTTTGTTTTTAAATTGAACACATTTTATAAATTCTGTCTAATGTATATTAGTAGGTTTACTATAATAAAGATAATAATTGTAGGTAGAAAATCTAGGTCAGTAAATCTAGCAAATTTTAAAAATGTACTTTTAATCAAAAGCTTCTAGCTAGATAGCATGTTTATTATTTGAAAATTGTATCTTGCAGTTTTTTTCTGTGCCTTTGTGTGTGTGTGTGTGTGTTTTGTTTTGTTTTGTTTTTCCTAAGAAGAAATTGTTCTCTTATCAAACAACACTTTCATTTTCAGGTGGAAAATCAACAAACTGGGAAGGAGGTATTCGTGTGCCTGGGCTTCTCCGTTGGCCTGGATTGATACCAGCTGGTACCTATATGGACGAGCCAACAAGTAACATGGATATATTTCCTACCATTGTCAAACTTGCTGGGGCACAGTTACCCTATGACAGGTAAACTCTGAACTTATCTCTGTTCTATAGAAAATCTCATGTGCATTTTGTACATTCTGGTGATAACTCTTAGGACAGAAGTAAGAATGAAAAGAAAAACTAGATTGTAAGTACTTTTTTTTTTTTGTAATTACATTTCATGTTGGCATTCTGATATACTTTACAAAAAACATTGTATGTAAACATTGTATGTAAAAGCAGTTTGGCCAGCAGAACAGCTTTTTTGTGCTACTTTATCCCAGTTCATTTAGTGGGCTTCTTTTGTTCATGTTAAATGAAAACTTGAAGTCCCTTCTCCTTACTGTTCCTCTTCATCAGTCCTTACTCTATGCTTTCTCATATCCCTTAGCCTAATACCAAAATTGTTGAAGTTAAAGGGAATTGTGTAACTAGAAGACAGAAAAAACAAACAAACAAACAAACAAAAAACTCATAAAGCTGGGCACCAGAGAGGGGGTCGGCCATTGGCAATGTGAACAGCAATTAAGACATACATTTACACTGTCATTCTTCAGCAGTTCTTTAACAATTCTTTACTGTAAATAAATGCAAAATAAAAATAAAAATGCTTGAAACCTGCCATTTCGTAAACAGCTAGGTATTAACTGAGGCTGAACTCAGTATCAAGCGCTAATTACTGACCCTTACTTTCTCTGTTAACAGTTTTTGTTTTTTATTTTTTCTGATATCATTTGTAAAGATCAGCTCTGTGGCTAGTTCAGAGCATGGTCATGCAAACAGTTATGTCATCTGATGTGATAAGCCTGCAGGGAAGGGAACAAGCATCAGGCAACTACAGAGTGAGAGAATACCACCAAAAGCAACATACCATCAAGTCGCAGCCTAGAATTATTTACTAAAAGCAAAAATGAATTTATCAGAAAAGGCTCTGTTCTACGTGAATGAAGATGGTAGAAACAAGACCTGCAAGTGTAAATTATTTTTAATTTTATGAGTTAAACCTTGGCCTGCTTAGTATAGCAAAACAAATCAAAAAGCTACCCTTTTCTTACAATTTATTGTTCTCTACTAAATGAGTGAAAATAATCTATCACAGAGTTTAGCAGCCTGATGAAAAAAAAAAAAAAACACTAGGCTTATAAAATTAATAAGTTTTACTGACACTTGCACATCCCAATGTTTTATCTTATTCAGGAGATACATAGTCTCATCAGCAAGGTGCCTCCATCTAAACTCTGTTGCCATCCGAGTCCAATATGTGGAGAAACCCACTGCTACACTTAGTCTTTGTACACATCTCCCATGCACAAACAGCTTTTGAGTACAAAGAATCCAGAATCCACATGGAGAAGACCAGTCGTGAGCAGAGACACTCTGCTAATGATGATTCATGGAGATTCTGCAGGAAATGGCAGGGCAGGACATGTGTAAGGAATGAGAAATTAGTCTTTCACTGAGACATCCCCTACAAGCAGTAACTCTGTCGAACCTAAGCAGTTTAAACTATCCTTACTGAGGGCAGATCTTATGCACTTCATTTTCATATTCCTTGGATGAAGACTAAGCACTGATGTTTTATTTTGATCTCTTTGCTAGAAATCCCAATATATTTGTGTAACTTCCACTTTCAAGTTTCTCCTCACTGATTCTTCTTCTGTGTAGACTATATGCCATAATTATTGTTTCATGGTAGGTCTGAGTGAGATGCTATGGACTAGCTTGAATCATACATAGAATACATACCTACATATACAGAATCATCTAGGTTGGCAAAGACCTTCAAGATCATCTAGTCCAACCATCAGCCTGACCTTTCTAGTCCCATCACTACACCACATCCCTCAGTGCCACATCCACACATCTCCTAAATACCCACAGGGATGGGGACTGCCCAAGGCAGCCCATTCCAGCGCTTGACAGTGGGGCCATCCTATTCCTTCAATGTATTCTTCCTGAAAAATATGAGAAATTACTCCAACTAGGATTCAGTCACTGGGAGGGAGCAAGTTAAAGGGGGATGGAGGAAGTGCTCCTTGTAAAAGAAGAAAGATAGGTCATCAGAAAGAAAAGGCTTAGGTATGCCCCTAAAACAAATAGATATGGCTATATGAGAGTACTGTTGACATATTACTGGAGACAACCTTTTCCCCATCAAAAGTCTGTAGAACAGAATGTATGCAATAGACATACAGACGTCCTACACTCAGCTTGACGATGATCAAGCTTGCAGGGGCAAAAGTCAGGAAAGAAAACATGACAGATTGAAAGTGAGAAAGATCCTCATTCAACAGACCCCACAGCCAGGGTTGCATCCAGAAAGCAGAGTTGGACAACACTGCTTTACAAATAACAGTCTCGTTTCCTAATACTGTCTCATAGTAATTACACTAATGTGAAACAGGTTTTACATAGTAATGGAAATTGACAAATAGACACTTAGGGGTTTAAAAGTTTCAAAAATGTTTTTACAAGATGCTGCTCAAAATACTTAAAAAGCAATTACCTGATGATCTGTATGCCAGCAGAAATTAGCATCCTATGAAACTTTTTGTAAAACTTGTAATTCACACCATGTCAAAAATGCAGATTGTGATTTCTCCCCCATCAACTGATTCCAGCTATTTGATGGCTTCGTATACGGAAACATTTAAATGACTTGCTTATTATATAACACCATTTCAATGTAAATTGACTTACTCCTTCAAAACATTATCAAAATTGTCCAGCAGCAGATAGAGAATTTATATATATATATGTATGCATGTGTGTGTAGTTGATAAACACATATTTAAACATAGTTCATTTTCAACTTTAAAATTACTAGTTCTGTGTTAAATTCTAGCATGCATAATTTATTAGACAGAGTTCTTGCCATTACTTCTGGGGATGCAAACACAGCACAGCAGAGATTTTTCTGATCTTAGAGTTACTTCAGCCAGACTGCTTCCAAGCAACTTGAGCAGGTATATGCATTTATACCTGGAGGACTGTGTTCTAGCAATTCACTCACATATGTCTGATTACATTCTCAGCAAGAAAAGAGAAAAGTGGGATGAGGAAGCAACCACTCCTAATGGCAAAATATAAAATTAATGTTTCCTTAAATAATGTAAAAACCAAAGGGGAAGAGCACCTGAACAGTTTTTTTTTTCCAAATTGATCAACTGGAAGTGACCATTCAGATCATAAGATGTAGATTTATTGTTTTAAGAAGTGGAAATGCAGAGTTATATTTTTCAGAAAGGGGAGTTTTGGTTTATTCTGACTTTGAAATGCTTTCTTACTCAGAATTATTGATGGACATGATCTGATGCCCTTACTTCAAGGAAAAGTTACCCGATCCAAGCATGAATTTCTCTTCCATTACTGTAATGCATATTTAAATGCAGTACGCTGGCATCCAGGAAATAGTAAGTAAACTTGTGTGTTCAAACTTTAACTATTTCATATAATTTTTATTGCAGCTTGAAAAGAATCAGGAAAAAAAAGAAAAAAAAAACTCGTACTAAAGTAACAAATAAGTTGTTTAAAACATCTCTCCATTTTCCTTCCGTTTCACTTTTTCTAGAACACACCTATTCACAGAGCCATTTTACTGTTTGACATTAGTTTGTTGCTATGTATTAATGTTACATATCAAGACAACAGAGTTATCTATAGCACCTGAAGTTGAAACTTATCTGAAAGACAGTCTGTTTAGTAGTCAACGTTAACTGTTACACCTTCCTAAAAATGTACAGGTAATAGCATGGTTTGTTGAGTAACAGCACAAGTATGACACCAACCTGTCTATTTTTGAGATAGCAAAGTACAGAACTATCACTCTGATAGTATATATACCATCATATCAGAGATATCAGATAATATATACTATCATTAGTATAGACTAGTCAAAGTCAAAATTATACCATAGATTATTCAGTAATATAGGAGACCTTTTCAGACTTTTTTTTGAACTGAATAAATCCAATTGGTAGTCTAAAGAAGAAAGCATTGCCCACTGATCTGCTCCTTTTTAACCAACAGCTTACTGTTTCTGGTAGTAACTTCCACATTAATCAAATGCTTCTCTTTCCATAAAAATCTCTGGGATGAATGAAGTTGAACATGTTTTTCTCATTTCAGCTGACACTCAAAGTGATGACTTATGTTACAGTTTAAAAATGATGATTTGAAACAAGCTTTTGATGTAGCATTTTTGGCTTTAAGTACTTTGGGAAAGGACTTAATACTTAATTTGCAAACTTAAAATTAGTTGGAAACTTGGTCTTTTTGGTCATCTGCAGGCTCACTCTCTGCCTTAGCCTTTTAACTTGGAGAAATTAAAATATTACTTATAACAGTCATTTACCAGACCATTTTGTGTCTTGAGGTTGTGTGAAATTATTCTGCTTCGTTAGGAGAGAAGTAGGTAGAGCTGCTTGCAGGCAGAGAAGATTTTTGTCTCACTAAAACACCTTTGCAAAATAAAGTACCCTTTGCCTGAGCAACGGGTCAACTTGGTTATTTACTGAAGGGAAATTTAATGGGAAAAGAAGGGGAGCAATGATGAGGGACTTGTCTATTATATTTACTGAGTGGCAACAATGTACATTGTGATTTTCCCTTTATCCTTCTTCTAGAGCAAGAAAAAAACTAAAGCCCATTCATACTCTGGCAATAACATTTTCATAACACTGGGCTGATTTCTGTATGGAAGTGTATTTGAAATGCCACCTTGTCAGCCTGCTATACAGTGTGAGAGTAGGCAACAGCTAAATATTCATCTCCGCTCTCTTTTGTATCAGTCCCCTGGGAGTGCTCAATGTCTGCTTCAGTCTTGTTCAATCATATCTTCAGAAATGCCTTTTCCACGTAGACAATACAATCATGTTTGTAAATATATTTGTTGCAGTCAGCTAAAGTTTTGCCCCTGTTTATCTCTTTCCTATGTTTTATTGCTGTATAGAGATAAATATACTTTCATTACAGCTCTATGCACCTGATACTATCAGCATTGCTGTAAGTACTCGTGGAAAAATGAGTATAGTTGGTTTTTCTTCCGATATCTCAGCAGCTCTGTATGAAGCAACTGATAAGTTCAAAGTGTATTATATTACTAGTTAGTGTATTATTGTCCTCTAGCCTCCCCCCACAGCTCTTTACAGCTAATCGCAGAGTCCATTCACAGGAACTATTTCTGCTACTATGAAATGATATTATATTTTAGTATATGAAAATGAACAGAAAGTAGAAATACAATACAATGCACTTTTTTTTTCCCCTGGAGAAGCCATTATTTCAATCATTTAATTCAAACCATTGCAGAGCTTTTCCCAAGCAGCAAAGAACTAAATTAGAAGTATCCTATGGCAACAGTTCATTCCCTATACTTAGGAACACATCCAAAAAAAAGTAGATGAGGTCACCTTCATTAAAGACAGGCTGGAGAAGTGAACAATTTTCACTTAAACTCAGAATGCTAGTATGATTACTTGCAAGGACATAAGGCTTCAAGGTTTAGGTAGATCTAATTACCATTCCTAAATAACATGTACCCCGTGCCTCACATAATTTATGGCCTCAATAAGTACCACATTCATCCATAAACACATATAATTTCCAGTATCCAGAAATGTCTGTAGGATCTCTCATCTTATAATTGCCAATGACTGTAGTCAAGCCAATAGCACTCAATTCACAGAGGATCACCAGAAACAGATTCTTAATATTAAGGACACTCTTGAAGGCAATTCCTTATATAAGAAAAAAAAAAAAAAGAAAAAGAAAATTTGTGAGAAAAACATCATCAGGAATCATTGTGCAGTGCATTGTACATTCTGTGCAGTGTAAATTGTCTTTTAAGCCGGGAAAGATTTGTGGTGTCTTTGATCTGTATTCCCCAGATAGTTAACTATATTGATTTCTGCTACTTTGGAATTGTGTAAAAACATTCTACCTATAGATTATGCCTGTACATATGGGCCAAATGCTGACCAGCTCTGCCTCTCAATAGGTCTGAAGTCTCTCAAAAGGCTTAGTCGAAGACACTGTGATCATGTGGAATTAATAACCCCAACTGTGTTCTGTGTCTTCTGCACTGGTGTGGTGATGGGCCCCTGTTAGAAGGACCCAACCATCTGATCATAGAATCATAGAATGTCCTGGGTTGAAAAGGACCTTAAAGATCATCTAGTTTCAACCCCGCCATATTCTGGGCAGGATTGCCAACCACTAGAGCAGGCTGCCCAGAGCTGCATCCAGCCTGGCCTTGAATGCCTCCAGGCATGGGGCATCCTCAACCTCTCTGGGCAACCTGTTCCAGTACCTCACCACCCTCTGAGTGAAAAACTTTCTCCTTATTTCTAACCTAAATCTCCCGTCTTAGTTTAAAACCATTCTCCCTTGTCCTATCACTATCAACACATGTAAACGGGCATTCTCCCTCCTGTTTATACGCTCCCTTCAAGTACTGGAAGGCCGCAATGAGGTCTCCCTGGAGCCTTCTCTTCTCCAAGCTAAACAAGCCCAGTTCCCTCAACCTTTCTTCGTAGGAGAGGTGCTCCAGCCCTCTGATCATCATCTGACTACATTATAGACTGCTATTCCCTTCTTCATCAAATGTGTAATTTCTACCAATTTTAAAGATGCTTTTTTTCTTTTTTTTGAAGCACAAAACAGCAACATAGAAAAGAAAGCTTACAACTTCTAAGGAAAATATTATTTATTTATTAACTAAAGCACAATCCATTCTAAATAAATGGAAAAAGTGCATATATTACGTATATGCACCTATTAAGGCATATATTCTTATATTTCTTGCTATATTTCTTTTCTATGAAGTTTTAGTCTATATGACAGACTCAGTTTGTATATTTCATTTTTTTTCCTTAGATACTCAAAGTGTAGGTTTAGCTTTGACCCTAAGGAAAAATTGAGAGGGGAGCAAAAGTTCTGCATAGTCAATTGGTCCCTTGTTGCCTCCATCACTCTACAGTTCCTTTAATAACTTTATCTTTGACATTGTTAGATTTCCATTGTGTACTTCACTAGAAAAATGAAAAATAGGCTTTGGTTTAATTTTTAAATCTTAGGCTATACAATATGAAACAGACAAATTTGGTGTAGCTGAAATGTATAGTACTTGCACACCTTTCCTTTGCTAACATACCTTCAAAGTCTGACTAAGCAGGTGTGCTTCTCACATCACTCAGGGAAGGTCAGAAACTTCAAAGTGAACAGATAACCATTGCTGAATATTTTACATCTATATGTTTAGAAGCTAAGCATTCCTCATAACCAAATCAATGCTCATCTTCATGAAAACATGTTAGTTGAGTCAGTTACAGCATTCATTCCCCTTCATCAGTCCTCTGAAGGAGCATTAGATTATGTGTGCTAAATAATGCTCTTCTCAACCGACACTTCAAAATTTAAGCCTTATTCTTTCTAGAGAGATGTCAGAAAAAAAATAAAAAATCTCTCCCTTTCTTCTGCTCTCCTTCTGTCTCAGCCACGGAAAACAGACTAACAGCATTTTCTTCTTCATCTCTCTTTGATTCACTTGCATTTTGCCTGATACTGAAAAATAATATACATTCTTCTTGACATTCGGAATTAAAAAAGGAATGAAATATCTGGCAATTTTCGTTGCTCATGACTCATATTTCTCTCATAGACACGTGTATGCTGACACTTGCTATCAGTGCCTTGAAAACAAATAAGACATATAGTCCTAGTTCTTGGAGTATGACTTCCTGTTATGTTGAATCCTTTGAAACCAATTTAATTGATCAGTTATGTATACAGAATGGAAGACACGTTCAAACAGTGTCAGCAAAGTACTGTGATTTCCCATTATCAATGCATATTCTCCATGGTTTCCTGGAGTACCATATAAGTACTAATATACAAAAGCAGCATCTGTGAAAATATAAAATAAAATAAAATTAGCTTTTCTTTCTGCCTACTCTGATGATTAAATAGGTTTAAACATTTACATTTAAAACAAACCAGGTGTAGCTTCTGCCTTGATTTTAAGTTGAGCCACCCAGAGTTTCATATAGCACTCTGTTAGTTGCGCATGTCAGATTATGCTTTGGCCTAATTTAACTCTGATCACATGTTCTTCTGCTTGTGCAAGAAGACTAGTACTTGTGTACTTGCTAAAGTTATAATTTAGCATAACTGCACACTAAAAAAAAATAAAAAAAAATCAAGAGCTCTGTCTCCAGAACATTAGTGGCATATGAATCAGTACTATTAAAAATGCATTGCTATGACAACTTAATTATAAGGAGAGAATTCATCAGATAGAGAGTGAATCTACAGTTGAATGGAACTATTGCATCTTTCAGACTCCTCTGATTGTGGGCAAAATTTTAATTTGATAAGGAGGAAATATATTGTAACCCTTCATAATAAACATTGAAAAACCTAATGCACTACAGTTTGTATTAGAAAGAAATAATAAAATTCACAGTATTTTGGTACTACCAATAAAAATGCAATAATACTTCTGATAAATGCTACAGTGGCTGTACTAGCAGCACTTTACATTTTCTATTTCAAAATGGATTTCATTATTCAGTAGAAACTTTTTATTCTAAGAAAAGGAGGAATAAAAAATGTAATACATGTTTTTGTTTTTATAAAAATGTTTAGTGAGTTGTGTAAGGTTAATTAAAAAAACTTCTGTACTAGGAAGTGATTTAAAAATGCCATTTAAGAATTATTTGCTTCCATATTCTAAAACTGTCATTCAGTAAACAAAAGAAAAGGAAACTTATTATGGCAAGTTCATTTGAAACAAGTAGACCATTGAATCAAACTAGTGCAAATATAATATCTTTTAAAGACAGTAGAATTTCACTGAAAAACTTCAGTTTACATGAAGAAAAAAAAATGTATCAACTAGTGAGGCAATGATGGCCAGTATTATCTGTTATTAAAATACAGTATTAAAAATGTCTGTCTATACAAAATAAATTATGAAATAAAAGTAGTTAGAGTCTCCTACAAAGGACAAAATAACCCATTCACAAATGTCAACATGAGGTATACCAGCAATCATCAGGAAGGCTTTAAAGCTGTCAGAGGATAAATCCTCAGCATTATTTGATAATCTGATAAGATAAAAGTAAATGGTGGTATCCATTATCATCTGTTATTTTAGCCAAAGATTTTTACTGAAATAGAATGTTTAATATAGGATACTAGCAAGTAAAGGTTTGGCTCTGAATTTTGAAGCTTGTATTACCTCCTTGAAAGTGCAGTAACCTCAGTTCAGAGGTGGATCTTCACTGCTGTTCAGTTTAAGGAAAGCATAATTCATTTTAAAAGCCATTGGTCAAGTGGTGAAAATGTGTCAGAACATTACTTTTGAAAGAAAAGTTCCTAAATGGCACATCTCAAACTAGCTTGTGAGCATAGCTTTCTGGACTTCAGAATAGAAATTTTCCACTTTGCCTCACTTAAAAAGCAAGATACATTTCAATTAGTGTTCATTCTGAGTTTCTTGTATCTTGGAATCTACTACAGTTACTGAAAATAGCTCAATCAAATTCACCATTCAGGGATTCTTTCTATGTTATTATAGAATTCATAGCTATTGTGATTTCTAGCTTCTGCAATGTCCTCCAGCATCCAGTTTTCCACTGTATTTCATGACAGGTATTTTTTTCTTCAGATAGGGGTGAGGAAATATTCCTAGTCATGCATTTAACCTCTTCTGTAGAATCAGCAGTTACAGGTCAATATATATATATATATATATATATATATATATATTCTTTTTTGCAGTTTTCTGACAGGATATGTTGGAGAAATTTATGGAACAGCTTTTTTTTTTAAAGAGTTTCATCCAGGTTCCACATGACTGGAAATGTTAAAGTCATAATAAAGAGAGAACATAGCAGGAAAGATCTGCTCAGAAGGACTATTTTAAAACAACTTCTGGTTGCAACAGGTATTGCCTATCTTGTGAGATGGCATTGAAATAAGACTGATTTCTGAATAAATGAGAGTAAGAGGAATACCTAGCACTTTTCCCTTCCTTTTGAAAGGAGTATGATATTCATACTTAAGGGGTAGTAGGGGTTATGGTTAAACAGTTAAAAACTGTAAAACGAATTCATATGCTTAAAGAAACAATATTATAAACAGAACATTGCCATGAGAGAGCGCATGGGAGACAGAGTCTAGAAGACACTGAAAAATGGGAAACTAGCTATGAAGCTCTATAGACCCAATCTGAAATTCTTTCTACAATGAAGTTCTCAGTACTAGGGTATGTGAGACTGGTACTTGTCTGTAGCAAGTGGAAATGAATTTGGAAACAGTGCAATCAATATACTTATGTTTAAAAATGCTCTCCGTATCTTGTTCAGCCCTCTTAGAGCATTTGAGAAACATAACCATTCAGACATCCACCATGTAAATTAGCAATTCTGTTTTCTCTAAAATAGAAAGCATTCGAGATATCTCTAAATATTTGGTGCTTTAGAGATATTATTTAATAGTTGTTCTACTTTCCCTAATATGAACAAGAAATTTCAATTCATACGTTCTCTGAAGCTTCATAAGTGGGTTTCTGTACTGTGTTTATGTGGCAAGGGTTTGGTACCAGGGGGCTACAGGGGTGGCCCCTGTGGGCAGAGCCCAGCAGCTGCCCCATGTCAGACCAGAGCAAGCTCCAGTTGGCTCCAAAGGGACCTGCTGCTGGCCAGAGCTGAGCCAGGGAGTGACACTGGGTGGACCTCTGGGAGAGCAGATTTAAGAATGAAAAAAAAAAAACAAACAAACTGCTGCACAACAGCAACTGGGAGAGAGGAGTGAGACTATGGTAGCGAACCAGCCCTGCAGCCCCCAAAGTCAGTGCAGCAGGAGAGCAGGAGGTGCTCCAGGCAGGCAGCAGCAGTTCCCCTGCGGCCTGTGGAGAGGCCCCTGGTGGAGCAGGCTGTCCCCCTGCAGCCCATGGGTCCCACATGGAGCAGATCTCCACGCTGCAGCCCGTGGAGGAGCCCCGGTGGAGCAGGTGGATGTGGCCTGGAGGAGGCTGCGGCCCATGGAGAGCCCCCGCAGGAGCAGGCCCTGGGCCGGAGCTGCAGCCCGTGGAGAGGAGCCCACGCGGGAGCACGGGGTCTGGAGGGAGCTGCCGCCCGTGGGGGACGCGTGCTGGAGCAGTTTGCTCCTGGGGGATGGACCCCGTGGTACAGAGCCATGTGGGAGCAGTTCTGGAAGAGCTGCTGCCTGTGGTCAGCACCCGCAGGCTCAGTTCGGGCAGGACAGCATGCCGTGGGAGGGACCGCACATGGAGCAGGGGCAGGGAGTGACTGTGAAGGAGTGGTGGAGATGAAGCATTAGGGACTGACCGCAGCCCCCATTCCCCGTTCCCCTGCGCCACATGGGGGGAGGTCCTTATTTCAACCCTTAAGCCCTTTCCACTGTATTTTCTCCCCTTTTTCCTTTGAGGAGGGAGAGTGAGAGAGTGGTTGTGGTGAAGTTCAGCTGCCCAGCAGGGTAAAACCACCACAGTTTCCCATCCTCTTTCTCATTACTTTCAAAGTAATTGGAGGGAGATCTGTTCATTGTGTTTTTTGTCATGTAGTGAATGAATGCTGCACAATAGCTTCTGTCAGGTGTGGTTGTCATACCCAGTAGACCCATTTGCAGAACCTGTACCCTTGCTTAGGGTTTTTCCTATTCTTTTACTTGCTTCTGTGAGGAAGCATTTATGGTTTACTTGCCTTCTTTGTGGTGAACAAGAGACTTACAGGATGCCATTTAACATACTTGCTGATCAACAATTCACATTGACCCTGAGAATGCCAGCATTTATAGTTACATGCTTTCATTGCTTAACAATTTAAAGGAACATAAATTTAATAGAAGATTGATCCAGAAAGTGATCATCTCCCTTTGCACAACATCTTCAGAATGAGAGATAATAATACCATGTGACTATAACTGTTGTCAAGGAAACATTTTGTTGTCTTACAATGAAATACCTTTTTTTAGCCAAATCATATCACACCAACCTCCTACCTTTTCTCGGAAAAGAGCAGATAGGAAAGGATGAGAAAGAAATAATAAACATTTGAAGGTGTAAGATTTTTCTATTGTCACAGAGATTTTTGCTTTCTAACTAGAAAGAATAGACTTATTTAGTCATAGTAAATTTGATGCAGGAACACTTTTGTCTAAGAGAGCTATTCCCCAAGTGAAAGACCATGGTAAATGTCCTTTGACTTTGACATTATACACAGAGACTTTCTCTCAGTGATTGTATCATAGCACTTCTTCTTCATATAAAAATAGCAACCATAACATACTCGTCTATTGAATCTAAGATATCCTGACCTAAATTAGTAATGTTCTTAGTGAACAGAGAAAGGTTGACAGGTTTCAGTGATCGTATAAAGGCAAAGACATTTAAAGTAGCTAATTCAGTATTATTTAAACTTTAGCATGAATGGCTTGCTGTCAGATACTGTGTCATGCACTTATGACAGTAAAAAGGAAAAAAAGAAGGATCTTACAGATATTTTTTTTGTATGCTCTACAGCTAACACTTCAATAGAAAAAGGATCTGTTAGAACAGTTTTCTGATAATTTTTGATCTATTTAGAAATTTAGCAGGAGTAAAAACAAATATAAATAATAACAACTGCATAAGAGTAGCTAAAAATGTGCTCCAACTTTCAAAAATGAATTTCAGCTTACCAAGTAACATAAAAAGTGGGTCTTCAACAATTTCTGGAGCATTACACTTCCAAAAATATCTTCTGTTCAGTATTGGATTTGAGCCTGCAGCATTCTGCGTGTTACATACAGAACATAGCGCTGATTCATCCTAATTTAAAAATCAGATTCAAATGGCATATATTGTCTTAGGCAATGTTCTTCAAGGGAAGTAGTTAATGCATGCACAACCCGCGTAGAGTATTCTATGTGGCACAAACTGTGCCATCCTATTACACCTAGAAAAGTAAGCAAAGTGTTGGTTTATTAGAGAAATTCTCAGTAAACCATACAAGACCATGAAACACAGAAAAAAATATCACAGATGAAAACAGTGGATTCTCAGAGTGTACGTGCATGGGGACAATATTATGCTGGAGGCCAGTGTGCACCTGTGGACAATGTGCTTGTTTCCTGTGTTCATTGTAGGTGTTTCTGAATGTAAGTCCTCATCAGTACTTTGGAAAACCGACACAACAAGGAATCTCCAATAATCAGTGTAAACACACTAAGTTTGAAAAAAGCTCATGTCCCAGTACAAACAGTGACCATCCTGTTGATGAAATCAACAACTTTATATTTGGTCTCAAATTATTAGAGGACAGATAATGCATTACATTTTTCGAGTATATTTTGTAAAGGCATCTGAAATTCCCTAAACTAAAAGGAAGAGAAAAACTAGGAAATAGCTTTTCATTTGTTTCTTATGGTTGGTAGAGGAAATTTATAGAAGGGTTTATGTAAAAGCTGTTTGAAACAGAAAGAAAATTCTTTCCGCTCATAATTTTTGCCAAGTTGTTTCAATTAGTAGAAATGTAAACTCTATGAAATAGTATAGAAGTTTCTACCAAGAGTTTGTGACATTTTGCAAAATATATTCATTATTCAAAATTTAACCCAATGATTTATTGAAAATAATTCCTCCACTTCAGTTCAGTCATAAACTATTCAGCAGAATAGTAAATGTAATGCATTCATTTCTATTGACTCTGGTCTCCTAGATGTGGGACTGTAATGCAAACTTATGATGCTCACTCGTCTTCAACATTTGCATTTTAAAGAAAATAGGTTTCTAGCATTCTAGGAGGGTGGAAGTTAAGAATCATGTTACAGTCACAAATTTAAAAGCCAAGACCATAAAAAAGAGCATACAGATCATGACACTTTAGTACTTAGAATGAGGACTACTGCAATGAGTCAAAAAGGCTGAGTCTTTTAGTATTAGGAAATGTTAGTCTTCCTTAAGATAATTTCATCATTACAAAGCGTGTGCTAATCTTTCTTTTACTACCTGTCATCTGTCTGTGATATATTAATTTTTAAATAGTATGATATCACAGAAGCAAGCTTCTGAGTTTCACTTGATCAGCAACAGGACAGTACAGTCTTCAAGATTAACTTAATTGAATTATCTGGGCCCTCTTCAGTGTCACAGCAGCACTGTGAGAGGTCATCACAGAGGTCATATGGTGTAGAGGCCATCCAATACCTTTCACATACATACATTTCACTGTACATCAAGCTCTGATACATCCATATCGTCTTGTGGAGAAAGAAGCTCAGAACTAAAAGCATTATGGTTACCTTAGCATTCATACACTTGATAGCAAGCCTGGTTTGCCAGAAAAGCTTTCTAGTTTGTGTTCAGCAGTATCTTGACATATTGTGCTGCTTCTGATTCCTAACCAAATGTAATTCTGTAATTTAGTCCTTCCTGACAGAATTGTCATTTGGGAACATTTGGATTTTATTTTATTTTGATTTTATTTTTTTTCTGAACAAAGTCCCCCACCAAAAATTGCAAACTCGACATAATTAATATCTTCCTTAAGCTGTCACTGTTGATTAATCATTTGGTGAAGCTGCTAAAACAATGCCATAATACTTATACACCAGGTAAATACACAAAGGGAATAATAAAGTATAAATAAGTAATAAAGGAATAAAGAATAAATGGTCTCACAAAAATTAGCTTGTACAAGAATATGAGATGCTAGAAATATAGAAAATGCTAGAAATGCTAGATAAGAAATTGTGAGTAAAGAAATCTAGCTGAGTTCAGAATTACTTACTCATTTCTCCAAAAATGTATCTCAGCGCTGTTTGGTGTTTTTTTGTTGGTTTTTTTTTTTTTTTTGAATACATTTTTCCCCAGTTCTAGCATGCTGTGAAAAACATGAAAATTAGGACTGATTAGTTCCTCATGGCCACAGTGTCCTATAATTGCAAATCCTTTAGTCCAGCTAGTGTCTAGGGTTTGTTGCTGTTGTTCTTTTTTTCCTGCAGATGGTCATGGAAGCACTTTCATATCCTTTGTTTAGCTCTCAAATTATTCCAACATTCAGCCTAGCTGACGGGGATTCATTACAACTACATTACTGTTGCTTTTTTGTTATATAGGTAGTTATGTTATATTAAGGGAAAATGCAATTCCTGCCTATAGTATGTAGACTGTGGATATTAAGGGATTTATATAAAGTTGAATTTGTTGTAGCATTTCCTTCCCTGCTTTATGGAGCATACCTAACTCAGAAGCTAAAATAATACTTTTAGCATGAAAGCTCCTCCCATTTTTTTTTATCTGAAGACTGCACTCAATGCACTATATGAAATCAGGTTTTTATTGTTTTATTTCTCAATGCCTAATCCCCAAACTTAACTTTGATTCAAAACTATTATATACAAGTTTAAATTTATTAGTTGTACCTATAAAGAACAATACTGTCAGTTCTGTAATACTTAGTGATAAATTGCTTGTAGTATTTATAGTTGACAATAATTTTTGGATTCTGAAAAAAGTGCACTTGCTACTAAAGCCAATTTTCAGCTGTAGCCAGAGGCTCTAAGAGCATATATCTTTATGATTCAGAAGCAACTGTAGCCCATGAGTGTTTGGATCAGTATTGGAAAAACTAAACTTAAACAAAACTTTTTTTTAAGAAAAAAAGTTTAATTGGTAAGGGCTATTTGTATGTATGCTGTGGAGGCATGAGCTTATGCATAAGCATGAAGGTAAACACATTTCTTCTCAGAAATAGTAGTCAGGCATTGGAAGGGGTGGAGTCACCATCCCTGGGGGTGTTCAAGGAAAGGTTGGACGTGGTGCTTAGGAACATGGGTGATGGTTGTACCAGATGATCTTGAAGGTCTTTTCCAACCTTAATGATTCTATGATTCTATAATTCTATGATATGCTTCACAGAAGTGAAGAAGTATTGAAATGCTCTCTAGGAAAAGAGTTTTGCCACAAAAGCTTGTAATTTTCTAAAAAAAAAAAAAAAAATCATTTGGAAGAATTCAGCCTAACAGATCTGGTCAGCATAAGACCTGAACTAGAATCAAGCAAATGAGGGATAGAAGACGGTGGGCCTGTTTTGTCATGCTTAAGTGTAGGGTTTGAATGGCTTTTCTTATTCTTTTTTCCATTTTTCTTAATCAAATAAAAGTAGAAAGCACACAGAATTCTGTTTAGAGTCCTATTTGCAGTTGTCAATTTAAACTTTGAAAGAAAATTTAGAGACTACAGAATATTTTAGGCTTCATTCTCTATTTTTTTCTCTCTAGTTTGAAAAAAAAAAGGTTAGTAATCAGATGCATTCTTTATTCTTTATTTGTAGAAAATGGATTATGATACTTGACTCATGGATTATATTAAAATGAAAAACATTAGGAAAACGGATTACGATACTTGAAATACTTGGATTATGATATTCAGGTATACCAAAATTACAATATTTACAGGTTTTATACAAATTAAATTGTTCTAATGAATGTCATGCTTTGACAATTTACAGGTTTATGCTTCAAAAAATCTTGCAAAGTGCATTAATAGGTTTATCTTAGCACAACTGTAAGTCCTGAATACAAATGTCCCCATCTATTTTCACAGTCAACAGAAATGAAATCTATTACTGGATAGAACAGAAACTGAGAATTGCAACAGAAATTGTACGAAAATACAGGTTGTTTATTCATCTGCTTCAGTTCATTCAGCTCTGCCCTAGCAGGTCTGCTAGATCATTTAGAAGTTCTGGTGATCTCAGGAATACCAAATAGCTCCAAATACCAGGACTCTGTAGTAGCAACAAAAACTTGACCTAGAACACCATGCAGGTGTTCACAAGGTTTCTGAAATGATCAAGAAAAGGTGCTGCTAAATGCTTTAACTAGATTTTGGAACTTGATACTAAATAAATTTTACACTGCCTGTAGCTCCTGAACATTATCAAAGGCCTCTTTTTTCCCCCTTTTCATATGCCAAAATGCTTCAGGTCTCCATGTAGGAAGTGTTTTAATTTGTGCTGGAGCTTTTAAATAGAGTTATGACATACTGATTTTTGGAAAAAAAAAAAAGAAAGAAAAAAAAACATAAATAGTACTAAATTCTGAGAAGTATCTTTGAATGTTTAACAACTAGCAGGTTGAGGTAAAAAAAAAAAAGAAATGGTACTACTTATATTTCACAAAGTATTTTTAATGGTGGTCCTTCAAAGCATTTAATCCAACTGTAAATTGGTAACTGAGAAGTGTTCACATTTTGAAGACAGAAATAAACAAAAGCAACATACTGCTCTGTGAGAAAAATAATTATTTGAATGCTGCAAAGGATTATTCCATTGGTGATTAATTCTCAAAGTTAGGATATGGCAAATGATTAGAACTAAAAAAAGGCAGTACCCACATGCGCAACTGCCTGACTATTCTCTACCAAGTAGTTCTTCGTATTGTAAGACATGATTAATCTTTGTACAAGTTAGTACTACTTTCATAGGGAAGAGTTATGGCCATGGCAAGAAAGAGGCAGCAAGCAGCAGGCAGGCAACGCTTGGCTGAGCCAGTTGATGCACTCTCTGCCTAGACATACAAGAAAAAGTGCTCACAAAGATTGTACTTTGTCTTTCCTTATCAGTTTCAATATTTTTTTTTCCATTTGTGGATTAATTGACCTCAGATATATCCTCACCCCCATTTGTTGTTAGATTCTGTATTTCGGTTTGTTATGTATTCTGAAAAGGTGTATGAGAACACACTGTGTCTCAGGCACGGAGGGGATCACATTTAGCAAGGCTTAAAGTATCCATGTTCTTTGGTCATCCAAGGACTTACATGGCTGTGCAATATTCTATATAGGTGCATTTTACTCCTCTTCTGGTAAGTTTTGTTCTCTTCTTGCAGAGATGGTTGTGGAAGCAGACAGCCTTTTTTACATTTAGTTTTTGGTTCTTTTTATGCTAGATAGACAAGAAGAAAGTTGTGGTCCAAAATTAAAACTAGACAAACCTGTGAGAATCAGCAAGACGGGAAAAACCTTTAAAGTGTAGGTAGGGATTTTGGTGATAGGAAATTTGTTTACGAAGTCTATCTGCTTGGCCTGACTTCATTTTGAATGCAGTTTGACTGGGAGATTTCCTAATTTCTAATTCTAGCTGAAATTCAGGTTCCTTTTCATGTTTACATGCCCTAAATGTGAAGACCTTGAATTAGAATACCGACCCAGTATTAAGAAAGAAATAGAGTTTAAGCTTGGGCATATTCATTGTGAATGCCAGCCTATTAGAAACATCTTTGGAAATGTAAGAGAAAGTTCAACAACCATGTAAACATTGCCTGGATTCCCATATTTTAATTAGTTACTAAACTTGTTGTGGTAAATGTCTGTCAATTCTCTTTTGGAAAATGGCATAGAAGAAGGAGCCATGGTAGTGAATACAATAGGAAAACATTTCCTAGTGTTCTCTATTATCCTTACTATTGTCACAGATCTTTAGAGAGTATTTTGGCAAAGAAACTAGCTACAATCGAGAGATGCAAACTGAGTTTGTAGAGCTATGAATTAAAAATTGAATGTAAGATTCAAAAGCCCAAAAAAAAAGCCTACCAGTATGCAGATGTTTGTATTTCACAATATCCTTTGAGTGCTCTTATCACTCTTAACTACAGTGGGGAGGGAGGGCATATATAAAATTTATATCTTGTCATGTAATGCCAAAAGCATTTTCAGTTGTCTGGAGGAAGTACAATGTGTAACTGAATGACTTTTGACAGCAAGCTGTTATTTGTTCTATTTATTGATATTACTTCCTAAAATAAGGGGTTAAGGCCATTAACCTAAGCCATAATCTATTGGAGCATATTCTTAGGCTAGCAAAAAGAAGATGAAAATGTTTT
Organism: Cygnus atratus; assembly: GCF_013377495.2. Lineage (NCBI taxonomy): Eukaryota > Metazoa > Chordata > Aves > Anseriformes > Anatidae > Cygnus > Cygnus atratus. Next base: position 133,094,137 of record NC_066362.1, on the reverse strand, counting down.
CATGAGACTGTCTTTGTTTAACTCAACTTTGTAACTGTCTTGTGTAACAGAGCCTGGACGTCATAGTGGTGCAATAAATAATAAATGTTGGATTAAAATTGTGACATAAGCGCCCTCTTCAAAGACACTCTGAGCCAAGCTAGAATTACTACATTGAATAGTAGTTAGTTTAAACTAGGAGAGCAAGCCAAAGAGAAGAAACACTCTCTCTGACACCTCACTGACAGCTGAGGTTTACCTACCCTCCTACAACTGTTTCAAGAGACTGGAGGAAAAAACAATCAGAAAGCATTTTGCCATGGGAAAAAAAGAAATCCTTCATGCATAAAGAATGAAGGTCAGTGGCTGGAGTTTCCCAGGTCCCTTGCTGCTTTTTTCTGGTGTGAACTCACTCCAGAGCTGATTACATCTCTCAGCTGAGCTGAGTAAGATAGTAAGACTATGCTGCTGAATCTCTCCAGGGGGCCCAAGTTCATGCACCACATAGTTCAAAAACACCTGGAGTTACCTGGGTATCGTGCATATGTCCATGAATATACCAGAAGAAAAGGCAACAAGATTTTACTGGTGGTAACTTGGGAAACGGAGGAATTTATGCTTAGAGTTAGATGATGTTGCTAAGCAGACATTAGTTTAATCTTCAGCAAGATAGGATCTGAATGCCAAACAGTGTTTTTTTCTGCAATGTAGAGTTGTCCAGTGTACAGGACTTTTGTTTTAAGAAAACGGCTTCAGATTCTCTAATAATAATAATTTACTCAACTTTTTGCATATTTTGTTTTCAAAAGTAGTTTGAAGTATGGAATTTAATGGGAGTTTAAGAGCATATGTAGATCCTTCATTAAACAATTAGTTGAACACACATGTAGCTTCAGTCACGGATTGCATTGCACATTGCTAAATTTAAGCATGAGGTTAGTATTTGAATCCTTAAGCTAAGATATAAATACTTTGTTAAACTGAAGGCAAACAAGGTGAAAACATCCTCTCAATAAATTCACAGGAATTTAAATATTTGCTTCAGTGGACCATAACTCTAAAAAAGATGTAGAAATGGAATTTAGAACAGTCAACGCAATGAGGAATGGGGGCAATCCAAATGAACTCTGAGACCTGTGCCAAAATCTTTATTTAAACTCCAGCAAAAGTTGGTGGAGGATGTGTATTTGAAAAAGTTACTAGATAAAACAGTAAGTGAAAGGAATGTGCCAACAAAATGTCTTTTTTTTGTCTTCTGCAATAAAGGAAATGAATGATAGTAGCACAAAAGTTACAATAGAATACACCATCCATCAAGAAAGCTCTAAAAAATACATTGTAGGGAACAATCATGCAGTGGCAGGGGAATGAATTAGATGACAAAAATAAAATTCATTTGAAATACCTGAAATGAGCTTTTGTTCTTATTTGCTAGAGCTGGAACAGAAGAAACTGCATATATTAAAATAAGAAAAGTATTGCCATCACATAAGCAGAGTCAATTCATATGTACTTTAGCTTGTGACCATTTCAGAGGTCACTCAACAATTCTTAAGGATGAGTGAGACATTACAAAATAAATAATAAAAATAATAATAAGAAGAAGAATAAAGTATACCGTAGTAATTTTTATGAAAAAGGAAGTTTTGTGTGTGGTATTTTGTTTTGTTTTGTTTTTCTGTTTGATTGCTTGGTGTTTTGTTATTGTTAATTTTTAAGAAAAAAAAATCTACAAACCTCTCTCTGTATTTTCTGGCCACCTCAGTTAAATATGTAGACTTTACATATACTTGAGGGGAGGAGATGTTCAGCCCACTATCTATGAGCACTTTGGGATCTTTCACAAGCAGCAACACCTTGTAAATAGATATTTGCTCTTAGGAAGCGAAACTGAAGACGGACTATAGAATTCTGGAGAGATGGGAGTTTTGATTCTCTAACTTGGGGTGATGTCTTACTCTGAAAGTGACTCCAGCAGGAAGACTGCAACAGCAGTGCTTTTCACCAGAACCTCTATGATGTGTAAGAAAGCAAATCTGCTCAGTACCTTTGATTTCTGCTTGGCTATTTTTTGCTTGACAGACAGTTAAGGAGCAAAGATGTAGCTTCTTATTCAAGTCGTAAGAGTGGTAGGCAATAATTACATAAAGAACTGAAAGGAAAGAAAAATAACCATATCTTCTTAAAAACATAATTCATTGTGATGAGGGAAACAAAACGTATTTCAAGAAAGTTGTTCCTCGAAGAATGAAAATTTACAGGTAATTGTAGTGTGGATGACCATGGAACAAGGTTGGTCAGGCAGCAGCTGGAGCTGGGCTGCTGCTTAGAGGGACAGGACAGGAACTGTAAGGGACTCCAGCACTGGAAGTGCCCCCACTGGCAGCGCGCAGCAGGTCTTGCAGCACCTGTGCAGAGTGAGCAGAGCTGAGTGCTGATAATAGGGTCTGTCACTATCCCTAGTGAAGTGATGACCCAGGTTCAGGGTCTAAGCATGGAGTCCAGTCAGGAGCAGGAATAGATGGGAATGGAGACAGCTATAAGAAAGGCCACAACTTTGGGCCATCCAGAGATGGGACTGGGGAGTAGCACTCTTACAATAACACTTGGGCAGGGACTGATGGCCTCAGACTGAGACAAAATGGGGATCCTGGGCTATGTGTAGGGTTCATGAATGGGGGTCCAGCATAGGACTGGGCAGGGTCATTAAGGCTTGTTAGTGCCCTCAGGGCTCTGGATTTTTAGCAAATTTTGAGGATGGTGCTGACAAGTAAGTGTAAACTTCTACATCTGAGCTAACCTGAGCTAATCACTCTCTTCAAAAGGGAAATGAGCAGAATCATTCTCACCCTAAAGCAGAATTCTAACAAAGGTAAGGAGCAGATGACTAACAGCGGCAACTAGATTTCATAAAGATTTCCACCTTGCAGAGATCCAAAATGAGGTGAGATGACCAGATTGTCAAATTACATACTATATAGGAGTATAGTAATGCGCAGTAAATCCTACTAAGTACCATGACTATAAAATTAGAAGTGTCTTGCTACGTTTTTTGCAATGTGAAAAACACAAATATTTTGCTAACTGTCAGGAATGACACTGTTTGAGTCTTTTGAAGTTGACTGGGAATTTCGAGATCACGTAATTTAATTAGTGTAGTTTTTCTTTTAAACCAGCAGAGGTTCAAATAAAAATATGTTATAAAAATATAAGTTTAAAAATATGTAATAAATAAAATAGATAGGTTAGACTGTGTAGTAAAATACGAAGAGTGAATTAGTTTTGTATAACTGAACAGCATTTTATCCAGACATTAGTGTCATGAAAGATCTGACATGAGTGGTCAGAAAAGAAAAGGACAGAATAGATACAGATCCTGGTTTGAGTTACGTGGGCATAACACTCTTTAAAATCCAATTAAGAAAGTGCCACTTGCTTCTCATGTTCAATTTTCCTTTTAACACAAAACTAAAATATTCATTTACATTGGCTGTTAGCTATCAAATCTCTGAGAGGTTTCTTATTATTATTCTTTCTTAGAAGTAAATGCTGTTGCTGGTTGGGGTAGCTCTTACTGTGGAGGCATAGGGGTCCTTCCCCACAATTACTTTATAAACCTCAGTAAGACACATTAAACTTCTTTGTCATCAGATTTCATCTGAATAGCAGCATGCAATGCCAATGTAATCTATTAGAGAAATCATATAGAAACTTGTAACAGTAAGTAACAAGTTTCCATAGATACATAGGCATATCTTTTACTGATTATAGTCTGCAGCAAAGTTTTTGCTTGAAATTCCTCAACAGTGGAAGTCCATTGCTGCAGTGGAAGTCCATTCCTGTTCTGTTTTGAGGGTCACCATCCATGAAAAACATTAAAGTGTCAGCATGATGTGGATTTATATCTGTTCTCCACTGGTTCAGCTACACAGTCTCATGAAGGATTTAAACAGCAACAAGTATCTGAATTAAAATAGCAAGGCTGTGGCAGAAATTCACTTTTCCTTCAGGATAACTCACAAGTCTTCAGTTCACTTAAAACACATTTTTGTTGGACAAAGAGTATCCCCTTTCTCGTCTCTGAACTGTATCCTTTTACCCTGTTTTCATCCTTTTCCCATCTATTTATTTCCCTTTCTCTCTCCATTTCTGTACTCCTAGTCTTGCTTACAGTAAATCTCCTTTTGATCCTCTTAATAGATCTTTATGTGTGTCTTTTCGTTCTGCAGCTGCAGAAATTGTAATAAACTCTGACCTTCATGAGGATTTCCCTGACATTTGCCCTTTCTGTTTCTTTGCTTCACAAGTCCATCCATTTTCCTTTTTTTTTTTTTTAATCACAGAATGGATGGGGTTGGGGGACCAATGGAGTGAGGATGGAAGGGACCTCTGAAGATAATCTATTCCAACCCCCCTGCCGAGCAGGATCACCTAGAGCACATTACGCAGGATGGCATCCAGGCAGGTTTTGAATATCTCCAGAGAAGGAGACCCCACAACCTCTCTGGACAACCTGTCCCAGTGCTCTGTCACCCTCACAGTAAAGAAGTGCCCCTCCTATTCAGCCGGAACCTCCTGTGCTTCAGTTTGTGCCCATTGTCTCTCGTCCTGTTGCTGGGCACAACTGAAAAGAGAGCAGCTCCATCCTCTCGACATCCTCCCCTCAGATATTTATATACATTAATGAGGTCTCAATAACGTTCTTTTGGGTTTATTTTTTTGCTCCTGATTTTATTCTTTGATGTTATCAAAAGACACACTTTTTTTTTGAATTGTGTCAAACATCTGAAACTTCATCTGATGAAGTTCATTATGATATTTTAATCTCCTTGATTATTGAAGTTACTTTGTTTCCCCTGCTTCCTAACTTGTTTTGTAAGCATCAACTTCACTCCTTATTTGCCCCCTTGTGGTTTTGTTTGTTTGTTTGTTTGTTTTCCACTGCATGATCTTACATGGAGGCACCAAAATCAAGGAAAACCTCCAAAAATCCCAAATGATCTCCCAAATCCTTAGTTTGTTTTCAGTAATTCAACCACAAGAGGTGGAGGAAGCAGAGCAAACATCATGTCATTTACCTAACCTACCTGAGTAACTGTTTTAATTTGCTATCTTGAGCATCACATCAGAGCAGCTGCAGATGAATTTTGGTGATGCAGTAGGGGTGTATTACTTGGTAAGTGTGAAATAACATAACAGCTGAAGGGGAGAAGAGCATTTCTAGTTTAAACACAAACCACAAAACTAATTATATCAAGCTCAAGAAACTTGACCTAATCAACAGATACACATTTCTGGTACCAATATTTTAGGTAAGAAAGTGTTTCCTTTGACAAACATGACAAATCCTTTACATTATTTTCTTCTCTTGGCTCTGCTGTGTGAAAAGAACAGCAGAATTACCGTGAAGCTATATGGAAAGCCTGTTCATATACTGGGATGTGGGGGGCACTCAGGTGGATCCCCTGAGGGGGGAAGTGGCAGTCCAGACAGGTGACTGCGTGGAGCTCTGGAATCTGGAGACCCACCTGGGTCCTGAGAGAAGACAGGGCAGTCATGGGTGCAGGTGTGCCCTGCTTAAGGAACTCCTCGAGCAGGTGGCTGGGCTGCAGCGAGAAATCGGGGCTCCTGAGAGTCTCTGAGGGTTACAGATAGGAGGTGTCAACCTGCCCCTGCTGATGCCCAGCAGCCCCCTCCTGAGTCCCTGCAAGGGGTAGTAGCTGACCCAGCCGATCACATGCAGGACAGAGAGCTTGACCGCCCACAAGAGAAAAGGGGCTGGACCCTCATCTCAGCTCGAAGCAGAAAGAGACGTTTGCCCCCAACACCCACGGTGCCACCAACCCCCACAGTGTCCCTGGGTAATAGATTTGAGGCTCTCAGGGAAGAAAAGGAAGAGGTTGAGGGTCTGGACAGTAGTCCGAACCTGGGAAGCAACCCTGAGAAGCGTGTCAAGACTGGGGGAAATACTGAGCATAGGGATCGGGGCCGGATGGAGCACTGCATCACAACCAGTGGCACAAAAAAAAGAGCGGAGAGTCTTAGTGATCGGAGACTCCTTGCTGAGTGGCACTGAGGCTCCCATTTGTTGCCCAGATAACCTATCCAGAGAGGTGTGCTGTCTTCCTGAGGCACGTGTCAGAGACATTAGGAGGGCTCTGCCACAGCTCATTAAACTGGAGGACTACTATCCTCTTGTCATTCAGGTTGGATCCCGGGCAGCTGCAACTAGAAAAAGGAGGAATATTAAAACGGACTTTGCATCCCTGGGAAGGTTGTTGAACGGGTTGGGGGTGCACGTAGTGTTCTCCTCTGTCCTCCCACTGGGTGACCAGGACCCAGAAAGAAGGAGAAGGACGGGACAGGTGAACGACTGGCTGAGGAGGTGGTGTCTGGACCAAGGATTTGGGTATTTCAATTTTGGGCAGTCCTTTGAGAAGCCAGGTATGTGGGCTGCTGACCGACTCCAACTCAGCAAGTGGGGCACAAGTGTGTTTGGGAGCAAGCTCTCTGGGCTGATTACCAGGGCTTTAAGTTAGGTGTTTTTTTTTGATGGGGGAAGGGAGGGGAGCTAAAAGTGACAGAGAAGGGCTGGGGGAAGTTGTCACTGCTGTCACTGTTGAAGATAGTAGGGAAAAACCTCTGAGTTGTCCCACAGGATTGTCTGAGGGCTCCTCAAGAGAAGGTAATGATCCCGATACCCCATCCAGAATCTTCTTCTTGCATCCCTCCAGGGGTAACTGTGCCTGCTGCTTCCCTAAAGTGCCTGTATACCAATGCGCGGAGCATGGGAAATAAACAGGATGAGCTCGAGATCTGTGTTCGGTCGCAGGGCCACGATCTCGTTGCAATCACAGAGACGTGGTGGGACAGCTCGCATGACTGGAACGCTGTCATGGAGGGCTATGTCCTTTTTAGGAAAGACAGGCTGGGGAAGTGGGGGAGGTGGGGTTGCCATTTATGTGAGGGAGCAATTAGAGTGTACCCAGCTCCACCTGGGGGAGGGTGAAGGACAAGTGGAGAGCTTGTGGGTGAGAATTAAGGGGTGGGCTGGTATGGGGGACACTGTTGTGGGGGTGTACTACAGGTCACCAGATCAGGAAGAGGAGGTCGATGAGGCCTTCTACAAGCAGCTGGTAGTAGCCTCATGATCACGGGTGCTGGTCTCATAGGGGACTTCAATTGTCCAGACATCTGTTGAGTAAGCAACTCGGCCAGGCACGCGCAGTCCAAACGGTTCGTACAATGCGTTGAAGACAATTTTCTGACGCAGGTGGTGGAGGAGCTGATGAGGCGGGGGGTGCTTCTGGACCTTGTCCTTACCAACAGGGATGGGCTTGTTAGGGATGTGAAGGTTGGGGGCAGCTTGGGATGCAGCGACCATGAGATGGTGGAGTTCAAGACGGAACTTGGTGGAAGAAGTAAGGCTAAAAGCCGGATTGCTACCCTGGAATTTCAGAGAGCCAACTTTGACCTCTTCTGGGACCTGCTTGGGAGTATCTCATGGGCTAGGTTGCTAGAAGGCAAGGGTGCTTGTGAGAGCTGGGCAACATTTAAACAGCACTTCCTCCAAGCATCGGTGCATCCCTAAGAGTAGGAAATCGGGGATGGGGGGCAGGAAACCTGCATGGATGAGCAAGGAGCTCATCGATAAGATCAAAAGGAAGAGGAAGGTCTATGAAATGTGGAAAAAGGGCCTGTCCTCTTGGGAGGAGTATAGAAGTGTTGTCAGGGCCTGCAGGGACGCGATGAGGAAGGCTAAAGCCCACCTAGAGATGAGGCTCGCAAAAGAGATAAAAGATAATAAGAAGGGTTATTTTAAGTATGTAAACAGTAAAAGGAAGACTAGGGATAATGTGGGTCCCTTGCTGAATGAGGGGGGTGTCCTGGTAACGGGAGATGCCGAGAAGGCGGAGATACCGAATGCTTTCTTTGCTTCAGTCTTTGCTTCAAGGACTCCCGCCCCGGGACTCCTCGACCCTGGCGGGAGGAGAAAGGGTCTGGGAAATGGAGGGCTCCCCCCTGGTTGACGAGAGAGTGGTTAAGGAGCGTCTGAGTGGGCTCAACGCACACAAATCCATGGGTCCCGATGGGATGCATCCACGTGTGCTAAGGGAGTTGGCAGAGGTGATCGCCGAACCGCTCTCTATCATCTTTGAAAGGTCCTGGAGAACAGGAGAGGTGCCTGAAGACTGGAGGATAGCCAATGTCACTCCGGTCTTCAAGAAGGGCAAGAAGGAGGATCCGGGAAACTACAGGCCAGTCAGTCTCACCTCTGTCCCTGGAAAGGTGTTGGAACAGTTTGTTCTGGATGCCATCTCCAAGCAACTGGAAGAGAAGAAGGTTATGAGGAGTAGTCAGCATGGATTCACCAAGGGGAAGTCGTGTTCGACCAACCTCGTTGCCTTCTATGATGGCATCACCAGCTTGGTAGATGGGGGGAGAGCAGTGGATGTCATCTACCTTGACTTTAGCAAGGCTTTCGATACTGTCTCCCATGACATCCTGCTAGCAAAGCTGAGAAAGCGTGGGATAGAGGAGTGGACAGTGAGGTGGGTTGAGAACTGGCTGACTGGCCGAGCTCAGAGGGTGGTGATCGGTGGCGCAGAGTCCGGGTGGAGACCTGTAACCAGCGGTGATCCCCAGGGGTCGGTGCTGGGTTCGGTCTTGTTCGACATCTTCATCGACAACCTTGATGAGGGAATAGTGTCTGCCCTCAGCAAATACGCCGATGACACAAAGCTGGGAGGAGTGGCTGACATGCCAGAAGGCTGTGCTGCCATTCAGCGAGACCTGGAGAGATGGGCAGGAAGAAACCGAATGAGGTTTAATAAGAGCAAGTATAGAGTCCTGCACCTGGGAAGGAACAACCGGACATATCAGTACAGGCTGGGGGACGACCTGCTGGCGAGGAGCTCTGAGGAGAGGGACCTGGGGGTCCTGGTGGACGACAGGTTGACCATGAGCCGGCAGTGTGCCCTCGTGGCCAAGAGGGCCAATGGGATCCTGGCGTGCATTAAAAGGAGCGTGGCCAGCAGGTCAAGGGAGGTGATCCTCCCCCTCTACTCTGCCCTGGTCAGGCCTCACCTGGAGTACTGTGTCCAGTTCTGGGCTGCCCGGTACAAAAAAGACAGGGATCTCCTGGAAAGAGTCCAGCGGAGGGCCACAAAGATGATACAGGGCCTGGAGCATCTTCCCTGTGAAGAAAGGCTGAGAGACCTGGGTCTGTTCAGCCTGGAGAAAAGGAGACTGAGAGGGGATCTCATCAATGTGTGTAAATACCTGAGGTGTGGGAGACAGAGGGATTTGGCCAACCTCTTTTCAGTGGTTTGTGGGGACAGGACAAGGGGCAATGGCCATAAGATGGAGCACAGGAAGTTCCGCACCAACATGAGAAAGAACTTCTTCACAGTGAGGGTGACAGAGCACTGGAACAGGCTGCCCAGGGAGGTTGTGGAGTCTCCTTCTCTGGAGATATTCAAGGCCCGTCTGGATGCCTACCTGGGCAGCCTGCTCTAAGGAACCTACTTTGGCAGGGGGGTTGGACCTAATGATCTTTCGAGGTTCCTTCCAACCCCTTCAATTCTGTGATTCTGTGATTCGATTCCCAACTTACTCTAGAGAGAAAGACAAATAAAGGGGATGTAGTGGTTTTACCCTGCTGGTCAGCTGAACACCACAACCACTTGCTCACTCCCCTTCCTCAAAGGGAAAGAGGGAGAAAATACAATGGAAAGGGATTAAGGGTTGAAATAAGGACAGGGAGAGCCCTCAAAAATTAGCATCACAGACAAAACAGACTCAACACTGGGAGATTAATAGAATTTGTTGCCTACTAATAACAGGCTAGAGCAGTGGGAAACAAAAAGCAAGCTAATAAACACCTTCCCTCCAACCACCCTCTTCTACCTCCTCCCCCCATGCGGCGCAGGGGAACGGGGAATGGGGGCTGCGGTCAGTCCCTAACGCTTCATCTCCACCACTCCTTCACAGTCACTCCCTGCCCCTGCTCCACGTAGGGTCCTTCCCACGGGATGCCGTCCTTCCCGAACTGAGCCTGCAGGGGCTGCCCACAGGCAGCAGCTCTTCAGGAACTGCTCCCACATGGCTCTGTACCACGGGGTCCATCCCCCAGGAGCAAACTGCTCCAGCACGGGTCCCCCACGGGCAGCAGCTCCCTCCAGACCCCGTGCTCCCGCGTGGGCTCCTCTCCACGGGCTGCAGCTCCGGCCCGGGGCCTGCTCCTGCGGGGGCTCTCCATGGGCCGCAGCCTCCTCCAGGCCACATCCACCTGCTCCACCGGGGCTCCTCCACAGGCTGCAGCGTGGAGATCTGCTCTGCCATGGGACCCATGGGCTGCAGGGGGACAGCCTGCTCCACCAGGGGCCTCTCCCTGCACAGGCCGCAGGGGAACTGCTGCTGCGTGCCTGGAGCACCTCCTGCTCTCCTGCTGCACTGACCTTGGGGGCTGCAGGGCTGGTTCTCACTCCTCTCTCTCCCAGCTGCTGTTGTGCAGCAGTTGTTTTTTTTCCTTCTTTTTTTCTGCTCTCCTAGAGGCCCACCCAGCGTTACTCCCTGGCTCAGCTCTGGCCAGTGGTGGGTCCCTTTTGGAGCTGGCTGGATCTGGCTCTGATCTGACATGAGGCAGCTGCTGGGCTCTGCTCACAGAGACCACCCCTGCAGCCCACCTGCTACCAAGCCCTTGCAACATCAACCTAATACAGGGGAAAAATGAATTATATTTTTCCTTTAAAAAAAAAAAACTGTATTTAATATTTACATTATTTCTATTCATAATGAGAGCATAAACCTAACGTTTCTGCTTGCAAAGGTGTACTTTTTGGAACAAGTCTTTTTTCTGTAGCTTGTGTTTGGTTTCTGAGAATGCGGAATCCCAGGCTAGATTCCTAGCTGTGCCACTAGAAATTTCAGCATCTCAGTTTCTTTTTCATCACGTTAAAGAGACACTGTTCACTTTTAGTAATTATGCATTATTTCTGTTTTTAAATAACATAATTAAAGTACAAGTAAATTTAAAGTTTTACCGAAGTGAAAATTAATTTATTTTCCAATGATTCTGAGTTCTGGCTAGGCCAATGCTAATCAGAAATACTTTTGGACTTATTCGTGTCTTTTTTTTTTTTTTTTTTTTTTTTTGCATGAAGTTTTTGAAGTTTCTATGATTTTTAAAATACTTCAGTTTCTTGCACAACAAGTGCTTAAAATGTGAAAATTTGACCTGCGAGTTAATATAAACTCTTAAGAGGCGGGGACAATAAAGGAATATTGGGGAAATACAATATCCAAAACAAACTATTTCAAATCATGTTGAAAGTATGGTTGCATAGGCTTGTTATGAAAAGAATTGTTTTAAGAGACTTAACTAGACCAGACTCTAAAAATGAGCTATTCTCTTTTTCTCTCTTTCTTTTTCTTTTTCTTTACACTTCCCTTTCTCCTTGTTTAAATTACAAACTAAGGAGGAGGAATGGTTGCAGCTTGGAAAGCACAAGCCAAACCTTCTGTACACCAATCCAGTGAACCATTCCTCATGAAAAAAAAAAAATCTCAGAATTACAGACTTTGATTATTTGATTACTTTATGTGACTGAACAGAGTTCACTCACCGGAATGATTTTATATTAATTGATCGACAGAGCTGAAGTAACCTGTCCTCAAAATAATTCTGAGCTCTCTTCATTTAACTCCTATATAATATGTTATTAAAATGAATTCATTCCATTTACAGGCCCAGGAGACCCTTCTTTCGTCTTGTTTTTAATAGTAAGGATATTTTAGCAAATTATACCACTTCAGAAGGGTAAAGCCTGTTTTTCACTATGCCACATGTCTGCCTTTCTTATTCTGGGAAGTAGGAGAGGGTCAAGGTTGTTTACCTTTTCCATCACTTATAGTCATCTGGAGAACAGTTGAAGCTCTCTGCATCCATTTGCACACTGCCAAGGACAAGAAAATATTCCCATTGCTTTCCTAAAACCAGGCTTCTCTTCAGACTCAAGCATTCATGCTGACTGTAGAGCTGTGAAATGAGGTTTGACTTTTGCAGAGAAGTCCACACTGGCTGACTGCTGAATTTCTCTGAAAAATCTTAATCTTGAACATTTCCATATGAAAATAGGTAATAGACAGCTTCTAGAAATTTTTATAGGAATAAATGTATATAATAGTCCCTGCTGGTTGTCTTTAACAGAATATCTTGTGGTTTTGGTGGTTAGATTTAATTCAGGATTTTTGGTGACGGAGAGGGTCAACTGCATTTATTGTACATGCGCTCAGTAATCATATTTTACACAGATTTCTAGTAGGCATCTGTTTTCCATTCCCTAAATGCAGGCTCATAACAAGCTTAGTCAAACAGGTTTACATTTTTCTTTGACCCTTTTCTTTCTATTTAAAGATTAAACTCATTATCAATTTTCAGATTAATGATTTGGAATATTTCTGTGCATTCTGTGTATCAAAGGTTTTTTAGATATCCAAATTTTTAAAGATTTTTAAAAATGTCTGGAGAGACATCTATGAAGAAATTCTTGGAGATGGTTTTGTTTAGTTCAAACTTGTTTGAAAATATTTGCAGTAGTTGCTTAGAATTTCCTTTACATCTTTGTCTCGTGTGTTTGACTCAGTATCAGGAAAATAGCTGTCTGAATCTTGCATATCTGTTCATTTCAATCAAGATGATTGCATCCACTTTATGTCAGAGAGGAGTGATTGTCCTCAATTTATTTTCTATTAACAAAATGCATTTTTTGAAGGACAGAAAGGACAAAAGGCAAAACACCATTCTGAATAGATTTCTCTTTAATTTTTGTCATCCTTGGCAAAGTGGCTATGCTTTGTTACATTCTTAAGTGTGTTACACTCTTGTTTCTTAGCTATGTCTATTACTGACTCCAGTGGAAAACCAGTACATGCAAATCACCACTCTTTTTCTCAGAAACAATGAAACAGACCACTAATTTTGTTAGTGCCAACATTATCTTCTGTCTTCAGCATGACATCAACTACTGTTTAGATGAATTGAAAATTATATGGACAATTCAACAAGTGAATAGACCCTTGAACCAAATTTTTATCAAGTGTCAAGATTATATGCATCAGATTACTATGGGTGGAATCCTTTTTTCTTTCCAGGGCAAAATGTATTCTTCAGTGTTCCTCTACTAACTAGGACTTCCAAAGATGAGGTATGATATTGCATTCACACTTCCTTTTTTAGCAACATAATTTCTGTGCCCATTTGGGAGTTTCTTTAACAAGTGAAAAAACCTCTATAAATGATCTGTCATTCTTTCTGAAGATGATAACGAAGACTTCAGGAAGATAATTCTTTGTCAGCTTCTACCATTCAGCTAATAATCTTGACTCAGAACAGAATTCAGTGGACCCTGTGTAGTGGGTTTACATGGCAAGGTTTTGGTAGCAGAGGGCCATAGGGGTGGCTTCTGTGAGAAGAATCTAGAAGCTGCCCCATGTTTGGTAAGGGCCCCACTGCTGACCAGAGCTGAGCCAATAAGTTATGTTGCTTTGTGCCTCTGTGAGAGCAGATTTAAGACAGGGGAAAAAAAACACTGCAACACACAGCAGCTGGGAGAGTGAGAGGAGTGAGGAACAGCCTTGCAGGCACCAAGGTCAATGAAGAAGGAGGGGGAGAGGTGCTCCAGGCGCCAGAGCAGAAGTCCCCTGCGGCCTGTGGTGAGGACCATGGTGAAGCAGGCTGTCCCCCTGCAGCCCATGGAGTACCACTGTGGAGCAGGGTTCCATGCTGCAGCCCGTGGAGGAGACCACGGTGGAGCAGGTAGACCTGCACCGACGGAGACTGTGGCCTGTGGAAGACCCCTGCCGGAGCAGATTCCAGGCTGGACCTGTAGCCCGGGGAGAGGAGACCACGCAGGAGCAGGTGACCTGGCAGGAGCTGCCGCCTGTGGGGGATCCAGGTTGGAGCAGTTTGCTCCTGAGGGATGGACCCCATGGTATGGACCCATATCTGGAGCAGTTTGCTCCTGAGAGATGGACCCCATGGTACGGACCCATATCTGGAGCAGTTCTTGAAGAGCTGCTGCCTGTGGGCAGCCCACGCCGGATCAGTTCACCAAGGACTGCATCCCGTGGGAGGGACCCCACAGCACAGGGGATGAGAGTGACCGAGAAGGAGCGGCGGCGAAGAAGCGCTATAGACTGACCATAACCCCCATTCCCCTGTTCCCCTGTGCCGCTTGGAGGGAGGAGGTGGAAGAGGGTGGATGGGGGGGGGGGGAAGGTGCTTTTGGTTTCTTTCCTTTGTTTCTCGCTTCTCTAGCTTGCTAGTAATAGGCAATAAATCTTACTATCTCCCTATGCTGAGTCTGTTTTGCCCGTCACAATAATTACTGCGTGATCTCCTCGTCCTTATCTCAACCCTTGAGACCTTTTCATCATATTTTCTCCCCATTCCTCTTTCAGGAGGGGGAGTGAGAGAGCAGTTGTGGTGGAGCTCGGCCACACACCCGAGTAAAACCACCACACCCTGGTTCCACTGAATAGGACAGCACTTGCTCACCGGCTCATTCAAGAATTCACTCGTGACTTGGCTTCATTTCATCAGCCTGAGCATGGGTTTACCGTGTCTTGTATTATTGCTCCAGTAATGTTCAGTATGATTATTAGATGTCTACCACTGTGCAATCCTTTCAGATTTAGTGGATACTTAGCATTGCAGTTTCTATCCTTAAGATTTTAAAATCACCACTGTTAATGTGTAGGGTTTTTTTCATGTTTTTACCACAAATACTTTATGTTCTGCACAGTTCTTTATGCAAGCCTTTTCTATCAACAACCAATTCTTATAAATTAACATTATGTCTTTGATTATCACTCAGTTATTTTCCACCTACACTGGGACATAATGTGCTGTCTTTTAACTGATGTAACAATGTAACATTGTAAGATACCCAGATACAAGTATCTAAAAATTAAAAAAATCACTGAAAGAGTAAAGTTACAAAATTTTGAACTCAAATAGCAGATTTTTATTAGCTGTTTGAGGAATGCACATATTCATAAAAATAATACGTTTTCTTTATAGTAACCAAATAGTAGTCTCCATATGACATACATAGTTCTACAAGAACTTAGCAACCAAAATCTTGTTAAAATTGTTAAATATTTGAAGAGCTGAATAAATACACATGTGATATCTACCTTATATAAGATTAGTAGAGAATCTTGCACTTCTAAATTACTCTAAAGATATAAAAAGCAGGAAGAAAGGAATCAATCTAGCAGTAACAACAGTTATCTGAAGAATATCGTTTTCAAGTGAGTTGCGACTTTCATCTGTTACTCTGTAGAAATGTTGAAAAGCCGCCTTAAGATAGAACGTGAGAGCTCACCATGGCTACAGAGCACACAAAATGCGGGAAAAGTCTGTGGGCAATTTACATTTGTATGTAGCACTATGCCCAAAGGGTTATGCTCAAGTGCCTCTGAAGTCAAGGAGAGACCAGCTCCCCAACTTACAGTGAAGAACAGACTTGTTTAACTTGTCCTTCTCTTGAAAGATGAAACAAAATAATATGAACAAAGGCAATGACAATATTGGCAAACCTAGATCTATCTGTTGCAGATTAAATACAGTAAAAATAATGTTCAGGGAATAACACAGCAATAGCTTCTATTCACTTCAAGAAGTCCTTATCAGAAAATAGGATATAGCCATCAGTTATTAAGCACAGTGCTACTACTATAACAGAAATGACATCCATATCCACTGTGTCACGTCATCTTAGAAATATATCTTACCGAGAGCTTTTATTTAATCTTATGGCTGCTACCTGTCTGTTGGAACTGTGGTTGTCTGTATGAGTCTGAGAGGATAAATAGATCCTACAGATAAATAGATAAAACAGAAGAGCAGTCTGTTTAGGAGATCAAACTCTTAGCAATTGTGTTCATACCAGGCTTACTTGAACTAATTGCAACCTATTTTAATTTGAGACTGTTTATATGTACACTTTCTGTGGCTTTTATTTTTCTACATGTGCAAAGTGGTATTTGGAGGGCTGAATAGGTGAAATTGTTGGGCAATTCACTGAGCTGGAGAACTGCAGGAAAATATAGATGCTGAATAAAGTAGCTGTGAAACACTGGGACAGGGTCTCAATGGGTTCTGCAGACTTTGGGCTTGCCTGTTGTGTTTTGGAAGTGATCTGATATACTGACTGCGGGGGAGCCCTGACAATTTTACTACTAGGTTCACTGAAGAAGAGAGATATCTTTATATGAAAAGAGAGTTTACTATCCAGATGGTTTGCAGAACAAAGGCATTGTTAATTACTGAGAGATTAATTTGATCCTTGTAGTTAGCCCTCTGACAAAATGAGATTCTATATCAGCTGAGAGATACTGGGAGAGAACTCTCCCTTTTTAATATCCAGCCTTATGCAGCTCATCAGCTTTACCGATTAGAAGTCTGACAGTTCTTTATGTATCGTAGTATATTACACTGGATGCTTCACAGCCACAGCGACTGACAGATATGCTTTAGTTTTTATAATGCTTAGGAAATGGGTGGTTAAAATCTGCTCTGGTGTTCCTCCAGCACCACATGAAGTTCCAGACCCTCTGAAGCATCGCTGGAGTGCAACAGATGATCATTGCACACTAACAGCCTTGCTCTCCCAGAGCTCAGTGGTTTGCGTAGTATAAGCTTGATTTACATAGCAGCACAGCTGATAACCATCAGCTCTTGGAAAAACTAGCAATGCAGTTCAGACATGATATGATGTCACACACATGGCTGTCTCAAACCCCACACATGTTTTTTGCAACATGACAAATGCTCTGGATGTAAGCAAACCTGAAGAAATCTTTATTCTGCAGGGGAATCATAGAATCGCTCAGGTTGGAAGGATCAACCTGATCATCCAGTTCCAACCGCCCTGCCATGGGCAGGGATGCCACCCACTAGATCAGGTTGCCCAGGGCCTCATCTAACCTGGTCTTGGAACAAAAATCATGGTACAGTTTCCTCATTTTTTCTTTTCCCCATATCTTTATACTTACCTATATGAGCTGCTTGTAATTCAGAATCCCCATGCAGAATTTATATTGCTGTGTGCAAGCCCTTGAAATGGCCCTGTGCTACAATGTCCAATACCAAAAAAAATTGGCTGAAAATTTCTTTTCAATGTCTTTCAGCAGAAGTGTACAATCAAAGATAGATGTATGATAAGACAGCCTGACCTCAGAGTTCTCATGTGCATGGCCTTACTGGAATTTCTTTTAGTTGACATTTTAATAGCTATATATTTTTTTCTGCTTTTCTAACAAGGTGTTATAGTGCTCTGAACTGAATTTTCAGATGGGATAAATATTGTATGGTCTACAGAGGCACACAGAGAACTGATTAATAATGCCCTTTGGCTTTTTCTGTTCTTCATTGTCCAACTTGACAATTAAACAATTTAAAGAGCCTGAAGAAATGCTTAGTATAGAATCATATACCTTCCCAGAATGTAAATTTTAAATCTCAATAATTGAGAGGCGTATTTCTGCTCTGGGCAGTGTTCTGTGCCTAAGTTCAAAGAAATTTGAGGGGGAGCTTTAGATTTTGTTTGTTCATTTTAATTCTGAGAAAACAGCAAAGAATTCAAATATCAAACCAATATTTTAAAATGTTATTGGAGAAGGAGATGAGGAATGCTCCCGTCCTGTTCTTTCCCGTCCTGTCCCTCCTCCACAGTATGACTGAGCCATTGCTGCTGTTGCAGCCAGAGCCCTCGGTGCCTTTTAAAGCTTGTCATGTCCTATTGTCTGTGCCAGCAGGGTGCTCTCTGCCTTTAGAGCTGCTTCCTCTGTGCTGACTCCTGAGCAGCATTCACAGGTTTCTCCCAGTCTGTGTATGATAACAGTCACTGTTGACCCTGATTTAAGTGCAGACTAAGTGAACTGGAAGTCTCCAGATTCAGTCATTGAATTGGTTCCTAAAGGTAAAGTTCCTTCAGTGTGAAAAATGCTGTGGTATAGAAGAAGCTGTAAAGAATCATAGAATCACAGAATCACAGAACAGCTTGGGTTGGAAGGGACCTTAAAGATCATCCAGTTCCAACTCCCCTGCTGTAGGCAGGGATGCCACCCACTAGATCAGGTTTCCCAGAGCCTCGTCCAACCTGGTCTTGAACACTTCCAGGGGTGGGGCATCAACAGCTTCTCTGGGCAGCCTGTGCCAGTGCCTCACCACCCTATGAGTAAAGAATTTCCTCCTAACATCTAATCTAAATCTCCTCTCTTTTAGTTTAAAACCATTCCCCCTTATCCTATCACTACCTACCCAAGCAAAAAGTTGTTCTCCTTTTTTATAAGCCCCCTTTAAGTACTCAAAGGTCGCTATAAAGTCTCCCCAGAGCCTTCTCTTCTCCAGGCTGAACATCCCCAGCTCTCTCAGCCTTTCGTCATAGGAGAGGTGCTCCAGCCCTCTGATTATCTTCACAGCCCACTGTCTTTTAAAGTCATGCCATAGACAGGAACTGCAACCTGTGACTCTTTAATCCACTGAGATGTTTCTTTCTTTAAACCTGTTTTTATCTTTAAACATTGACTATGATTTAGTTACAGCAAGTCATGTAACAGTTCATCTGTCCCCTTGCAACATTTTCTAGTGCCTTCCATTCTGGTGAATTGGTGAATTGATTAATGAGTATTGATTACTGCAGTGCATATAAATTCTTGACAGGTTGTTACTAGAGTAACAAGCTTTCTGTGGACTTAACAATATTCAACAGAATACCGAAAAGAGTTTTTGCCCAGTTTAAAAAGGTGATACAAAAATGGTTTCAGCAATAGGGCGCTTAGCAAAGTAAATTACTGATATCTATTTGTGATATCTGTATACACTCAAATGGACAGGTAGTCAGACATTGTAGCCCTCAGCTGTTTACTATCCTGCCTTTGTTAATAATAAAGTACAGATTTTGTTCCTGATTAATTACTCCCTGGTTTTCTTCTGGAGAACTGTATGCTTCCTTGACTGGGAAGGACTGTGTGCTTCCCTGGAAATGCCTGTCTGTTCCTGTCTGCCCTGCCTGTCTGTTCTGTCATGCTCAAGGAAAATAATAGCCATTTCTTGCTTAATTCTTTCTTAAGTATTTGCAGGTTCTCCAGGGTGCCTTCTGTTCAAGAGTGCTTCTTGAAGGAATGGACTGATATCTGCTAGTTCTTTATCCAGGAATTTATTAGTATTTCAAATAGTGAAAATAGTGAATAAAGTTACACTATTGCAGAAAGTTCAATGTCTATACACAGCAAATTAAACTAAGTGAAAATGACCTATCTGGAAGATGTTTGGTTCCCATTTTACAAAGCCAAGGTTCACCTAAGAATTGAGCTACTGTAATAGCTTTTTTTTTTTTTTGAAAAAAAGTCATCTAGAGGCCTAAGACATGAATTTAGGATCCATTATACCAGTTCATGTCATCACATTTAATAAAATGAGAATCTCTGTCTTAACGTGTTTGGGGAGTATGCGTATGGCAGAGGGTACTGGGATAATGCAACAGGGAGATGAAGGGAGAAAAAGATAAAAATGAAATTATTTTTATTAGCAAAATGAGAAGCATTCATAGCTCAATCATGTCTGGATGTAGTCAAGTGAAAAAGGTAAATTTTAATATGTCTAAAAGAAGACAGTGCAATGTCTTAGTAAATATTTATGCAGATCTTAGTACTGTTTACTTAAAAAAGTGTTCTTTTAAGACTTCTTTTATTTAGTTCATTAGAATTCTTCCGAGGGAATTAAATAATTATTATAATTTCATAAATATATGTAGCATGAAAATCACCATGTTTTGCTTAATTTTGTTTTGCTCATTCCCTATGTTGTGGTTTGTGTACAGATAGAGGTTGTACCAAAAGACTGATGTCCTGTGGTATAAATTAGAGTTTTGTAAGATAAGGGGACTTTCAGTTGGTCATATTATCATTGACTGTTTTGTATTTGTAAACTGCAGGTGAGTCTGTCTGGAAAGTCTTCTTCTTCACTCCAAACTTCAGTCCTGAAGACTCTAATGGTTGCTACGATTCTCATGTTTGCTTTTGCCATGGAGGATTCATCACACGCCATGATCCCCCACTGCTCTTCGATCTCTCCAGAGACCCTGAAGAGAAAGTGCCACTGACTCCAAAAACAGAGAGCCGGTTCTATGAAATACTCAGGGTCATACAGCTAGCAGTAGCTAGCCACACCAGATCACTGCAAGCTGTCCCCGACCAGCTCTCTTGGGACAACCTTCTCTGGAAGCCATGGCTTCAGCCATGTTGCTCATCTCTCTTTCAGTCTTGCTACTGTGACTATGAGTCAGAAGACAGCCTGCTGGAGGTGCATTCTGGATAAACAAGCTGCAGTTCCCTTTCAGAAACTGGAACAAGGAGAATGTCTAGGTAGTTCACTTGAACCACTGCACAAAGCCTTTAGAAGTCTTTGTTATGTAGGATGAACTGTCTTTAATACAGTGTTGCGGTAGAATTTCAGTCAAGAAAATGTGCCAAGAGAAGGAGAGCAAGACACATCTTTTCTGACTTAATAATATAAGAAATGGTATGGAGCATATGCTGCTGCCCTTATCTACAAATGTATGTATTTTCTAGATTAGATTATTTTCTAGATATTCAGCTTCAGCTTTGTTTTTACACACTGAGGAATTCACCTGTTGTTTCTGTCAATTATAACCACTAAGTGCACACTTTTCTGTCCTTTTCAGTAAGTACTATTCACTGCTATTAGGATATTTCACCAAAAAATACAAATAGAGAGATAATGCTGGAGAAGTCCATCTGTGACTATAATTTGATAACTGACAGATAGGTAAAGAACAGATTTGTAGCAGCATCTCTATCAAAAAGCATCAACGATATGAAATAATAAACAGTGCCAAAAATCTAACACTGCATGCGCCATAAAAGTATAGAGAGCTATATAGTAGAAGACCTTGGTCCGCATTAAAATGGTGCTCTCTAACTAGCACCCTACTGCATGACATCAACCTTTGTTTAGAAGAGAAACCACTTCAGGTGCACCAGGTGTGTCCTTGAGTGTGTACTATAACTCTTCAGAAATACACGCAGGCCAAATTCATACCCAAGAAAGAAAGAAAGAAAGAAGGAAGGAAAGAAGGAAAGAAAAGAAAAAAGAGAAAGAAAAAAGAAAAAAAAAAGAAAAAAAAAGGAAATCATAAATTATTTAATCCCTGATCTAGACAAACCATTATATTCATAACCCAGTTGCTAAAATGAAAGATTTGGTCCATACCTAGTATCTGAGTTTCAAATTCATACTATAATATAAAGGCACTATTTACATACCATACCTGTTCTTCCACTGATGAGTGCAGTGTGCATCACAGATAAATAACATTTGGTCTTGCTTTAAATATTTTTGCTGTTGTTTAAGCTCTCTGGATAGGATCTACCATTTTCTGACAATAAACTTGGGCTTGAACATTTAAATTTTCTCAAAGCCAGATATACCACTTTCTTGAGTTCTTAGCAAGGCCTTGGGAAATCTACAATACTTCAGGGCTAATTTCTGTATCCGTTTTTATCTGCATCTTATTCGGTCACATTTTCTATCCACTCTATAGCCAGGCAAACAGTTTTATTTGGCAGATTGTACCAGAGGAGGACATACTAGCAAAATACTAAAACAATTTGATGCCTGATAATAGAAGGAGACTTGCTCCTTATTAGAGAACACTGGTTAATTCCAACATTTTAATGTATTACAGTCTGTTTGGTGGTATTACCAAAGCATTAATGCAAAAGAGATCTCAGCTGATAATAATGCAGCAGCTTCAGTCAGCTGACATTAAGGTTGTGACCCAGTTGTTGGGAGCTGTTGAAGC
Source organism: Cygnus atratus (assembly GCF_013377495.2). Lineage (NCBI taxonomy): Eukaryota > Metazoa > Chordata > Aves > Anseriformes > Anatidae > Cygnus > Cygnus atratus. The sequence continues at coordinate 133,072,262 of NC_066362.1, read as the reverse complement.
CTGTCCTATAAAAATAAATTGTGGTATAAGGTATATTTCTCTCTCTGTAAAATCTATCCTTTTTTTGATTTTTCTGTTGCAGTTTCCTATCTTGGGAAATGTACTCTTTCCTTGAAGGCCTATTTTTGATGTTTCACCTTGTGTTTATGATTGTATATGCTCTGTGAGCTCTCTGTAGGTAGCAAAGTCCTATGTGTGCTGATGAAGTTAGTCAGTTCAGGTATTTCGCCAATAGCCTCTCAGGACTGTTTATATTGTATCTGGAAAGCTGTCAGATGGCCATTCATGCAGCATAATTGCCTCCCTCCTTTATTTAATCACTGAATATACAACATAAATTTAGGAAGAAAGATCCCTGCAGTTTAAATGCAAGTACTTCTCTGCAGCGTTCACAGCAGGATCCACACATCCCAAACTCCTTGTCCCTACCATGTAGCCCAAGAGCCTCTTGGTGCTGGCCCCTCCGTGCCTGCCCTGCAGCTGGTGGGCAGCCCAACCTTCAGCCAGGGTGCACAGAGAGCAGTGGGGTGGAGGATGCTCTCTCTGGGTGCCACAGCTCTCCTGTGGCTTATGCAGCCTTTGCAAGCAAATACTCCTGCTGAATTATATGGACAGAAACGTTATGTATTAGCTATGCAGCAGTAACTCTTACAAACTGTTGTTGGGTCTGTTTTGTTCCCACTCTTGTTAGGCTGTGACCTTAACAAGGACCTCAATTTACATTGTTAAGGACATCCACACCTACTTCTTTTCATCAGGAAGATGCTATGTTAGTATTATACCTTTACTTTCTGCAGGTGTGAGAATTGTTTGTTCTCTTAACACAGCAGCTGATCTGTGCTGCCTGACTGAGGTACAAAAAATGACCATTTTTCTTCTGCTCTGTTTGCTTCTTGACTGAATAGAGTCTTTCTTTTATACCCTCATTGGGTTTTGGTGATATCTCTCCAGTACTCTTTCTTAAAACCTCCACACCCCTCAAACATTTTTCTAACTATTTCTTTGCCTTTAAGTCCTCCAACTTGTATGTCGTGTTGATCACAATGGCTGTTTTGCCCTAATCAATCTGAAAGTAAAAAGTGGTCTTTCTGAAAAGGTGTGATTTTTAGAACTCCTTGATGCTGCTAACCTTCTACTTATTTAATATGTAACAAGATTAACTGTGAATTATAAAATCTAAGAAATTAAAGCACATACAAAGAACTCTGAATAATAAAAGTTATTTCTTGTTTGTGCCACAAGCTTCATATTTACCAAAGTCTAATTTAATACAGCATTTAATATTTTGACATAAGCAATAAAATCTGAACTCCATTTTTACAATTGTTCCTTCAAGAAAGATTCTATTAAGAATAGGACAGTATTTTTCATTTTCTATGGCAATGCTATTTCATTTAATGCCTAAAATAAACCTTCCCTGTATTGCAAATGTATTATATTTTCAAGTACTGTACCTTCTGTTCTGGAGATAGCATGTCAGATCATAGTAATTAAAATAGTCTTGTTTATCTGCAAAATAAAATGAGAAACACAGCATACCATTTTTATAATTACATTGCCTGTTCTAACAAGGAGGTTTTGTTTTTCACAACATTGCTGATGGGATACTCATGAATCACAATTTATTAACAAGGAAGGTTCAAGGAGAATGTGCTTCTGTTGTACTTTGAGACTGGTTTTCAATCTACCATTTAACTAGGACTGATATTTTAACATGGTGCCTGATGGTAGAGTACATCAGTTTAAAGTGGGAGTTCAGCTTCAGAGGAAAGTGTATTCCTCTAGAGAATTATTTAACAGTATCACATCCTAGTTTATCACAGAGTCCCTCTATGGCACAGAGCAAGTCATTTAACTGTGTTTCTCGAGTCCTTATCTGTGCCTAAAGGAGGATAACAGTATTTCTCTAACTGTTGGGAATACTGAAAGAACAAAAGGTGCTAAAAGTGTTGAGCTGGTAAAGGTGCACTTTCTAGTCAGTAAGTCACCCTCTCTACAAAATGTGCAGTTTAAGAGATAGAAAACTAGTCTGTATAAAGATAATACTTAACTTCAGGTTTGCAAGTAGGCTGTGTGCTCACTGTTTAACACATGTGGGGTCAAGGCCTGGAGCAGAGAGAGGAGATGGCTAAAAAAGATGTGCATTGTGGATTCAGGGAAAGATATTAGTCTCATCTTTCTAATTATGCTTATTCTCAGTCTTTCCTCTTTTAGCAGACATAGGAGACCATATGGAATTTTTTTAATATTTCTCCCTTGTTGACGGGATGTCACAGGTTCTTGGCTCTTAAAAATGGAGATGTCCTGACTTGCCTCAAATTATTGTGTCAAGAAAAAAAAAAAAAAAAAAGGAAATAGCTTTTGGAGAGAGGTGTCAGCTTGTCAGCTCACTGAAATCCAACTGAAAGTTTGCAGAGATCTTAGTGAATATGGTCCATATCCTTCACAGCTCAGTGAGAATCATCACTTGCCAGCAAGAGCTTATCTCACATTGTAGTAATGTGAGATCTGGGTGTTCAGATGTGTGGACAATGTAGAAAATTTCACTTGAGATGTCATCTAATATAGGGAAAAAATGGAGAAAGAAAGAAAAGGAGGGCAAGCATAGCTGCAAGAATGCAATGTTCTAATGTCATTTATGCTAACATATCTTACCCAACTATTTTATCAAATGAGAGAGTATGATTGCTAAGGCATCTAATACATTGGTTACACTTTGTTCAGCTGTTTCCATTAGGTGACATATATTAATTTTTTTTTTTTTAAACTTACATTAGGACATGATAATTCTGTATGTAAAACAGACACCTGCATCTTCATCATTTCTCTGTCCTCTGGCATTACCTGGACACCATTTGAAATACGTTATCAGGATCTCACTTTCAAGAAGAGTCCTTCCTGGATGAGTGCACTGCAAACAGAGAGGCCAGCAGTGTGGCAGGAGAAAAGGTTGGCATAGCAAAACTCTTCCCTGGGAACCACCAGGGAGCAAATGGCATACATAGGGTTATCTCCAGTCTGAAGACAGAGTCCTACCAATTGCCAGTGGGTTTGGGTCTTTCAGGGACTGCAGGTGACCAAGAGGAACACAGACACCTCTGTGTCTGGCTGGACTCTGCCTGTACTCTGCAGTGGTGTCCTACAGTGCCAGCCTGTCAAGTGAAAACTTGCTTGGGACTCACAGGGATGAACGACCCCATGCCCCTGAGTAAAAACACACAGCAAACTATTCTTGAATCATCATTCAGGAGGCGACATCTTAATCTGAAGCTCTGGTTCTGAGGGAGCAATAGTCATGTGTTTTGGTCCTTGGAAGACCAGGAGACCTGTGCCAAACTCCCAAGACTCAAAAGCCTTACAGGCTGCTAAAACTGCAGGTGACTTGAAGAGTACTGAAAACATTGTGACAGGTCATAGGGCTTTTCCAAAACGTTCTGGTGTTCTCGGTGGCTTTTATTCACATTAAAAGCAACAAGAATTTCATCTACACAGCAGACAAAGATTGCTACAAATTGTTATTAAGAACATCCACAGTAGCTTTAATCTCCTAGATCAGCACTCAGAGCACTGAGCTTGCACCAACAAAAGCTTCAGTGACTGAAGCTTTTTTATGCACATGGAAAGAACTGAATTCTAGCCTCTCATTGAAGCTTGCACTACACTAGCTGGCTTGATTATCCGATGGTTACATCTCTAAATGTACCTTATCAAACAGTACAGGCCTTGAATGATCTGGATTATAGGCCTTGCAAAGCTTGTACAGCATCCTCTGAATACTTAATAATAATAAACAAATAATAAATAAATAAATAAATATTAATCATGCTAGATTCCCTGGGTAGATGGTTAGTCTTATCTATAAAAGAATAGTGCCACAAGAATTTCCCTTGAAAAGGAAAACTGTATTTGAAGAGAACAGGTTCATCATACATGACCAACTCAGTTATGAAAAACAAACAAACAAACAAACAAAAAACAAAACACCCTTCTACAATATTTATTCTACATTTTTAAATAATAAAGCATTTCAGTATGGATGAGATTTTATTGTATCTGATTTATGTGGAAAAAATAGGAAGTAGTTGAAATTATAAGGCAGAGCTCTTCATTTTCACACTTATTTAAAGAGAATTTCATATGAATTTGTGTTGGGTAGCAGTATTTATTCTAAAAGATTAGAGACAAAGCATCTCAGAAGCCTTATGGACTCAGGTTGGACTACAAGAGTATAACTTTGGTTTGATATGGTAGCCATTGCTCCCAAATGAAACCAAGCTGTCAAGGGAAACAGAACAAAACAAAACAAAACAAAACAAAACAAAACAAAACAAAAACCTTTAAAAATGGATTACCTGTGCAGATAATGCAGATAGTGATAAAAGATTACTAGAAGTTTGTACCATGTGTGAGAAATTTTTTTTTTTTTAGTTGTATCTTTTGTGTAATGCCATCTCCTGTCAAAAATACAAAATAATTAGGCTTAGAAAAATGTTCTGATTAGTTTTCAATTGTCAATCTTAAAACAACATATGTAATGCATTGGGAAGCAGCTGATTAATGTCACCCATCCAGAGAACTGTTTAAGCTCTAGGGAGATTATTAGAATAGGAATTTTACATCCTAACACCGCTGTGTCTCATACATATGAAAAACACAATCATCCAGTGACATCTCATCACTCACCAGGCTTTTTTAAAAACATATTATTCTGCAAAAGGATCAGCTTGGTGCCCCTCCTTTCTTTCCTATGATATTTACTAAAAATAAAGGCAAATCCTCTTAGATACCAAGATTTATGCCACTGAATGACAACCGTCTTTGATTATCTTTCAACAAAATTCAGTTGTAAGAGGCCATCCCTAGCAGCTAGATGGCATTCTGCCCTTTCTGGAAATTAATGACAATGACAGAAGTGTTTTGCTAGAGCTCAGGCAGCAGCATTAATGTGCACTACATGAAAGTTGCAGATAATCAGTTGTGCCCACCAGTTTTTAAGCACTCAGTACCAGACTATGAAGAGGGATGCCATCTTCGCATGTTAAACCTGGGCTCAGTTTCAGATATCTCCTGTGTTTCTCCTTTTTGCTGTTGTTGTGGTTTAGCCCGGCTGGCAGCTAAACACCACACAGCCGTTCGCTCACCCTCCCCCCTCCCTCTCTGGGATGGGGGAGAAAAACGGGAAAGTGAAGCCTATGAGTTGAGATAAAGACAGTTTATTAAGACAGGAAAATAATAATAATAATAATAATAATAATAATAATAGTATTAATAATAATAATGTGTACGAAATAAGTGATGCACAATGCAATTGCTCACCACCCGTTGACCGATGCCCAGCCTATCCCCGAGCAGCCGGCCCCCCCCACCCCGGCTAGCCACCCCTATATATTGTTCAGCATGACGTCAGATGGTATGGAATACCCCTTTGGCCAGTCTGGGTCAGCTGTCCTGGGTCTGTCCCCTCCCAGCTCCTGCTGCACCCCCAGCCTGCTCACTAGCAGGACAGAGCGAGAAGCTGAAAAGTCTTTGGCTTGGTGTAAGCACTGCTCTACAACAATTAAAACATCAGTATGTTATCAGTGCTCTTCTCATCCTAATCCAAAACATAGCACCCTGCCAGCTACTAGGAGGAAAATTAACTCTGTCCTAGCTGAAACCAGGACAGCTATCCAGACCCGTTCTGGGGAATGCAGTTTTGCTTTTAAAATCTTGCTTGGCAAATTTACCTAGAACAGTATTATGAATGCAAACCCTTTTTTGGCATGAAAGGAGGTTGTTACACAGTTTGAGGTGATTGTCTGTTACAATCCAGATTCTGGCCGAAAACTGTGAAGGCCAGAGTCTGAATCTAAACGGCTGAACACCTTGATCTTACAGTGTAATGACATCCTTTCATGCAAAGAGTGGGTTTGCAACCACGACACCATCTCAGGTAAAGCTGTAGAAAGACAGCAATGCCGTAAGAGACTCCTGAGGAACTGAGCCTGACTAATGCCACAGTTTCTTTTATGTGTTGAAAGCAATGAAAAATGGAGCAGACTTTTTGCTGTTCATTGAAATCTTGCTACCATTAAACCTCTGCTGATTAGTGCAGAGATGACCAGCCCTATACAATAAACTGTGGCTTAAATGGGCCTTGTCCTTTAATCCAATTGATTCTTAGGCTGCTAAACCTTTAGATTTCCTCAAAAGAGCCTTTGTAGTTAAGTTAGCTTGGCAAAGCTGAAGGAATACATAGTCAGTAAAGAGGTAGAATAAGGGGATGCAGAGTATATTTATAAACTGGCATGCTTTGACACAAGTTAAGGGGCCCAGCCACAGGTTCTTTCCATACTGTCCAGCCTTGCAGTGATAGGAAAGAAAGTACAGAGTCCATGGACAAAAAATGGACATGGACCACCTGATCATGTGCCAAATTAAAAAAAAAAAAAAAAAAAAAAAAAGATGACTGTGGAGTTCATCAGAAAGTGCATCTCCAAACCAGTTTAGAGGACGCAAATGAGTTATCAGGAGGTTGAGGGATGAACTCAAGATTTGTGAAAGCATACAGTCTGGGAATGAAAAAAATCAGTCTTCATCTTCCTGATGAAACCACGCCACTGGGTAGCAAACAATTGTAAATAGAGGGAATCAGGAAGAGGGTAATACTCCCTAGCGGTAAGGGCACTCACCTGGGTTGTGATGACAGCTTTGCAACAAAACTTCAAGACTGATTAAGTATTTTTAATCACATGAAGTACACAGATCCCCTCCAGAGCAGAGATAGACATACCTTAGGACTACAAAGTCACTTTCTGTCTCTGTTGCTCAGTCCATGAGCTGGTGAATCTGTGAGCCTCTGCAACAGAGTGACAAAGCTTGTACAAGAAGGGCACAAGTTTGTTGTGGTTCTCCTTGCCCACCGTCTTCTTATACCCAGCCAGCTGCTTAGGGATGCTTTGTTTTAACTGCGTGTCCCATCTAGAAAAGTGTCAAGGAGGGAGGGCTCAAAAGAATTACCTGTCTTGATCTCAGTTTGAAAGAAAACCATGTTTGTGCAGGAAGAACCTCATTCTTTCATTGTCAAGAATGCTCTGAAAATAGGATCAGAGTCCTCAGACGTTGAAGGGAGAATGTATTTCCTGCATTCAGGAGGATTTAGAAGTTAGCATAGGTAGAATTGTAGTTCTTAGGCTCAGATTTATCTTATTTAATTTTATACACTCACAATGAATATATCTAGAGCTCAGCTCCATTTCTGCCTAGGAGAGAGAAAAACAAGATGTGTCTAGTCTAGCTTATATGACTCCATACAGATCAGTTATGCCTGAGAATCATCTTTTTTTTCCTTTTCACAGATTAAAAAAATAAAATAAATATGCATAGGATAACCAGCAAAGCCAGCAAAAAAACTCATTACATCTAGGTTTAGGGAACTGAATATTACTTCTGTCTCCTGAAGTCTTTAAAATCTTTTTTAAAAGTAAACATGTATGAAATTTAAATGCTTTTAAGAGTACCAAAAAGGGAGGTTTTCACAGTAAGAATTCTGCAACTAAATGTCAAAATCTTATTTTATTGCTTGCTTGTTTATTTGTTTGTTTGTTGTTGTTGTTTGTTTGTTTTTTAAAGCGACATTCAGTTCTTTTTGTCTCCACCAGGCTCTGCAAATCAGTGAAGAAAGATGCTACTGAAATTATTTTAAAGAAGTGTCATCATTATACAGGTCAAGCAATTTGTTTTTAAGGTCATATTAATCATTTTGTATGCCAGCATTTTAATTATTGTACTAGGATGAGAGATTTTAATTAGAATAGAGATTTGCCAACAGTAAATTAAAATCTTTTTCCAATTTACATTTTCTATTAACATCAATTATGATTTTGTTGAATGAACTGGGCTTGAAGAATACTGCTCAAATTCTAGAAAAATTCATGACATTTAATATACAGTTGTCAATCTCTATTATAGCGTATGTGTATGTGTTATGTTAAAAAGCCTATATTTTTATATACATATCTTATATCTTCTAGTATTTTCAGAAATACTCATTCATCAAACAAATAAATAAGGTGCTTGAATTATGCTTGAAAAATTATTTTAGTGCTCCACCTGCTAAGTCTTTTTTACAACTTGTTTCTTAAGTTAAAAATGTTTACCCTGCATTATATTTAGTACAAAACTGGTTACAACACCCTAATGGACTAAATTTCTTAATAATTTGTATTATCACAAGACCAAGTACATATCTAATAAGAATACAAACAGAAAGATCCTAGTCAAACAGGGTATTTGAACACAGGCTTGCAACTTAACTCTTTGCCATCCCACTGTGTTCAGGGACTTTGCTGAGCAAGATCCTTCACCAACAGAATATACAGACTTATTCATATGTAACATTTTACTCTTGACTGTCAATAATTTTAACTTACTCTAAAATAGACAAGTCATATACATTTTAAATGCTAGGTTTTTCCAGCCTTTCCCATTCCATACTTTCAGTCTGTGTCTGTCAGATATTTGTAAGCTTGCCTCCAGCCTTTCTCTTTGTCGGAAATATAGCTAATATTTTTTTCTGAGTTCAACAGCCAATTCCTTCTGTTACTAGGATACTGTTTACCATAAAGATCATGATGTAGAAAGTACCAGCTAAAAATAAAAAAATAACAGAACAATGAAAAGCTTTCAGAAAAGATAAATCCAAAGGCAGTGAGGGTCAACTACTATCCAGCTATAAAATGTACCTTTTTACATGGGTCAGAAGAAGTAACACTGAATCTGTTAAATTCCACTGTTAAAAACAGAGGAAAACAAATATTTAAATGACGGCTGAAAAGCATTTTTCATGCAGAGTTAGAAAACAGCTAAGCCCAGCGTTAACTACCATCACATTGGTTTATGGCTCTATAGAAAAAAAAGCACTGTTGGCAGGACAGGAAATAAACTCAAAGACAGAGAAACTGGATGTAAACATCAAATACTTGAATTAGATAAGAAACTAGTGAAAGAAAAAAAAAAAAAAAAACATGCCAGCTCTTCTGACCTTCATAAACAGAACAGAGAGGAAAACGTGATTCTGCGATTGTGTGATTCTGTGAAATTAAAAACATCTAGACCAGAATAAGAAAGCATGATTACAATTATTGCTGCTGGTTGTGCATTAGAGAGAAACATTTCTCTCTGAAATGAATAGAGAAAGGTAGTTTCCTGTCATATTTTATAATCTTGAGCTTGGATGGGAAATGACCTGTTTAATTTAGACATCTATGAAGTCTCTCTAAATGACTATTTTTCAAACACATATGTAGTGAAGAAATGTAAGTGCCTTGGAAGACTTCTAGGGGATGGTCACATTTGTGTTAACTGAGTTAAACACATAGGTGTTTTACCCCCCACACCCTACCCCATATGATGAAACAGAAGTTCTCAGGGGTAATTTCAGAGAAAAAAAGCAATACAGAAGAAGTAGTTTGGAAGTCACTGGAGATCTAGGGCAGAAGATATCCTCCAGGGTCATCAAGAGTTTTTATGGCAAATTTTTGTTTATTCCCTGCATAAAAGGAAATAAATGTTTAAATGTGATTTCATAAAAATATTTTGGTCAATGTTATAATAGATGAAGTAATTAGACAAACAAAATAAATGTTGGGGTAGATAAAATAATTTAATAAAGATGATGCCTGGCATGAAGAAATTAACCCTTACTTCACCTGCGTTCAAAATATTTTATGTTTGAACAAATGTCTTATTTTAATTTATTTCTATCTTTATCTGAATGAAAGACGTTAACAATAACAGACACAGATTTTGTGGACTCTGATCTAGGGTTTAAAAAGTAATATATATATCTGTTTGTAATTTTGGTTAAAAAACATGCATGCTTAGGGATTTGGAAATTTGCTTTGGTATGAATCCCTAAGCCAGTAATTCAGTTTTCTCATCTTTAACTCTACTCTTTGTCTACTTCCATTACCATGTAACATGATAATCCTCTGTACTGTCAAATAGTATAACTTATTGTAAAATTCTAAAGCATATTTAAACTGGAGCTTCTGAAAGGAATAGTAAGTAACATTGCTTAACAACATAAATTAGCCCTTGTTCAGTGCTGTACTACCAAAGTTAAATTGCAAACCAGTAACCAAGTATACTCAGTAAAAAAGCTAGTTCTGTTATTCCTACACTAACTATGCTGAAATCTGAAGAATAGCCCTATCCAACACTGAGGTAAACTGACATTAGCAAAACATCTGTATCTATATCTATAGCATATACTTTTAAAAATATATACATATATATTTTTGTGAATGCTATAAGCATACAGTTGCCCATTATTTTTGTGAATTATTGACACTGTCTTTACTCCAGAGTGCAGACAAGTAGCAAGATACAATATATACAAGAAACAATATATACAGAGAATGGTGCAGATTTTCTTAGATGGAAAGGACAGATGACTGTCTAAATTACTGTGTGTTTCTGTAGCTAGCAATTCCTAATTCACAGAACATAATATAGAACTTAGCAAGAAACAAGAACAAAAGTAAGTATTCCTAAACCTTTCTGAAAAATAAAATAGTGAAAAAAAAAGAGTTCAGAATTGAAGGAGCAGACTCTCAATTCTTATGCATTATTAACTGTCTTAACAAAAGTAGCATGTACATGTCAACATCCATTAAAACAATTGAAGTGTGTTAATCTATTTAAGGACTGTCTTATCATGAAGGCTACCCAAAGTAACTGGTTGTTTAGAAGAGATAATTTGCAATTTTTACTAGACTGTCTACAAGTTCCACTAATCACCTTAGATGAAAATCATGCCTAAAGATTAGAGCCCCCAACTATGGTTATTTTATCCATGTTTCAATATTCATTTACACTTGGTTTTGCCTAATTGAAATTAATTGGAATAAATGTGTGTCAAAAAGTTAAGATGTCAGTAACCTGATTTCAACAAAAATATTAATTTCAGTTTCACAGAAATGTCTCTCTGTATTTTTCTTCTGTTTTTGCCCTGTGTTCTCATTTTACAGTACACGACAACCATCATCTGCTCATAAATCCTGGTTGTGAAAGCCTGGAATACAGTAAAAAGATGATTTATTCAAATTTCATGCTAAAATAATAATTAAAAAGTCATTAATATGATAGTTGTTAAGATTAATAGCCGACCAGTTCATGGTCACGTACCATTGTCCATACTGAGTACATTGTGTGGCATGAAGATACTGACATTTGAAAGGTAGTTATAACACTTACAGAACACTTTGTCAGTTCACCACACACCACATGGCCCACAGGACTTCTGAACCATTCTCTTTCCATATAATTGTTGATTCATGAAATAAAGGACTTTGTCTGAGTGTGAAAAAAAAAAGAAAAAAAAAAAAACCTGCAATTCATTTTTATCTGGGGCCTAATGAAAGACCTAAATCTGCAACAGGGGGGCTCTTCTTATGGGGGCCCTTACTTGCTTTTATAATGCAGATGAATAATACCAGTGGTAAGGCATGTACAGGCTAGTGAAAAGGACTGCACTGTACAGGGATAATATTTCTGCTCAGCAATTTCTCTCCTCCTGCAACACAGGGAGCAGCACTCTAAAAGTTACTGAAGCAGCTGGCAGAAACATCCAGTTCTGTGATGCTAATCACAGCAGCATTTTCAATATACTTGGTCAGTTCTGCAAACCCAATAATTCAAATTCAGTAATTATTTGTGTTTGATAGAGATACTTCCCCCCCGACCCTTCCCCACCCCCACCCCCCCCCAATCCTAAAGTTCTAACTAAGATTAATCCAGAAGAATTTTTCAAGTTTGTATCTTACTTTCTCAGATTCTTACCCAGCCATGAGCAATGCAGATGATTGATGTATCTTGATGTGCTTTTGTCATTGTCAGTTTGATTGGACAGAAAATATTCCTAAGTGCAGTATAAGAAAGGACTTTCGGCCCTCAAATGGAAGTGTAGGAGGGGGGTGAGAAAAGTGTGACAGAAAAGTTTTTTCCATGTAAAAATACCCATCAAGGTTTTTTCCTTTTAATGCCATTGCAATTTTGTTCATTTTCATCATCAACAAGAAGCAGCATTTTCTAAGGAAGAGAGGAACGCTGTTATCAACTTTAAGAATTGATTAACAAGAGATATTCAGGGTGAAAAATAGGGAAGTGGGAGAATGAGTTTCAGGAGGAAGGTTTAATCACTGCTTCAAGAGATACACCTGTGCAATTAAAACTGTATCTAAGCTCCTTAGCTGGTGGATGCCCCTAATAGAAGAACCTTAAAACAGCATTACTTTGTATAATCCTTTCCTTTCCTCTCCTTTCCTCTCCGATCAGGTGAAGCACTACTAAACTCATAGCTGTTTAGTGATTTTGATTGATTTTAAATTTGTTTTTATACTGGCATCACTCTACAAATATCTCCCAGACCTAAGAGAGGGAAGGTAAGAAAGCAAAGGTAGAGGCAGCAAAGGATGTGAGTGCAGGGGAAGGCTGGACAGACATTGCCAGAGAGGTAGCTAACCAAAATGTTGAAATTGTGATGGAACAAAGACTTGAATGCATAATGAAAGCACCAGAACAAAACAGAAAATAAGGCACAGAAACAAGGCCGTAGTATTAATATAGGCTTCAATAGAGTGAACGTTTCCATCAGTCCTTTGAATTCCACTCTTTATAAATAGGCTTAGGATACATAGTTTACTTGGCTGAATTCAAGGAGAACCACCAAGTAAAAAACACTAAAAAGTTTGGAGGAAAGGCTCTAGAGCTTTCCATACAATAGGGTTTGTCTAATGAAAAATAATCTGAGAAATAATTGCAATTTATTAAAACTAATCTATTGTTAGGAGCCCTTTAAAAGTAGGTTACTGAAGCCATTGTGCATTGCTGCCCATTCAACCGTATTGTCTGTTCTTGTCTTTTCCTTAGTGTCCTTGTATCAGCAAGATTAAATAACACTGACAGTTAAAAAGCCTTGGTTTAACTTGCATAGATATAGCTGGAGATACATGCCAGATCTGAGTTCATTTCAGATGTTGCTTGACAGCCTGTTCCTTTGAACTCAATCTGTACTTGATCTTGCACCTCTACGTTGCCATAGCTCCCAGATAAAATAATGTAGCTATTTTACCCCAAAGACACACCAACAACTAACGTATTCCAAAGAGGTCCCCATAGTTTTACCTTCTGGTATGCTGATGCACAAAGTCCTTTCATGCACAAGCATGAACATCATTAAGTTTCCTTTATAAGCCTTCAGGATATCCTTTGGAATTAAAAAAAAAATAATAAAAAAAAAAAGAGGATACAACTTGAATCTCTAAAACTCCATTAAAATGATTGCTATGATCTCTACCCTATTAACCCACATGATCTCATTTTCCACAGTTGCTGTTAAATTACTTCCTGCAAGTTGCCAGAGCAGGTGACATTGACTATATGTTCTTTGTTTTACCTGGGGTATCAATGGGTAAACATGTCTTCACTAATAATTATGATCCCCTAAGAAAATACCGCACCTGTCCTTCCATAAGATGCAACAATGTTAAAGTTCATACCACTGTCATGCAGAATGAAGTGCTCTGCTTTTTGGAATATCATAAACAAAATAAAACATAAAATAGAAATTTATGTTACATGCTAGGAATCTAGGAGCATAAATGGATTCTTAATGTAAGCAGTTAGTCTTCACAGGAAAAAAAATAAAAATTAAAGTGTATCAGAAAAACATTTCTTTGTGAAAGGCTAGAGCTGCAGGAGGTGTTTGAAAGCTTTGCAATATCATGTGGTACTTGGAAAGTCATGATTACTAGTTATAAAGTATACATTTAAAACTATTTTGCAAATGTTTACCGTACTAGTTTAAATTCAAACTGTGTGCTATGTGGTCATAGTGGCAAATATTTCCCAATAAGCAGAATATTTTCAAAGAACTATCTGTAACAAAGAAAAACTTTCATACGAAGTTGGGCAGGGAAGAGAAGTTGTCCAGAGAAGGGCTACAAAGGTGGTGAAGGGCCTAGATAGGAAGATGTACGAGGAGCGGCTGAGGTCACTTGGCCTGTTCAGCCTGGAAAAGAGAAGGCTGAGGGGAGACCTCATCACAGTCTACAGCTTCCTCATGAGGGGGAGTGGAGGGGCAGGCGCCGACCTATTCTCTTTAGCGACCAGTGATAGGACCCGAGGGAATTGTCAAGCTGATGCAGGGGAGGTTTAGGCTAGACATCAGGAAAAGGTTCTTCACTGAGAGGGTTGTTGCACACTGGAACAGGCTCCCCAGGGACGTAGCCACAGCACCAAGCCTGTCGGAGTTTAAGAAGCGTTTGGACTGTGCTCTTAGTCACATGGTTTGAAATTTTGGGTAGACCTGTGTGGTGCCAGGAGTTGGACTCGATGATCCTTATGGGTCCCTTTCAACTCGGGATATTCTATGATTCTATGATTCTATGGGCATGATATGAACATGGCACTAGGCTCGTTGAATTTTCTTTTCATTATGAAATGTTTGGTTGTATAATTCTAGGACAGAAGAGAATTCAATAAATTTGGTTGGATTTGTTTTTAATTTCAAATGCAATATTTTGTTAAAATTATTTCTCTTTCCATTTTTATTTTTTTTAATATTTTTTAATATTTTAATTTATTTTTAATATTCAAATTTAGACCTTTTTTTCTTCTCTTTCACTTTTTGAGATAAATATGAACATATATTAATTAAACTTTTTTTTCTTTCCTTTTTGCCAAAAAAAGGCATCTTGTATTAACAGAAAATATGAGAACAATTCTGTCTGGTAAGTCATTTATGGTTGCCTTTCCTCTGTTTTCTAAGAGGCATTTTTATTGTGGATGCCCTGAAAACATTATTGCTAGTTAAAAGGAAAGATGTATGTCTGGTGCCTACAATCAGGGATATAAATCAATATATCAACTCATAAGTAGAAGGGGATCATTTTTCAGATACTAAGTACTCCCAGTTTTCTGTGACTTAATTCTGACAGCTAGATACCATATGTTTTTCTACCAGATATAAAATTTTGTTGCAATGCAACATTGTTAAAAAGACATTTCTCAGCCAGTTTAGATTTTTATTCTCCAAGGAATACGAAGTTTTGTCTCAGCTTTAGGGTGAGGGTTTTTTTGGTGATATTTATTACCACTCAGGAGTATTCCTTGCCCTCTATACTGTACTTTTAGAATCATACTGTGAAGCCTGCCCTTCTTTAAAGGTCTTTGAAGCATACATTAATTCATTGTTCAAGATGTGTTATCGTTTCAGTCAACATTTCAGTAGGGCACTCTGTTATTGGCAGTGCACAAATAGGTCCAATTCAGCTCAGTGTTGGATAGCAGATTCTCCAACAAGATTACAAAAGCAGAGCAAAACCATATAGCTAAGAAATTAGTCTCTATCACAAATAGTGCTTTTACCACATCCATATCTTTGAATTTATAGGTGGGGGGAATGGTCTCTCACATAAAAGGTACAAGATACCAAACAACTATATTCTTCATTCTGGAGAAGTTCATCAGATATGATACCAATTCCTAATGATGAGAAAAAAAGGGATTGTGTGATGAGTTTTTCTTGGTTATCAGACATTTCTTCCTCTGTTGGAAACCATAACCCTACTTTTTAGAATACTGAAACAAATAGATGAAGTTCTTAATTGAATTTTAACTACTCTGCATTACTGTGATACATCTGAACTGTAACTTGTAGTCTAAAATACAATCATTTATCAGTCTGTATGAGTTCCTTGCATCCATTTCATTCTCATTTTCATTTTTTTGGCTGTTGATACTGCTTAAAACAGTTTATTGTATGTAATCTACTGTTCATTTCAATAGTGACATACTTAGTATTAATATTCCATGTTGTGTTGCAAGACTCTCCTGCCTCCTCACCACAACCTTGTTTGCCATCAATCAAGCCGTCATGATATACCATTTGTACTTTCCCAGTAATTGAAACCTGATGAATAGGATCCCCTTTTTATAAATGCTGCAGTAGAAATGCTGGAACAGACAACCCCAGTGCCAGGGTTTTCCCAAAAGGAGAGATGGAGATACCCTTTTTCAACCCAACCATAAATGTTTAAAAAACAGATTAAAAAAAAATAAAAATGAAGCACTAGGTTTATCTTTCACACACACACATGCGCGCGCACGCACAGACACACACACACGTATAAACCTGCTGGTCTGTTTATATGTATAAACATCTCTTTAGCCTCAAAGTCAATCTTGTGGCTTCTAGCCTTTTCTAGATGGTTACATATTTCCCCTGCCCTTTCTCCTCCTTTTTTTTTTTTTTTCTGGGACCTGATCAGTTTTGAACCCATTCCACAACTGTATTTCCTAAGGGGTTTTGCTGTCTCCCTGCCACCCCAACACCATAGATGGCAGTTCCAGAGACCTCCTTCCTCACCCCCTTCCCCAACTTTTGTCTTCAGTTTTTCAACTTTTTGTCTCACTCTGTCCAAGTGAGACCTCATGTGAGGGTCAGGGAAGGGAAGGGAAGGGAAGGGAAGGGAAGGGAAGGGAAGGGAAGGGAAGGGAAGGGAAGGGAAGGGAAGGGAAGGGAAGGGAAGGGAAGGGAAGGGAAGGGAAGGGAAGGGAAGGGAAGGGAAGGGAAGGGAAGGGAAGGGAAGGGAAGGGAAGGGAAGGGAAGGGAAGCTTTCAAAGTAATGGCATTTTAGTGTTTTGCCCTACTAACTGCTTTTAAAAGGTGTTGGCTATTGCCTCTCCAATGCCTGTGCCTGTCACTTCCTTATTGGAGAAAGACTAGAGACTTTTCATTGGCTATGTGTCACCTACAGACTAGAGAGAGAGTACTTTGAGTACTTTAATTACAAATGGTTTCTTAATTCAGTGGCATGCACTCAGCCCATTGCATTGGAATGACTGTTGTGAGGAAAAACATGCAGAGTCATAACTGCACTGGTGGTAATCTTAATATGTGGTGGAGGGGTTGGGAGGTGGGAGGGAAGAGAAAATTAATTTTGTTTTATAAAGATACCAGATAGAGAAGAATCATTTTATAGCTGTCTAAGGGGCGACCACTACCCATAGGAGAGAAGTTTTATCTCAGTGGAAACAATGTACTTGTATAAGAAACTGAAGAACCAACAAGCAAAGAGGATTGAAAAAATACACAATAGTAAGACACCTTATTTCAAATAAATGGAGGCATGGAGCTTTCTCTTTCCGTTGGACAGTTTGTCATTGAAATTGCACAAACTAAACAAGTGAGTGCACAACAGCTACTAAGAATTTGTATGCACAAGGTGCTAGTTTGCATATAAAATCAAAGCAAAATGAGAAATGTTTAAAAAAACTCTTGAATGGTAGCCTAGAAATGCATGACAGACTGCAGATGGGAGAGCATGCTGAAATAGAATGCTTGGATATTGCTAGTGTTTCCAATACTTTTGTCCTATTTAAACACCTGTGTCATTTGTTTGCTGAACAGTAGGAGATGCCTGCGACTTGTGGATCTGATTTCCAGTGGACACAAAAACTCATAAAGTATAAGATGAGTCTTATTGGGCTAGAGCATGATTTTATTCAGAGAATAATTAACTGTATTTACCCACATACATACTTCTGAAATGTTACTGTCTATCAGGAAGCAAACAAACTCTTAGTCAGGGATCACAGCCTACAAGATCATTCTGCCTCTGGAGGTGAAGCTAAGCCAAGGTCATTGCAGAGAGATGATTTTTCTGCATTGACACAATTCCTTTTCATTACAAAATCAGCTTTTTTTTTTTTTTTTCCAAAAAACTTGTAAAGATCTCCAAACAAAACCACAAATCTTTCTAATATTGAAGTCTTGTTTGAATGTTTAAAAAAGGAATTGTTGTCATGTTGTGTTGTCTGCCATAGTTCCTGCTGTGAAGGAGATAGTCTGACATCAGGAGTCAGTAACAGCTAGAAAGAATGGTTACAGTAATGTGGTGGCTCCGTGCCTGTCTAGCACTCTAGTATTTTTTTAAAAGTGTGTGGAAAAAAAATGGGTTTAGTATTGCTTAAAATAAAACAACATACTTTGGTTTCCCTCCAGCAGATATTCTATTCTGCATACAAAATGTAGGTTTTCTGTTTTGTTTGCTTGTTTGTTTGTTCAGTCAAGGGAGCACCCATCTGCAATGAATATGATCTTTGCCTCTGTGCTTGGATTTCAATTACAAAATTCAGATTTTGAACTCTTTGTCTGACAGGTTTTCAACCCCACCCGAAGCTCTGTCATAGAATCACAGAATGGTTTGGGTTGGAAGGGACATTAAAGACCATCTAATTCCAACCCTGCCATGGGCAGGGACACCTCCCATCAGACCAGGTTGCTCAAAGCCCCATCCAATCTGGCACTGAACACTTCCAGGGATGGGGCACCCACAGCTTCTCTGGGCAACCTGTTCCAGTGCCTCACCACCCACATAATAAAGAATTTCCCTTGCTTATTTCACATGGAAATTAATACAGAATCCTTTAATAGGTGTGTATAACTCAAAACATTTATTTGCTATAAGGGTGACAGAGCACTGGAACAGGTTGCCCAGAGATGACCCTGCTTGGCAGCAGGGTTAGACCAGATCATAGATGATCTCCAGAAGTCCCTTCCAACCTCAACCATTCTGTGATTCTGTGAATAACTTTGCTGTGGCAATTTTCTTTTAATTTTGTTAGATATATCCAATATTCTCAAACTAGTAGCAGGAAGCAGTATTCTTACTTACAATAACTAAAAATACTTCTGATGAATGAATATTGACTGCAAATTTGTGGATATTAATTTAAAAACACTCATTAAATCTTTCTTATGAACTGTCAATTCAATATTAATGTTGATCTTCATGGTTATGCTCCTCTGATCATGGCAATACAATAGTACATACAATATAATCTTTACAAAATAGAAAAAAAAATGTCCCAGAATCTTCTGGGCTTTTGGAGCCAGATCTAATCAAAGTTCAAGAAAGAGCTTGTTTTACTGTTTTGAGCTCTCATTTTTCACTGGTCTTCTTGTTTTCTGTGTTATCTAATATTTTTTCTAGAAGCTCTGTTTTTCTCTTTACAGCATTCAAAGGAAGTGATAATGGTGTTGCCTTATTTGAAGGAAAGAATGAATACAAAACTGTATGCACATTGACTGTATTGCATTGATTTAGAGTTATTATTTAGCTGATACATCTTTACCCTTAGAAGAGGTAGTAAGAAGAGAAAATTCCATTCTAAAATCAATTTTCATTTTGGTAACTTCACAGAACACAAAGTCAGTCGTACAGCACAAGAAAGAAGAGCTGTACCACAGCAACTATGTAGTGATGGACATTTTCTGCTTGAAAATTCCCTGCTAAAGAGGAAGGTCTAAATACCTCAGAGAGATTTAGGAACTGAAAAGTTAGTTGATATCAAATTAATCATAATTTTATCAGTTTCACTCCATGTAATTTTAACATTTAAAATGCCTATGTGGGTCAAAGAGACTCAACATATTTAATATCTATGCTCAACCACATAGTTTAACACCTGTAAAATGATCATGGAATAAACTTGATCAACTGCAAAGGAGTCAGAATTTTGTTCTGTGGGATTACTATGAAAGTTGCCTATCTTAATTAAGCAGAAAATTTCATTAAGTCATAAAGACACCTTTATTTTGATCCTATATGATTTAGTGATGCTATCTGCATATATACATAAATTCTTAAACACATAAATGTATATTTTAAGAGACCTACACACATAAAATTATTATTCCCAGATTTATGTCTCTTGCTGCCTGTCATGTTTGGCATGTCGCTATAATTGTATCAATTGTCTTAACAAGATATTTTAGAAATTTTGTTATGACAAGTATAAATGACAACCAATTCACATTTTATGCTTCTATGCTTCATGTTTCCCATTTTCTCTACGTAATTTTTCTTAGTGTAATATTCATTTTGGTTCTGCAGATGTGCACCAGAATTTGAGTTGTTTTCCCCTGAGTGAAAATATAGATATGTTTATATATGTTTATTCTATAGTTCAGTTTGCCTAAATAGGTGCCAGCAGAAGTGGTGCATCTCCTCAATTTTGGGTCCCCTGGATTAGAAAGAACAACTCGAGCTGAGTGTTTTTGTGCACCTCCTGTATTCCCTGTGTAAACAGTGGAATGAGAGTCTGGTGCCTCTGAAGAACTGTGTATAATTTTTTTGCCGTCTTTGAGATACCAAAACTGTAAAATTTTATTTACCAAGAGCTCAAATCTTGGTATATTTTTTGCTTCTTGTTCATGTAGCTATAACAATTTGATTCATGCTGGGAAATAACTCTTTTTTTTTTTTTTCCTGTTTCTTGCCATGGCATGATCTCTACAGGTGTTTGTATCTCTGTTTATCATAATGGTTCTTTTGTGTATGTTGGATTTTATGGAACAAACTGATGTCTAAAACATTTACTGTTGAATTTCCATGCAGTGTCAATTTATACTTACATTTTTTTTCATAAGCATCCCAGGGATTAATCTGTATATTGCACTTTATAACTTGAAGATGTTTGTTCTAAATTTGTCCTTTAGATTTTTCTTTTACTTTTCATTGGTCATGCATTTGGAAGAAAGATCTATAGCAAATAGTAAATAACAACAGCTGCAATGGCAACAGTGGCAGCAACAGCAATGCGATTTTATGCCATGCCGTATTATACTGTATGAGATTGACACAGATGTGCTACTTACAAAGTGCCAGCTGTTGGCACTTTTCTTATTGACTATAAGCAAACAAAATAACAAAAAATCTACAACAACAAATTATTTCTATGACACACCACTTACTTCACAGATTTTTCAGCAAACATAAGGGCACATTTAGTAGCTGAATATATTTTACCCTTGGATACTTTCAATTTGTATTCATTTTAGAATTTATTCTGTTAATTAGAAAAGGTTATAAGATTAATAAGTAGTCATTGCTAATGTATGCAATGGATGGTAAGCTTCAGTTGATTATGTGTGTGGTTTTTTTTTTTGTTGTTTCATTTTTCCAAAGAGGCATCAGAGATTAGTTCATACAAATCATAGTGAGCAATATATCCTATCTTTCAAAGCTGGTCTTTATCTCTATGTTGCTTTATAATCTCTGAATCATTTCTAAAATCCCTGCTAGAAAAGCCAACTAAAACCTAGCAAATTCTACCCTACAAACATAAAATGATACATTGCAATTTCAAACACTCTTATACAGAAGAATCGATTTTCAAGGAATCCTTTGTAGATGTAAAATGAGAGATCTTAGAAAGAAAAAAAAAAAAAAAAACACCAAGAATACTACAGCTTGTGAAAAGACCGTTATTTGTTAAGAAAGTGTAGTGTTAACTACTTGGGATTAGCAGGCAGTCTATTTTTCTGGTTTCCAGGACATTAGGCTGACCCTTGGCATGTGCTCCAACCCCAGCCTGCATCATTTCTGAGATTCATGACCATGGTCCAGAAGGGCAAGGACCACTCTGTGGTTGTGCAAGATCTCTCTGCTCAAATTCTGGCTGATGAGAAAGAAGGTCATCCAGTCTCCTTTTCTTTGTGGTCACGCAGAGCAGAACTTTTCTGACCTGTGGTGGCATGATGGCCTCCACATAGGTGGCTAGTGAAGAGCTCCTCGCTTGGACAAGTTTCCTGATCAGATCACTCAGATATGAAAAGAGGCTAGTAAGGCCAAGCATTTTTTTGTTAATTTTTTTAATGAGGGAAGGTGAGCTAGCCACTACACCCTATGTCCTGAATTATTTTGCTACAGGCATACTGAACTAATCACTCTTTCCCTCTGTATTGACCTTTCCGTTTCTGACCTTTCCCATGCTGAACTTCGGAGAAAAATACTCCAAGGATAGGCTGAATACCTATAGGCTCTTAATGTATAATCTGTGTCCAAGGGCACTACTACACACAGAGCTGCTCTCCCAAGATCATCTCATCTTCTCACTTCCAGTGCAGCTTCAGGACAAAGAATAAAGCTTTGTCATACTACCCTCTTCCTCTTGCTATGGACAGAAGGGACAGGTCATATTTTAAGTGGGCCTGGAATCTTCTCACATATTAAACATTATTTAGCAACTTTAGGTCACCCTGAGATTTTCTTAGCCTACCACTGTTGGAAAAAATAAAAATAAAAATAAATCTAGATCATTATAAATAATGTAGTTAGAAAGGGGCCCAGAAGATTTTCAGTTCCCTCTGTTACTTACACAATAACTAAAGAATTCCTTTGTTTTCTTTTTTTTGTTTGCTTGTTTAATTGAAAAAATAGTCTAAACCTATCCTTTCTAGCAACCGTGTTGACTTCAATATATTCATATAATCTATATATATAAGATAAATAAATAAATAAATATCTACAAGCAAACACTTATATTTAAGTACCATAGATAACAAGGTGAATCCCAGCTTTCAGGTCAGATGTTTCATAAAATAAAGAACATATGGACATGTCCTTTGTTGTAGAAGATGGTTCTAGGAAGCTCCTGTCTTGCTAGAAATTTATGAATATTTCCTAAATATAGAGTCCAGTGGATAGTATTTTTTCCATGTATCTTGTATTATGTGGATAGACCTATCTCAATCTTTCTCACTTTAGACTTTTGTTTTTCTTCCCAACTTCCCACCTGGAAATATGATTAAAAAATATAAGCTATTATCTATCTGAATATTCTACATGGTCTCGTGAATGGCATATGTGAGTTAGACCTGGTCTTTATATTTAATACCCACCTGGCATATCCCAAATGTTTTCCAGTGGGTGCTTACAGTGGGTACAAGATAAGCCTAATACTCCCTGATTTATTTCTTCTCTATTTCTAAATCATATTTGTTTAACTCCAAAATTATGTTTGGAAAATAAGACACTCAAACCACTGAGCTCTCATGGAGGTTTTAGAAATAGCCTAAACAATGGACATATACTCACTCATCAGCTTTAACCAGTGTCAGTGTCTGGTCAGGTGAACATTGTTTTCACTGCAATGATGGACTTTAATTATCTTTCACAAATAAGCTATGAAGAAAAACATCATCAAGTGTCATTTATTTTCCAGATGTTGATGGTGAGTATCACCACAAGCTGTGAAGTTACAGAGGATTAAGTTCTCATTCCAGATTATTAAAAAATAAATTAAAAATAAAATCAGCAAACCCACAACAGCTTGCTGCATTGAAAATTAACATTTTTTAATTGAGAATTAACATATTTTACAGAAGCTACGATAGACAGAAGAACTCAATCCTTACAAAGTCCTTACAATGTGATCCTCCTTTCAGAAGATTGTGTGTATATACAATGCTATCTGAAGAAACCACCTTCTTTCTCTCTGGCATGAATATCTTTCTTTCTTCTTTTCCTCCCTCCCTCCCTCCCTCCCTCCCTCCCCCTTCCCTTCCCTTCCCTTCCCTTCCCTTCCCTTCCCTTCCCTTCCCTTCCCTTCCCTTCCCTTCCCTTCCCTTCCCTTCCCTTCCCTTCCCTTCCCTTCCCTTCCCTTCCCTTCCCTTCCCTTCCCTTCCCTTCCCTTCCCTTCCCTTCCCTTCCCTTCCCTTCCCTTCCCTTCCCGTCTCCAGGGAAAAACAGCCAATCTGGGACACACACACAAGCTTCATTTCTTTCTTCCTGTAACAGCCTTGAGAGGAAAAAGGAGGGGAGAAAATAGCAAAAACAGTACTATGCCACTACTTCCTCCATCATCTATCTGTCGGGCAGTAGCAGGAGGGATCCTTAGCTACCCAGTTCCCTAATAAATGCTTGTATACAAGGTCTGTACAAAAGCAGAGGGAGTACTGAAGTGTACACCAGCATTCCAGCCTCAGAAATGATATTAAAGAATCCCAGACACGATGTAAAAAAGACTTAAAGGAGGAACAGAATTACCGGGTTCACACTGGAAAGAACAATATCGATTCTGAGACTTAGGGGAAGGATTAACTGTTGGGCAAGGAATAAAAAGAACTGAGTTCATTACAGATTTTTCTCTCTCTTTTGCTCATGTATACAGATACAAACTTTTTCACTTAGGTACCAATTATATTTATTTCATATTCTATTTTTTTTTTTTTTTTTTTTTTTTACTCTTTCCTCAGCAGATATTTAAGATTATGAAACATGGGAATTTGTCTGATCTTCTTTTTAGATGAGCTCACTGAATCTTACTATTCTATATTTTTAAGTGATTACAGAATTACAGAAGAGTTCAGATCAAACAGAATTCATCTGTGGGAATGAAATACATATATATATATATATATATATAAAAGGGAATTACCTGTGTTTACATAACAGAAAATCACTGCATATATATTTACATGTATATAAAATACTTCTGTCCAAGACATGTAAAAATATCATTTGTTCTTCTATTTAATTTCATAAAAATCTTCTCATGCAAATACATTATAGCCTTGTAAGTAGAAGCTGACAGCGAGGGCTTGACTTGGGCCAGCATGAAGCAGTATGCTCTAGCAAGTGTACTTGTTCTTGGGAATCCATAAATGTCAAGACTGTTAACTATTTCACTGTTCATCAAAGCATGTCAGAAAAGAGATAGTTTTGTTCTCTGTAGAGGTGCTCAATCAACTGTGAGTGGCAGTTCCTTTTCGTGCCATGAATTTATGGGTTTGGGAAGTGTGCTTTATTTATTTTTCCACAGTGCAGAAGCCCAGCAGAGCACTGCAAGATGCCTTACAGGATATTCTTCTGTTGTAAAGAGGACAGGTTTCAGACACCTTTGCTCAAGCAGTTGCTCAATTGAGTTCAAACATAGACTCAGGAAACACCCATCAGGAGCTGGACAGCTGTTCATTTGTGGTAGCCCACAGATGGCTGGGGTGCTCAGGTCCATCCTTGCATTTGTGACATATCTATCCTTCTTTCAGGGATATATCCTTCTCACTTCCCTGCCAATTAGGAATCTTAACAAGGTAATGCAGTGTTATGGTACAAGTGTCAGGGATTTCAACTTAGGGCAAGTCAAGTCTGAAAAAAACAGACAGGGCATATAAATGTCTTTCAGATACTGCTGCAGTCCTCAACCAGCCAACTCTGATAGGGGTGGTCTGTGAATAATAATTGCCTGTTTCCCTCACTAAATAACTTGGTAAACCAAAGTTGTAAAGTCTGAAAAATATGATGGCTAAGTAGTTGGAAAATGAACACCAGCCTAACGAACAGGGTGTTGCAGTTTGTCAATAGACTAGCAAAGTTCTACACTAGACCTCTATGATGTTTTATGGACAAAGATGTTCAAATGTGTCATTAAAAGATACATAGTGTGTACTCCATAGTGTGGAGTGCAACTAATCACTGGAAATAATGAACATGCTCAGCATACAAATAGCATAATTAGCTAATTAGAAAATGTATGTTGGCAGATGACAACCAATGGGAAATCAATAGTGTAATGCATAAGGAACTGCCTACTTGTGTTAAGAGGAATTGTTGTTTTGCCTCTTTATATTGAGCTGCTGACCAAGGAGATCCACTTTTGTGCTGTATATTCACAGTGCTATGTACAGGTTTGTTAAGCGCCATAACTGGTCCCAGATAAAGAAATGTGGCAGACAAAAGCAATGTCAATATAGTCAAGGACTAAATGAATGTGTTCCCTTTAGAAGGTAGAGTTAGTTGTAAACTCTGGATGGAAGAGCTGAGGCCAGTGGAAAAGAAGCTGCATCTGGGATTACAGGAGTAAGTCAGAGCTGTTGAAACATCCTGGAGTGCTGATTGTGGTCAGTGGGGCACAGCGGACAACAGCTGGTAGAAGAAGGGGGCCTTGTAAGGACAAATTAACAAGTATAATTTACATGTAGTCTCTTGTTCTTAAAAGTTCTGATACTTCACTGGCCTTTCCTTTTCTCCTGAGCAAACAAGATTGGGAGAAAGAAGATCACAAGGGTCATGGCTTCTTACAGCTTTTCTTATTGAGCAGTGCCCACAGGTGAGCTCATGAACTGATACTCTGGAGCAGAAAGAGTAGCAACATTCTGCCCCCATCCATCCTCCTCTAAGAGGCCATTTCTTCCTTCCAGCAGTATATGGTTCATTTTTTAAACAGGATGAATGCTAGCACTTCCCTTTGGGGTGTGCTACATGGTTTTCTATAAGTTTATCTGAGAGCTTGTATACTGGCCAGCATTCCCATCATGTCTCTTCTACACCCATGTAATGATTCCTGCGACATATCTTTTGCATAATACCAACCAGGCAAAACAGCTCCCTTATGCAATTGAAAGTATTCTTTCATCTTCAGTTTCTTTCTATGCCAGGGGCCATGAGAGAATATTAGGAACAGGTGGTGGTAGCCAAAGTCCTAGATTTTGCTTTATTATTTGTGTGCTTTTACAGCCTTCCTATGTGACAGTCTCATTTAGTCGGTGCTACAGGCAATCTCTGTCTGTACCTAAAAATATCTTTAACAGCTGCACATAGGGAACAATCGCGGGGGAAGGAAAAGAAGCATACAAAAGCAAAAGGCAACTTAGAAAGGAATTGGAGCCAGAGGAATTCAAGACTGGGGTTCTTTTATTAGCTAAAAGGACACTTATTTGGAGGAGCATGCAGAGTTTGCTTTTACTGATTCTATTTTTGTTGATATTTTGTCCATTGCTATTGTTTGCTTAAAATAATTTCTCAGGAGATACCTGGTGGCTGCAGGCAGCAAATTTTAGCAAAGTAGCTCTGAAAGTGAAAAAAAATGGTTTATTTTCTGTAAAAGATGACTATTTACTCAAGCACAATGAAATATCTGTGAATCTTGGTATTATATATTGGGATGTGTGACAAGTTCCTATAAACTCACAGACACAACCAAGAAATAGTGTGAAGAAAATACTTTTCTCTCTCTTCAAACCTTCAGCTAGGAAGACTGGAGGGGTAATATCTTTCATCTCTTTTTCTGGTACTCATTGGAGCATTCACATTTAAAAGTTGTTTTCTATCTTTTCTTCCCAAAGTCTTTGTTGCACTTATTACCTCACAGACTTTGCCTTATCCCTTTCCTGACACCGTCACCACTTCAAAAATTGCTAAGCTAGGGCTGATAAAAATCATTCTCTCTTTTTGATTCAAAACTGGCAAACAGAAACCAGTTTATGAACCTTTATGAACTACCCTTCCCTCTGTTTGGGACACCCCCAGTCAGTCTGTCTGTTTCAGACACTCATCCAAATCCTGACTAATTTGCCATCCACCCACAACTCTGAGATCATAATGGAAGCAGTTTTCAGGATGTCCTATTTTCCTGGAGGATAAAATTAAGTATTTTCTTATCCCATAATGATGTAGGATGGTGAGTAGGTTTTAAAATTCATGCTGTCTCCACTTGCAAGGTGTTTTCCCTTGCTCATCATTTTGGTTCCCTAAGGAACTTTAATGACAACTCTTAGACAATTTTCCTCTAATTCCAAATCAGAAACAAAACTTAACACCCAGACAGACACCATGGTTTCCAAGTGTCCTGGTTTCAGGTAGGACAGAGTTAATTTTCCTCCTAGTAGCTGGCAGGGTGCTATGTTTTGGATTAGAATGAGAAGAGCGCTGATAACATGCTGATGTTTTAATTGTTGTAGAGCAGTGCTTACACCAAACCAAAGACTTTTCAGCCTCTCTCTGTCCTGCTAGCGAGCAGGCTAGGGATGCAGCAGGAGCTGGGAGGGGACAGAGCCAGGACAGCTGACCCAAACTGGCCAAAGGGGTATTCCATACCATCTGACGTCATGCTGAACAATATATAGGGGTGGCTAGCCGGGGTGGAGGGGGGGCCGGCTGCTCGGGGATAGGCTGGGCATCGGTCAACGGGTGGTGAGCAATTGCATTGTGCATCACTTATTTCGTACACATTATTACTATTAATACTATTATTATTATTATTGTTGTTGTTATTCTTTTCCCTGTCTTAATAAACTGTCTTTATCTCAACTCACAGACTTCACTTTCCCGTTTCTCTCCCCCATCCCGGAGAGGGAGGGGGGAGGGTGAGCGAACGGCTGTGTGGTGTTTGGCTGCCAGCCGGGCTAAACCACAACACCAAGCCATTTTTATTTAACTTTCCTCTGGCAAGTTCCTCTTAACCTACATTTAGATGTCCAGAATATAATATCTATAATATCTACAGCTGAGATGATTGTCATTGACCCCTTCTACAGTCAATGGAGAAAAGGAGTAACTTCTAGACTTCTATTAATCTGATCTATTTTAGCTAATTATTAAGATTAATCATGACCTAGAAGTTGCTATTTCACTCACTTAGATAGCTGGAGACCTTAAGAAAGTTAAATTATAGAGCTAACATTTTACATTTGTTCTGATAAATCCCACCTAGAGGAAAACACAATGATACTACTAATAAAAAATTATGAATTATTTCTGATAAAAGCAAATCTTACCTATGGTGCCCAGAATCAACCAATAGCATCATAATAGCTGATCAAATCTCTGAGATTAGTCTGATATAAGAGAGTCATTTCAAGTATGTAAAAAATAATAATAATAAAAATGAACAGGAATGAAAAATAAATGAGTATAAATTAAAGCTGCCCAAGAGTTCTTTACAAATACACCAAGACAATAGGTATTATGAGATCAGATAATAGACATATTAATAAGTGGAAGGTGAATGAAAATATTCATGATTCATATAATAACTGCAATAAAGAACTCCTTTTAAAGAACCTGAGATTTAATTAAAAACTAAACTAAACTAAACTAAAGGTCTTCTAACTGTTACAATATAGGTGGTGGAAACTTTGAAAACACTCTGTTGTAAATGCCCTTGAAGTGAATGCCTACCCAGTTTGATTTACCCTTGGCCTCTCGTCATCTAACTGCACAACAGTATCACAAGGATTTCAAAACATTAGAAAATAACATGAAGATTTCAGTCAAGCTACCCCTTGGGGAATATTCAAACCAATGAATGAAAGAAATAAGGAAAAATGAAGTGTTTGTTACAAGATTCCATTTCATGATAAGATAAATTTCTTCACGTATTTATAAAAACACAAGGCAAAGGTGAAAGAAAGTTACGGCTGTTAGTTGTGAAGTCAAACATTCACATTTTTTCCTTTTTTATGTGAACATTCATAGTTTTTAAATGTCTTTTTTAGTTTTTCAAATTCATGCTTTCCCCAGAAGACTGTCTTATTCAATACAAAAGAAGGATGTTGCTTACAAAATTAGCAAGTTTTCAGTATTTTTCTTTTAACTGAGTTGTTGAAAGTGTGATTCACTGAAGAAAGCTGTAGTAATAAGAAGCCAAGTAAAGATCTCCTCATGAGATCTTGCAGTGAGGCAGACTGTATGTACATCAAGACAAAAACCAGTAGTCTTCTAAGCAGGTGAGAGAAATGGAAAAATAGATGTTAGGGATACGGGAATGACTAAGCTTGATTTTTGCTTCTACTTTTCTGGTAAAGCACCAGAAAGCAGAAGAACTGCTACATTCTTTAAGTGTCAATTAGGTCTTCAAAGATTTAACCTGATCTCTAATCCACAAATATTACTTAAACTGTTATCAAGAGACAGCAGCTAAACACTGCGGTGTTGTGACAGCTGGCACAGGAGTAAAGGGTGGTCAATGGCTAGTGATGGAGCCAGGAGTCCAGGGCTGTCATGGAGGTAGTAGGGTCATGCCATCCCTGAGAAGGTCCTCATCCTGCAGCACCTGCAAGAGATCAGGGCTGGACTGGGGACAGAGACCAGAGTCACCTCAGAGCCCCACAACCACCTACCAAAGCCACAGTGATAGAGGACCAAGGCCTGGCTGGGAGTCTCTCTTCAGGTCTGATCCAGAGTATGGGAATGCAGGTGGGCTCCCAGGGGCGTGGGAATTATGCATACAGCACCCTGGCAAAAAAGGTGCCACTTTTTCACTGGTTTGACATAAGCAGTTGAGTGAGAAAAATGTTTCAGTATTATTGCAAGAGATCCTGACTGCCAACATCTCCTTTTTCATTTTTAATATGAGACTGTCATCTCTTCAAGTAACAAAGAAAAGAAAATTTCTGAGTGGAAAACAGGCAGAAAATTGAAAATTTGTTAGTATTTACATAACTGCCACTAAAATAAAGTTAGAGGGCAAGGCATGGGAACAGGTTTTGCAAAGTAAATGTGGGATTTCCACCCCCGGACATTTTCAAGATTTGGCTGAACGAAGCCTTGGATGACCTTAGCCTGAACAGGGGTCAATCCTGCTTTGATCACGATTCCTAGAGCTTGCTTACAGCCAACAACCCTATGATTATTTGCCATACACATCTTCTAATGCTTGCCCAAGGTTTGAGAATAAAAAGTGGAAAGCTTGGACAATATCTTCAGAAAGGCTTAGAAGACCAATTTTTATTTATTTATTTATTTATTTATTTATTATTTTTTCATGGCAGAAAACTAGAAATGAAAAGCAATAATGAAGACAGAGAGATAATGGCAGATGCTTGTGAGAAATTATATACATCAATCACAGGCTAGCTACAACTAATTTTCTCTTTTTGTGAACCCTATGTTCAGATAAGTTCAAAATTGCAGAGTTTGGCTCAATCAGCTAATATTAGGTTTGAGTTCATCAGAGAAGTCTAGGATAGGTTAATTTTTGTTTCCTTATCTAAACAGGTAGGTAAAGACCCATTACCTGCAAGCAAATACTATATACAGTTAAGCAGAATTGTTTGCTTGAAATGGACACTTTAAATGAAAGCCTGTCTGCAAAGTTCTGCAGATGTCAGTTCTGAAAGTCACTGTGCATCCTTGAGGCTGGGTACTGGGAGTTCTGGTGTATAAAAATAAATAAGTGCACATTTGATTAACAAAAATAAACACCTCAGTAACTTCTGAACTACGAATCTACAAATGAACGCTACTTAGCTGTAAAAGGTTGAGTTCTAAATGAAAAAATATTTGCTGAATTTCTGGTGGCCCAGGATAAATTTGCATTGCAGATAAGTGACACTTTGAAAGGGTTATATCACTTTTTGTATGTGTTTCAACGTTGCTGAGGCTTAATTTATGTATTACCATTGCAGAGTGGGAAGTATAATGGATTTGTAATTATTCCAAGTTGCAAAGAGCAAATGGAAGGTAGTCCAGATTATAGACAAAGCAGGAAGAGAATGGGGAGTTATAAAGAGCATATTATACAATCATGTCCTATTAAAGTTTTTCAGGAACATGGCATTCCTGTATTTTAAAAGGTATACATTCATTTCTTGATTCACTCTGTGGGTGCAATGTTTATTCACATTTTTTTAAATGGTTAACAAGATTGTATGGACCAAATTATATTTATATAATATATCTGAGTAAGCAGGTTGATGTGCTATACAAAGGCAACAAAACCCTGATTACAGACTTTCAAATTTCCTGAGTTTTTTTCTTGTTCCTTGATTTGAGAAATTAGAAAGTTATTCATATATTTCCATAAAGTTCTTCATTCTCAGATCATGTAATAAGATATGCCATTAATGTGAACTCCAAGCCTAAATTCTTCCTGTACCTGCTAGCATTTGCCTATTCTACACCAAGAATGAAAAAGTAAAGGACAAAACTTTCTGATAGGCTGGTTTGGGCAAATATTTGCATCCATGTATTTTTGGTTCTTAAACACTTTTGTTCAATTATAGCTGTTTACAAGGTAGATAGTAGTACCTTTCTTTATCTCTTTCTATTTATTCCTGTTACACTAAGATTGTGAACAGTACCTGTTAAAGTCACCAAACATTTTAATAATTTTGATATGGCTTTAAGCCACCACGACACACACAGTGTTTTGCCTCCCAATGTCTAATAGAACTTTATCACTAAAACTAAGATTCATTTTCCCCCCATCCCAACCTTTCCATGTGTTTTCACATCTCCTTTTTTCTATTTTTCTCCTGGTTGCCAATGAAAATGCATTTAACATGAGTTTTCATTAAAGTAGGTAAAATTATAAAAGGTCTTTGTTTAGGTTCCATTCATCTAAATATTATAAATTTTGACGTATAGACAGAGTTCATCCAAACTTTTGGAGTCGTTTGAGCTTGTAGAACAAATCTGGAGATCTCACAGAAAGGGGTTTTCTTAGGAACTTTAGAGCTGTTATGCTTTTGCTTCTGAAATACTGCAACCAACCCTGTTGGTGTTTCATCTTTTGCAGTTCCATCTGGAACCCATAAGAAAAATCTGCATACATAAAAATAAAATATTATCTGAATATTTCAGACCTTCATTAAAGTTTTCGTCCAATTTCTGGTGTAATCACAGATGAAACTCAAGTGGTGTTGGGGACACTTAGATTTGAGCTATTTTATGCGTAATTTTTATCATCAGGATAACTGTCTTCTTCTAGGAAAAGGCAATAATTAAAAACTCTGATGCTTTTTGTCAATAATGTTTTTAAGTGAAAGTGATACCAGAAGTAAATGGTATGCATTCAAATGCCTGTTATACCTTTTAATACTCTTTGAAGTGCTACAAGAAATGAAAATAAGAACTCAAAGTTTGCATGCACATGTTTTATTTGATTTAGTGCAGAAATTTACCTTGTAGAAGATAATACTGGTTACAGACTTCCAAACTGAGTCTCTGTATGGCGTGACAGCTATGCTTGAACCATAAAGGAAATGAAATGTATTTTTATTAGTGTGTTAAAAATTTGAAATAGATTGGTTTCATTCTTCTTTATAGCGTTACTTTATTGTGCTTCACAGAAGAAGAATTCACACTGGGGCCTATTGGAGACCCCTGGTGCCTGGAGAGCTTGGGCACAATTTAAAGGGCTTGTGATTGAACAGTCTGTGATTTCACAGAAGGAACCCTATTGCTTCCATTATTTTGAATTATTAGTGTTAGGTTCCTTCATGTTTTTTCTAATACATACACAATGTGTGAGGTAATTTGTTTCTTTTCTCAAATTAGATTTAACAATAAATGATAGCAGTTTCTCCAGAAATGTCCCATATACCACAGAGACTATGACCTCGTCTGCTGTCAATAACATAAAGTAATATCTGAAACACTCCAGGGACTACTACAAGAGGAAACATCTACAGTAAGAAGTTCTTAAACCTGAAAAATCCAAAATGGTAACATCATTAAATCCACCACTGTGAGTAATGGCAGACATGGATACAAGTCTCAGGCCTAGCCATAAATGTAATGTATTACTTGTGCTCCTACCATTCCCTGGTGACTAGTACTATTCTTTGCTGGATGGAGCATGTGAGCTACCACAAAGTTGTGTTTGTTACTGATGGCAGACTGTCTGTGAGAGCAACAGACAAAAAAGGAAATCATGTACTATCTGCTCCTGTGAAAGTTTTCCAGAAGGTATTTCAAGCTGCAAACAGGGATTCCCTGCTCTGAGAGAAAGGTGTGGGAAGGCCTATTTAGGAAACCTTTTTAGGAAATTGCTCTGGAGATTGAGCCTGGTGAATTTCTTTGGGGATAAAGAAAAAAGAAAAAAGAGTTGTTTGTAAGGTTCAAGATGATAGGCATGAGTACAGAGAGGATAAATTTATGAGAACATTTGAGCAGGTTATTGAAAAATTACCTTTTAATCAAAATGAATATTTTTGATCGGCTTGAATTGTTTCAATCATAACCACAGAATCTAAAGGTTAATGTATTTATCCTCATCTCTGACCATTTTTGCATCTTTTTGCAACAGCATAGTAAAAAAAAAAATAATAATAAAAACACAAAGAAAGGTAAAAAATAAAACAGAGAAGACCAAAGTAAACAAACAAGCCTCCCAGGGGAGCATGAAAATTCATCAGCTATTATAGTGAGTTTTTAGAAAAAAATAAATTGCTCCTGAAAAAAAATGATTTATGATGCTATTTTTAACACTCCTAAATCGGAATAACTTCTGGAACAGTATTGCAGCCATATTATATTCTTGTCAACTGAAGCACTACTGTTACTAAATGTGGTAAACATTTACCTTTCAGTAGCAAAGAGAATAAAAAAATAAGGACCAGATTAATGCAGTCAGTATGCTGTATTAAAACAAGTCGTTCCTCCCCGACATGTTGCAGCTAATCTCACAGAGGTGAGAACTGTATTTCCTTACACAAATATTTGTTGCTAAAGGAATATAACTGTGAGAGATCTGTGAATTAGATTGCCATCATCCACAGATTTTAAAATAAAAGCAGTGATGAATAAAGAGCAAGTTCTCTCAAGTCCTCTCCTGGGCCTCTGTGATTAAAAAAAAAAAAAGACTGCCATTTATAAATGATCCCACAAAAATGTACAGACACTGTAGAAGCTGAATACTGTTCTCATTGAAGAGATTTAGCTGATTTAGAACCATGGGTCTGACCTATACGCAAATGCGTAGACAATGAGAATGTGAAATGCTGACACCAAACAGCTGCAATCAAGATTAAGCAGTTTTTTTGGAGCTACATAAGTGGGGTGGACTTCATTATATTTTCATCTGATTCCATTTTCCTGTTCTGATCTGCTCTGATCTGCTCTCTCCCTGGGGCTATGTCACCCCTTGGCTGTTGTTTTTTCTGAGGACTAAGCCTCTACCTCTTCTTTGTAAACTTTAGTAGGATAAAAGACCGTTTGATATGGATCTACCAAATCCTTTAGACATACTTGGCTTACTAGATGATCTGAAGTGAATACTTGTGCTAGATATAGTAAGAAATCATCTAGTCTGAACCTTCCAACCTCTCCAGTGAAAGCCATTGAGTTCCATTGACTGGGATGGTTGTGATAAGTCAGTGTAATCTCCACTGGTCTTCAGTGTCATATCATCTCCATAAGGAGTGAAAGTCTACCTTTGAAAATCTGCTCTGAAAATCTACCAACTGAAAACATAGAAGAGTTAGGCAACTACAGAAATAGGTCTTACTGAAAATGCAGAGAGAATGCTGATCAATTTGATGTAATCTAACCAGAAACCCACACAGAACTGACTAGCTCCCACTAGAACAGTTATAAGGCATACTGAGAGGTAGAATTATATTAACCAAAGGGCCTTAGGAACTCCTTTCTTCTTTCTGTGCAGCATATGGATTTACTCATTTGAGTACCTCTTGGTACCACATCTGCAAGACAGACACCCTTCCTCTGCTTTGCAGTATTGTATGTGTGAAAGTGCTATAGAAGGGGAGATAAAGCAAGAAGAATCTCACCTTCCTTGCAGCTCAGAAGTTATTATGCGTATACTCATGGCAGTATACAACCTCCAAAACCTCCATCTCTACTGCTGCCACCTACACTATAGGCTGCTCCAAGAACAGTTCTAAATTGAATTTTGCAGTCTGAGGATAGCAAAAAGAACCACAAAAATTTTTCACGCATTATGCTTCTGCATTTCCAATGGTGCTCTCAGTGGTTTGGAAGTGATGTAGCTCCTGTCACACTGCTTTCATTAAGACTAGAGTGTGATATTAATTGAGGTGGCCATATCATGCTTTCACTGAAGGAACTCTATTAAAAACACACGGCTGACAAAGGAGGGATGAGTACAATGAAAAAAAAAAATTATATATATATATGACAGTAAAATATACTTAATGTAGAAAGTCCCTAAGAATCTTCTTAGAACTAGAAAACAATGCATTTCCATTCCTTTAACATAATCTGACAAGAAAATCTGCAGTAGATTGAAAAATAGAACAACCTAGTCTAAGATATTAGCAGCAATGCGGTTCTTGACAGTCAGATGCGATTAAACAGATGTTAGGGAGCAGTGTCTTTGACAAATACATCTGAAAGCTAATTATTATTTTCCTTAAAAGATTCATTTTTCAAAACACAGGGCAGGACGATATATGAAAAATAAATAAAAAGAATGAGCTTTTATTTTACCATATATTTATTATAAAAATAAATACATGTTTATGTAAATGTTATAACAGTACAAAAGTTACATGTTATGTAAGCACCTTGATTCATTCCGTGTTAAATGTTACAGTATAAATGCCCAACCCGGAGTCCTAGACCATAAACTGTAGCCATGAGTAGCATTCATGCACTTTGCAACATGGAATGAATAGGACTAATGGGGTAATATGTACTCTAATAGAACAGAAATATGTTAGACACTGGTTATTCACCGTATGTTACTAACAGTGCATTTGTTAAAAACATTAAGGATTTCTCATCAGCCCAATAAATGTATGCATTTTAAAAATGTAGTGGGTTTACATGGCAAGGTTTTGTTAGCAGGGAGGCTGGAGGGGATGGCCACTGTGAGAAGAATCCAGAAGGTACCCCAGGTTAGATAAGGGCCAGTTTCAGCCAGCTCCAAAGAGACCCGCTGCTGCCCGAGCCACCAATAAGTGATGTTGTTTGTGCCTCTCTGAGAGCAGATTTAAGGAAGAGGAAAAACAACAACAACAACAACAACAACAAAAACTGCTGCACAACAGCAGTTGGGAGAGTGAGGAGTAGTGAGAACCAGCCCTGCAGCCCCCAAAGTCAGTACAGAAGGAGGGCAGGAGGTGCTCCAGGCACGCAGCAGCAGTTCCCCTGCGGCCTGTGGAGAGGCCCCTGGTGGAGCAGGCTGTCCCCGTGCAGCCCATGGGTCCCACATGGAGCAGATTTCCATGCCGCAGCCCGTGGAGGAGCCCCCGGTGGAGCAGGTGGATGTGGCCCGGAGGAGGCTGTGGCCCATGGAGAGCCCCCACAGGAGCAGGCCCCGGGCCGGAGCTGCAGCCCCTGGAGAGGAGCCCATGCAGGAGCAGGGGGTCTGGGGGGAGCTGCCGCCCGTGGGGGACCCGTGCTGGAGCAGTTTGCTCCTGGGTGATGGATGGACTCCGTGGTACGGAGACATGTGGGAGCAGTTCTTGAAGCTCCATTTTGGAGCTTCTGTGGGAAGCCCACACAGTATCAGTTTGGGAAGGACGTCATCTCATGGGAGGGACCACACGTGGAGCAGGGGCAGAGAGTGACTGTGAGGGAGTGGCGGAGCTGAAGTGTTAGGGACTGACCGCAGCCCCCATTCCCCGTTCCCCTGCGCTGCCTGGGGGGAGGAGGTAGAAGAGGGTGGTTGGAGGGAAAGTGTTTATTAGTTTGTTTTTAGTTTCCCACTGCTCTAGCTTGTTAGTAGTAGGTAGTAAATTACACGAATCTCCCTGTGCTGGGTCTGTTTTCCCTGTGACAATAACTAGTGAGTGTTCTCCCTGTCCGTATCTCAACCCTTGAGCCCTTTCCATTGTATTTTTTCCCCCTTTCCCTTTGTGGAAGGGGAGTGAGAGAGTGGTTGTGGTGGTCCTCAGCTGTCCAACTGGGTAACAACACCACAACAGTGATATATACAAAAGGAATAATTATTTTACTTTTCCATAGGTGTTTAAAATTATATAGGCACATATACACTTACACATTTGTAATTCCTTCTAAATGCATGGTCCTTATTCTACTAAAACAAATTAGTTTTCATTTATAGCTCTATTTATGTATAAATGACTAAATTAGGTCAACTTTTTCCCATAGATTTTATAGAGTGATCAGCACCCTGAGGAAAAGAACAATGATATTAGTAAGATGTAGAATTGGAATTTTGTATGTTTGTGAATTTTTATGCTACTGTAAATGTGGTTAAGAGAAATGTCATCATTAGTCCTATTAACATGAAAGATTTTTTTATGAATGCCAGCAAGCAAAATTTGGCAAGAATTCTTCTTGCATATTAGAACTATGTCTTCTCTTTCTCTTAATCTTTGTGATTTAACAATTTAAGATGTCATACAAGAACCTAACAAAAGGCATAATTTCAACCCATAGACTGGAAAAAAAAAGTGGTTACCTTTAAAAAACAAGAGAAAAGCAATTAAGCACTTTGAAACCTTTAAAACCTTTTAAAATTGCTTGCCTGGCAAATACTTTTTCATTTGGTGCAAAATAAAATGATAAATAAAATTAAAAAAAATAAATAAATAAACCTGATAAAAATTTGACCAGTTAAACTAAATGTTATGACATGATATTACACAGAAATATTAAAATGTGTATTTAATTGCATACTACTTATGAATTAAGATTTTAGCTGCTGACCTACTGATCTAGGACAGCTAGAAAGAACTGAAATCTTTTCGCATTGAAATTTTAATGTGATATTCAGAGTGGCATCACCACACTTACGTTAAAGTGTCTGCAGGATATGTGTAACATTTAAGCTAGGTACCTTTATTTTATTTGTTGGAGATCTGTTCAATGGCCTCCATATATTTATTCATTCCACTGTGATAAAGAAGCTACATTTAGGTAAATAACTGCATCCTAATTGCATCTCAGCTGATAAGCTAATCTGCTATAAAGGCGACCTAGATGTATTACTAACATTTAGAGGTCTTTTGTAAATGTCTAAAACTAATGAACCTATGACCTTAATATAGGTATGTCCTCCAAAAAAGGAGAAATGGGATGCAGAGGAGACCGGTCTTTTTTTCCTTTTTGACAGTAGACAAGCATCATTACATACTATTAGTCATCATGAGAGTGACAATTCAAAAAAATTAAAATACAGATGTCACTTCTTTTTAGCACTAGTATACATCAACATATTAAAGTAGGTCAACACCGGCATTCACACTTCAGTCTGATGAATACAAGGAAGAGAATAAAATGAACTCTGGATGTTGACTGACAACAAATAATTTAAACACAAAGAGTGTAAGAATTTTCAGTGTAGCACTGTATAAAATAATTATTACTGAAAAGTCTTTTCAAGTAGTCTTTCTTTGAAGAGCTTTTCATGGAGAACTTTCTTCTCATTTAAGTACTAACAATGTTAAATTTAGGATAATACTTCATATCTCAAACAAAACACCACTGATGTTGTCAACCAAAACAATATAAAGCTGAGAGTAAAAAGGTCTCTTTCAGAAATAGCAAGCAATTGGCTTTTGTGTTAGCTGCTTTATACTTAAAATAAAGGATAGTGCTAGATTATAACATTACGTTTTTAAACAACAACAAAAAATGATCCAACTTAAAAGGAGAGCAAATACAATGGATTAGGATTATATAAAATGAATGGTTATACTGCAGAAAGAATTTATATTGAAAATAGAGTAGTATTTCTCTCTCTAAATATCATTGTTTTGAGAAAATCTATGGCTTTATGTATAGAGAAATTAGAAATAAGGAAATGAGGATATATAAAATGAAATCCTCCCAGAAAGTACTACTAACATATTTAGGAAACAAGTACTGGAACACAATCACATACTGCACATATTTTATGTGGAATTAAATATATATGTACGTATATGTATGTATATCTAGTCTGCTTTAGGAGGAACTAACATTTTTGTTTTAAACTGTCTGAATGGAAGATAATGAAAGCAAGGAATGAAATATGTACATTCATGGAAGTAAATTAAACACCGAATACCTAGGCAATAAGTCATATTTTTTTTTTGCTGAGACAGTAGTTTTCCCAAAGGAGAAAAAAACATCTGGTAGCTAAGTAGCTGGGTTCTTGATGTTAGTATACTTCTTCAGACATGTCTAAATGACAGAAAACAAAGAGAAGTGACAGATTATTCAGAATCAATATGTACTGTGTGCAGTGAAAATGAATACAAATGAAATAGGAGAACTCCTACTACAGAGAACCCAAAGAAAACTAGATTAAAGAAGTAATTGCAGGCTTTAATGTTTGCATTTGCATTTCGTGCTCTCACACAAAATATCCTCCTAGCATTCAGATGCTGGTTGGTAAAATATTGATGATTTGGGGATTTCTATCTATTTTTTTTGGGGGGGGGGATTTTTCTTGGTTCCATTGTTTAAAAGCATAATTTGCTTCCTTGAAGAAACAAGACTCCTTGTAGACATTACTACACAGAACAGGTTTATACTTGTGCTTCTTTGATACTTACCTCCTTGGTGTGAGTAAAGAGCCACGGAAGGAGAGAGAAAACTAGATTTAGCTCCAAAAGATGTCTTCAGTTATGGTTATTAAAGATTGATTATAAAGAATCATTTGTGAACTGTATGGTTGCATCTATACCATTTCATTAAACACTGTCAGGATTCTTGTATTCTATTCTACTCCTCTCCTCTCCTCTCCTCTCCTCTCCTCTCCTCTCCTCTCCTCTCCTCTCCTCTCCTCTCCTCTCCTCTCCTCTCCTCTCCTCTCCTCTCCTCTCCTCTCCTCTCCTCTCCTCTCCTCTCCTCTCCTCTCCTCTCCTCTCCTCTCTCCTCTCCTCTCCTCTCCTCTTCCTCTTCTGCCATCCCATCCCATCCCATCCCATCCCATCCCATCCCATCAAGAATAATACCAAAAAACAGGGACTTTTTTTTTTTCTCAGTCTGAGATGGTTATGAATGGAGAAAAATCACTGTGTAGTGCAATGAGGCAAGTCGTTCACAACCATAGGCTACAACTACTCTAGTAAATTGCAAATCCCTCAAACCATTGCCTGTCAGTGAGGCCAACAGTCTATGGATTAGCTCATATATATACTAACAAACTCCTGTAGCCTCCAAACTCCTTTCTGTGACATTTCCTGTTGCCTCTTCACCCTCTACTGTAAGATTTCTTCTGCTGCTACTGCATGTCATTGCTTGTGACTGATATTTGCTTCTCTTTCTTACTAGAACTGAACCACGCTGTTGGGACTCGGCTGATCCAATCCTGAGCCAGTCCTGTGTCCTTAGTCCAAAGGGAAGAAATGTTCCATCTGGCCCTGTGTGAAACTGCTTAGGTTTGATCTATTAGCTGAGACTGAGGTGATTTCATGTACCACACTTCATGCAATGGTTAACAGAGATGGATGCACTCACTGGAAACCCACCCCTGTCCTGGGAGATTATTTTTATTTCCAGTTCAAAACAGTCTAAATAAATTAGATAGCTAAGCAAAACTAACAAATGGGGTGCTTTAACTGTCATAGAATAAAAGGAATACTTGTTTTCTGTGTCCCAAAGTTTTTGTCAGGAGACAGGCCTCTGAAATCAGCTCAGATCTGAGCTAAAATTTTATATGCTGTAACAAGCTGGTATTTTCTTGGAATGGCCTGTTCAACAGAGTTCTCTAAATTCCATGTTAATGGACCTTTATGGCCTTTATGTTTTGCTGAATGCAGTCATATTACTGTGGCACAACAGATTATCCTGTAACATAATGAACAAGTGCTCACAGTCAGCAGCAAAGCATAGAGTAAAATGTCTGGACTTAGAATTCAGTTCTTTTCTCACACCTAGATCTTACTTACTTACTTACTTACTTACTTATCCAGCAGGCTGATTTATCAAGATCAAAGTTTTTCTTTTTGATTTCTATAGATTTTTTTGTGTGTATTATACTGTTTTATCTGCCATTTTAATTTATGGGCTCATGTGAGTTAGTAGCAGAGAAGAGCAACAACTAAATCTTCAA
The DNA here is from genome assembly GCF_013377495.2 of Cygnus atratus. Taxonomy (NCBI): domain Eukaryota; kingdom Metazoa; phylum Chordata; class Aves; order Anseriformes; family Anatidae; genus Cygnus; species Cygnus atratus. The sequence continues at coordinate 133,030,934 of NC_066362.1, read as the reverse complement.
AAAAGCTCCATCTGATTATACATATGACCCTAAACTATAGTGGGTATGGTGTTGAAATTGAATGTCATCTTTGCTCAGCCTTCAACAAAAATGAAGACTTAAAATGAAATTGTGTTCTTCAGATAACATACAGAATAATTTACGTACCACAGTGACACAAAATGTTGTTTTTTCTTATCTGCATAAGCCCATCTGTGCAATAGAGAATATGACAGGAATAGAAATTTGAAGGCAAGGGTGGGAAATATCTATGTAGTGACTAAACCAAGCTAAGTAAGGCTTGGTTTAGTTCACAAGCATGTGAACAATATACAATTCTGTCTACTTGCTGTGTGGAAGGGACTAAATGATTTGGATGAGTGACCAAAAACCTCACTATTCTTCTCATTAGTATGATGAGGATGGCTGAACATGTTCTGTGCCTTGGCTAATCCATTTCCATGTTGATTTTGAAGTGATGTTGCTCTTTTCTTAAAATTTGAGAGAAAAAAAAGTGTTAATACTATAGTATTTAATACATTTATAGTTAAGTATAATGCAAACAGATTATTTTTTGTTTGTTTCCAGGTGACCAAATGTTTTTTATTTACCTTGAATGCTGTTCACACTAAGTGTCTTTTAGCATAACAAATACAACCTGGAAGCTTGATAAAATGATGGTGAGACAATAATGTGGCCTTTGGTGTAATTTTCAATGTAATGAATTGCATTTCTCAGTACCAGAAAAATATGTTGTTTTAGAAGCAGAAGTGTATTATTCTTCCGAAAAAAAAAATGTGAAATGTCAAATAATAAACTGTTTTTCACTTAAATTTAGACTTTTTGCAAGTAGTAGTAAATGAGATCACACTGAATAACACTTTAGAATCCTATATACTGTTTATAGATCAGCATACTTAACTTAGTTATTTCTTTATTAAATATTATGTGACAACACTACTGATTTTATATTTAAACAATAAACATAAAAAATAATAATTTCATTCTCAAAAACAGAAAAAATAATTTATGTATAATTGCCTAAAGTTCTTAAGTAAAATAAAGATCACATTGTACTCTGAAATGATTTTTGATACAATTGAGAATCTGAACAAATGTTCTCCCCAAACAGGAGACAGATAAAATATTTTGCTTCATTTTTTTTATTCTGAATAGTTATTTGTCTAAATTCTGAGGGTTTTTCTTAAATAAAGCATACTCATGGAGTTAATCATAGATAATAAACCTGAGACAACTGTTCAATTCATTGCAAGTATACACAAGTCCAGAGAAGTGGACTCCACTTTGTTTGCAAAAGTCTCCCTGTGATTTGTCTATTATTTTATAAAAAACATCACTGTAAATCAGACTTCATGCTAATCATGCAAATGTTTTGGTCAGTAATATTTTTTTAAAGATGTGGGTAAAATAATCATCATCAAAAGAACCCTTAACAGCAATGTGAAAATGATTTTTTCCTGAAACAAAGGCAAGAAGAAAAGTTGCAAGTGAAAGCTTTCATTAGCATTTAGATTTCCCAAAACTGATTCATTTACATATTCTGCCTCTCATCTCAGTTGTTCTTCCTCTATTAGCAGTTATATATACCATATATATATATATATGGTACAGTTATACATATATTATACATAAATGATCCTTTAATTCATTTCAGTTTTGAACTCCGGAGATGTCATCATTTATAATGCATTATCTATTTTCATATTACATATTTAGATGCCTAACCTTTTTCAAATCCCTAATGAAGGCAGATGAACAGCTTTCCTCTTGGGCTTTACAAAATGTATATATGTTACCTCAATGTCAAAATTTGGACTATGTCATAAACTGCCAAATATCTACATTTATCCAAAACATTCAGAGTTTCAGGAAAAGTATTCTGCTGATAAGGACAAGGTGAACCCAGCAAGACTTCAGCTAAAGTTAAATCACAGAACTCTCTCTGGAGAGAGGCCACTGTATGCCATGTTATTTCTGTAGTATCTTCTTGATGGTGAGAGGTTATTATTCCTTAAGTCCTCTGCTGTCTGGATACCAATACCAACAGATATGAGATGAGTGTATATGTCTACATATTTTTCAGAGGAAAATAAAGGTTTCTTCTTTTGACAGATATCCTTGCCATGGTAAGACTTTTGCCTAGTTTTTTGTTTGTTTTTAATATTTCTTATTTTATCATAGGCATGACTGCAAAAGTGAAATTGTAGGTAATCCCTGTTAGCTAAGAGACAGAAGAATAGCAGGATAGATATCATGATGCATGAATAGAAATTTCCTGAACTTAACAGGAAAAATCTCATTTGACATTATTTTCTACACAATATTTTCCTTATTTAATTATTACTATCCAGTTCAGTGCATTCTGTTAATTAAAATCTAGAACATATGAGCTTCAGCTCCTATTCTCAGTGGAATTTTTTCTTTGGCTTCAGTGTTTATGGAACTCTTAGCTTCCTAGAACATCTGAAATCTGAATTTAAACCTTTGTTAATTTGTAGTGGATATGTAGGAGATATATTACTTTTCTAGAATTTTAGACCTTTCAGAGGGATGAAAATTCCATTTCCTAGCCATAATTTTCAGGTCAGAGTGTTCTCATGGCAATACGTTTGTTCTTATTTGACTTGCGTGTCTAACCAAACTTGTGCTGGTTAGCATTTTTTTGGTCCTCATAATGTTAATCTCACACTAATTCCTGTAGAATGAATTTCATCAAACTTTTGCACATACACACAAAAGCAAAAGAATGCGTTAAGTGACTATGAAGTTTTCCCAGAATCTTTCACTAGCCAGTTCACTCAGTGCATAAAACTGCCTTAAACATGCCCCTATCTTAACTCAATGAACTCAGCTGAGAAGAGTAACTGCTATTTTTTCAGAACAAAAATATTTATTTTTGTGATTAAGGTCTTTTTTTACTAATTACTGATGAATACCTATGGAAGACATTTCTGAGCCTCACTGCTGCTGTTATAAATGTTTTTGCCCCTTGGCTACCACTGGAAGCAGATGGTAGGCTGAGAAGATTAAGATCTGAGTACCTTGAAGGAAATAAAAGCAGTAAAAAAAGGTAATTTAAAGAGTGGTAACTGTAAATCATACTTTCAACAACATGGTTGTAATACTAGGCTTTGATCCTGGAAGAGAAACTTCTCACACAGAGAGCTATACTTAATATCATAATATGTGATGGTACTCCATCACAAAGTCTCCAGGGCAGATTCTTTGCCAAAGCCCCCAAATATCATATTCCTTATTCCTTTTGGAAACTAAAGAATGTGCTGAGTCAAACCAATGGTCTCTTCAGACCAGTATTCTCTTTGACAATAGCCAAAAGTGCTAGGGGAAGAGTGCATGAATAAAGGAACTATTTGTGATTTTTTTTCCTCCAATACTTTACCAATCTTCAATTACTCTGCCACATATGATTTTATGTACTTCTTAAATATTGGTGGATTTTTCTTACATGCACCTGGTAGGAACTACAGCAATCTGATGTAGCAATCATACACATCTTGGAAGATGACTTCTACTACTTTTTAGGTACTTCTTCTGTTGTATAGATGCTGAATAGTAAGTGTACGGGATCTGAAATACTCTTTGAAGGTGCCTGGCTGTCACCTTTGGCTACAAAGAGAACCATCGTTGTCTCAGCTTCAAGTATAGGCACCTGAATTAGTTGTCTGAGGATATACATTTTGAAGTTGACATTTATCTTTAGAAGATAAATTATTTCCAAGTGTTGAGTGGGCTGGCAGGGCAGTCTACAGATGAGATAGGAGTAATTTTATTTACTGTTATAATAGTAGGATATACTTCCCAGAAAAACCTTACTGAAATATCAAACTTTTTTCCCAATGATATTGCTGTCAGTAATAAAAGCGGGATTCAGATTTAAAGAGGTCAGTACTAACAAAGTGTCTCCAGCCTGAAATCAGAAATCCAGAAAAAGTAACCTAAACTTTCCAATGTTTAATGAGAAGATTTTTGGCATTTACAGACTTTTTTTTTTTTTTTTTTTTAATTAGCTTTAAACCAACACCAACATTTTCACTAATGGGAGAAAAATTCAACATAGTAAATTACCTAATTAGGTAAATGCCTAATTCTTCACATCATTTTGGTTTCATAACATTTCACTCAAAGTTTAGGATTGTCAGTTCTTGCTGGCTAACAAAGTTAAGTTTGAACCACATTGCTTTTATGGCATGAGTTGCTTCTGCTCATTGCTCTTTACACTTGTTCCAGTCATGCCATTCCCCTATCCATTCCTTGTCCTGCTCCTTGATGCTGTCCATGCTAGGTAGCCCAGCAAAGATATAAACAGATTCTTATTTCAGACCTGAGCAAATGAGGAATTCTTCAGAATACAAAGGACTGAGAACAAAACACAGTCGTCTACCATGTACGAGATTCTGTTTTGGATCAAATGAAACACACATAGACAAGAGTCCACTCTTTTTTTTTCTTTTTTTTTTTTTGAAGTTCTAATCACTGAACCCCAGTGCTAAAGGCTATTACATGAAGTTAAGAGGCCACGATTTATGGACTAAATTAATCTACAACATTACAATTGCAAATTTTTCTCCATTTCATGTTAGGACTCTCTTTTTGATAGCCTGTCAGTCATAATACAAAATGAAGCATATAAACGAGACACTTCAGGCCCATCTTCTGATCATCCCACCTTTCTTCTGTAGTCACGAACAGCACACTCTGCCTTTTTTGGGTTTCTCTTTGGAAATCGTGCTGGAGAAAGCAGAGGAAGCCTGGAAATTTTATTTTTATGTTAGACCACAGCCACCAGGCCCACACAACAATACCCTTTTTTGTTGTTATTTATTCATTACATCCTGGATCAGAACACAGACTTGTTTTATTCGTTTGTTGTACATACAGTTTGAAAACTGTGCACATTAAAGTTTATGAAAAAAAAAGGCTAATGATATGTGGGGAAAAAAAAAAACATTATCAGTAATAGTTTCTTGTAAACTGAGAAACAGTAGCAACCTATTTGCATTGCAATGTGTTAAAATATTACAGTTATTGCTCTAAAAAAGGCAAGATCTAACTTAAGAACAAATATGCACTGGTGAAATAATCAATGTCATTATCAGACATAAATAGGGGATAAAGCTGTCCCTTGATTTTCATATCAAAGTATTTTCTATCTAGATGTGTAACTGATAAAGAAGCAGACTAGCTAGAGCTATTTATTTTTGCATGTTGTTAGCAAAATATGAAAGAAGGCAAAGCTATTTTGAGGAGAATAAGAGAATATTCCAAAAGTTACTGAAAATAAGATTGAATGGGAACCAAGCATGGTACAGAAGATAAAGGTAATATTTTTAAGGAGACAAAAATATAATATGTTTAAAACTATTTAACATGTAAGTTATTCTTTATAACATAAATATAAATGTACATTTACAAGGCAATTTTATGTTGCCTGGCAGCCTTAATGCTAACCTAGAGACCTTTCTAAAAGCTGGAAGAAACCTGAATTAGAAAACATTTCCAATGTTTGTAATGGTTTCATGTTCTACTGAAGAAAAACTATTTTACATCCTATTCATAGAGTCAAAAAAAAAAAAAAGCGTTAAGACTACAGTTAAGAAGATCAGTTGAAAAGAAAGTTTAAAAATATATAGCACAAAAGCACACTTATGCACATAAATCAAAGGTTTGTTTTACTCTAGTAAATGCCTTGAAACTGGAGTGTCTGACATGTCCGTAGTGTGCAAAGGGGAGAAAATGAAGTTGAAAAAAGCCACCACCTGTCTGAGGTGTTATGACCATACGATTCAGAGTGAAAAGCAGTTCCAAATACAGCTCCAGAATAACTCCAGTGCAACTCATTTAGATGTCCCGGTTTCACACTCCACTGCACACTACATGCATGCTGAGGATTAACTTCCAAAGTGTGTTTGGGCAGCGTTGTTCAAGAAAGGAAAAACTTCATTAAACAAGTTTTGCCATTAGTTGTTGGAAACAGAGAGTGGGATTGAAAGGCATATGAAAGAAAAAATGTGCTTATAATTAGTCTCTCAGATATAAAATTTGCATGTTTGAACCCAGCCTTTTTTTGGAATCTGTATGCAACTGAGCTAGAACTACATTTCTTTAGAGGAGGGTTCTCATTTAAGAGGCATTATGTTTTCTTTTGTTGCAGTCATTATGTGAGTCAGCCATTGAAAAGCTCCAATAAAACATGATATAGTTAGAGAATACATTACAGAAAATTTCTTGAGTGACAGAATACATTGTCCTCAACTGGTCAAAGTATTATTTATCTAAATAAAATTTGATTGCCTGAGAAAATATATTGGGAAAGTAGCAAATTTCTTGAAATTGGAACAGAGCTGGTTTCACTAGTAAAATTTTATGTGATTATAAATGTGCTCAGATTTATATGTCAGGTAGGTTTTTTTGTTTAGAAATAACTTTTAATTGGAAAGAGTAAACAATCATGCAAATTTTTGTTTTGAACTGCAAATCTAGACTGCATTAAAAACAGGAGCTAAAATAAGAACTGATGTTTAGAGCTACTTACATCTCTAGGTGTCAATTATGCAGGTAAATTGCATTTAAATTTAATCTTTATGTTATGGTCAGAAGACTGCATGACCATCTACTTAAAACTTTAACTTAAAACTTTAAAGAATAATTTATTAAGACAATTTATTCTTCAATATTTCTAAATCTGAATATCTTTATCTCTGTTCATATATGTCCTGAATGTCTTCTTTCCATTATACGCACCATATTTTTATACAATTTTTATCTTCATAAAACAAAGTTTGCATGTTTTAGATCCATTAAAACACAAGACTTTTTCAGTTCCACAGATCCATCATATTCTTCTTTTAAATATCAGCCAGAACTATGCTTATTATAAAATAAACATGAAATGTAATTAGGAGAACAATCCAAAGCTCCCCTCTGTTCAGTTGTCATGGCTGATTATCTTAAAGGAAAAACTGTCTGCATGGAAGAACCAGACTACGTGAAGTCAAGACCAAACATCCTGTTGACAGTAATATGACCAAGATTTCCACAGAGTAAACTATACTGAGGTAAGATGAGATTTTTTTTTTTTTTTTTGGAGCAGCACAACCCCTAAACTACATGCTTTTGACTAATCACCAAACTATATCTGACAACTTTAAAAATCTCATCTGTAAATCACAGCTGCAGCGCAAACCCTGCAAACTCATATGAACACATTTAAGTGAACGTCCCCCAGTGAAGTGAGTCAACCCCAAGTCAAAAAGGAATAAAAATACATCAGTGCTTAATTTTACTGTCTAACTTTTAGTCCCTCTCTCTAGCTTTGAGGCCTAGGCTTTTCTGGCATCTCTCAAAAGAACTCATCTCAGTTCCATGAATGAGAGCCTGTTATAGTAGTTAACTGAAAATATTGGGGAGATCACAACAGGATAAATGCCCCTTCCCTTTCATCTGGGCACTTTACTGAGCCTTTGAAAATGTCCTTTACACTCTGGGCTTGAAGCCTAGAATTTCACAAAAGATTTCGTCAAAAAATGGAGACAGATGAAGTGTAGGAATGTCCTATACATTTTTTAGACATAACTTTTTAGGACCTAAAATGCCTAATGGGGAACCACAACAGAGAGGATAATTCTCATAATTATAAATCTGTTATGTGAACTTTTCATAAGCAAAACTTGAGAGACAGAAAACACTTATCAAGAAGATTCTGTGAATAAACAGTGGCAACTGATATGGTTAAATGTCTTTTTTTTTTTCCCTTTTTTTTTTTTTCAGTATTCTGTAAGGAGACATCTAACGATGTTCACAGCATAATTGCTAGTCTATATTTCAACATCATGATAACTGGCATCACTCTTAAACTCAGTATCCTTTATGGTCTCCTAGATGACCTATTATTTAAAATGTCCTAATAAGTCTATTTCACATACAAGTTTTGAGTTACTTCAGAACTCGGGTGTGGAGAGAGGGAAATCTAGGTCATCAAGATTAACGAACCTAATTCAGTATTGGGATGAGAAATTAAAGCAAACTGGTTAACCCTGTTAAATATTTTGAATATTTTAAACACAGACAACACAAAAATATGTTTCCCTGAAACTATATCTACAAATAGTCATATTAAATACATACATAGCATGTATGAGAGAGAATGTGTATGAGAGAGACAGAGACAGGTATACAGAGAAAGAATTGCATTTAACTGCTTATTTGGTACCATCACATCTGTCTATTGAAGAATAGATCAGACCTGTGAAGGCTGAAACAGATCACTGTCTAATTCATTGAATTGCTTTGTGAAAAGGTGAGGATAAGAAAAATTAGGGACCTTTTTACCTTACTCAATCTGTTCAATTCAGAGAAAAAATTATAACTTCTAATGAAAGAACTTGAGTACCCGAACTCAAGATGTAATTGATGCAAAAATATTTGCAGAAAGTTATTTCAAGTGTGAGATGCAAACATAGATGTGACATTTTGTAAACATGTGGGGGAATACTTTGTTTTACCTTCAGTGTTCTAATGTATTTTTAAAAGTTAAATATTTTTGTGTATATATATATATATAAATTAGTTTATTTGTATGTATGCTTGCATTTTGTTTTGTACTTTTATATATAATAGTCAAGGTCTGATATAGCACAATCTTGAAGCTAGGATGCATAATTCATGTATCTGGCTCTTAAGAATGTGTCTTGATTTTCAAGAAACATTCACCACATACAAATCATTACACACACACATTCATTACATGTAAGAGATGCTGGCTCCTCACACCAAATATGTAGGAGTCCAAGTAGCATTTTATGTCAAGTTACATTAGAGAATATTGCCTCTCTTTCTTCAAAATGAGTTGTATACTGAAATACATGCTTAGATTCAACTGTTTAAAACTACTGAGCTAAGAGAATCAAAGCAAGGTAATACCTATATAAGGATTATCATGCACTGTGAAAAGTTATAATAATTATAAAGATATAATTATTACACCAGCAAGCCTGTATTTTCTACCCTCTGCATTCAACATATGTTTCTATCTCATATTCTATGTTACCTTAATCAAAATTTGCTCCTGGAGTTGTCTTTAGCACCCATCACCACTGTATTTGATAATGAGTACACCTTTATTAATATATCACCCTAAATTATCTGTCAGTAAAGGAGTTCTATTTTGGTATTGGAAGACAAGAACAGGTAAGATAAGTGTGAAAAGGCTCTGCAAGATCAAGTCCCTAATTTGAGATTTCCAGTACCTGTTATTTTCAGAATGCTTAGCACTTAATGGTACTTATGTCCAAAACTCAGCTTCCTCTCATTCCCATTTGTTACTGTGAATGAGCAGCATGTCCATCAATTAGATATCAGGTCATCAAGCTGAGCATCCAGGAAATAAGAAACACATAATACCAACCATCTGTGAAGAGGGAGATTAAGTGACTTGACATAGGAGTTTTCCAGAGAATCATTCATTTGCTTTGACTAATGAGACCTTTTCCCTCTGCCTGCAATCACATTAGTCATTCTTTCTAAATTCAGCAACAAACAAGAATACTACAATCAACAGCTTTCTTCACCACATAATGCTGATTTTGTAACAGGAGATCTACTCTGTGCATTCAGTGAAGGAAAAGAAAAAAAGAAAAAGAAACGAAAAATAGTACATAAATATATAAAGACAACCTCAATTTTGTCATATTTTAACAGATTATGAGATCTTAATGTTTTTTTACATGGTGGTGGTTGTAAATCTCTACTCTTTTAAATAGTATGCACTGGGAAACAACATTTTTTAGTCTTCCTAAAAACAAAAATATGATTAAAATGTTAATATTTTTTTAGCCACAATATTTAGGAGATATAAACCTTCACAGTCTCCAGTAGTCTTTCTCTCTCTTTTGTTTAGGCACATTGGAGAAGCTAGCTTCTAACTTAAGTACCTTGCTCAAGTCATTGTAAAAAGGAAAAAAAAAAAAAAAAGAGAAAAATATTTTGACCCTATATTCTGATAATGCCATTTTCATACAGTCATTATGCTATCTTTTTATTGTCCTTTTTATTGTCCTAACACTCATGCTGTTATTTTTTCTGTTTATGAAGCAAAATGATACTGCTTCAGTATACTGTTAATTGCCAACAATTTGCCCATAGGTATTGTTTTTGTCATACAGTGCACATTGCAAGATAACTCATTTTTTTATAACTTTTCATTTTTCAAAGGCTGATACATCTGTACACTCTTGTTACAGAGCTGATGAGACAGGACATATCTAAAAAGGACGCATCTAAATAATACAGTGTGTTCAAGCACATGCTTGTATCCCACAGAGCCCCACTAATCTTATTTGCCAAAAGCTTTCACACTCTTGTCCAAACAATGATCACCATCTCAAAGCTTGATCCTACCAGGCAAAAATACAATGCAGAGAAGGAAAAGAAGAGCAATCTGGTATGAAATGTGAGGATAGTAGATAGTAGTAGTAGAAAATCAGATAATGAGGTCTTGGCAAACTATGGCAAATATCCCATGGAAAAAATAATGATAATAATAATAATCTTGCATTGCAAGATTCTTTTCTCTGAGCCTGTATAATCCCAGAGAGAAAAAGGATCTCACAGATCTCATTATTTGGTCTGAGACCAGACTGGACTAATACAAAGGTATCTGATGCTGAAAACAGATAGAGACAGACATAAGCATGAGATAATTCAGCAAACTTTGCAGCTGGTGATACAGTCACTCCTTTCTTGCTCCAGAGAGGAGCACATATAAACATGTCCTTGCACATTTTTTTTAATTTTTTTATTAATTTTTTTTCTGAGAGTCTCTTTTAATTGCCAGTCAGGGGAAAAGCTCCTTTTGCTTTCAGTGATAAGAACAGGGAATCTCAGACCAAGATTCACATCTGATTATGCTCGGGCTGCATAAATCCTAGATGGATCCCCAGCTTTCAGTTGATGTTCAAAGAACATCATGGCAGCCTATAGGTCTGATGGTCAGCAACAGGAGGAGTCAGGCTGTGTCCTCCTCCTGAAACTCAACCCTTTGTGCATGGGTGTTATGTAACTCACTAGTGAACTTTGGGTTGGAATAACCAGTGAGGGCCACATTGGAAAAGACCAAGGTGAAAGCCAGAGATTGATTGAGGGAGTCAGAGACTGGACATGGAGATCAGATGGACAAAGAGTCTGAGCTCATTTTCATGCACACTGTGAACATGTGTGCTTGAATAGAGGGAGGGTGTGTGCATGACTCAGTGGTGAGCTCAGCCCTGCTTAGCCAGAGAAAAGCAGTGTCATGGGGCTGTCTGTCTGCTCACGTTTTTGTGACTGTGGTTGGTGTTTGAGGGGTGCAGCAAAATTACTAGTGCTGGTCTGTGTGGCTGGCCACGTTAGTGTCCTCTGTGTGTAGTACGACTTGTGTCATAAACTCTTGAAGTATATGTTCAGCATCAGTGCTGTTGGACTTGCAAAGGGGAGCAACAGCAGCACTCATCAGGCTGGGGTGGGTGAGACTTCTGGGTCTGTGAGCACTTCAGATTCAGCTCTGATGGTCCAGGAAGAAAGAACCCACTGGGTCCCAAACCATGCTGGATTCAGCTACTCCTTAACGAAGACAACAAGGGTGCCACGGAATGGAAGGCTGGTCTACAAACTAGTAATTCCAACAGTGATGCCCATAGCATAAGAAATAATGTTGTTTCATCTTTGTGATTTCTGGAAAATTCTTGTTGTGCTTAAAAAAAAAAAAAAGCAAACAAAATAACAAAAAAAAAAAAAGAAAAAAAACACAGTCTGAGCAAAAAAGGTTTTGAGAACTGTTCCCATCATAATATCAGTTCTGATACCTGTGGAGAAGGAACGGGTCAAATGAGTCTGCCAGCGTTTTTTTGCTTGTTGATTGCGCCCAACCTGAAAAAGGATCCCAAGGTAGATGAATTGTGGATGAATCTGTGTGTTTTATTCTTTTCCTCCTAAATGTTCTCATAAAGATTTTGAAACAGAAGAAAGCTGGTTGAAACAAAATAGAAAGTAGTCACAAGAATGAATTTATGCAGCCAATGTATGGAACACCAAAACAGTTACCGTTGGAAATAACCATTCCACTTCTGATTTTTCATGCCTTCTCTTCAACGAGCATCACTGAGATACTTTCTAAAAGTAAGCTATCAACTCAAGAACATAACTCTAGTGAATATTAAAATCAGATATATAATAGATGCATTTTTAATAGCCCATTATAATTTTCCTGATTATATCTTCCCATGACAAATTTCCTAATAACCTTTTATCTTCCAGTTTCACTAAGGCTTATGACGTCAATTAATATATATAATCAACATAAGTTGATTTTATTAAAAGTAAAATTTTATACTCCAAAATTAGCCTTCTGATACAACCAAGCAGATGATGGAAAGGCTGAATTTAAAAGCTTGCTGATTTTCTAAGTATATCAGATGGTCCAATGAAAGATGTCACCTCACACTATAAAATTCACCAGTACTTGAGAACATCCATCTGTTACAGTGTTGCTAGTTCTTTACATTTTGCTGTGATTTTCCCCAAACCTTGACCTATGGCCCCATGAGAATCTTAATATTTTTCTAAAAGACAAAGCCTTCATCAAAACATTCTCCAGATTTGAACTTTAAAAAGACATTAACAATCTCTGAAAGATGTCTTGAATTTTTAACTGTGCTTGGATTGTGCTCTTACAAAACACACTGTCTGAGGGTTGCAACACACTTGCTTAAGGGCAGTACTCATGACCAAGACACCCGTGTTTTAGTTCTGCCTTCTGTAAATCTCACAACCTTCATAGTCAAGTGTTTGTGGTAGGCTTTGAGTCATCCATTTTCCCCTTGAAAAAAATGACAATTATTTTGTTTCTGAAGTAGAAAAATAATTATCATGTTTGACCTGGTAACTATTTCTTCTATTTTTAAAGACCTCTGTTCACTGCCTTTGTAGTTTACGTGTCACATCTGGTTTTAGATTACATCTATTTAGGAGCAGAAAAAAAAAGCCCATGTGCAAAGGCTTCACACAATTCCTGTGAACTGTGCTTAGATGACCATCATTTACCTTTATGTGTTTACTCAAGGTTTTGCAGGTGAACAGAAGTTAGTCCTACTAAAATTCTGAGCTGACTGGAAGTGGTATGGAAGTACTACTGCGCAGCCGAGCCTTAATAAACTCACTCTCTTTTCATCTGGATTTAACACTACACTAAGCACTATGGAAACCTTATAGTATAAACATCCATCTGCCTGGACTAAGCAATCATTTTGTAAAAAAAAAAGACCAGCGACTCAGTTATTATAGATTTGTATACAAAATCACATTTATCTGCTCATAAATTTATTTCTGTTGCTAGTATTTCATTTGTTGGTGGGAATTACAAATTCAGTTTCTGTGAAGGTTTCAGACACTAATGTGAGAAAAGTCTTTTTATCAGTTAATAGACTTTTATACACTTTTATTATTCTCCTTCTGAAGAATGCATATTTTAGGCTGCTAAAATTCATTGGAAAGGAACACAGAAAAAACTAATGTGAAACAAAGCTATAGGAGAAAGTAAGTCATAATAATAGTAAACTTAATAATGCTGTCTCAGCAGGGGACTCTATGTTCATATTACATGGATGAGAACGCATGTGGCCAAGACAGGGATAATATGATGTAAATCTGTGATGCATCTGACCGTGGATAGCTGGGGGGAGGACAAAGACTGGAATTCGTGGGCTCTTTTCACTTGATAGAGCATATGCAAACCTCCTCCTGGGGCTAATTAGCATGGGGCAAAATGCTTATCTAATACAACTTTACTACTTGTTTTGTATTATATTGGATATCTCTACACATCCCTGTATTGCAGACATCATTGCTATTTTGTTTCTTCTGAACTAATTTAGTTCATTCTTTCCCATAATGGATGTATGCATAATTTTTGCTGTCTCTTAGTTTAAAAGGTTGATATAGGTAGTTAATATATCCGCTATATCATTTATAATGATATGAAAAATTCTTGTGTAAGGAAATTATTATGCAGTAATAACACCTTAATCCAGACACTTCCTAGAAACACAACTTATTAATTACAACTTCCTACTTTAGATTTCTTATTGCTTCCATGAAAATGGTAGAATCCATCTTTTTTGTGCAAAGTCACATGGAATAGTTAGATGCAGTATTTTGCTAATATATATGTTATTGGTACATATTTTCTGTCTTTTTACTCTCAAAAGAAACACTGCCTGTCAGCAAAATCTGTAATTTTTGAACTAGAATAATTTTATCTCTCATTAATAGATTAGTGCCTACTTTATGTATATATATATATATTTTTTTTTTTTTCAGGGAAAAATAACGTTAAAACACCCTTACAGATTTCCTAAGACTTGTTTTCTCTCCTCTCTTTTGATTTGTGGCAAATAAAATGATACTTTTTTCACCTACTCCTTTGAACAATGCCTTTTTGGCACTTCAGATCCTTTTCCCTCCTTATGTCTCTTCTCCTTATGTGTTTTATTTTGTCTCTGTGTACTCCTGCTAAAACTTCTTCATCTTTGTTACTAGGTCATCCATCACAGATGCCAGCTATCCCACCTTTTTTTGGCAGACAGGCTCCACACTGTCCTTTTATTATTAGATATCTTTGCCTTCTCAAGTGCTAAGCATTCTCCACATCTATTAGGTAATATACTCAACAGAGGAAAAAAAAAGTTATAGCTTATTTTTACAGAAAAACAAAATAAGCATCACAAAGATAAGAAGAATTGCCTGTTTATTCTTGTAGTTGAATTTCTACCAAGATAAGTTATGAAAAGCAAAAATAATAGTAATAAATACTGTATATTTCTGAGAAAATTGGAAAAATACTGGCTCATGACAACAGAGAAAACTGCACTTATATGAGTGTAGTTATCCTTGTACAATTTTTTTATTTGAATCTCCCCTAGGTAGAATAAGTATTGCCTTTGTTATCCAACCAAATGTTATCAATTAGATGTTGACTTCAAAATCAAACTCTTCAATACAATTAATAGAAGAGAGTTATGAGAGTTATGAGAGAGAGAGAGAGAGAGAGATTTTTTCTTTGTTGGACAGATGCTCAAACTCAAAGTGCTATTATAATATTATAATTATATTATATTATACATAATTATATATTATATATTATATATTATATTATACATAGTTATATATTATATATTGTATTATATATATATAATTATAATAGTGTTATTATAATTTGAAATTGTATCACCGTTCGCTAGCTGTTCTAATTCAGAGTCTGTCTTGAAGCCAGAGGTTAGCTAGCTGTAAGTTATCATCTTGCACCACAGGTTAAAACTCCGCTTTTACCAACTCTCCTTCCTCAAATACAAACAAACAAACAAACAAACAAAAACAACAACATCAAAAAAGCCCACCACCACTACCAAACTCTAACATCAGGAGCATTTGCATTGACTTTACATCCTTTTGGCCGTCAGCCTCAAGAAACTGGCATCTTTTACAAATAACTTCTTACCCTATAAATGAAATATGAATGTTATCATCTGCCAGCAGACCTCAAGGCCTTTACACTTCCATATATACATTTTAAAAAAAGAAAAAAAAAAAAAAAGAAACTCCAGAAAAATTAATGTCAGGTGGCCATTTTATTCCGTGAATAAAGGGAGGTAAATAAAGGAATATGAATCACTTATTTAAGGGCAAAGCATTGTGAAACTCTGCTAAGATATAGGCTCCACTTTGTCACTCAAATAATCTAAGGAGAAAAAAAAATCTTTAGTGCCACAACTCAGTTATTTTGAAAAATTCCTTTCTACACCCCATAAGGTCCTATAATAAGTTTTAGAGGAAGTCTCACATTATTCAGGGTGCTGCTGCTTAAACTGAGTTAAAAATTCCTGTGACACTTCTGCAAGTTTTTATTTTTGTCCACTGGTGTAGGACCAGGAAAGATCCAACTGTGTTGCTAATATTTAGTTTTCTGCTTCTGATTTACTGGATATTTAACTGCATGCCTTTGTTCATTATTTTTATTCATATATTTTTAAGAGCATGGAGGTGCCCAGGGAGGTGGTGGAGTCACCGTCCCTGGAGGTGTTTAGGGAAAGGTTGAATGTCTTACTTAGGAACATGGTTTAGTGGGTAATATTGGGGGTAAGGGGTGGTTGGACCAGATGATCTTCGAGGTCTTTTCCAACCTTAATGATTCTATGATTCTGAGGAAAAAAAAAAAAAAAAAAGCTGCTGAGAGGTGTTTATTTGTTTGTTTGTTTTTAAAATAAATAAATAAATAAAACCCTTTCTTCTTGAAAATATTATTTGTCATTATTCTTTTATGAGTTTAGGGAACCCTGGAATACACTGCCTTATCAATCTTTCTTTGGGTAGCAGGATTCTTCTTTCAAATTGTTTTGATATAGTTTGCTTATACTTGTTAATTTATTACTTGTTACTTGTACTTTATACTTGTTTATAGCAAGAAATAAAAATTGGTCCTTGTGCTCTCAGACACATAAGCACACCTTCAACATGAGGAAAGCTGAAAATGGAAACAAAGCTTTTAAGAAAAAAAAAAACCAAAAACTTCCTAATAAAAGACTATTACAATAAATAAATAAATAAATAAATCTACATAGTTTGCAAAATATCTGAATTAAATCTCCACCAACATTTATTTAAGCTTTGTCTAGCACAGCAACTGTGAACACTGTCAACTCTGAACAGCTCAATGATAGTGGATGCTTAGTGTTACCTGTAGAGACAGGACAAGTTTTTAAGGTTCTCATATACAACTCCATCTTGCTCTAACATTGTTGTGATGTCACTGGATGAAAATAAATCTTCAGAGACATTCCTGGAGATCTCTGCCATCTCCTAGCCTCTCCATAATAATGTAAGTAGCCTCATAGAATCATTCAGGTTAGAAAAGACCTATTAAAATCATCTAGTCCAACCTTTAAGCTAGTACTAAAGTCCACCACTAAACCATGTTACTAAGTTCTACATCTACACATTTCTTGAAGACCTCCAGGGATGGTGACTAAAAATAGCCTGGTATCACTCTTTTTATTAAATTAGCTTTTGGGTTGAAAATAATTTGGATATCTCTTTACAAGGAAACTGCCAGTGTACTGTAGCTTTCAGACTATATTTCAATGAACTTTCATTAATAATAGCATTGCAAAGGAAAACATGAATTCTCTGAATGGTAACAGAAAACAGTTACAAGGTACGCCAGTGGACCAGTAAAGATTAAATTTGTATGAAGCATTCCTACGGATACCATATATTCCTTGTATATAACAACATTATATCAAGGTTTCCCAGGATCAGTGAAAACAAATCAAAGATTCATGAAACTGATAAGCTGGTATTCAAAACAGCAAGTAACACTTTTCTGATTTTTCTCTCTTGAGACAAAATAAATAAATAAATAAAAATAAAAATAAAAATAAAAATAAAAATAAAAATAAAGAAAGCTGATTCAGACACCACAACACCTTTGTACCGTATGCATGCAGAGCACTAATGCCTGGGCTGGAGAAGTTCTGACATGACAGTACAGAGAATTTGCCAAGGCATTTAAGGAAGACATTTATTATACACACACAATACTTAAATAAGTGGCTGAGTATGTGTGTGTGTGCATGTATGTACAAATTAAGGTACATTTTATTCATTTGTGTCCCTTTACTTTGTGGCTTGATAACAGATTTTTTTTTTTTTTTAGGATGTTATCACAGAATTTAATAAATGGTTTTGGATTTAGTTTGATTTAGTATCCATACAGGCAACATAATTTAAGCTCTGGCAGTTCATTAACTTTCTCTTAATATTCATATGAAAGTGTTTTCCTCCTCTTTGCCTCCCTTACATGTTTGGCATGACAAAATAATGTATAGCCTTGTTATCAAAGGTTTTATTGCATCAGTATAAATCTCCGTGTTAACAAATACATGAAGCTTCTTGATTGTTCCATTCAAGAATTCTTTAAGTAACAACTTTAAGTTAAACTAGGAGCTTAAGGCCATAAATAACTAGTACAGTTCTTTGGCACTGATAAATTAACATTGCCACTGTCCTTGGTAATTTTCTGAGACCTCTCATTGTTCTGTTTTCATGGAGATCTAGATTTGCTCATGTATTCTTCTTCTTTGCCATTTGTTTTCAAAGTACATTTTGCTTTCTGTGAAAGCAGCCGGATTGGAACATGTGAACCTTTTTATATTTTTTAAATCTAATAAGTTATAAGAGGAAATAAGATTCTCCCATCTGACATACCATTGTGATTTACCCTGATGATGAAGCTGTCTGAAGGATGAAAGCAAATTTTTATTCAGTTCAATTGTTTTCTTTTTCTTTTGTGCTGTAAAAACTAACCAAGATGCTAATGAATGCAAACTATTATGGCATTTTATTTTATTTTTTATTTATTTTCTGATGTGAAGAATTGGGCCACTAGAAGCCAGATTGAGATCAATTTATCTCCATATGAGGCCTTCTGAAAGTAATGATCTTATTTAATAGCTAATAGCGGAAAGCTGTTGTCTACTTTTAGAAGTCTAACAATTCCACCCAAAGCTGTCATTCAGTCTCTGATTTTAAATACTAAAGCACTTCCAGGTAGAATTCTAAAGATTGCTAGGAAGTATTCTAGCCATATGCTACACAGTCTTTGAATGTTGGTGCTGTGTCTCTGACCACAAATAAGAATACAGTTACATTGATAATGTGTCACTACTTCTTCAAAGAGGCAATTGGTTACAGGAATTTTTCCACACTTGTAAGATCTATTCTTATCCTTCACTGAAAAATTTGGTAAGAACTAATTAAACATTAATCATGTTTATCCTACTTCCCGACAGTCTGCAGCAAGTTGCTAAACCATTCCCCAGCTGTGAGGAAGAGGAGGGGGTGTTTCTTCCAGACCACACCAACAAAACCCGTAGGGATTTTTTGTGAAGATATATGCCTTTATTTGCAGAGGTACAATTTCCTAGAACTGTCTGAGGATCTTGCAGTGAAGCAGATGGCCCTCAGTCTCTCCCATTCTCTTACCAGGGCACATTTCAGCATTGGCTTTCTCTGTTTTGTGGTAGGGCTTTTGTTTACTGCAGGAGGGACAGCGCTCCCAGGCCCATGCATAGCATGCACAGCAGTCACCCTATGAACCTGTGGGCAAGGATGACAGAGGACTAGACTCACAGCTTTGGAACGGCACTTTCCAGGGATGTTGTGTAGTCAGAGGAACCACTGCAGTGGAATCTGTGCTCTGGTCTTAGTGGATTTCCATTTTTACAGACTATTATATGATCTTGTTATAGGAAAGCGATTTCAGTGTTGCCCTTTCTTATCTGCTGCCCTGAGGACAGCAAGATGAAAAACAACCTGTTTTATCCTTTCTCTTTAATAACAGAAACTGGATAGTTTGCTTGTAAAGTGGGAAACAATCACAGTCCCTGGTTTCATTTTGCTGTGCAATTGAAGATATGTTTTGATATGTAATAGAAAATAGCTCTGCTTTTAGTATTTTCCCTTGAAGTGATAAAGTATATGATTTGATTGTTCTGGGGGTTTTGAACAGGTGACAGCCTTAATCTGGACTATAGGGTACATAACCAAGATCTCCAGTGTTTAGAAAGATTAAAAGAAAGAAAATTGTGCTGAAATGCAGATAGCATGTGTTTGGATAGAAATTGCTTGCATTCACCTCTGAATTGATTTACAATTTAAAGTTGCAGAATTTCATTTTTTTTCAGTAACAGTGGGTTTTAGTGGTGTGTTCTTTTCTAGTGCCCAAAGTAAGAAGTGTACCTTCTAGTGTAAACTGGTTTACCAGTGTGAATTATTTTCTTGTAAGTAAAGTGGTATCAGCTCTAAAAAGACATAAAAGACAACTTAACCTATAGGCTATTATTTATACAGATGCCACAGAAATAATAAAGACTGTAATGCAAAAAATGCCTGTTATTACTCATTGAAAGCAAGCAGCATTTAGCAGCTTATGCATTGCTGTGTTTCCTAAAGCTGAATGTAGGACATTTACAAAACTGCCCCCACAGAGTCTGTGGGAAGTCTCATCTTACTGATAAGTTTTGTTCTGTGGATGTACAGACCTACCAGCATTTGTTCACAGTGACTTGTACATTTAGTCATGTGTTTTCTCTCCTATTTTATCTGCCTGCATACCAGCCTCCCTTGCTAAACTGCTGCTCTGCCCTATTGATAGTGATTCACCAGGTCTCTCCATACCATGTGCAAGCAGTGGAATTAGGACAGGCAATTTCAGAGCTATGGACAGCTGTGGCTGCAGAGACATCCTTTTAAGCAATCCCGCTGAAGCTTTTGAATCACACACCATGAATTTCTGCTCAAACATTATATGTCACTGTGTTAGCCTATTTAAGCAGCAAGTGAAAAATCTACCATTGATAACTCACTTCCTCTTTCTCTTAAATATCCACAGAAAATTGAGTGGCTCAATGTTTTTCTGGCATTTTTGTTCTTGTTTGCTCATTATAAAGAAAAAAAGGAGTGTTTTTGTTTGTTTGGTTGTTGTTAAGATTATAAGCTTTTAGAAAACATGACAGTCTGCAACAGCCTTAAAAAGGCTGTTATAAAGTTGTTATAAAATGTTGCCATCTGCACATCCTGCCTGAGCCTTTCACAGGTATCTAAGAGAAAAGTGGAGGAGAGAGAATGAGAGCGCTATTGAAAGCATTTAAATTTCAAAGATGACATTAGATTACATTTAAGAGAGGAGTATGCTATTGTGTGAACACAGGCATAAAGATTTTGCAAATATTAGCAATCTCTGGGGTTGCAAAATGCACTCTTTCCTTTCTGACCACCGGTAATGGTACATTGGCGTAGACAAGTCCTACCTGGAAACAGTGGCACACCTGAGGAACCGAGATAGTTAAGAGGGAAAAACACATAAATAAAACAAGTCATAGCAGCAACGTGCTAAAGGCATATTTTCATGACCTACTTCTTAATTCGTTTTTAAAAAATAAAAATTAAAGTCTATCTACCATAAAATCAATAATATACTGGATGTTATTTGATTTTAAGTTATAGGCCAGTTGTCTAACCCTATTGTCTTTAAATTCTTCCCTCATTTTCACTTGAGCAATTGCATTGAATAAACTAGGGTCATGTATGCTTATATTCTATTCACAGAATCTAAACCTATAAGTAGAAAATAAAACATCATAGTGCATTGAGGACAAATCTAGACTGCAGAATCTTTGTCTGCTGATTCTTAATGCTGTACTTACAGCTTGAAATCTTGAGACTTCTTAATGTTAAACTATATTCACTTCATTTTATTTCAATTAATTTATTCACAAAATTGCTTCAAGATAACATGGTAACCTCCACAGAAAAAAAATCTAAAAACTAAAGCTATATTAAAACAAAGGAATAAATAGAAAAATGTATTATTTTATATTTTAAGAGATATATTAGGAATTTGTTCAAAATTAATATAAAGGAAGGGTTTTATATGAATTTATATGAATGTATGACTATAAATTATAATAACGTGTGCTACTTTTCAGAGTCTTAAAAGATACATACCTTGATTAAAGAATTGGGGAAATTATTTATAGGAAATTCTGTAAAGAAAGAATTCTGGCCATAATAGGCTGAAGGTATAAATGATCCAGCATGTTAATGCATTCAGGTGATGAAGACATAGATGGTAATTTCTCAATACAGAAGATCTTAATGGTGGATATGATCAAGATGTCTGAGATTTTCTATATTTGCATTAATCTTTTAACAGCTCGACTTTAAAAGTCAGCAGAGATAAATTTAACATCTAACTTATCTGTTGATCTTTATGTATTAATTTCTTTTTGTTTAATAAAATGTTATAATCTGACCAGTGTTCCAGTGGTTGAAAGTTACTGATGTTAAAGTACTTTTTACTACAATCTCTGAATTTAGTAGTTTATAACGTGCTGTTCATTATCACTTCGCGACTGTTAAACTGCATGAGACAGACTTTTTATTGCTTGTTCTATTGACAAAAATGCACTACAGATGCCTTATATTTTAATGGTGTTTTAATGATGGTTATAATAGCTAGCATGCCAGGAATTTATTTTCAACACAGATTGCCTCAGCAGTATAATTAATAAACAAACAAATACACATGGGAAAGAGAATTTCAGACTCCCATATGAACAGTCACTTCCAAATTGCAGCATGCCAAAGTGAAACTTCCTGGTTTCTGTTTGTCATACATGGAACAGAGTTTTCAGAATATACTTCAGGTGAGTTTTTCCAATGCCAACTCAATTTTCCTCTATTTTATATTTACCTAGCTTCTTTATCGTGCTTTTCATCGCAAAGTCAAATTTAAAGGGAAAACAGCCTTAATCATGACATTTTTCACAATACTGTCATGTAAGATTCCCACAAAGTCCCATGTATCACAGCCCAGTTTTCTCTGCAGGTTGCACACAAAGAACAGCTTTGGCTGCATGTCAAGAGTTTGGACCAATTGACTTCCAGAAGTCCTGAACCATTCTCTGGTTCTGTGAAATATCCAAATAATAACTCATGAGGTGTAATTGCTCTCATGAATTTGAAAAAGAATTAAATTCAAATTGCTACAGATTTTTTATTTGGATAGTGAATTTCAATTAAAGCTTTTCGCATGTCTGGAACATCTAAAAGGTCTCCATGTGAACTTGCTGAGCTGCTTAACAAAGTGTGGGTTTCCACTGTATGTCTCCCTCAGAGCAAGAAGTGTCTTTCTTCATTGTGGCTGCCTATTCCACTAAAAAATTCTCAGTATAAATCCCAATATGAAGATTATGTTGAATTGACTTGGACACTGTCAGGTTCAGCAGCTGACCTACACAAAAGTGTGTAAACTTTCTACCAGTTCACATGAAACACAGACTTTTCCTGATGATGTAAAGCTTCATTCTTTTAGGAAGTCAGGATAAAAATGAAAGGGAAGTAAAAGAAACTATTCAAAAGTGTCTTTAATAAATTAGTCCTAAGAGAAATAATGGTGCTGTGTAAATTGTTTTTAATGCCTACAGCACCTCATGTCTAGGTATGGGAACTTGAAAACATTAAGGATTTCCTTATTAACTGGCAAGTAGGTGGCAATGGAGTAGAATAGTTTATTCTTTGTTATAGCTCTAATCATTGATTAATTCGAATGAATTCAGGGCAGAAAGCAAGACCCATTTATTTTGTTTAGCATTTGAGTAATTGATTTTGCTTGTTTTGTGTTTTAATTTTCTATAATCACAGAACTTAGCAGTTAGGGTGACAGCTAGAAACTAGAAAGCAAAACAGTTATTTGGGCTTATCTGTGCACTCCTGGGAAATCTAGCCTCAGAAAGTACTCTCCTTCCTTCTCCAACACAAGGAACCCAGAAAGATGAAGTAGCCCTGACCTCACGCATAGAATATGCTGTTTCTCAGAGCTACTGTTTCATGCTACTTGCAAAATCTGCTTTATTCTTATTTAAAATCTGAGTTTTTCTTTAAAATAGTAAGTGGTCAAGTAACTTAAGAGAATGAAAATGAAAGACAGGATTCTTCTATAGTCCAGGTCTTTGACCTGTACCTCTTTATTTTCTTCAAAATCGGTTTTTCCAGCCTTACCAAGTCATGCTTCTTAAGATCAAGGAGGCAGAGGAGGACTTCTGCTTCTCAAATATATTCATTCCAGTGGAAAGGGAAGACCTGCTCTCCTTTCAATACAGCTTCTGAAATGGAAATGTAGACACTGGACAGGGTATTTGAAAACTGAAAACTGTCACCAACTACTTGAGGTTTATTGAATTTGAATAATTTTAGTGAAATGTTTTCAGTTAGACGAATGATTAAAACACTCACTCAAATATTTATTTATTTATTTGGTACATTCTACTGGTACTAATATTCTTATCAGATAGATGTTCTATTCCAAGTTTTTGAGGGACAGGGAAAATTTTAGTACTAGGTACACTAGATATAGGTTAGAATAATTGTAGACTGAGCAGATTATATTGAAGAGAAAGTCTATTTCTCCATCCATGTGTTCCTAGTATTTTCTTTCATGTTGCAATAACTTTTATGGAGATTGAGACTCCATTATGTTGCATAGCACAAATGTACATATTTAGAAACAGAATTTTGTAAATCCAGAAGAAATAATTTATTGTAGTATTAATTAGAGTGCTACAGGAAATTACTTCTGATATGGACACCTCAGTGGAAGTTTAACAGGAAGAATAGAAATTATCATGTATATAAACTTTTTGGATTCTGTCCAAGCCAAAGTATAAATCACCATCTCCTTGCAGACTGAATTCATCTGTTACCCTTCTGCTTCCAAAGCAAGATACCTGTACTTTGTTCTGTTTCAGTTCCTTTCCATCTTACCATTTTTCCTCAAATTTCCCTGTAAGAAGACTCATTGCATTTCAGCCATGACATCAATGGCAAGACAGCTATCTGTGAAATAGTCAGGTGTATTGTTGTGAATCACACAGCAAAGTCATCTTAGTCTACATTTTGGTTTTCTAATTTTTTACAAGAAATCTTGTAAACTCTTTCTATCACGATCATTTCTTCAATGCCATATATGTTCTGTAATTCCTCTAGAAAGAGATCCTTCAGGGTCTTGAATGTGTGTGATGCTAAGAAAAGACATTTATTCTTATATAATTTCATGGAAATATTCTCAGACGGAAAAAATAGCATTCAGTAGAAAGCAGCTGCCTGTGTCTATGGCTTTTGTTAAGGTCCACTCTGAACTTTTTGATTTCCCAATGAATATAGCTATCATCACAAGGCACCTGTGTTAGAGTGTGTGTTTGTGATAGTACAACAGAATGGAGAGAGAACAAAAATTCAGGTTTGATGTTGGTCATGTTGCTGCCAACAGCCATCTCTGACAGATGGATATTTCTGTATATCTGTGTTATAATTATGTGGAGGTTTTGTTGTTGTTGTTGTTTTTCCCCTGAACTTCTTTGCACTAGCTGCATGAATACATTTTGTTTGTGTTTCTAGGCAAACTGCTCACCAGGGAAACATGGAGAATCTGTCCAGACAGCATCATTTACAGACTGACTGGGCAGAATTAGAGCACTTTAGAGCTGATCTGAAACGGCTGCTGGAACATCTGAAACTAAAGATGCTTCTTGGAATAAATGGAAAAGAGGATGACCTGGGCTTTTTGGGTGATGCAACCTTTGGCACAAAGGCTGAAATTCAATCTTGATTTTGGAGAGAAGGAAGGCTCCAGCAAGTTCTGCCAAGAGAGGTATGGACTGCACTTGATTTTTTTCTCTGCCCCATCATCAAAGATCCCTTGCCTGGGTCCCCTGCCTGTGCAGCCCATTCCTTTGTTTCATACTCTGTCCAGGTTTGGAGGTAGACATGAAGTGCAAGTGGTCACAGAAATAGGCTTCCAACAGCATATGGCAGTATGCTGCAGTCAGCTCCAAGCTAATGTCATAAAACAGACATAGCCTCACAGTCTGTGCAGGGCTTATGAGGGAAACATTAATTGTTTAATGAACTTCATTGCTCAAATATTGTATTCATAAAGTATTTTAAAAATAGACAGTCAAGAGGGAAGAGTTAATAAAAAGTACTGAATGCCTCTCAAGACTGTGTGATAAAGCAAGCAAAAGATAGACAGAGATTTACAGCCATGCTGGACAGATACTTCTTGATTTCCATCAAGGTTTCCATGCCATCCATGCCATCTTTATTTATACCAGTGTCAGGTGTCAGACAGTAGCACATTTACACTTATCCATTTTAATTAATTAATTAATTTATTTATTTTTAAGTTGAATCATACTTCAAAGTTTATTTCAGGTGGAAAGATATATATAAGAAAAAATCTGTCTTCAGGCTCTGAGGAAAGATAAAGGCAGTAGGTCAAATACAGATGTGATAGTAAATTCACACATAATGTGTTACTGCAGTTTTCAGGTAAAAGTGAAGCTTACAGAATACAAAATTGATTTATGTAGTACTATGTCAGGTTGTAGGTGAGCCACATATAAAATCCCATTGGTACAAACATATAACAGTGTATACATTAACTCTTTTAATGACATTAACTCTTTTAATGAATGGCTTTTAATGACAGGGTTTCTGCACTTGGACAATGAGCAAATGAGAGTCAAAAGCAAATTTAGTGAGCTGATTTATATGAAAAAGTTTTAGTCAGAGGCATTCATTTCCAGAATAAATTATTTCATTAGCAAATGCTCATTCATGTTTATTATGTACTAATTGTTATATCATCAATACCCTCAGCACCAAACAATCTACACTGTCTTGTTAATAAAAGTCCTTCCTGACAGGTATGCTTCTGCAGATTGCAAAGAACGTCAGGCAGTAGTAATGGTTTAGAAATCAAGTCTAATGGGCAAAACAGTTTAGCAGTGTGCTTCTCATTCCACGGCATGTAAAATCTCCTGTATACAACACCTGAGCTGCAAACATTTCAGTTCACCAAGGGTGATGACAAAGTTTAAGTAATATATACAACACATTACTTCATTAGAGTAGTACTCAGCACCCTAACATTTACTTCATGGCAGTTGATAGGGTATAACAGTGAAGAATGAGATGACATAACTGAAACAGAAATAGCTGGAACAATTTCCTGTCTGTGTTCTGGTAGTTGGAATATTTTCCAACCCAGCAAACAATCTCATTAAGGCATTTAAATGTAGGCTGACCAAAGTCCCAGTTAATGTACATTTGAGAAAACTTGTAAATTAGCTTAATTAGAATATATAGTTCTTTCCTGTTTCAAACTTTTATAGTTCTTAAGTATGAAGGAAAATTACTGAACTTCTAGTAAACCTTTACAAACCTTCATAGCTGCATTTTCCAAAATGCGAAATAAATACCGGTACATTCTGTTTCAGCTCACTAATTCATGAACTTTTAACAATAACTGTCCATCAGTGAAAGGCAAATCCTGTCAATTTTGCCGAGTGGCAGAAAAGGAAATAAATTTATTTTTTTTTCATCTGCAGTTCCATAAATATCAATAAGTAATTTCTGGCATGACTCCAGGGTAATGACTCCAGGGTGTTTCCAACATTTAGAAGAAAGCCCTTCAAATAATAATTGGACATGGCTTCACAATGGTGAGGCAATAAAACACATTTGGGATGCTAACCTTTATTTATTACTGTTCTCAGTTCATAATGTGGCAGCAGTTTGTTACATAACACAATATTCACTTTGCTACCTTTCCCTTTTGTTCTGAGCATAGATGTGCAATAGCTGGTGGTCTCCTAAAAGCTCATAATTGATGAAAGGACATCACCCTGCCACGTACAAGAATCTTTAAATATTGAAGTATGATTCCTTTTGCTCTTTATGGTATACCAGGACAGCTGATTTACAACCCCTGTCTTCCTATTTTCAAATGGGAAATTTTCATCAGATATACCTGACCTCTTGACTTGACAGTACTTTCAGTGTCTGTTTTGTTGCAAACTATGAAGCAGTCTTCAACAGACTTGCTTTTCCAGCTCTGACCTGAATTGGATCAGAAAGCTCTCTTCTTTTAGATGTCTCTTGGAAATACCCTATACTTGCTTTATTAGCCCGAGTAGACAGATTTACATGTTTTTATCAGCTTCACATTTGCAAATTTTCTAGATGAAATTTGTTCTGGCTTTTCCATTTTCTCATGTACTTTTTTTTTTTTTTCTGGGACAGTGAACTGTACTTACAAAGTGTGTGGTACTAAGCAGTGTGTTTTAACATCTTGCAGATATTTCTAGTTTAAGTTGGAACATTTCCCCTCTAATTTATGGCAGGTTTAATTAAAGTTCTTTCATTTGGTCTAATCATTATAAAATTAGTGATTCCAGGCTATTGCTTGCGCTCCTGTTTCATGTTTCAGGGACTACTTAAAAATTTATCCTTCCATTTGCAGAATGTTGGGTTTATGTTTTACAGCTGGTGGTGGCTATTAACTCCAGTTTCTCTGTATCATCCTTAGCTTTCTTTTCTTAGAAAGGGTTTGTGCAGCTACAGCATTTATTTATGTTCCAGGTGTTTTCTTTCCAATCTTGAAGAGTCAGTAAACACTTTTCTAGTTAAAGTATAGACACATTGCTTCAGGCTTCTCTTCCAATATTTGTTCTCTTTTATGCCTTCTTTAGGAGATGAGATATTTGACCATATGTTGCTACTTAATTGCTCTTTTTTAATATATTTGCTTGCTTGCTTTTTCTTCCTTTCTTTCTTTTCTTTCTTTTCTTTCTTTCTTTCTTTCTTTCTACCTTCCTTTCTTTTCTTTCTCCCTTCCTTCCTTCCTTCCCTTCTTTCTTTCTTTTTGTTAGCCTTATCCAGTGATTTAAGATAATGTATAAGTATGCATAAAGAAAAACAGCCAGCCATTTACTTCCCCACAGTCTTCATGCCCTTCTCAATACATGCAGACGTATCCAGTGTAATGACAAATAAACTGTTTGTTCAAAATAGTGGTAAGGCTAAACTATGTTAATTTTTCTGCTCCGTCACTCAAGCAGGAAACAGAACAGATAGGTACTTATTTATTTCCTGAGTCATTCATTGCTTGCACCTGGTATTGGTGTTTACTCAAAGCCTTGAACACTATGGTACCAAATCCTTTTTGCTTCTCTAGAGCCCTCTTGGAACTATAATCTCAGGATGCCTGGAAGCCATTTGGTAACCTTGCCAGAACAACCTCTACAATTCGCTTTTCAGTTGCCAAGAGTAGTAGCATTTGATTTGCTGAAATAAATTATGCTGAGTAAAAAAAAAAAAAAAAAAAAAAAAGAGAGGGAGAGGAGAAGAAAAACAGAAATGCTTTTTTGAAGAGAAAGTGGGTGTGATGCAAAATGAGCATGGAGAAGACCCTTTTGCATTTCCATTCTATCCAAGGCCATATTTAACTTTTTACTTTTTTTTTTTTTTTTTTAATGTAGCAATCCTACTTGTAGAAGTTTAGAGAGAATCTGCCTTACTGGATCATAAAGTTCAGGAGTTTATGGTGATTGATTGAATAAAATAGGGATGCCAATTCATGATGTGCAGTGTGGCATAACTCCAGAAGAGCAGGCTGAGAGGTGGGATGCAATACACTGGCTGGGCAATAAGCCAATGCACAGCATCATTGTAATTGCAGATGAAATAATAATTATTTGTGATGGGTTGCTAATCAGTGAAAGCATAGAAAAGGCTGCTGACAAGCACCATCAAGGTAATTAAGGTGAAGCATTGAATTTGCATAAATTTACACTTTGATCATTGTTCACAAGATATCCTCTCTCAAAATAGACTTGGCTGGTTTCAAGATGAGCACTAAATCAAAGCAAAGGAGTGCAATAACTGCACAACACCAATAATGCTTACAAAATACAGATGCACCTTACATAGGCAATTATCTAAAGAATCTATTGTCCTTAATCAAAGGATGATACTCAAGTTACTCTTTCAAATTACCAAATTTTCCTTGTTAGCATATGCTTTTCTAGTTGTAGCTCTTCAATGAATACAGAAAAATCCTTAAAATGTCATCTTTAGAAAATACATTTTTATATGAATTTTGATTTAAAAAAAATGCACAATCAGAAAACAACAACAACAAAACAACAGCAACAACAAAACTGTTAAATGTGTTCAGTTTAAACTGAAAGCGTCATTCCCCTATTGTTTTGACATATATGTGCAAGCTGTCTCAGAAGCATGTATTTAACTTGTTTCTATAGTAGCAGCAACTATGACATTCTTGTGATCTCAGGCTCTACAATCTCACTTTTGAAGGAAAGAAAGGTATGCTACAGTCTTTCATCTCCCTAGGCTGATTCCCTGAGTATCTGATACCAGGGAGCTCAGTCCTGTAGCCCTGGAGGTCTACCTAAGCAACAGTGCAGCAATTCTTTTCCCTCTGGGAAACACCAATGGGATCTATTAACAGTGCAGTCTCCTAGAGGAAATAACAGCTTATGTAAAACAAAGAATTTCAGGCTTTCAAAGCACTCATGCAAACAACAGAAGCCCAGCTTGTACACTTCTATTCACTCCTCCCTAAGGTTTACTGCTTCCTGGACAAACCCTACTGAGACATGTGGAGTCCCTCTCTCTGTCAGCTTTTCTTTCCAGCAGTTTCTGACAACTCACTCACCACTGTCCTTATTACTATGATTCTCTTAAGCTGTTTACTTTTCTCTTCTAGATCTATTGGCATCATCTTATTAGAAATAGTGATAGCTTTGAAACTAATGGTATGGTTAATCATCATTTCTGAGTGTTTACATTTATAATATATTGCTGTTTGCTTTGATTTGTACTAATATCATCATACAGGAAACTCCTTTACTTCCCTTGCTGAACGTGTAACATTCATGATTCTAAGTATTTCTGTATTAATATAACAATGCATAAAAATTCTATATATGTCATGTGTGTGACTTCCCATGCATGTGAAATCATCGTTTGTTGTTAGTTAATTTTATCCACCCATTCTGGGATTTTTTCCTCTTGTTTTCTTGTATGTTCACTTCATCCTCTATCTATAATAGTGCAGCATAAAATTAAGATTCAAGGAAACTATAATTGTAATCTGCTGTAAGTTTTTTTTTTTTTTACATATTATTTACTTATTGCCTTTTATTTTATTCCTGACCTATGTATGGTTGCTTGCTATGAAAGTTGTAAATCATGCTGTCATATCTGAGATATTTTTTTATTTTAGCCACACAATTTCTTTTGCCTAGATACAGAATTTTAATAGAAAGAAGAAAATGAGTTTGTCTAGTAGAGTTTGTACTTAGCAAATACTTATATTCTACTAATTTGAAATGATGATCTCTTAAAGCTGTCACTGACAAAGGCATGCAGCATGTAGAGTTTGCTTTTTTCAGTATGGTAATAAACAGGTCCACTGAAGTATCTGAGATTTACTGCTAATACAGCTCTCCTCATGCTGTATTCATGTTCCATGTGATCTTCATGCACCAATGTAATTGTTTTATTAAGGGTGACTCTCCTTTTTGTGTTTGTATCTACGAGCATTCTATTTGCAATTGTCCTGATGATGCATGTAATACTAACTACTGTGACTTTAAACTGTCATCTGTTCTGTCAGGATTTTTCTCTTGTTTATTAATAAATAAATTAGACTACTTCACAGAACAGTAGAGAATTAGGACAGAAGATACATACCAAATGCTGAAGCTGCCTTCCCTATTATAAATTTGATGTTCTTCCCATATATATGTACCTCATAAGTCATTTCTCAGTGGACTTTCTTTTTTAATGGAGAAAATTAGTAACACTATAACCACTTGGAAGTTCTGTTTTGAAAACCTGGCCAGAACAAACCAATAACAAATATACATTGATTTCAACGTGGTCAGGATTTCACCCAAGATACTGCAGTGAAGTTTTTTGTAAAAAAAATAATTTGTTTTTGAGCTTAGAATGTCTTGGTCTTGTATTGCTACTGAAATGAGATGTGACAAGGAAGAGAAAAGAAGTTGGTATAAAATATACATTAAAAAACTACATGTATTTTAAGATTTTATTTTTTTAATGAGGGTTATATAGGCGCTTTGGGGATTAATTAACTAATAGCTAATTAAAACAGGGTTCTAAAGTGAATTCTGTGTAGATATGAAAGTCACACTGAAGAAAAAACAACGTGAATTTCTGTAGCTAACCAATATCATAAACAAGAACTAAAAATAAAAATAAAATAAAAAAATAAGGAAAAGAGGAAGAAAGAGGTTGTTGCTGTTTCTCTATTCTTTCTGTTTGTAATGAGCAAACACCTTAACACGACTGGCCCATTTATTAACCTATATTCACAAAATGTACTCTGCAAAGTCATCTATCTGAGCAGCAAAGCTTCCTGTATTACCATCTGAATAAACAGCCAGGGTGCCTTTCTGCTTTCTCACTTGATGCTCTCTAGAGTCTCTAGAGTGGATATGACTCAATGAGGAAAAAGAAAACACACATGAGAGGAAGCGCTGATACTGGTCTACTCTCATTAGTTGCACCTGATCATATTACCATTCTCTTAGCTGTACTACCCCTATTCCTTTATTATTTTCTCTGCCCTGATATTTTTGCTGGATCCTTATTATATATATACTTTGCTCTTGTGGCTTTCTCAGAGTGGGATTGAACACAGTCACTTAGAGTTTCACTATACTGAAAACAAGATGTTTTCCTAGAAGACTAACAGGAAAAATATTAAGATTGTCTAAAATGACATCTACTTATATTCTGAATATTTTGCAAAAAAAAACATGTAAACTAGAGCTAGTATTTTGGGAGGTGGGAGGCAAGGGGACAGGATGAGCAGGGAAGGGAGGAACCCTGAGAGATCTAAAGTTTGATTTTCATCTTGATTTTCAAAGTCCAAATTTTAATGTGGGTCCCTAGGGCTTTTTATTTTTTTTTCTTTTGCACAGTTTTAAGGTTGAAATGAACCTTAATGAACTTCTATGTGAAACTTCTGTATAATATCAACTATAAAATTTCACCTTGCAATACCTTCATGGAATTTTTTTTTTTTTTTAATAAGTACTGATTTTACAAAGTCTTATCTCAAAAACTTTTATGAAGGTGCCTCCACCACTTCTCCAGGGAAGTTTTTCAAAAGGTTAATCACTTAAAAATATGCTTTTTTCTCCTTTTGAATTTGTCTACCTTTAATTTTAGCCCTTGAATTTTATAATGCTTTTAGAAATTCATGGTCAGATGATTCTGCAGAATGGCCAAACACTAAATCTTTGTCAAGGTCATTGCTTCTTCCCAGGATGTAGTTCCCATTCAATAATCTTTTGTCCATCCATATTTTTGTCTTTTCCTCTGACTCTAGAAAAAATGGTAGCTGACAGAGCCCATTATTCCTCTTTGACTGTGACTCTCTTAAAAGTTATTTGGCTCACTTTAAAAATGATCCCTGTTATTATCTATCACTTCACCAGTCAGTGAATGCCAGTAAACTTTTGTAGAGAACAGTTTGTATTTTCTTCACATCTCTGATGGACACTTTGAGGTACGTTGGATTGAGGATTAATTTTTGAGATTATATATTCATTCTCTGATTCTTTATTAGCAATTACATTTTGATATCCATCAGTTATCATTTCGTCATCTATTGACTAGGCACTACATTGACTGTGAATAGTGTTAATTCCTGGATTCAAAACATTGTGTGGCAAAACTCAGTTTAGCCAGCTATAGTAATTTTCCATCAAAGTTTAAAACTAAACAAAAAATTATTATAATTATAATTTCATCAGAACTGAATAAACCAAAAAGATGTATATTTTAAGGAAAAATCCGTGGCTTACGGCACCATTTTTCTGTTTAGGTAGCATGACAGCGACAGGCTGAAGTGTGTTGTTTGCACTGAAAGAGTAACCAACCCCAACTAAAGCTACCATTATCATGCCACTACCTAAAGTAATGTGTTTTATCTTTCTGGGATCAAACACACAATATAACTTTTCCTGACTAAATATAAGAATATTTTTCAAGCATCAGAATGTATTCCATAAAACTTGTGTTGTTAACTTCCCAACTAGAAATGAAGTGGCTGGGATTCCAGTAATCCTAGTGACCTCCTCTTATTGTTACATCAAAAGACTTGGTATTTTTTTATTTTTTTTAATTTTTTTTTAAGTTTTCATTTCAGCAGTGCTTTACCTTGGTAACACATATGCTTCCTCGGCATGACATTTTTCTGCAGAGTTGTTTCTGAAAGTTAAAAACACAGCATTTTTCACTTAAATTCCCTTAAATGAAAGTGAATGCGAAACAGGTGTTAGGTGGAGTTCTTGTTACTTATGTATCATTTTTCTCATTTAGAACTATGAGTTAGAGATTGTATAAAGCTGTTTTGTTTTTTCTATGTTTCCATAAGTAAAAAGGTTTGTATTTAGTACATATCAATGATAACTGGAATTGTTATCTATGTGACACAAAAGTATCTTTAAGTATCTTTTTTCCTTCAACATTGATTGGAATGTCAGGATTACTGATTATCTGTCTGTACATTAAACATGTGATATGGTTGCCCGTGCCATAAAGATGGACTTTAGAACTACACATTTAAAAGGGAGAATTGACAGGATTCCTAAAATCTGTATATACATGTCAGTGTGATCATTAAAACTGGTTGAAAGTTATCCAGCAAAGCAGTTTTTTGGTGATATATGACAACTAAAAGGAATTGAAATAAGATAAGAGGATGGATATTCTGTTAATCCAGAACTTAAAATAAATCACTTGAGTAAATATGACATGTACCACTTCTTATTTTGAATTTAACATGTGATTGTATTATACTATGTTATAATTAAAGAAAAAAAGTCAAAATTACCATTTTACCTTCACCAGAAGAGTCACAGTTATGACTTTCAGCATACAACAGAATGATATTACAGAAGTATTTCCACAAAGCAAAGGAAATGACCCTCTCTGAATTCTCTGAACACTTAATAGAGACATATATGAATGGTCTGGTATGATTTTTCATCTAATCCTTTAGACCTGCTCATATGTCTCCATTTACTAGAGAGGGTTAAGGAATTTCTCAACAATAAAGTTAACATGTAGGAAAATTTAGATTTGAAATTCAGAGACTTTTCTTTATGAAAGGAATATCCTTTCCCTCACAGACTCTGGTTAATTACACTAATCACAATGTTAACTCTGTGTTTATTTTTTTTCACACTCTGGGCCCTAACTAGACTAAGTTTCAGACCCTTGGCGGAAATGACATAGACAGAAAACTCACTCCCTATAACCTCAGGTGGGCAGTCAAGCACTCCCACGGGTCAGTGAAGATCTCCTCTTTCTCTCTCTCTCTCGTACTTATGAAATGAACCTCATATGTAAGCTTACAGCTTAAGCAACATAGTCAAGTGTTTCAAATTGGCTGGGACAAACGGAGAAAGAAGGATGAATATGAGCAACTGTGTTGAAATAGTTTTGTTCGTTTGTTTGTGTGTTTGGTCTAGTGAGATAGATTTGTAACCAAGTAGACTAAGAGAATACTAGCTTTATAGTCTACTAAAGGTTTTTGGGAAAATCAGTGATATACTGATATTTGAAGAACAGCAAGGGAGACTGTGGTAATGTTGCAACTAGCAGAAAGCAGATCCTGGAATAGCATTTCAAGCAACTGTAAAGCAATTTCTTATTTGAAATTTGATACTAGTCAAACATATCTAAAAATAACTGTTTTCTATGTAAAAAATTGTATATGATAAAGTGGAAGAAATATTTTTGACACATGAAACGAATACTTGCTTTTGTCTTCCATGAATTTCTACAGAGAATTCTGTCACCTCCAGGCTTTAGGTAATTTTTGTTGGATGTTGGGTTTGTTTCTGTTTTAGAAGAAAATACCATCTCCAAGATGATCAGTGGACCAGATTTTTATTGAAGTAAAAAACATTCATGGTCTATAAACTACAAAAGTACCTTTAAATTATCTTAAATTATTATCTTAATTATTATTAAATTATTAAATTAATATTTAATATTAGTTATTGAATTATTATCTTATTTATTATCTTTAGCTTTTACATTATTATTTATTATTACTTGAATAAGTACTTTGCAGAACCAAAATCATAGCATTAACTAGCATATTATTCTAAAAGCATGAAATGGCAATGAAAAGCATTATGGATTTCCCTTGACTTCTCATTTTTGTATTATTCCAGTACTGCAAAAATACAACATTCTTAAGATAGCTGGCATGCCAAAATAGGAAATTGCTCAAAATTTAGACTCAGTTTGTGTCTTTATCATGACTTTCTGAAATGAGAATTTTGTGAAATACGAAAATTAGATAATAAATTAGATAAAAGAATGTTAATTGCCATTGTTACTGGACCAATATATTTTAGACATAAAATGGACAATTTATCTAGAATAAAAGTCATTTATATTGTAGCTAGTAATAGCAAATACGTTTTGTTTTTATGTACAATAACAATTGATCCTTCTGTGGCACTTCTTATATTTTAGCAACTTAGACTTATCTCTGTGCTCTCAGTTACATACATTAATGAAGAAAACTTAAGTATTTGTTTATAACTTCATAAATTAGCCATTAATATTTTCAGACTTAGAACGAGTGATACCAGAGCAACTCTTAGTGGTCCAACAGGGCAAAACAAAACAAAAAAAAATCCCCACAATTCAAACAGCCAAAACAGACGAAAAACAACACAGGGTTTTATTTACACAAAATGTCATGTGCTTTGGAGTAACTTTCCATGTGATTTCTGGGTTTTCAATGATGTAACAATCATTTCTATAAAATGAAGCACCTAGATGATTTTATTTTATTTATTTATTTTTGCCAATTTCTGTCTCTGCAAAATGGGCTTCTGAACATGAAACTGTAAGCAGTATCAAAATGTATCAAAAAGTCACATCTTGCTCAAATGAAATGCTTTCAAAAAAAAACCTGATATGATGCAAGTACTCTAGGAACAGTTGGTGTTCAACAGTTGGCGGTATTCTCTCAACCGTGAGATGTCTGTGCTTACAGAGGAAACTGTAGATGAGAACAGGCAATGAGTATCTAGCCTCTGGATCCCATTGGATGTCTGAGTGCAGTTACTTTCAGAAGTCACCATTTAAACAACATTGAAGATGCCTTCATGTGCTGTTTCATTAGTAATGGTATATATCCTTGAAGACTTTGTAGTATTACAAGGCTAGGAGGCACTTGAGCAAACATTTGGTGGACTGTTACTCTGAGGTTGTCAGAAACATAAATTAATTCTGAGACCTAGGCAAACTTTATCATTCCTACATGCTAAGATCCCAAAAGCCAGATGTGAACCACTACTTAGAAGCAACCTCTTTCTATAGATGTTTCTGCTCAACTGAAATTTTCCTAAAAATCTGGAGATGGCTTCTGCGTGGTGCCTTCTACAGGTCCTGGTAGTCTGTGTGTGCTGAAATGTGAAAGGCTGACACTTCACCCAGTGTGCTATTTTCCATCCTGCCAGCCAGGCACAGAAATAGTAAGTATGGTTTCCTCTGACTTTAAAAAGCTGGGTCCAGAATAAGGTGGAGATTCAGCTCACTCTCATGTGGACTAGAGGTTAAAGCAGTACACCAAGAAATCTTGAGGAATATTCTCAGCAGACATTGCCATACAACCTTTGAAATATATGTGTTTCTACCACTGAGCAGTGCCTAAAGAATTGTAGCTAACACATGGTTGTTTAACTTTCATGAGACCCCCTAGGCACACACTAATATTTTTACTTTCCTTTTTCCAGGATGCAAACTTGATGATCTTGGAGGTCTTTTCCAACCTTAATGATTCTATGATCCTATGATATATGTAACTTCTGATTAGCTTACAGAAGAATGGGAAGTGAAGTGGCTGTCGTTCAGGTTGGCTGTTTACTGTCAAACAAGGAGAACAGGAAATCCCTGTCAAACCTCCCTTTGTTTACAAAGCATATTTGAATAACACCACCATGAATCCCCAGAATACAAAATTGTCATTTATCAAAGGTGCCATACAAAAGCAATTGCTAGAAATATACGAGAAAGCTTATTTCTTACTCTGTTTTCCTTTTTTTTTTTTTTTTTTTCATTTTCAGGTAAAAAGGGAAAAAATTGTGATGGTGCACTATACAATTTTAGACAGTTTGAGAGCTAGCAGCTAGCCAGACACATTGAAACACAGAACAGTAACAGGCATTTATATTTAATCGATCCTATTGAGCCAAGAACAATATTTCAGAGAATACCTCCATTGTTCTGTGGCAGAGGTGTTAACTGGGTGAATGGGATCGATCAGCGATGAGATGAAATGTAAATTGCTGTTAATGCTCTGCTACCAGCTGAGCAACTGAAAAGAGAGAACTATGATGAAATGGGTATGGTTACCCAGCTGAAAAACATTCTGGTCCTGCTGCTGCAGAGACTAATAATGTATTCTCACCGATTTCCAGGGCAGAAAAAAATGCTGAAGAAATGGCAGTGGTGCTGTTCTTTCATCGCCTGTAAAATGCAAACCTTTCCTGCTTGCCGTGAGGAATAGTGGGTGAAGTATAGGTACTTCTGTAATTCATCGTTTCACATTCTGTAATGTAAGCATGGAAATCAGTAGCTCCAGTGACTAGAAGGAGGGAGAGCCCTAGGGTCTGCTTTCATTAACGATCTCAAATAAATGTATCACATCAAGAAACATAATAAAAAAATCTCTGTACAACTGACTATATACATACATGTCGTCCTAAAGTTCCAGTGTGCCGCTGGAGAGGTTATCAGTCCCGGCCTCTATTCTCTTGCCATGTCCCACCTTCTGGAGGTTATGGTCTTCCACTGATCTGCTCCATAAACTTTCAATCAAATTTAATAACATGGCATTAGTCCTATCTAAATGTTTTAAACTAACCTGGGTTACGTTCCTTGAAATAGACAAGAGAGTCATCCAGCTGGCAGATCTGAGATGATGCTCATCCTCAGCCATTCACTGTCAGGGACAACAAAGTGATGATCTG
Organism: Cygnus atratus; assembly: GCF_013377495.2. NCBI lineage: Eukaryota > Metazoa > Chordata > Aves > Anseriformes > Anatidae > Cygnus > Cygnus atratus. The sequence continues at coordinate 132,992,367 of NC_066362.1, read as the reverse complement.
GGGCTGATAAATTCTTTCATGGAGTATTGGGAGCCAAGAAAGGATGTGTAGTTTTGGCTTTTGTTACAAGTGTAACAAAATTAAAAAGTATACAATTAAAAAAAATTTTTTTATAAGGAAAATTGTGTGTGTTTACAAATTAGCCCCAACAGAGGAAACCAGACAACAATCAAAACCAGACAATATCTATTGTCTCAACTCATAATCTGACATTTACTGGGAAATGAGAGGAGATCGTCCTGGAGGCAGGTGACCTCAGTATCACCTACAGGGGAAAAGATTTCACCATCTATGATTCACTTAGTTTTGGTCAGTGTAAACAACTTTACTGTAGAAAATTTACTAAACTGGATGGAAAACATCTGTTCCATTATAACGTTCCTTGATCAGCAAATGTAGTAGTAACTGTAAGGACACTCAGGTGAAGGCTGTATCACATCCAAGGCACATCATATGCAAGGCAAGGCAAATGAGACAATCAGTCCTCCAGAACAACAACAACAAAAAAAAAGGTGATAGAAGACAGATATATCTAATAGAGATTTAAAAAAAAAAAAATCAGTGAGAAAAAAATCTTTTTTGAGATTAATATATTTTGGTTTTGTTTGACAAGAAGAAATAAGTTTTAATCATTTAATTATTTTGCCAAGAATAGCTTGTTCATCACCATAAGGAGACTTGTTCTAGTAATCAACTTTTTGGAAAACTGAGAGTGCAATATAATTTGATAAAGGTAGGCAGTTTCTTGGACTCCTTTAATTTAAAAATATTTAGAACCTGTAGTCACTTAAATCATAAAACAATGACTTAAATCACAAAGCAATGATTCTGTATTCCTATCTGCTTTGTCTGAATTACAGACAGCAATGTATGACTTTGAAAGGAAAGAAAAACAGAGACAGGCATGCACATGAATTCAGAAAATGGGCAGCTAGAGATGTGATTTTTTATCAGGACGAAAGGTGCAGGGGGGTTAAACTCAAACTCAGGATTTGTACCACATCACATTTAGGTTTAAAGAAAACAAAAACAGAAACAGCTGTATGGAGTAGATTCATTGTCCATCTAGTGTAATATTTTTGTAACATTCATATTGCTTCCTGGTTTATGACGATTTCAGACATCTGAGGATGTGTGTACTAATGCAGAAGGCAACATTCATCATGGTACATGAAAGAAACCGATCTGAAAGTACCTTAGTAACATCTATTCACTGTCATTTGCAGTTTTCTGAAAGCAAACTGCATGTTAGACAGTATCTTTGTCAACCATCTAGCATCCTTCAGGTTTGCAGAACACCAACAGTTTTTTCTAAGGATTTGCTATAGAGCAATAAGTATTCTAAAATTAGTTTTATTATTGACTATAACAAAAATCAGTGCAAAAAATTTTAAATAGACCTCAAATGCTCAAAAACATAGGTGTAATTTGAGTGCAGATATTCTGTCCTGAGCCATCAAGAATGTTCATCTCATGCTATACCCAAACAGAAGTCTCTCTTCAGAGAATAACAACCGTGCAACCTATACTATGGAAGGCACAGAATATACCAGGTATTCCAGTTACCAGTCTACAGACCACTCTTTCAAAATAATGTCTGTTGTAAACCATTAGATACAGTACTGAATCTATACCTCATTATATACATATATATAATTGTACGCAAATCTCTATATACACGCATTGCTTATGCATGCATCAAAAGATTAAATAGATAATAGACAATATTGTCAGTAGAGAACAGATTAAACATAACAAAAGCATTCTGTTATTGTGGGGTCCTGTATATCCCTCAATTTCCTCATTCGTTTCTCAAAGAGTAACTTAGTTACTACAGGTCACCAGTGCACTGGATTAATAACAAATTCGGGTATCTCATTACCTGAAACTCTTTTAACTAAGGAGAAACCAGAATGCAATTAAACAAAAGGCACACGAGATACCTGAGGACATTTTGTGGGCTGAAACAGTTTATCAGAATAAGATGTTTTCACAGTGATTTATGCCTCAGAGCAAACACTGACACTACTGCCTGCTGTGCTCACAGCCCTTTAAGAAGACAAAAGAGCAAATCTGCTGATCTAATACTCAGTTTTGTGACTAGCATGCATGGAGAGCTGTTGCATTAGATACAATTTCACAGCAGTTTCCAATTTCTGTTTTATGGAGCTGTTCAATGTTTTTTCCTACCTCCGGTTTGCTATTAAATACAATCCAGAACCTGTATTTTAAAATAAAATACTTTAAAGGAAACATTTAATACAATTCCCTTTTGTTGTACAAATGAAAAACAGTCTAACTGAAATAAATGCATGTTCTATTGAAAGTAAAGCCAACTTCTTTGTCTGTCAAAACACTTTGTGAAGGAAGAGAAGAATGGAAGCCTAAGAATATTTTTATCTGTAATTTACTTACTTTGTCAGTCATAGCAGCAGGATTTATTTATTTATTTTACTAATAAGGATAGATAAGATCTGCCTTTTGTCATTTGTTTTGGGACTTGGTGGGGAGAGGCTGGGTCTTAACTGGAATGCGCTGGGATTTGTTAGGTGTCAACCACTTCTCAGTTTGGGAAAAGTTTCTACACCAAAGCTAAGAAGTAACGCTGGCTGGGTAGGTAACACTGTAGTGGTTCTAGTAGTAGTGTAGTAACACTGACAGGTTCTAAGTAATTTTTTAAGCATGTATAATCACCTCTAGTGTGTTTTCTCTATTTTCCTAAAGGAATGCTACCATAAAATCTCTCAGTACTTGGAAACCCCGAGTTAGTTGGTAAAGATCAAAAATTTCTCCCAGGTTTCCTGTCTACCACCTTGGCATGGAAAAGGTACATCTGTTTCTACAGTCCACTCACATTATATCTGGCCATCTTCATTATTCCAGTCCAAATTCATAGCAAGATGAAGCCTTTGGAATGAATCCAGCATAAGATGAAAATATAGGCCACTAGAGCTATAGCTCCTCCATTTCATACTACTAAGCATACTGAGCATTAATTACTGATCTATGGTAAAACTAAAAACCTCTACTATCACTTACATCATATTAGTTTCTATCACATTATGTGTCATTAGAGTTGACATAATGATAATATCCACTTTCTAACAGAGATCATTTTAATAGAATATTAAAACAGCACGGTACATGACGAAAGTTTTATTGGCTATATATTTGCTGAAGTATCATCTGGAAGGCAAATTGTGGTGATTTTGTCAGGTGGTAACAGTAATGTGGTTGCTTACCTACATTATAAACTGGAAAAACAACACAGCTGGATGACTAGAAGGCTGCAAATATCCAGACTACTAAAACGACAATATCCTTTCTGATTATTGACTGTCTTACTCTTTGAATCTTAACTTTCTCCTTTGGTTTCCTCTACACAAGTTGTTTGTTTAAATCAGTTTCATATTAATTCTTATGAAGCTGCAAAAAATGCATATAAATTTTAAAATAAATTCTAGGATTTGGACTTCATTTGTGAGTGAATAAAAATGATGAGAACTTGTGGTTGGACTATGTGACATTAATGATATATTTTCAGGGATTCCCATGATGAAAGCATTTTTCCATGTCAAAAAACATACAAGCCAGGACTGGATTAACTCCCTTCAGTGATATTCAGTCTGAATCCTGCAATCCACTTACCAATTTCTAGGTTGTTCAGGTAGCTTCACAAGACTGAATGTCAAACAGTTTTCTTAAGAAAACAGAAAGTTGTTGTTTCTTCTATTTATTTCAGTCTTTCTGTTACCTGGCTGATGGTGTTCAGCAGACTTAAATGAGGATCTTTTATACTTGCCAAACATGGTTCTAGTGTGCCTAGTCTAATTGCTTCTATTATGCGTAGTGCAATGTTGTTCTCTCTCCTACCACAAAATAAACAAACAAAAAAAAATCTAATGCTGTTGGAAGAGGTCAATATTCTCCCCTTCCTTTCTCTTAATATAGTTGACTGGTTGATTTCTGATTCTAATTCTTCATTTCTTTTATCTGTGAGTGTAACAATCCAAGCTTGTAGTCTAATTATTTTGTTGAAGGGACTTCATTTAGTCTCCTGGATTAAGAGATAGCCCTTTATATATAAAATATGTTCAAGATATTAAAACAAACAAACAAACAAAAGGATGTTTAACTACTGAGGCAAATAATATCAGGAGGTGCAACCTTTTCATGTTTATGGAGGATGGTTCCTAACCTTTATACATGATATGGACTTCAGTTCTCATGCACAGCAACATGCAGTTTCACACAGAGTTTGGGGGAAATAAAAGAAGCAGAGGTAGGTAGAGGAACCCCCATAATCTGATGAGGGCAAGTGGAGGCACCTGAATCAGCTACTCCTTAGACAGTCAAAGACTAATCAGCTCATTGCCCTGATGTGAAACCCTCCGAGGGAAGCCAACCTAGAGAGTTTTGTAGATTGAAGGGGGCTATTCACAAAAGGGGGATAGAGCTTATTATGGGGTGCAGGAGTAAGAGCACAGCCTTGCAGTCCAATAAAACATATGCTATGGTTGTGTTTCAGTTAAACCTGGCAGGTAGTTCAGCACCACACATCTGCTTGCCCAGTCCCATGCAGAGGGGTGGGGGGGAGAGCATTGGAAAGGTAAAAGTGTGAGAACTCATGGGTTGAGATAAAGACAGTTTTCTATATAAAGCCAAAGCTGTGCACACAAGCAAAGCAAACCAAATAATTAATTCTCTGCTTCCCACCAGCAGGAAGATGTTCAGCCATTTCCAGAAAAACAGCGCTCATCATGAGTAATGGTTATTTGGAAAGACAAGCACCATCATGCTGAAAGTCCCTCCTTTTTCTGTAATGCAGTTTTTATTGCTGAGCGTGACGTTGCATTGTATGGGATATCCCTTTGGTCAGTTGGGGTCAGCTGTTCTGGCTGTGCCCCCCCAACTTCTTGTGCACCCCAGCCTCTTTGCTGGCAGAGCAGCATGAGAAGCTGAAACGTCCTTGACACTGTGCAAGCACTGATAAGCAGCAACTAAATGATCAGTGTGATATCACTCTGTTTTTGTCACAAATCCTAGACATAGCTTTAGAAGAGCTACTGTGAAGAATATTAATTCTATCCCAGTCAAAATCAGTATAGGCTAATTGTGGCAGGTAAGCATAAACGATAAACCAATATGTCAGATCTTTGTAGATGCAGAACATGATACAAATGACACTGACTATTTGCAGCTGTGATAACATCAGTCCCACCAGGTCCAGCAGTCAGGATCAAGGGTTTCTGAGGGTACTGGGATTACAGTTTGCTATGACTTCTGCCAAACCGGCTCTAAAACAGCTTTAGGAGAAACAGCCACTTATCTCTCTCTTTTGTGGGGCAATCAAAGAACAACAAATGTATCTGACTGCTGAAGTGCTTTCCTGTTTGTTTCTTTTTTTTTTTTTTATGTGAATGTGTGTACAAATGACTTCAGATGTTTGTTTGTTTTTTTTTGCTATAACACACAGAGCGGATGCTGTACTAGAAAGCCCTCAACACTTTGTGCTGGGCATGTCCAGCTCTCATTTCTCTATTCTGCCCTCCAAATGACAGAGGTCTCTGAAATAAATACACCCAAATGACAAATAGGTGAATGAGCTTTTGTGGCAGCACATTTCCACTCATGTCACTTCACAGTAGAGATAAAAAAGTTATAATGTATATCTTTATAATTTAGATCAATTAGATAGTTCTTGTGGGCTTTGTAATATAGACTATATAACTAAACACAAATATTTATAAATAAATAATCCTAACATTAAAAAAATGGAAATTTTTGTTTTAAAATCAATTAAAAATACTCTGGTTGCTGAGTTGCTTTGTACAGCAATAGATACAGAACTACAAGTAATAGATGAAACTGCAACTGCTATTTTTGGCTTTAACAGTGCAAAAACCAAATGAAAACAAATTCTTCCATTATGGAATACCTTAATAATTTTTGGTAGAGAGCTGTTATTGTATATAGAATCCTTGTAGTACAGTTATGTTAAAGGTATATATCTATAAAGTTTTAATATTAAGGTTTTACATTATGTCAGGTTAAGGACCCAGAAGCAACAATATTACTTCGATAAGCTTGGAGAATTTGCTTGTGGTTTCTTTTTCCTCTCTCTCTCTCTCTCTCTTAATGAAATAAATGGTTCTCCCATTCTTAAAAGCAAGGTACTTGGAGTATGGGGACAGAGGGGCTAAGCTTGAAATTCTAGATGCAGTTTCTTGCTCCCATTATGAATATGTCACGACCTTTACACACTGGCATGGTAGTAGAGGATTCTTACTATACATTTCTATGCATTTCCTGAAAGGTACTCATCTACATTTCAGTTAACTGAAAAATGAAATAAAGTCAGAAGTAAATTAAAGAAAAAAAAAAAAGCAAACAAACAAACAAAAACCACCACACATTAAAATTCAGAAGACTTTTTTTTAAAGATGTTATTGAACTAATCTGTTTTATAGAAACACTTAGAAGCCACACCCAACATCAGAATCAAAAGATGGCTGATTGTTATACACTGATTTGTTAATTATCATTCATTGCAACAGTAATGTAAGTTCATTAGAGCATCAACTTCTTAATGACTAGATGTTTTGGAAATGCATAGGTGTTGGCATGGAAGATAAGAGAAAGAACCATAGCAAAAAGAAAGATATATTTTTCTCCTGAGTAAAATAAAACCTTCTTTAATAATACACTTGGCAGGTGTAAAGAAGGTTAAGTTATAACTTTATCTATTACACATATACTTATATTACACTGCCTGACTTCAACCAGTTCAAATTTGTTAGGTGTAGCAGATGGAAATCACCCTGAGGTTAATATCTCTTCCTTTCTGAACTGCCAACTTCCAGCAAGTTTTTTATATCCTTAATTTTGCTATGTTACTAGTTGCACATTCACACTTTAAGCATTTTACTTCTTTGTTGTTGCTTTCTTTATATTCTTCATTATACGTAAGGGTATTTTATGTTTTTTTTATTCATTATATTGTTCATAACTGTGGTCCTACACTTGTCATCATGAATCTGCTGTTTGATTATTATTACAAGCATCAGTTATGTGTTCTGCATTTCTTGCAGCAAGTATTCTGAATGTGTCTGTCTGTTCTTTGTTGCTTGTCCTTTGTGCATTCTTTTGATTTTCACTGAAATCTTACCAGAAATCATGACAGTTACTTTTGTGTAAAATATGCCATGTAAGATACTAAATGTATGTTTAAGGCATTAAATGTGTGTTATTATATTACTTAAGTATGCAAAGCTTTGTGAATTTTTGGTAATGTTGAACATCAAGTGACATGTTTCTACAATCTAAATAATTAACAGACAACAAGAAAAGGTAAATCCTGTTCCTATTTTTTTGGTAGAGAAACTTTAAAATAGTGAAGAATCTGATTTGCCACTATTTGACAAATGCATAAGTATGCACCGAAGTCAAGATATATGATCTTTGTCAGAGTACAAATCCTCAGAATACCTCTCCCCATTAAGAAAACTCTTTTAGACCATAGCCTTGTAAAACAGGAAAAGCATCATAAAACTGGAAAAAGCATCATGAGGCGAGAAAAAACAGTCAACAGCTACCATACAATATCTAATCTGAACAGAATACTTGTGTGTGTGTGTGTGTGTGTAAAGAAAAAGAGAATACTTAAAAAACATGTGTCAAAATAGATTTCAGTTTCAGTACCTCTGTGTTCCACAGGAAATGTGCAGAAACTGCAAGTGTCTATGGTAAGCTTCATCTCCAAAATTCTTCTCAAAAGAATTCATAACTCCTGATGTTGTATATAAAGAAGGTTTTATTTAAATTTCTTCATTTAAAAGTATATTCTTCTAGCTGCAAAGTTAAGTATTAAAAAAAAAAAAGTGAAATATCAGGATCGTGGTGTTACTATAAACCTCATTCTGTGTGTGAACTTTATAATATAGTCATTAATTATATAGGCAACACTGAGTTCTTCTGAATGCTTGACTTTGTAACATCAAGAATTGGGAGGAGGGGGAGGTCCATAATGTAATTTTCTTGGTTAAATCAGACATAAAAACACATCCTTGAAAACAAGTCCTCTCTTATGTTATAGGCATCATCAATAAATATGTTCCACTAAACATATTTAGCACTTGAATTATTAGAATAAGAGGTTGGCACTGTTCTTGGCCATGCAGAGTAGGGTTAGAGAATAGTTGGCCTGTGATGTTTGCAAACAGCTACTGAGAGCAGAGACATGATGGAGCTGAGAAACCTTAGGTACAATTTTATGTTCTGATGAGAACTACGCAGATGAGATGAGAACTCAATCAATGATGAGTTCATGGGTTCATCCTTTCATTTCTTAAAATGTTTACCCTTTCTTACCCCTTCTGTTCCTTTATTCTCAAATCTTCTACCTAGTCTCTCTCTCTCTCTCTCGGTTTAGCTATCTCAATGCTCAGTTTATTAGTTTATTTGTTTGTTTGTTTCAGTTTCTCCTCATTTTTACCATTCTGTTTATACTTGTTTCCTCTGAGAGAAAAAAAAAATGTCAAAGGTTTCTGGAAATTATGCCAATATGATCAATATAGGCACTTTTTGTTGCCCACAGGAAACCAGCTGTAAATCAAGGACTTTCTATCCACAGATTGAACCATGACTGGTGAGACTGAAATCTTTAAAGATATCAGGTATTTAAAGAATAAAAAATCTTTAAAGAGCATGTGTAAACTACAATATTAAAACAAAACAAACAAAAAAAGTTTTAAAATTTGACCTATTTGTACAGATTTTTGTAACATATACAGAAGAGTCACATTTCTTCTATGTGCTGATATGATACCTTCTACTGCATTTCAAGTCCTTCCACTAAAGCAGAAAAAGGCAGAAAAAGGACTAGAATTTTCAAAGGGAAAATCATCGTGTTTTTTTTCCTTTACAACAGTAGAACAAAGAACTTCCCTGTATTCTAATCCCTAAAGCATCTGGATAATTTCATTCCCCCTTTTTTTTTTCTTTTCTTTTATTATTTTTTTTTCTTTTAATCAGGCTACAGACTGGGAAATTTCAGTCCAGATGGCTGAAGTTTGCCAAACTTATAAACAAACAAAATCAGGGTCTTAAAAATGGAAGTGATGGCCAATGTTACTAATTAAGCATTCTATATTTATTTTGCCCAGCTGCCTCCTCTTTTTCATCTCCAAATAAAAATAACCAAGAAAAAAATCATATTGATTTTGGTAAAAGATATGTTTGGGGCTTTGAGAGGAGGGCTTACTGCAAACCTGTGCATTAACATCTAAACATGGTTTTATGTACATACCTTCACTGAAAATGTCAATCTTCTTTCCAAATTGCCTCTAAAAATGTCATTTTTGGGGTTATTCTAGGTAAGTTTACAACTTCTAAAGTCAAACAATTATTTTTTTTCCTGTAGATGTAAATTTTTGGTAGCTACATATGTCTTAAAGGGTGAGATTTTCCATTCACTGTTACAACACACACTATCCGGCTTTACAGGTTAACCACTGGGGGCCAAAGTCAAAACACAAGAAAAAGTAACATAAAATCAGACTGAAAATTGTTGGGGATACTCTCAGTTTTCATTTCTTGGTTTCAGATGACCTGTTTCATCTTCTTATGTATCTTCTATGCATTTAATACTTGGAATATAACTGCATTCATTCTGCAAGGAGTCCATCAAGCACCCACCATATACTGACAGACAAACATATCTTCTCCTCAGGCCTGTGTGCCTTGCTATTGATTGGCTCCATGTTAAAGGAACATTTGATATTATGGTCTTTATTTGAACTTTTGAGATCTGTGTTTGCTGGAGATTTACACTCTGAGTCTCAGATGGAGTAATATGGAAAAGCTGGAAAAAAAAAGAAACAACCATGGAGCCACAGCACCATCAAGTGACAGTTACCTCTGTCACTGTAAACACTACTTCATGAGTACACGTAAGGTAGTCTTACTTTACTCTCTCATGCTCTGTGCCACAGGTAGTGAAAGACTGTAAATAAATATTTGTAAATAAATAACTACCCTTGTAAATAACTAACTACTGGTTAAAAAATTAAATCTAACTTTAAAAAAATATTATTTTATTTAAAGTGAAACTTTCTTCTACTAAGTCTTTTGCATTGTGTGTTTTGGAAATACCATGACATATTCAGCTCTAAGGCATATACCAGAAGGCTGCAGTCAAGTGACTGCGTTTTCTTTCCAGTCACTTCTGCTACACAAGGTAATGTTAACCAAACCATTTAGTATTTCTGTGCTTTAGTTCTGTCAAATGGAATGTGGAAATTTGTAACTACCCTTGCTTCCGGTTCAGATATACAATGAAAGACACTATATCAAGGCATTACATACATGTAACTCCTTTGTCTTTTTTTTTTTTTTTTTTATATTTCTCTAATAAAACTGTGGAGCATCCAAACTGGTAATAACACCTGTGTGATCATGAAGAGATACACAGGTATATTCACAGCAGCTTTCTGAAACCCATGTTCGCATTTCTAATGGTTCCCATATTGCACAAGGCAGAGAATAGCTCATATAGCAGGAAATCACAGGGCATTAGTTCTTTGATCAGGACCTGAAGAAGACGACAGCAAAGGACTTGGGTTTAGCTTGTGTGTTGAGTAATTTTCTTCTACTTTTTCACAGTCTGGAATTTTCTAGACTTTGGTTCCTACTTTGATTACACATGCAAAAACACCCTTCAGTTGTGCTGTCTCAGGCTAGCCAAAGAAGCCTTTGGGACTACGTTTTTTTGTTTTTGTTTTTGTTTTTTGTTTTGTTTTGTTTTGTTTTCCTATATCCATAACCTTTCTGTTCAGACAAGAAAATGAAGAAAAATTAGCTTCATGTCATACTGAGATTTTTCCAGGTGGAATGGAAAAACTATTACATTATTTTTCAAATAGCAACACTTCTTTGTAAATATCTTATCATATATATGATATGACAGGATGTAATGCAGGAGAAGGTTTTACTGCTCCAAATGATTACAGTAGAAAATAACCTACAAGTAGGTTTTATTGTTCATCATATGTGTATATATATGTCATATATATATATGTATAAAATAACACTCTATCAATGGATTTTTAATCCGATTACTCTTTTTTTTTTTTTTTCCCCTCCAAACATGACCATTTAATAGTGGGATAGTAAATAAGGGCAACATAAATAGTTCATTCAAACACCAGAAGTAGATTCAGGAACTGGATGTATACCACCATTTATGTTCATCCTTGATTCTGTAAAAGTCAAAGTGAAAGAGAGAGTAATTTGAGTTAATGGCTGTTAGACTATCAGTAAGTAAATAATGTCAGACATTAACTGGATTCCTGAGGCCAAAATCTGCAATTCTGTTAATATCCCAGACAGTCTGACTAAAGTCACTTGGTATAATCAGAAATAAATGAAGCCCTTCTCTTGCAGGTAGGTCCCTAGCTCTGGCTTGGTAACTGGAGCTTGGAACACCCCAGGGAATGCATATGGCTCCAGCCAGATGGTTGCAGACTTTCAGATGACACAAAACTCTCAGTGAGACTATGAATGGAAACAGGTTTTGTGTAAGACATACTGTTTTACATAGGGTTTTGCAAATGGAAAAGTTGCTAGAATATGATTTAAAAAAAAATAATAAAAATCAGCTTCTCTGTCCCTTGGGAAAAAATATTGATGTTATAGTGGTGAAAATGAGAGCATAAGAGAGTAGTACCCAGATTCCAAAAACTCTTTGTGTAGATTTCTGAAATATGTGATTCCCCAGCATGTTCAATCTGCCTGTACATCTGGGCCCAAAACTTGATTTGTGATTTTAATATGGTTGGTGAGACATAAGCTAATATGTTTTTCTCTGCTGGAGCTAAAGCATTCAGTGCAGAAAAGAAAAAGATTAGATCTCTAACAACTATGTGAAATGAGAGTGAGAGAATTTCCTGTGACAATAGCCCAGGGAAATACAATATTTCGTAACCTTGCAGCCCACAGGACACCCCAACATCTCCACAGTCTTTATATTTAACAGCTGAGTATAATAGTGGGACCTCACTGTTACAGTTACAACCATCATCCTTCCTGAAATCTCAGCTTGTTTAGATGCTGTTACCTTTTTCTCAAAAAGTGCCTGTTGAGCTTCTGCATTAAACTTCATTCAGAATAACAATTAAATAATAATAATAATAATAATAATAATAATAATAATAATAATAATAATAATAAGGAAACAAAGTTTTCCTTTGCCAAAGATGATCTAGGAGTTCAGTAACCATTGGCTTTCCTAAAAGGCAAGTCTCAGCTGTCTGTGTCACATTTACAACACACCAATTTTCCATTAAGACACCTAATATTACATGTCATATTGCAGAAAAAGGTTTACAGTGCTGAGCAGTTCCCATAGCAGCTGTCACTGTTTTGTCCTTTCATAGTTGTATAGCTCTGAGACTGTATGTAGTATGAAAGTTGTAATCAGCTTTCCTTCATTTCATTGCCCCTCAGTTTGGAGTCTTGTATGTGCTATATTTAATATGCTGTTTTGTCGCAACAACACATCCACTGACTTCCCACCACAGCCACCCCCAAAAGCATCCTCTTAAAATGTCCCGGCTTAATTTTGAGAGTTAAGCTGTTGCTTGTTTAGGACATCAGAGACACCATCAGTCAAAATGGGAAAGTAACTGCAGTTTTAAGTGGTAACAATGCTAGACTGTTAAGATTTTTTGGTTTTGCACAGTGAAGTTATTTTGCCCTAAACACAGGAATGTGAAGTTTGGGTTTGGTATGTTTTTGTATGCCTTTTCCTAGCAGGGTGAAAGCGGGTTAAAACATCCATTTAATCCTTGGGGAATGAGGCCCATAAGAGTATTTCATTGAAGTGTGATTGAATGCCAGTTTCTTCAGCTCTTACAAAGATGTCTCTAGAGATGTGATATTTGATAGGTACTTATTTTTATAAGCTAGAGTTCTGAAAGGGCCCACAGGGAGACAGGTACATATTTCTCAGTGAATTTTTGAGTGGCAGGGTGACAACCTCCTCTGCACACCACATTCTAGCTGCAGAGCTTGTATATTGTTCCTCTTCCTAAATGCCAAGTTTCTGATAGGACTAACTCCAAGAATTATGCAGGTGCATGACACTGGGTTTTGCAACAGCTTATTTTTGAAATGTCGGCTCAGAAAATAGAATTAAGGGTGGTACTTTTGAGTTTAGGGCCAATAGCCTTAGAGTAGACCTGCTGAGCCAAGACAATAGAAAATGCCATGCACTGGGAGGAAGCTTGAAGCTGAGAACTCCTCACTGCTCCATGCTCAGAGGAGATCCTTCCATGGCTTAGACACTCCTTTCTGAAAGTAGCTATGTGTGGCCTCTGCTGAGCTGATAATTGCAATGACCTTGCAACGTGGGAATGGAAAATGTGATCTATTCCTTTTTTCTACCTGCTTACCTGCCAACCTGAGGGCACCCTAACTTCATTTTTCAGATTGCCTGTGCATTTTATCCCCCAAACGTATGTACCTAAAATAGATCACATAGGAACAGGTATTGGATATGAGATCTCCAGGGGTTCACCACCTTCCTCCTTACTGAGTGCTTGGGATCACATTCCCATTCTCTGGATGATTACATGTGTTTTTTTCTGTATTTTGGTAGAACTGATATGTCAGTTATTGAGTATATCTTCTTCGTCAGAACAGTTAGTCTTATGTAGTAAAGAGAATTGAGAAAACACTGAATCTGATCCTTGCTATAAGGAGATCTGAAGATCCCTCTCTGCCTTTTGGAGGCACGTTTAAGTTAAACCTGAGCTTCTGAAGTAAATCTCTTGCTTCTCCCCATTTACTGTGTCTTGGTACATGTTACAGAGCAGAAGAAGTAAAATAGAGGCCAGTTGGATCAAACTAAGGGCCAAAAGCAAGGTCTCTAAAATGCACACATTTTAGAGACTAAGAAGCACAAAGTTTTTTGTTTGTTTGTTCCACAGATTTGCCAGTATTACTCTGCAATATTTGCTAGTGTCAGCTGATGTGGGTTTCTCCTGAGACAACCAGGGAATAGGGTGATGATACTAAAAGGGGCAACACGAACATGTCTGTTAGCTTTTCTCCACTGCTGTTTGTCATGAAGCCTGACTGAATGGGCTCACATTCAACATGCTCTGGAGTCAAACTGCTTGGATGACTTCAGTAGAGGAATATTCTCTTTCAGATCTAAATGCTGCTCTTAATTTAGGAATGCGATTTTCAATTGTCTGACCTTTAAAACCAAAATGCTTTCTCCCCAAACAGTAACTGACTTTTTAATTACACTGTGAAGAGAAAAATAATTCATGCTAGGAATATCAACATCATGTTTATTAGATTCTAGCTAGAAAAGGATAATAATTTAGTTGTATGTATAATTATATTTATATTTGTTTGAGAGAAGAATACTGCACATTTATCATGTGGGGATCTTTTATCACATTTGGAGTCCAAAGAAGCTAATGAATTGATTACAGTAATAATAGGAATAAGTTAAGTAATTCATACTGAAGAAGCAGAAGATGAAGTTTGAATTTGGTATCCCTGGAGTGGAATTGTTTCAGCTAGTACGTATGTGTGTAATACATACTTGAAGGGAAAATCTTATGAACTGAACCATGCACAATGATAGACATTGTCTGTCAGATCCTTCTAGAAGTGTAAGGCTTCATTCCCTATGGCTAATCTGATCTAATTTTATACAAACCAGACAGATAAAGAATGGTCTGAGATTTCTGTAGCAGGCGATTATTCATGAAGTTTCTAAATCTATGGAGCACTCAAAATCGAAAGAGTTATTACCATATTACTAAGTGAAAAGTGTTAATTGAATTCTACTATTCCGAACTCTGTGAAGAGGTTGTTATCATTTAGAAACTATTTCAGATTTTTCATTTTCTTCCTACATGAGATTTTTTTGTTGGTGATACTGGGAAATCAGAAGTGTAACTGGAACGTAAGGAGCTTGGGAAACAGAAAGATTGAAGAGGTTGCACAGCCAAGATTTTATAAGCAGAGATAACTAGATTTGTTCTTTAAATAAAGAGGACTTGTCTTTCTAATACCATGGTGTCATGGTAATAGAAAGTTATATGCTACTAAAAGTAGCATATTTTACCATTAAAAACAGACCAAACCACACAGTTGGCCAAGATTTCTTTTAAAACTGACTTCTAGTTTTAAGATCTAATAATATCTCCTACTTGAATATCTAATATCTCCTATTGTATAATCACATTATTATTAGGTGTCAGATGGATGTTTCATTTGAAATTACTCAGTTTGTAAGCTCTTCAACATTAAATAACACAATTGAAATTATATGCACGTTTAAAATGAAATCTGATAGCTATTTAACATTTTATTTCTTCATGGCTTATGCAGCTTGCACATAATTTTCTTAACTGAAACTTGAAGTTTTCAGGGATGAATCTGTCATCACTCTCAAAGCATTCTAGCAACCTGGCAGTCTTACTCAGATAGTATTCAAGCTCCAGGTTTTGAGTCCCGAGAACTTTGAAGATGCCTTCCAACATGTCCAGCTCCTTCTCCCTCTGACCTCCTTGGTCAAATGGTTCTGTGAAAATGTGGAGCAGGGAGAATTCTGTGGAAAAAACCTTGCTCTCATCTGTTTATTCTACCGTAGCGGGTTGAACTTGACTAACTGCTAGCTGCCTACCACACTGCTTTCTCACTCCTCTTCAGCAGGAAAAGAGGGGAAAATATGAGGGAAAAAAAGAGCCCTGCGCCTGTGGGGGCTCTCCATGGGCCACAGCCTCCTCCAGGCCACATCCACCTGCTCCACCAGGGGCTTCTCCACAGGCTGCAGCGTGGAGATCTGCTCCATGTGGGACCCATGGGCTGCACGGGGACAGCCTGCTCCACCAGGGGCCTCTCCACAGGCCGCAGGGAAACTGCTGCTGCGTGCCTGGAGCACCTCCTGCCCTCCTTCTGCACTGACCTTGGGGTCTGCAGGGCTGGTTCTCTCACATTTTCTCACTCCTTTTCCTAGTCGCTGTTGAATTCCCAGCAGAATTTCCTTTTCTTAAATCTGCTGTCACAGAGGTGTAACCAGCATTGCTCATTGGCTCAGCTCTGGCCAGAGGTGGGTGCCTTTTGGAGCTGGCTCTTATCACACTTGGAGCAGCTTCTAGACTTTTCTCACAGAGGCTGCCTCCGCGGTCCTTTGTGCTATGAAAACTTTGCCACGTAAGCCCAATACACTCTAATATAACAGTCCAGTGAAATTTTGCAGAGAGAGTTGCTAAGTTACATGTCATTAACTAATTGGAGCTTTATACTGGAGTCTGGAAGGGGCCCTGGAAGCTCATCTGGCCTAGCCCTCTGCTCAAGGAGGGCCACCTAAATCAGGCTGCCCAGGACCAAGTTCAGGCAGCTTTTGAAGATCTCCAGGGAGGCAGACTCCACAGTTTCTCTGGGCAACCTGTGCCAGTGCTCAGCTACCTGCACAGCACAGTGCTTCCTGATGTACAGAGGGAAACTCCCATTACAATTTCTCTCCATTGCCTCTTGTCCTAGCACTGGGCACAAAATAATTAATTAAAATAAGATGCAGACCATGAAATTCTCTGGAATTTACCTATTAAAGACAGTCTGCATGCAATCTATAAACAGAAAGTTGACCATTTTATATCATCTCTGCAGATTTTCAGCGCTCTACAAGCATGCCTTCTGCACAAAGAATGGAATATAGAGATTTCAGAATGCCTAAATGTGTTAATTTCCAGTATTTTACTCCTAAACCGATCCCATGAAAACGGTACATATGAAAAAGGTGTTTTTTTTTTTATAAGAAAAAAAATATTATTGTTCCAGATTTTTTAGTCTAAATATGTGAATGTATTTGGATCTTGCTGCTGATATAAGCAGCCTTTGGATAGTTTGCTAGGCTGGCAAAAGCTGTCCATCAAGAAGAGAAGCAAACAATATTCAGCATTTTTAATGCATCATTTTGATACCAGGTGACAATGGCTCCTTTCTAGAAGGGAAATTGATCTTTCAATACATATTGGCTCTGCTACAGTTGTAGAGTCTAAAGCAATAGCTCTTGTGGTGCAATATGATTCTTGTTGGCAAAAATGCTGAAAGTAACTAAATGTGTCTATGTGTGTTCCTTCTTGCCCATGCTATTACCAAGCCATACAGAGGGAGGACAGAGAGTGAATTCCATTCAAAGTAATGGAATGAGATTGTTCAGCTCACTATTTTTACTGTTACTGAATGTGCTGCACACCTTCTTCAGAGTAGACTGGTGCTTATTCCATCCTGAAAGCAGCATCACTGCATACTGGCAGTGGCATGTTCATTCACTGTACCATAAAGCTATGATAAGGCTTCAGCACAAATCAGATTTGTTTGCCTTAGTCAATGGGTATAGATGATAAACATTCCTCCATATTTTGAGTGTGAAAATGATAAAATTGATCCAAAGAATTACCTTGAAACCAACATCTTTCAAGCTGTAATGGGATATAAACACTTTCTTTCCTTTTGACTTTCTGTAGGCAGTAAATTATGTTCTACCTAGATGGACCGTTAGTTCACAGTAACAGGGACAGGGGATTGAAACCAGCATAGTTCATTGGTTTGCACCAACTGAGCTTTTGACACTAACTTCTCAGACCAGCCTTATTCATATATTAAATATCTTCAGATAATGTCACCATAATAAAATGTGCTTATAATTATTTGTTTCTGTTTTATGCTGATGATGTAATTGTTTCCAATAGACTTACTTTCTTGTAAAAAACAAATGATGCCATATTAAGTCTTACTACCTTACATAGTAAGTAGACTACCTTTGTCTAATATGAAAATCAACAATATCCCACTATATAGTATTTTTTAAGTTATGTAATTCTAACTATATGGTTCAGAAAGCCAGATCTCTTTTTGTCAAACCAGAAGTGTACTAATGCATTTTTTGTAGTATCTAATATATATTTTGTATTCCTCTGAACAATTCAAGATGTCACATTTCATTTAAAGAACAGGACCACTATGCCACTATGAATTTTAATGACCATAAAATAATATGTAAATGTAATAACTATATTCTAAGAACAATAATAACTTAAGGATAAGGATAAAGAAAAACATCCTGAATTTCAAGTTTTTATATTTTGGAGTAAGTTTTATTGAGCTTTAACCAACAAACTATTTCATGACAGCATTCACATATATCATGTGAATTGAAGTCTCTGCCTGGAAAATCTGATTGTCCAGTGTGGAATTTGAGGTGGAACTTTCCTGGAAGGATTAGTTGGAAAGGTGAATTAATGTATCTGAGTACTGGAAAATTCCTAGTAGAAAAGTGGTTAAAGAGAAGAAAATTTATTTAGTGAACTGGAATAGGAAATAATGGAAACAACTTTGGGTAAAAAAAAAAGGACAAATGAGTGTACTCCTTGCTGCCACTGTCAGCAGGAGATGAATGTGAAGCTGGGATAAAGTAGGAGCCAGGCTGCAAGTAGTAGAAATTAGTATTGGTTTCAGTAGGTATACATTAATTCATATTAGTTAAGTCCTGGCCCTGATCTGAAGTGGAAGCAGTTTTATTTGTCAAAGACCTGATTAAAACTGGGCACTTCATACATGTAGCCACCTTGAAGGAGGGACAGACAAAGCCAGCTTCTGAGTTCATGACACACACAGCAAATTTGACTCTCAACTTGCAGTTTGGTATGTGCATATGAAGATCATCTGAATAATTGCTCTCAAGTACAGAAGCTGGCACATAAAAAGTTGACAGAATAACAATGATAACTTCATGAGAATACCTACATCCACCCTTTTTCTTGGGTATTTAATATGCTTTTAGCCAGAGAGAAGACAACTCTTTCTTTCTTCTTCCTAAATATACTATAAAAATTTTCTAAAAATCTCTAAGTATGATTAATTCTTTTCCAAGACATTTACAGAACACGTGAAGACAAATTGATGGTATTTAAACGTTTTTTAACTTAGTGTAGTATTAATCAGGTGGAGAGGAGGGGTTTGTACCTCAATTTAAAAATATGTTGTGCTATCCCAAAGTTTAGAAGTGATTTGTGTAGTAATTTATATTTCTTCCATCATTAATTGATCATTAATTAATCATTAATTCAACACCGTAAAATATCCAACATTTTCTATGACATAAGTTGTACATAAATTATCTGATCCTATCTGAGAAAGAAGCAAACCCACCCAGAGTGTCAAAGCAAAATATAAGAGTGGGAGGAAAATCTCCCTCACCCAGATTTTAACTTTATCAAGTTTCCATAAAAATACATCTATAAGAGAATTACAGCAAATGGCAACAGCTTGATAAATCAAGGAATTTTAATAATGAGTAGCTGTCAATTCCTGTATTGTCAAAGCCCAAGCTATAACGAAGACTTTTAGCAATGTAATGAGGATGATGATTATTATACAACTTCAACAGCAATCAAAAATTTTATGACACTTTAAAGTCTAACAATCTTTAATAAGTATATATAATCTGTATATATCTATATAATACATTGTTCTTGCACTTCCAGTGAAAACCTTTTTTTCATTAATTATAGCTAAGAGTGGTAAAAGGGCTTCTAATTGGATGACCATCTAAATTAGCTTCAATTGTTTATTTGCAGAATTAAACAATGTAAAGTGAAGGAAAATAATGCAAAGAAGTTTCATCAGATAAATGAGATTCAAAATGTTTCGTTGTTTTTTATATCATTTCCAACATTGCCATGCTTACGATATCTTTATTTTTGACACTGTCCTTAAATTGGTTTGAAAATGAGATGAGTGACTTAAAGATGCCATAAGTAGACTGGGTTAGTAAATTTTATAAATGCATAGAAGCCTGTCTTGTTAGAATTGAAATTTCATTCAAAATCATGTAATGGATTAAATCAGTTAATCACAAACATTGTAGGGAGTATTTAGAGCAACCAATAGTAAATATCATTTAAAATGCTACCAAAATCCACAGAGATGGTTAAAATATACAATATGTTCTCGTAATGAGAAATTGGATTTGCAGAAAGAACTAGCTTTTCACCTAGTTTTCTTTTGGAGTGTGCATACTAGTACAAATCCAGGTGTAAAAATTTTAAAGCATTCAGGAAAGTATTAGATGTGTATATGTGTCCCTCTAGATTTCTTTCAGAGAAAGAAGTGAAAGGAAATAGAGGGCAATTAGAAATTCACTCCAGAAAAATGAAAATGATTCTAAAGAGGAGTAGAGAAATTGAAAATTCTGCTTTCAACATCCTCGATCATTCAGAATGATGTGAACTTATCAGAATGTTTTCACATACCTTATTATTTGGTAGCAAAGGACATCTGCATCCACGTTAGTGAGTGAAGAGAACTCCTACTGATGTTATGATAAGTTGGATGGCTCAATAAGAGAAAGAGATCAAATCTACGACTAATATGCTCCTGATTTCATAAAACTGCTCTTGCCTTTTAATTTAACCCAGAATTTTAGAAATAACTGCCTAAGCAGTCTCTGTTTTCAGTTGCCTATTAGTTGTTTTCTTTTTGATATATGTAGATGATAGGGATGTGCTGGAGTAATTCTTGACCTTTGAAGTCAGAAGACACAGCTGGTTACCGTAAAGTCTAATTATCCCTTACAGGGATATTCACAATTGTTAACTTTGCTTTTATGAAATTAGAGTCTTGGTGCGTAGTTAATGAAGAGAGCAATTTTGCTCCAGAGGTTGAATTAGAGCAGGTGACTAACTTTTGTTTTTCTACAGCCTTAACAGGTTTCAGCAACACATTGGAATAACCTCATTTTCTTGAAGATGGAGACCCAAAAACTCATCAAATATGTTGCTGATTTTAACTTATGCAGGGCACACACCTTAATTAATATCTGTTTCTGTCTCACTAATAATTTTGAATTAATGGATTGAACGTAATCAAAGCAAGATATTTTTTTTTCCCTCTCACAGCTGCTCACACATTTCAGGAGTTGGTGATACAATAGTTAATGTCCAACCTGGGCACTGTATATCCATTACTATTTAAACTTCTTTTCTAAGTTGTGACCATTGGGAAGATTCAGATAATTGTCTAATATTGGAGACATTTATGAGTTTCCCTTGAGAATTTTTATTTTTTTCCTTAATGAATACATTACTTTATTGCAATGGACTGGCCTTTAAGAACTAACATAAATCTTATGAACACTTTTAATAATTATTTTTACCGTAGTCATTGTATTTGTTAATTCACCCCAGGCAACGATAACTAGTCATTAATCTTTCCCTTATTCCTGTGACCATATTTTATGTTTATTGGCTTTTTTGCCAATTAGGTATTTTAATATTTTGCACGCTGACAGAAGTAGCCTAGCCATTAATTTAGTAGTGAATTGAATACTGTGAGATATTCTGGGGAGAAATTCCATAAATTTTCTGTTCCTGTACAAATCCTACTAAAGGCCTAACTTATAACTATGTGTTTTAGAGGTAGAATTTTCTATTCATAAGGGCCCTGACTGGAGTTTTTCCTCCTGCAAACACTGTTGATAGCTGGAAGTGCAGTTCAAGGGATGGTTGCTTCTAGTATAGCCAGTGGAAAGAGAGTCATTCAGTCATTCTAGGAGTAATTTCT
Organism: Cygnus atratus; assembly: GCF_013377495.2. Classification (NCBI taxonomy): domain Eukaryota; kingdom Metazoa; phylum Chordata; class Aves; order Anseriformes; family Anatidae; genus Cygnus; species Cygnus atratus. Next base: position 132,970,719 of record NC_066362.1, on the reverse strand, counting down.
AATGACAGAAAGCTGATGATAAAAATATAGCTTGGTCCTGTCTCCAATGGAGAAAAAGAAAGATATTTCCAGTTAGCTATACAAAGTAAACCCAAAACCTTCCTTTTTCACTTAACAAGTTAACGTGTGAATATTCAACACCACTTTTTTTATGCAGTAGGTTTACCTCACATAATTTAAATCATAGTAGCAAAGGCATGAAGGTGCTTACTCAAAAACCTTCATATGGCATGTTCTCCTCCAATTGAGATTAAACAATTCCTTTCAGAAGCCATGAAATTCTTTTAAAAAAAAAAATCATCATCATCATCATCATCATATACTAAATTTTGTAGCAAGAGTGGCAATAGACATAGACAATGAAGAAGAAAAAAGTTTCAGTTAAAAGTTACTTTTCAGGGCTTTGAGGAAGTTCTTGTAATTTCTTATTTAGAGTGCTAGAATCATTACATCACAAAACATCTGAGTGGGAAGGGGACTGAGGTAGTCTCTCCCCTAAAGCAAGTCTGGCTCTGATTTCAAACCAGGATGCTCACAGGTTGGTTCAGCTGGAACAGAGAGCATATAGATTACCATACAGTTGAGGCAAACAGCTCCAGTGCTGCACTGAACTCACAGAGAAACTATTTCTTATACCCAGCCTGAACCTCTTGTTGCAGTTTATGTGCATTGTCTCTCATTCCCTTGCCATACACCGCAGTGAAGAGCCCCATTCTGTCTTCTTGAAAACATGTTTTGCTTTGGTGGAGACAAATACAGCAGCAGAAAGTTTTCATTCAAGACTTTTAAACTTAAAAGGCAAGACAGGTATTTTAATTAAACTTTAGAGAAAAAAAAAAAAAAAAAAAAGCACATTCTTTGGTGAATAGGTGAACTGCATTGTATGTGATACCAAAAACTGGACTAGACACTAACTTCCAAGTTCAAGAAATATGTAAGTTGTGTCTATCTCATACAAACTGTAGCTGTTTTCTGGCTGTCAATGCAATGATAACTTCTTCATGCTCACATGTATTTTGAGTTTACATTAGGTCAAAACACAACAGAGTCAAGACCATAGACACTACTAACACAAACAGGAACCATCCAATAGCTCACTGAACTGCACTATTTCTGATAACAATGTATTGGTTCTTGAAAATATTGATTGTATGATTTATTTTCTGAATCAGATGTTTAACTCCGTTGGAGCTAGCAGAAAGACATAATCAGCATCTGCTTTGTAAACTTATTTTTGATGTAAGGGTATATAAGATTACTTCTGAGAATATGTCCTGAGGATTATTTTTTTCTGAGATACTGATGTGGTTTTATCCCAGACGGCAGCTAAGCACCACACAGCCGTTCATTCACCCTCCCCCCTCCCTCTCTGGGATGGGGGAGAGAAATGGGGAAGTGAAGCCTGTGGGTTGAGATAAATACAGTTTATTAAGACAGGAAAATAATAATAATAATAATAATAATAATAATAACAATAATAGTACTACTACTAATAATGTGTATGAAACAAGTGATGCACAATGCAATTGCTCACCACCCGTTGACCGATGCCCAGCCCATCCCCGAGCAGCCGGCCCCCCCACCCCGACTAGCCACCCCTATATATTGTTTAGCATGACGTCAGATGGTATGGAATACCCCTTTGGCCAGTTGGGGTCAGCTGTCCTGGCTCTGTCCCCTCCCAGCTCCTGCTGCACCCCCAGCCTGCCCGCTGGCAGGACAGAGCGAGAAGCTGAAAAGTCCTTGGCTTAGTGTAAGTACTGCTCTGCAACAATTAAAACATCAGCATGTTATCAGCGCTCTTCTCATCCTAATCCAAAACATAGCACCCTACCAGTTACTGGGAGGAAAATTAACTGCATCCTAGCTGAAACCAGGACATCAGAAAATGCATGTATATTATATTAAAAACATTTAAATTAATGTTGCTGTTTACGGATTTTACAGGAGATAGACAAAAGACTGGAAGCTGAACTCATTTCCCAGCGGTCTATCTGGAGGGACCTGCTGAAGTGCTCTGTGGATCTTTCCTTGCCTAAATTCCTAGGTTTTCTTTCAACAGATACCAGGGAAGAAGGAATAGAGTGGTGAGACAAAGAGAGGAGCTCTTGTAGCTCTTGTCATGAAGCCAAAATAGAGCAGGGTTGTGTTCTCATGCTTGGAAGCTGGGGAATGTTCCCAGGTTTGACAGCTGAAGAAAGACAAAATTTAGCCTAACTTTAAAAGGAGACACATGCTTGAAAGAATGATTTTTAAATATTCAAACATACTTACCAATGAAGAAAGAAGCTGTTCTGAAAAGCAAAGAAAAATATATCAGTCATCAGTTTCTTCTATATTCCTTTAAAGGACACAAGTTAATTCAAAAAGAAAGATAATTTTCTCAGATTTTTACAAAATCTGACCAGACAAGATATGATTTTCCTGACTGCACCAAAGAAGTGAACCATGTCAGAATATAAAGGTTAATGAAATTCATCAGTCACTCTGTACAATGGCAAAAGAATTCATAGTTTTAGTAGAAAGCAGGTATATTGGATTTGGAGCAATTTTGAGATGGAAACTAAGTCAGACTGAACACAGCATTCACAGAATCATAGAATGGTTGAGGTTGGAGGGATCTTTGGAGCTCATCCGGTCCAATTCCCTGCTCAGAGAGGATTACCTAGAGCAGGTTACAATGGGTAGCTTTCCTCCAGGCAGCTTTCAAATATCTGCAAGGATGGAGACTCCATAACCTCTCTGGACAACCTGTGCCAGTGTTCAGTCACCCACACAGTAAAGTGTTAATGGATGTTCAGAGTGAAAATCCTGTGTTTCAGTTTGTGTCCATTGCCTTTTGTCCTGGCATTGGACACCACTGAAAATAGCATGTCTTCATCCTCTTGGCGCCCGCCCATCAGGTATTTATAGATATTAAGATTCCCCTGTGAGTCTTCTCTTCTCTAGGCTGAAGAGTCCCAGCTCTTTCAGCCTTTCCTCACAGGAGAGATGCTTCAGTCCATTCATCCTACTCATGGCCTTTTGTTGGATTTTCTCCAGTATGTCTACATCTCTCTTGTAGTGGAGAGCCTAGAATTGAACTCAGTACTCCAAGTGTGGCCTCAACAGTGCTGAATAGAAGGGAAGGATCTTTATCTGCTGGCAGCCCGGGATACAATTATTTTTTTCTCCCACAAGGTCGCATTGCTGGCTTATGTTCAACTTGGTGTCCACCAGAACCCCAGAAACTTCTCTGCCAAGATGACAGCTTGTCAGTAACTAGCCTGCACTGGTGTCTGGGGTAATTCCTGCCCAGGTGTAGGACTTTGCACTTCGCCTTGCTGAACTCCATGATGTTCCTGCCAACCCCTTTCTGCAGCCTGTTGAGGTCCCTCCAGATAGTAGCATGACTTGCTGGTGTATCAACCACTCTAGCCAGCTTTGTGTCATCAGCAAAGTTGCTGATGGTACAACTATAATCCAGCATGAAGATCATTAATGAAGATGTTAAAGGGGATTGGACCCAGTACCGTGTCCATTAGCATACCTGCTGAAATTTATCAGTGACACACAGAATCACAGAATGGCTGAGGTTGGAAGGGACCTCTGAAGATCATCTAGTCCAACTCCTCTGCCAAGAAGGATCACCTAGAGCATATTGCACAGGATGGCATCCAGGTGGGTTTTGAATATCTCCAGAGAAGGAGACTCCACAACTTCTCTGGGCAACCTGTGCCAGTGCTGTCACCCTCACAGTAAAGAAATGCCCTCTCCTATTCAGCCAGAACTTCCTGTGCTTCAGTTTGTGCCCGTTGCCTCCCGTTCTGTCACTGGGCACATCTGAAAAGAGTCTGGCTCCATCCTCTTGACACCCTCCCCTCAGGTATTTACATAAATTAATAAGGTCTTCCCTCAGTCTTCTCTTTTCCAAGCTAAACGGGCCCAGTTCTCTCAGCCTGTTCTCACACGACAGGTGCTCCAGTCCTCTAATCATCTTCGTAGCCCTCCTCTGGACTCTCTCCAGCAGTTCTATGTCCCTCTTGCACTGGGGAGCCCGGAACTGGACACAGTACTCCAGGTGTGGCCTCACCAGGGCTGAGTAGAGGGGGAGGATCACCTCCCTTGGCAGCACTCTTTCTAATGTACCCCAGGATACTGTTGGCCTTCTTGGCCACAAGGGCACATTCTTGACTCGTGGTCAACCTGCTGCCCACCAGGACTCCCAGGTCTCTCTCTGCAGAGCTGCTCCGCAGCAGGTCACCCCCCTGCCTGTACTGGTGTTTTGGGTTATTCCCCCCTGGCTGCAGGACCCTGCACTTGTCTTTGTTGAACTTCATGAAGTTCCTCTTGGCCCAACCCTCCAGCCTGTTGAGGTCCCTCTGAATGGCAGCACAGCCCTCTGGGGTGTCAGCCACTCCTCCACAGCAGCGGTATTATGAAAAAATTACTGGATGTACTTTGACCTGAAAATAATTTGCCTTCTGGATTCTTACAACCATAGTGATCAGCAGTCCTCAAAATTTCCCCATACAGAGGAATTCAAATGAATGTACTCCAGTATTAAAAAAATAAATAAATAATAAAAAAATGGTAATAATCTGCAGTCTTATTCAGTAACCTAAACCTTGCATCAAGGTAAGCCATTTATTTCAAATGACATATTTGGATCCCTGAGGCTTTGAGGTTACAGCTCATTTATGTTGTTAGAGATTGACACACGCAGACTAATGAAAGACAGGGAAAATGTGAAAAAAGTAAATAAATCATTGAAATAAAGGCAAGGTAGCTGTGAGGAAACCTGCATGGACATAAGCAGCTTATAAAGCCCACATTAAAGCATAATGTCTTTAGGGAATATTTCCTTAATAAATACCATCCATTACACCTTCAGAGTTAGCACAGTTTCAGTCACAGAATCGTAGAAGGGCTTGGGTTGGAAGGGACTTTAAAGATCACCTGGTTCCAACCCTCTGCCATGGGGAGGGCTGCCACCCTGATCAGGTTGCCCAGAGCCTCATCTAACCTGGCCTTGAACACCTCCAGGGAGGGGGCATAATTTCAAAATATTTTCTTATAAATGACTGAATTTTCTGTCACCCAGTACTATCTGATAATTGTAGTCATAACACTTTTTTTTTTTTTTTTGTTAATGTGATTTATGCTACAGTTACACTTAAAAACTGCAGAGAAGAGCTACTGGTGTCAGCAGAGCTGGATACTCCCAGAAGGATGTATCTAAATAGATTCAAAACCCCTACGTATCTGGATTGTTTTCTAATTTTCCAGTATAAAAATGTTGCCTTTAAGTACTGCCACCCTTGTTAGTTCACTAGAAGATTCTAGTACACTCCACAGTTATCATGGAGACTGACTGAGTTGACTACTGATTTAATACTAACCATGCTTATGTAATGATATGGAACTGTGATAAAAAAATATAATGAGGAGGGCTATATCATTAGCTACCTACACATACATAAGCTTTTCCAGACTTAGTTCCACAGAGATGCCAATAAATAAAAAAGCAAAAAATAATCAGCATTGATAACCTAATACATCCAGTTTGGGAACAAGATCTACCAATTGATGAGGAACATGGCTAATATTGTGATCCATAACACTATGTTCTAAAAATTCTTAGCATATGGAGAAGAAAAGAAGCAGAAGATAGCAAAATAGAGGAAGGTAACATCAATGAGAAACACAGAGAAGTGGAAAAAGCCACACGCTTTTCATGTTTATAATCTCAGAAGAATTATTTGACCTAATTTATTCTGTATTGTAAATAAGAGATCATAATCAAACTAGTCCTGGGCCCAGCTTGATTGTGAGTTGTGCAACTGCTTGCAAGTCTGAAGACATGGGAGTCTACATCACATCTATAATTTAGGTAACCTGAGAGGGTAGTCTTCTTAATCAAGGTATTAAATCTGAGCTTGATGTTTTTGTCAGTGTGTAACACCTAGGTTCAGATTGTTTGAACAGGTACACTGCATCTGGAAAGTGGATGATTTTATCTTCTTTGCTTGCATAGATATCTCTTTCTCTCTTTTCTAGCCCTACCATCTAGTGTGATATGAAATTAAGACTAGATTGTATCCTTTCTTGCCAATGTTTACTGGTAGAGGATGCTATCCATACTTATAGCTCTTTCTGCCAAGAAGATTTAATAAGATTAATCAAGATTTTCTTATTAAATTGACCATAATAGGCTATAAACAATAAGTATAATTGTTTTCAGTGAAATCTAGAGTGATTTGGTTTTCTGTAGAAGAGATGAACCTAACCTGTGTTAGGTTGCAGTCTAAGCTGTTATTCTTATTTGATCTAAGCAATTAAATAAAAATTTATCAAAATTAAATCAAAATCATAATTACAGTTCTGTAAACTCTTTTCATTGGAAAGAGAAACTGTGAAAGACTGGCCAAACTCTTAATTCTATGAACAGAGGAAAAAGTTCTCTTGCTCACAGTGCCAAACCCATTTCAACCAACATTTCATCTAAATAACCTCATTGCTATGTCACCAGGGCTTTTATGATTGAATTTAGATGTTCCCATCTGGGCTGCCTGTGTTTTTATGTGCTGCCTTTCCTCCACCCTCCCCAGAGCTGTGTCTCACAGTCTCTCTTGGATTTAGTTACAGTGACTACAAAGATTTTAAGCTCTAGCTATTTTCTCCACTTCTCATCAGGCAGTATGTCTTGCCCTTAGCTAGTGCATCTAGAGCCTGAAAACAGTAATGCAAATGCAAGTTGATGGCTGGTTTAAATATATCAAGTTATGAATGAGTGCAGTTTCTGCAGTGATAGCCACCAGAAGATAAAGAAAGAGATGAAAGTAATAAGCTCTTCAGCCAACATGGCTCTGTGATTACATGATTACATGTGAATACATGATTAGCACCCTCGTAAACCACTTCTACAAAAACAAGGTAAGAAGCTGTCTTTGCCCATGCATATAATGTTCTGTAGCGGTCTCATTTATGTGTCTTTTTTTTTTTTTTTTTTTTTTTTTTTTACTGTGATATATATTTAAATTTAGTTTAGAGACAATTGCTGTTTCAGTTGTACCTAGTCCTATAAAAAAAAATTAATGAAATTTAAAAGCAGGAAGTAAACATGTTCGCCAGTATCAACCTCAATCCTTAGCATTATTATTCTTTAAACATAAACATATAGTGAGTAGTAATTTAGGATTTTGTGAAGACCAGTATAATATAATTTCACCCCTCAGTAAGTAACACAGAATAGCCATGAAGTTTATTTACATGCTGATAGTTGGTCTAATAATGGTTTTCCCTACCTGCTTATCATCTAGGTTGTGCTCACACAGCCCAAAACTATTTACATAGATTTTAGCATTTAGCAGTCTTAGTAGTTTCATATAGTCAGAGGTGGCTTGCATGGTCTCCATAAAGTTTTCACTACTAAAGTTTTATTTGCATTGTGATGCTAACTTCTTGCAGCACATTATTGTTTCAATCCCACCTCCAGGGCAGCATAGATGTATTTGTATGCCATTTTTCTCCTAGTGTAATGCTCTACTTCAAATAGCTTTGTCTTCACCTGCTTTAGGTAAGAATATATCCAGTATTAAAATAGCTTTTGTAGCACTAGACTTTTTTTCAAATTGTAAATCCACTCAATAAAATATTAGTCCCCTTTTCAACTCAAATAGTTATGACAGCACAGTATTTTATTTCAATTCATACTGTGGGCTGTGACATTTCATAATTGTTATCTGTTTTGTGGACAGATGCTTATAGTTGTCAGGAATGATGACTTGTAATGATTCACAAGAATGTGATTGCATTATCTCTTGATAACATAGGTGGTTCAGAATATATCATTGCTGTAATAACAGTCTTTGATTTATACAGTTCTCTTCCACTGTTTGCAATTGGGAAAATGGCAAAACAGAATAAAAAATTATCAATTTTTAGCACCTTTTTTGGTCTGTGAAATGAGCTAGTGTCATTGATGCAAGGTATTTGCTTCCCTGGATACCCTATTATTTGAGTGTATGTTTAAACTACGATTTTTCTCTAGGTATGAGGACACAAATAGAAACACCTTATTTCCAGACTACTCTGCACTCTTTCCATCAAATCTGACATTATAAATGTCTGAACATAAAAATCAATTGCATGATATGTCTAGTGCTTTTCTTAGCCCACAGAGCTACCGTAATTCATAGTTGTAAGTCAAGCCATGTAAAACTATTTAAAATGACTAAGATATAACCCACTATAAAACTACCATAATCCCTCCCTGCAGGTTATGTCTGTGTAAATTTTCTGTAACATATGGATGCTTATCCAATCTTGCATATGAGTATTTTGGAAATGGGTATGACCGCACACATAAGAGCTTCAGCCATTCAGTTGATTTTTTAATATATATTTTTAATATGGGTCAGCCACATTTATAGAACCCTATAAAAATTATTGTGTATATTTCACAGCAACTAAACCACAGAGAATAAATTACTTTTAAAAACATTCATTCAGTGAATTACTTAAAATTACTCAGAAAACAAATATGATAAACAAAATTTTAAAAATCAGAACTGAAATTAAACACTTCATATGAAAGGCTATGAATAAAACAAATTTCTTATCTCACTCTTTCTTTGGTTTTATTGTCACAACCGCATGCAGAGTTCCGGAATTTCACCTTTCTGATCCCAACTTGTTTTTCTAGATCTGTGTGGGCATTCAGTTTCATTAGCAACTTTACAGATTAACAGCTTCAATTTTGGCTTAAAAAGCTTAAAACCAGACAGACCTCATGGACAGTTTTCTTTCCCTTCTACTGCTCAGACATCTCTAGTTATCAATACAGTGTCTGAATGCAGAAAATACTGGTATTTTGTGCATGTCTTTAGGAGTGAGAGTGAAAGATCACAGCTCCTTTGATAGGCAGCATCACTTAGTCTTTCTTTCTCTTTCTCATTCAAAGCACACATTTCACAAGGGGGAAGAAAAGATTAAAGTCTGTGATGCTTTTCTTTACAAATGTAAAAAAGATGCTGCCTGTCTTCAAATAGCTTTTTTTTTTTTTTTTTGTCTTCCTTAATTATTGTCTTCCTCGGGGAAGCCAAACTAATTTTCTTTAAAATAAATAGAGTACAACATTAGAATCATTAGAATTAATTTTTTTCTTCCTTTTTTCCTTTATAAAAGGCTGTTTAATCAGATCTATGGAAGTGATAGGGGAGCGTGCTAGTCTCTAACGTTGTAATTATTTTAAGTTTTTTGAACCTACCCATAACTATTCTTTGTATTTCTTAGTGCCCTTTACAGTAAGGCTATTACAGCAAAGAGTTTGACTGCATTGTGTATACTCCTAATGTTTATTCAAAAGCCTTGCTTTTGGAATGAATTTGTATGGTCAGTCTAGGAAGCCTTATATGTACAATTACATTTCTATAGGCTTCTTCATAATTATCTGCCACCATGTAACTCTGTGTGCTTGAGGGCAGAGCTAGAGGGACCTGGAGGAATGGGCTGACAGAAACCCCATGAAATTCAGCAAGGATAAATGCTAAGTGCTGCCTAGGGGAGGGTAGATCTTCTGAAATGACTGTGTGGGATTGAAGGGGCTCTGTGGATATTTTATAGTAGCTCTGTAGGAAAAGCCCTGGAGTGGTGGGCAGTGAGCTGAAAATGAGAGCCCATGGTGTGCCCCAGCAGTCATGGAGGAGATTGAGCCAAGCTACTCACAGTGATGCAGGGTGGAAGGGTGACAGACAACAGATACAAATTGAAAAAGGTTCAGACTGGATATAAGGAGAAACTTCTTTTGGCTGCTGTCTTCTCTCCAAACCTCCTGGAAGGATTCAAACCCTAGCTGGACCAAGGCATGAGGAGCTTGGTCTGACCCCAGAGCTGGCCTTGCTTTGGGCAGGGGGTAAGAATGCAGACCTCTTGACATGCTTTCCAAGCTGAAATATCCTGATATTCTGTGCTTCCACTTCCGATATAAATTACACATCCGTGACAACCATGCAGAAAGCTCCATCTTTAATTAGTAAAAACAGTAGTAGAATGGCAGAGTACTGCAAATCTTATTCAAGGTATGAAACTTCAGCTGGGAGTGGTAAGGGTAGGAACATCTGAAGAAGCAGAAATGTATGGTAAATCATAAGTTTCTTCTCAGAAACTGGGAAATCCAGTCAGTGTTGTATTTCAGCAAAAACAGATGGATGACAAGAGTGCATGAGATCTGGTCAGCTTAATTACACTGCATAGCTAGAGCATATCAAGGAATCTCCCTTCTGTGAGAATTCCCTCTTACAAGTGCATATTTTATAGTAGCAAACTACAGATGTGTTAACAGATATCAAGGGCTATCATAGGTGCAGGCTGACCTATAAACCATGTTGCCTGATTCCAGGTGGATGATGATGATGTCACAACCCCTGGGAAGCTTATCCTAAGCCTTGTTTTGGGGCTTTGGCTTGCTTATTTTAGAAAGCATAGGAAAAGAGGAGAGTAACTGTGGCTGGAGAGTTTCCTCTTGCAGTGAATAAAGCATTTCAAATGTATCTGAAATAGCGTGTCTGTGTGCGTGTATGTGTTTATTATATTTCCATTAGAAAAATCTGAGAAAACATCTGTTTTGAATAAAGTTGAGTAATTTATTTCTTTAGCTCTTCACCGAACATTCATGTCTCTTATGCTCAATTAATTCTGTGAATAGTCTCAGTGCACAATAAGCAATCAGAGGACAGCAAAGTGGTTTGGTAAAAGGATAAGAAAGGTGTAAATATAAAATTGCATTTATTAATTACATCTTTTTTTCTATTGGTTGTATATTCCTTTACAACTTTCCTTTTTACTAAGGGAAAAGTAGTGAAATACAGTGAAAAATATTCTCCTTTTAGCTGCACTAAATTCCTAGTATTTGCTCAATGTAAAATTCCTACTTTGCTCAATCCTCTAGAGTAACCTTATTAATAACATAAATCTTTTTTCTTATTCTACACACATTTTACAATATAGGCAAGTGTACCATCTTTTTTTTTTGTTTTGTTAAAACAAGATGATGCAACAGTCAGTATTCTCATTCATTTTACCTTGACACAACCCATTTATTGCAGTGTCTGTACGTATTTTCATATAACCAGTCCTAGTTAATATTTTGGAATTTTTTATGCTGCAAAATCTTGATAAATGAGGTAACATTGCCTAAAATGTGGGAATTCATATTCACTTAAATTCTGAATAGTTTGGGGTTTTTTTTTCCTTATATACCTTTTTGTTTTATGCATGATATTTTTCTTCTTCAGGATTATGACTTCTATTTGGTTTTGCTAAGAATAGTGCGTAGGGCAGAGAGCAGATGATGTTATCGAAGGATGAGCTTGTTTGAAACCATATCTTATTAGTTCAAACTGATGAGAAAAAAATTAAGCTATGTAGCCCTTTTTCAGACAACACAAAATTGGATAAGCATGCGTAAGATAAACATAGCAATGCATAACCATTGCAGAGTTTACTTTATATTGATGAAAATTGGTTACTCTTCTTACTTTTCCATTTCTAATTTTATTGTGCTTCACATTCTTTCTCTCTAAATGTTCTTTTTTCTTTTCCTTCCTTCCTTCCTTCCTTCCTTCCTTCCTTTCTTCCTTCCTTCCTTCGTTCCTCCCTCCCTCCTTTCTTCCCTTCCTCCCTTCCTTCCTTTGTTTTCCCACAGGATGATTCCCAGGTCCTCCATTTCGGTTCTGTTCAGATGCCATAAATCAATGCACAACAGACAAGAAATTATAGTATATGTAATACATCTGCCTGAGAGTACAAATTTTTCCATGTTTTCACTTCAATTATTAATATATATATTCGATCTGGAGCACATTAGCTTGTATAAAAGTAATCTCAAGTGTCATTACTACATGTATTTTTTATTGCATTTTTCTTCAGTGGATATTTGATGTACTTTAAAAAAGAGGTCAGTATCATTCTCTTTATTTTACAATAAGGAAAAAAAAAAAAAAAAGAGGTGCCTACAAGTGAAAAGACATGCAACAAATTTGGAATTAAGTAATGAAAAAACCTTAAACCGTATATTGAGGTCCAGGTTGTCCACTCTCTAGCATTGTCTAACCTGTATGGTATGACTTTTCTTTCTAAAGATGTTTCCAGTTTCTGTCACTTTTACCACCCTGCATTACCATGCTCTTTCAGTATTTCCCTTTCAAGTGGTTGTGAGGCTACTCTGTTACCAGATCCCTAAAAGCTTTAAAAACAATGACTATTTCAGAAATCTGGTTTACAGCGTGTCTCTACTAACAACACGGTTTCAGAAGGGACTTGGGAGTGTTGAATGGCTGTAGAAGAGATTAGAGGTGTAAGGAAGTGAGGAGATTAATTAAATGGTTTTAGCTTCTTCCAAAGAAAGTGGTGAAATGACCTCACAAAATTTTCCATAGCAGCCCTGAACTCAGAATGCTTTATGATCAAGCCTGTCCTCGGTTTACTTAAGGTGTCATAAGTACATCAGCATTTGCAAGAAGTAGCGCGGTCTTGAACGGTTTTCTGTCAAACTTTTTATTAACATTTAGTGTGTCATTTATAGTTTTTCCTATTGTATTTAAAAGAATACCACAGGAACACACAAGTTAAATCAATTGCTTCTCTATTGCTATTAAAGCATTAGACAATGTAGCCTACAGTTACTCATTATTGGAAGTGTAGCAAGACACGGGGGCTCTGTTCTCTTACAGCTTTTGTGTTGACATATGGCATTGTTATTTCCTTGCATTCAATTTTGTCCAAACCTATGTGTTTCTCAAGTTTTGGCTTTAGTTTCACGTTTTGATATTCATCTAGTCACTATAGTGCCTGACATTTTGTTATCTACAAGCACAGCCTCTAACCCTTGGCATTTCAGAATGACAGCAATGAAGATTCCCTCAATACTGATAAAAATAAAAATAAAAATCAGTTCTTACCATTGTGCTCACTGACCTGCTGGAAAGGAATAGATGAAAACAAATAAATGAATGTTTAGTTATGATGATGTTTAGTTATGTTTTCATCTTCCTCAAGAGCACACTTACCTGGTCTGTCATCAGTGTCAAACAAGGTATACTGGTTGCACGCCGAAATATTTTTATCTGTGTAGGAAATCTTTTAACAAGCACAAACACAACTATTACTGGGGAGAAAGCATCATTAATTAACTGATAAAGTTGTCACACCATTCAGAACAAGACTGTCTTTCCTCCTTTACTGAGTACCACCAAAAAAGCATTGTTTGGTTGAATTTTACAGCTGATAGTGTAGCAGAAATAATTAATGGTGAATATAGACGATAATGTCAGAAGGATGTCAGAAAGGTATCCTTGTGGTTATTTATCAAAGGAAATTTAATAACTAAGTGATGAAGTGATGAAAAACAAACAAACAACAACGAAAAACTTTTTTTTTTTTTAGCTATATACAACATTTTTCATTATCATTGATGCAAAATGAGTTCTGCTCATATCCAATTTAGTTTTCTCTTGTTCTATTTAGTTCTGTCTTGATCATTCTGGCTGATGTGTGAAAATATTTTAAACACTATCTCCTTAACACACTGTTTAAATATATTAGAACTGACTTTGAAACCTTCACATTTTTAAGTCTCCATTACCTTATTCAAAATAAAAACTCTAGTAAAGGGCACAGAAATATTTTGTATAATGTTGTTCAAAGAAATTATTTTTTCGGGGCAAGGTATTTCACACTTTTTGTCAAAAGTTATCTGGGTCATCTATGTTGAAGTGACTTTGGTTTAATGACAAGTGACTAAGACACTTCTTTTAGTTCTAATTCTTCCAAGGACTGTCAAACTAAGATGCCAAAAAAGAAAGAATATGAGGCAGCAACATGCCTAGGAAAAAAAAAAAAAGTAATTATTTTAGCATTTTAGTCTATTCTATGGAAATACACTTTCTGAATGAAATGTACATGACTTTTATAGCTTTAGGCATACTCTGCTACAATGATGAAGAGAAGTGTCATCTGGATTAACGGAAAGTCTGATAGTCCAGTCTCTAGCCAAATATTAATTCACCAGATTGGAAACATCTTTTTAGTGTAGTCACATTATTAGTAAATTATTATTATTAATCTTATTTACTAATTATTAGTAATTTATTATTGGTCATATAAATAGTAAAACAAAAATGCATGCCTCTGATTTTCCTTTTGCCTACAGTAAAAATGTATATTTTTGTACATTCTGAACATGGATGTCTACTTTTCTTCCCATTTGACAAAACCATTAATAAAAAATATAAATTACTTTAAACCCTTACAACCCACACTGCTTGCAGCCTTACATAGCTTTTCAGAAAGCAAAACTATTTTAAGAAGAGCTTTATTTTTAAAATATTAACAGATTGGTTAACATTGTCTGGAGCTGAGAACTGGGGAATAACTAAATATAGATTTTGTAAGCTAACTGTAGGCTGTTGTTTGAAATCTAGAAAGAAAAAAAAAAAGATTAATCTTTAGAATGTTTATTTAAGGTAGATGAAGGATATGTTACTATTACTGTAGCCTGAAGAATCTAAAGGTAGCTGTGGTTCATAAATATGTTCTGGGGATAGTATTTCTAGCAACCCTGTGAAATTACCAATAACATTTTTCATGATATTTTTCTTCTGTTTGTAAATATAGGAATAAATAATTTAGTTGAAATATTTGTACTGGGTCTGGCTGGGAAGTTAACTTTCCCTGCAGCAGCCCAGTGCTGTGCTCTGCACTTGTAGCTAAAACAGCAGTGGTATCACACCAGTGTTGTGTCTGCTGCTGAGCAGTGTTGGCACAGCATCAGGACTCTCTCTAACCCTCCGAGGGGGTGGGCAAAAATGTGAGAAAAGAAACATCACCAGGGCAGCTGACCTAAACCAACCAAAGGGATATTCCATACCATATGATGTCACACTCAGCAATAAAAGGTGGAAAAAGGAAGAAGAGGGGAGGGGTGGGCTCTCGTTGTGAAAACATCTGTCCGCCCCCGAACACCGGCTAAATGCGTTTAGGCCCTGCTTCAAGGATGTGGTCAAGCATTGTTCATTTGTGGGAAGTAGAGAGTAATTTCTTTCCTCTGCACTTCCACATAGCCTTTACTTGTTTTTGTTTGTTTGTTTGTTTGTTTTCCTTTCCACCTCCCTTTCCCCTTTCCCTATTTTCCCTTCAGTTAAATTGTTTGATTAATAATAATCTTTCCTTAATAATTATTATTTTTTTCCTTTAATTAAATTATCCTTATCTCATCCCATGAGTTGTTCTTTCCTTTACTTCTTCCCCTCCTCATCTAAGGAGGGGGAGTGAGAGAGCGGTTGTGGTGTTCAGCTGCCTAGCACGGTAAAACCACCACAATATTTTAAAAGTTTTTTCAATCTTTAGCTTTTAGTGTAGAATTTACTTTATTAAAGCAGTCAATATGGAACAGTTTGCTTAATGGATTGAAAAAAATACAAGGACATGCCTTCATTTAAAAAGAAAAAAATCTCTAGCAGTATTAATAGCAAAATCATGGACCCAATCAATCAATTTTAGAGGAAATTCTGACTGTCATTTTTTGTCTTACTGTTGCTGCACACACATAAAAAATCCCATAACCCTAAAAGACGTGCAATGCAAAATAAAAATATAACATTATAAACATGACTGCATTTGTCAGTATTGTGTGATGACTCACCTGATACACACTGTCTTCAACCTGTAACAGAATAGCTATTTTGAGGGAAACTGAAGGGATCTGTTACCAGAAAATCAGAAAATGTAACATATAATCATTACAGTGCACATTTAAAATTTCCATTTTCTTTCAGTGCCTTCTGCTCATATATAAATGAGAGATATCTCACTTCAAAAACAAAGAAAGAAACCTTCCTTATCAGCTTCCATTCTATTCCCCTCTAACCATGTCAATCAACATGTCCCAGTTTTACCTAATGCTGGATGCTAACATCTTATCTTGTTAGCAGATATTGGAGTTTCACTGTATGTGCCTGATACTTATAATGAGTCCTCTTTCTAGGATGGAGGTGCTCCTGGTACTACCACAATTTTCAGTATAATTTTATGGTTTTCTTCCTGTGTGGTATCACTGAACTCTATGTGATCATACTGAGAAATTGCAAGACTGGTAATACCTATTTTTTTATTTTATTTTTTTCCCCCTAGTTGTATGCATGTCAGATTACTGCTAGACAGGAGGAGAACAGAGAAATCCTTCTCATTTAAGTGACTGCAGAGTTTGTGTGTGCCTATGGCTTAGTTCATAGGATGTCACCATTTTCACTTAAGGCACTTTCATGGGTCTCAGGGTGCTCTGCAGAAGTACTAGCCATGAAGCAACTGGGGATATGGGAGTTTTAAATATAATTATTCTTTCCTGGCACTCTACCAGACCTAGACACACAAGCTGTTTTAGAAGAGCTGTTGGGAGATGCTCACCTCATATTCACATATTCATGGCATATGTTGGAGACTGCTAACTTATTTTCTACTTGCTGAAAATCCCATGGTGCTGTAGGCAGCGAAACATGTGCTCTGGACAAAACAAACTGATAGGAACATCCTGATTTTCACAGATTTTACCACCAGTCTTCTGAGGACAGAGAGAACAGCAAGTTTAGACACTCTTAGGGTATTTCGGTATCATAGCTGAGCTCTGAGCTACTGCTGACTGAACCTGATGTAGTATTAGAAATTGCGTAGGCCCCCCAGTATATCACTGATCCCCAAATGATGAGCCCTGCTGACAGATTAATGCAGCTAAACTGTTCCCAGGATCTTTGCATGGTGCCATCCTGGGCTGTGCATACCTATACATTTGAGCTGACACTTGCCTTAGCAGTTCTTGTTGTGTCAAGAAGGTCCTACAGCTATTCTGAAATCCAGAATTTAGGCAATTTGGTAGTCAAGGGAATCAGGCCCTTAGCTCTCTGTTGGCATTACCATGAATAGCTGACTCCGCAGACAAATGTAAAGGGATTGAATCATATGCACCAGATGACTGAACATATCTATCTGATCATTGATTTCGTAGCTTCAGCTACACCAAAATACCTAACCTCAGTAACAGATCACACAGAATCAGAGAATGGTTTGGGTTGGAAGGGATCTTAAAGATCATTTAATTCCATCCCTCTGCCATGGGTAAGGACACCTGCCACTAGACGAGGTTGATTAAAGCCCCGTCCAACCTGGCCTTAAACACTTCCAAGGATGGGAAATCCATAGCTTCTCTGGACAACCTGTTCCAGGGCTTCACCACCCTCATAGTATAGAATGTCTTCTGTATATTTAATCTAAATCTACACTTTTTTTAGATTAAAACCATTCCCCTTTGTCTTATGACTATACTCCCTGACAAACCAAAGTCCCAAAACAAGTCCCTCCCCATGTTTCCAGCAGGCCCCATTTGGGTATTGGAAGAATGCTATAAGGTCTCTGTGGAGCCTTCCCTTCTCCAGGCTGATCAACCCCAGCTCCCTCAGCCTGTCTTCATAGGAGAGGTGTTCCAGCCCTTTGATCATCCTCATGGCCCTCCTGCAGACATATTCTAATAGGTCCATGTCCTTCTTGTACTGGGTGCCCCAGAGCTGAACACAGTACTCCAGGTCAGGTCTCATGAGAGTAGAGCAGAGGGGGAGAATCACCTACCTCAACCTGCTGGCCACACTTTTTTGATGCAGACCAGGATATGGTTGGTTTTCTGGGCTGCAAGAGCACCTTGCCAGCTCATGTTGAGCTTCTCGTTAACCAACACCCCAAGGTCCTCCTCCTCAGTGCTGCTCTCAATCCATTCTCCACCCAACCTGTATTTATACATAGGATTGCCCCAGGACAGATTGCAGGATCTGGCACTTGGCCTTGTTGAGTTTTGAGGTTCACACAGTGTGGTGGTTTTACTCAGGTGGGCAACTGAGCTCCACCGCAACCACTCCCTCACCCTCCCTCCTCAAAGAGAAGGAGAGAGAAGATACAATGCAAAGGACTCAAGGGTTCAGATAAGGACAGGGAGATCACTTAACAATTATCATGATGGGCAAAACAGAGTAGGGAGATTAGTAAAATTTATTGCCTATTACTAACAAGCTAGAGAAGTGAGAAACAAAGGAAAGAAACCAAAAACACCTTCTCCCCCATTCAACCTCTCCCACCTCCTCCCCCCGAGTGGCACAGGGGAATGGGCAATGGGGCTGCAGTCAGTCCCTAACGCTTCGTCTTTGCCGCTCCTTCACAGTCACTCTCTGCCCCTGCTCCAAAATGGGGTTCCTCCCAGGGGATGCCGTCCTTCCCAAACTGATCCTGCAGAGGCTGTCCACAGGCAGCAGCTCTTCAAGAATTGCTCCAATATGGGTCAGTACCATGGGGTCCATCCGTGAGGAGCAAATTGCTCCAACATGGTATGCCACAAGCAACAGCTCTGGCCTGGGGCCTGCTCCTGCAGGGGCTCTCCATGGGCCACAGCCCTGCAGCCCCCAAGGTGAGTGCAGCAGGAGGTGCTCCAGGCACGCAGCAGCAGTTCCCCTGCGGGCTGTGGAGAGGCCCCTGGTAGAGCAGGCTGTTCCCCTGCAGCCCATGGGTCCCACATGGAGCAGATCTCCATGCTGCAGACCATGGAGGAGCCCCTGGTGGAGCAGGTGGATGTGGCCTGGAGGAGGCTGCGGCCCATGGAGAGCCCCCGCAGGAGCAGGCCCCAGGCCGGAGCTGCAGCAGCCCATGGAGAGGAGCCCACGCAGGAGCAGGGGGGCCTGGGGGGAGCTGCTGCCCGTAGGGGACCCATGCTGGAGCAGCTTGCTTCTGGGGGATGGACCCCGTGGTTTGGAGCCATGTGGGAGCAGTTCTTGAAGAGCTGCTGCCTGTGGGCAGCCCCCGCAGGCTCAGTTCGGGAAGGACGGCATCCCGTGGGAGGGACCCCACGGGGAGCAGGGGCAGAGAGTGACTGTGAAGGAGTGGTGGAAATGAAGCATTAGGGACTGATCGTAACCCCTGTTCCCCTGCACCACTCGGGGAGAGAAGGTAGAAGAGGATGGATGGGGAGAGAAGGTGTCTTTAGTTTACTTTTTCTTTCTTACTGCTCTAGTCTGTTATTAGTGGCAACAAGTTACATGAATCTCCCTACTCTGAGTCTGTTTTGCCTGTGATGATAATCTGTAAGTGATCTTCCTGTCTTTATCTCAACCCATGAGCTTTTGTTTTCATCTTATTTTCTCCCCCCGTCTTTCTGAGGAGGGTTAAGAGGGTGGTGTGGTGTTGCTGAGCTACCTACCGGTGTGAAACCATCACAGGGCCTCTCAAAATGACTACTTGTGCAGATCTACATGTGACAATGACTACATGTGCAGATCATGTGCATTTTAGATGTACCAAACCTTCCTATTTTCAGATCTGTCAGTGTTTCTATAACTGCAGGGACTGGCCATAAATTCCGCTTGCTTTAGAGTTCTTTCACCCATCCATTTATTATTATTATTATTATTATTATTATTATTTCTGTTATGATAATGAATATCTTAATCAATAAAGCTTGTTCTTCCTTCCCTTCCTATTGCACTATTAGCTTTTGCAGACTGTTGATCCCTACTTTTGCAAGAATTAGTATGGCCAGTTTTTTTTAAAAGTAATGCCATAGTATTCATGGAGTTACCTAGTGAATCCATTCATGTTGCACACCTTTCATTTGCTTCTCTTTAATAATGGTTGCTTTTTCTTCTCCCAGTTCACCCAGTAAAAGGAGATTGTGGAAGATGCAAACAGAAAAATTAACATTTTTGAGACCTTATTTCATTACCCAGTCACAGAAAAGTGGATTCCTCAATAGCAGTTTATGGATTGTTTGCTCGCTTGTAAAGTATGCTCTTCATTAGCCCTCTGTGGACCTTACCTGATGAGTTTTCTAGGGTGCTGTGTAAAAAGTTATGTATGAGAGGTTTTAGATTCTTATTCATGACATCGAAAGGTGGTTATCCTAAGATACATCAGGATGTGTTGTAATAACGGAAAGGACCTCCTCGTTTCCTTTCACTAAAAAGGTCTGAGGATGACCAGTGTAGTTTTAGATATGGTCAAAATGAAAATAGATATATGTTTGAAAAAATGCACATCAGAATAAGTGTATTAGTTTTCACATGTTCAGGATGTCTATATCTAAGGGATACTGTAAAGATAACTGAGTATCATTATTTCTTAAACATTTTTTTTGCATGCAAAAAGTATGAAATGGTCTCATTTTAGAGATGCAAAAATATGTGATTTGAAAAGCCTTTTTTTCTTATCTGGTAATTTAATCTTTTATTCTCCAATAAACCATTTAAATACTATTTCCAAATTTATATATATATATATATATTTGTGTGTATGCCTCTTGTCTCCTCTAATCCCACACCAGATTCTTAGTAGAGATCTAAGATATACACACAAATAGAATAAGATCATATTTTTGTCTATTATATCAGAGAGGAATCTCAAGAGTGCCTGAGAAGAAAAAAAAATAACTTCAGGAAGCTGAAATATCTTCAGTAGATCAATAGATGCCAGCACAGCAACTTGGATTAATGGACAGAACAGTTTTATGTCTTCCATTTAAAACACCGTAGATCCATTTTTGTGCAATAATCAGGTAAGTCAGCCTTGAAACCAATATACCCACAGCTGAACATTTTTCTAAACAAAAGCCACTCAAGCGAAATTAATTATTTCCACACAGCCAAGGGGAACCAGATAATGGAGCCCTTGGGATAGGTGTCACTCCAGGAAGAAAACAAAAACAAAAACAAAAACAAACAAACAAACAAAAAGTGCATTTGTTAATGTAGTTTAAGCAGCATTTTTCACATGGGCTACCCTGAGCTGTTCTGCAACCTAATGAGGCACCGTGTAAAATGCATAATGATGAGCAAAAGGAAAAAAGAAGAATTTGTACACCTGAATTTAGGTTTGAAGCATTCTTTTGACCTCAGTGTCTGCAAGTGGCCAAAAGTTGGTAGATTCATTTGTTCTGCTCCATTCTTTTTTATATTCTCTGGGAAGAAATACAAGTGACATTCAGTTTTGTCTATTTGGGAGCATACTTTAAAATACTAGACAAGAAAAAAGGGCTAGAGGGACAATACTGTGATTTACAGACACAAGAAGTCCTTCAGACTGAGGAGTATTCTCATAATGTTTACTCCAATCCATAAACAATGATAGTTTATAAAGCATATCACAGTTTTACCTTTTCTTTGCATCCCTTTCCTATGTCTCTGAAACAAACAAATTTCTTATGTACCTTTGGGTCACAGGCAATGTGAGCTGGGTAGGCATGGCTGAGTTTGCTTTTTGGATCAAAGCCACGCCGTTCAAAGTGAAGGCAGAGCTGCCATGTGATCATCTGCATTTGAGCGTAAAGACACACACAGCTCTGCCATTCTTCCCAGGGTGGTCTGTGAAGCACCCAGCATACCTCTGATTCAGGCATATAACCTTGTAGCTAGATCCTCAGTAAGCCTTAATACATCTCCTGTAACTGCAGGATCAGGGAAATCATTCCTGACTCCAGCTGGGATTTTTATGGCTCCTCTAATACAGTGCAAAGAGGTCACCAAGCATCTGGTTCTTAATCTGCAGCCACCACTCAGGTGTTGATTCTTTCTGTATGTGTCCTCAAGCTTCATTTCTTCACGTAAAATGGGACTAACATCACTTCTTCGTAAGAGTGCCAAATGTTTATGCAAATATTATATGCTTTGTGAAATGTGATATATATGAAAGTGTATCAATCTGTGATCTTCCACATCGGTGACTTAATGCAGTATTATTTTAAAGACAATCAGAAAATTGCAGAAATACTTGAAAACACAAGTAGCTACAATGTTAGAAGCACTAGTATGAGATGCATAACTTTTGAAGAGCAGAACTTTGCACATGTTAAAAGAAATAAAAATACAGAATTTGATGCTTATGATAACTACAAAAATGCTAAAGCTCAAATCAGAGTTGAAGAAAAGAAAATTTTCAAAGTTAATTTTTGAGGTTATTTGTTCAAAACAATTTAGGTAATGCTAGGCTAAGTGTTATAATACCTAAACGTTTTTTTGCTGATATTTTAATAATGCCTAGTTTCCATACTATTCTCCCAAAAGAATATTTTTTGTTATTATTTCCTCGCTCTTCTCTGTCACTGAGATTCGGCAATGAGGCTGCAAGGGATCTGGGGTAGTTGCAAAAAAAGTTGTAGGCCCATAACTTCAGCCTTTTCTCCAGAGCTCTTAAATCCTCTTAAAGCTTGGATAAGCATGGATATATTTAATCAGAAAGAGTATGAATTTTCTGCCTTTAATTGCTCAATATTGAGAAGAGAGAGAGCCTAACTTGTGCCAATCATAACATAATTCAGATTTGACCTTCACTGTCATGGAAGCAGACAAAACAGTGATAAATAAATGGTCTCTACCTCTTTTATACAGACTAAAGAGGAAAATAATATGAAAATTATGAACACAGAAAGACTTTTACTAGGAGAACTGAAACACAGCAACATTTTCCCTGTTTAGGGTACTTCAAGGAAAGGAAGACTGCTACTGATAAATACTATGAAAGAGACTGAATAGGATATAAATAAAGAAAAATGAAAAAAAAAAGAAAGAAAATTTAAAAAGAAAAATAAAAAAATGAAAAATTAAAATTTCAGATAAACTTTTGCTTAAGGACTATAAAATATAATGCTGATTAAAAAATTCGAAAAAATAATTTTATTTGAAAAAGACATCTCTGACTTGGTCAGTGCTCAGACCGGAGTTTAATTCTATTATTCCAAAATATTGATTCCAGAATATTTTTATAAGTTCCAGAATTAAAATAAAAAGCTGGAAGAAATAATCTTTTGTATCTGTTTTTGTTAATTTTATTTTTAATAAAGAAAAGGTCTGTTTGTATTCCACTGGAAATATTGCAGTCATAAAGAAGTTTAGTTGAAACACTCATCTTTGAAATTGTGCTAGCCCTTTTCTGTTATGTGCTATATGTGCTATAGCATGTTCAGCCAGAAGAATGCCTCTAAGTTACTGTTAAGAGATCCTTTGGACGTAACTCAGAAATATACTCATTGATATACTAGTATGCCTGATCACACATTAAAGATGCTAGTTCTCTTTTTCATAGAACCATAGAAAGTCTTGCGTTGGAAGGGACCTTAAAGATCATCTAGTTCCAACCCTCCTGCCATAGGCAGAGACACTTCTTACTAGATCAGGTTTGCCAAGGCCCCATCCAGCCTTGCCTTGAACACCTCCAGGTATGGGGCATCCACCACTTCTCTGGGCAAAAGAGAAGATTTTCTGTTTTTCTCTTTGCTTGTTTGGTTGGTTTTGTTTGTTTGTTTGTTGTTTTGTTTTATTTTTTTAAGTCAAAAGCCTGAATATACGGAAAATTATCTGGACTTATTTAGTGTTATTAAAATAATGTTAATTCTTTGTATGCGTTTTTAGCTTTCCAGTTAATGCTGAAGAGAATAGGGTTTATCCTATTGAAGAACTTTGAGATTGTTGAGCTTTTCTTATTCTAAGACTGTGAAAAAGTATAAATTTCAGCCTTTCAGATATTTTTTTTCTTCATCATGAATCAATTTCTTTCAAAATTTTTTATGAAACAACAAATCGTACTTTTAGTGTCTTTTTCTTTTTTCATTTTATGTTCTTATATATCAGCAAGTGAGAGGAGTTAATAATTACCACTTTTGTCAAAACTGATTCTTAGAGGTTTAAATACATTCAGGAGACTAAACATTGTTGTCGGAACTAAAGAAAACATTTTACAGAGCCAAGTGTTCATAGAAGCTTAGTAATTCTTTTACTTTTGTGCTTACATTTAATATAATTTTGCAGATAAGGATGATAAACATTTATTAAAGGTAAGATCTTGGGAAAAAAAAATCTAAATTGTTCCTCATATGCACAAATCTGTGGGCTAAATCAGCTTTAATATACATCATTTTGCAAATCCAACAACAGATTTGTGTTATATTGTATTGTACATTGGTTTATTTCTGTATAAATCAGTTCTATGTTTACAACATCCTTAGGGTTAAAAAGGCCCTATAAATATCAAACCTATTACTCAGGTGTCCTTGACAAAGTCTTTTGTATTAAAACAGGCAAGACAAAATGAACTACCTCATAACATGTTCATCTCTGAGAATAATTTTATTCCAGTATGATAAATTAATGTATGAAAAAGTTGTATTGTATTTTACCTGATTAACAGAAGTAAAGGCTTTCTGTTGTTTCAAAGTCATTACTTTGTTTCTTCAATTTTTGTTCCCAGTAAACCTCTAAATTACCTATGTCTCTTAAGCCCAGCTCCTTTCCAACGGCACCATAAACTTACCAGTATTTCTAAGAACCTTTGCGGCTACGCTTCTTGCTATTTTACAGCATTTCAGAATTCTTTTGTTTATTACCAGGCCATAGAGGATGCTTTTCTTGATTGCTGTACAACTGCCGGGGACACACAACCTGCATATTTGCAGTACTCCAAGGAATGCATTTATGAATTAGTCCTTTGTTTAAGCATTCCTTGCTTGTTTGAAAATCCACTCACAAAGAATGATCTCTAGCCAGCCTCTTGTCTTGAAACCATCTTTAATGTAATTAAAGACAAGATGAAATGCAAATAAAAATGTACTAGCTATACTCGAAGTGAGAAAGAAAAATGTTTTATGTGTTATTGAAACACTTACGGAAGACAAAGATGAAGAAAAAAAAAAAAAGGAAGAAGAAAATATTGATCTTTTTACCTCAAATTTTATATGAAAGGACTCTCCCTGAAATTAGCTAGTTTGCTGAGAATGTTTTCCTGACAGTCAACCAGTCAAGAATTCCTCCCCCAGGATACTTTATATCTCAGGCTGCATTTATCTGAATCTTTCTCGGTGTAGTATGTTTCTTTTGTAGATGAATTTCCCAGGATTTCCAGGTATATTTATTTTTTCATATCAATACTTCTTATTTATATTATTTCTTCTCCAGTCAGGCTTGACACTTTTCTCACTATTACTCATTCTCACTATTACTCACTATTACTCATTTAAGGACTGTATCGCCTCTACATACATAATACCACTTACTCAGACTAGGTATATTCTCATGTACTAAACTCATCAATTTACAATTCCTTTACTTAGCAATGGTAAAATTTTTCCTTTCCTTTTCCCTTGGTAACTCAAGGTGCACATTTCATTGTGAAGTATCTCACTCAATGTACTGAACTTTCACTTATATCAGTCTGAAGGTTTGTACAAACAGCCAAATGGAATAAAAACATATAGCTCATCACTAGCTTTTTACAGGAGTTGAATATGATGGTAACTATCTAACAAATACAACTGTGAAAAGTCTAACCCCTCTTGTACTTCCAATATGACTATTGAATTGTTTTCATACAGTGTGCAATGATTAACTTATCAAGGGTTTCTCTAGCACTCAAGATGTTAGTTTAGGTTTCTTATTTTCTTTTCATACTCTATATAATGGATGGTTGGACCAGATGATCTTGAAGGTTTTTTCCAACCTTAACGATTCTATGATTCTATGATAAACAAGTCATAAAAATGTCATAGCATATGTGGATTTTGTTTCTTTTCAGACAGTTGTAATATTTTTTCTGCAACGTTTTGTATGATCTTCTGTTCAAATGCAACAGTTCTGCTGAGCAGTTGGACAACGCTTAGGTAGTGAGTTTTTGCCCAACTTAATCAGTCATTCATATGGTTCCTTTTGGACAAAGTCTGATTGCATTCTGAAGAATTCTTCTCGTAGACAGCTTTCTCTTTCATGAGCTTTTGATGTTGCCACCCATATTTCTCATTTAAATCAATCTGTTGTAATATTGTTCTGTCATTCTGTCTTTCTTCCATTATTTAGCTTCATTCTTTTCTGCTTTCTGGGAAATTCCTTTTTTTTTCTTTTTTTTTTTTTTTTAACAAGTTCAAATAGGAATTTATATGAATCAGAACGGTCTTTTTCCAGTTTGAAGCTTTGATTCTCACTGTACTTTTATCCTGTTTTAGTCATTTCAAAAAACATCCAAAATTGCAAGGTCTAATTTAAACTTTTTCCAGTCATGTATTACAGTCCTTAAAGTTCTACCTTCTTGGCAGCTGCTGCTAGCTGCTGCTCTACAATGCTCATTTTCTTCTTCTTTTTTTTTTTTCTTTCTGTTTTTAGTTGGACACTTTTGTTCATCACTCAGCTGCTCTGCTGGCAGTACAATTTGCAGTTCTTAGTGGATGATTATGAAAAATTGCAAATCAGTAAGCTGTAGTGCTGCTGAATTTTTATTAGAGGGGGAAAAAAAGAAAGAAAAAAAAAGGAAATGAACACACAATTAAAGAACTTGCCAAAGATGAAGCAAAGAGATTTTTTTTTTGCTATATCTTTACTGTTAAAAGAGACAAGGGGATTACGTTTAAGTTTTCTTGTCCACAGTGCTTATAGCTAGCACCATCTCAAGCAGACTGGCCATATCCACATCACCTACAACCCCACTCAGAACCCTATTATAATTCACAGTGACTTGAAGACAGAATAATTACAGAATCACAGAATCACAGAATGGCTGAGGTTGGAAGTGACCTCTGAAGTCCAACCCCCCCCTGCCAAGCAGGATCACCTACAGCATGTTGCTCAGGATGGCATACAGGTGGGTTTTGAATATCTCCAGAGAAGGAGACTCCATAACCTCTCTGGGCAATCTGTTGTAGTGCTCTGTCACACCCACAGTAAAGAAATGCCCTCTCATATTCAGCTGGAACTTCCTGTGCTTCAGTTTGTGCCCATTGCCTCTCATCCTGTCACTGGGCACAACTGAAAAGAGACTGGCTCCATCCTCTTGACACCCTCCCCTGAGATATATACGTACATTGATAAGGTCAATTTGTTTTGCATTTTCCAGTTCCAAATATACTGTGAGAGTTAAGGTGCAGCACATTAGAGAAATTATTTTAAGACTTGATACAGTACATATGCAGACATGGATGGAGATCACAGTTGGATGGCTATAGGTGCAAGGTCTTCTGGGACAGAGGTGAAGAACTACAGAGGGACCCAAATCTAGCACAGGAGCCACATCTAGCAGAATTTCATCCCTTGGCAGCAGCTCCTAGGTTGAACTGGAAATGTGCTACTGCATGGTCTTGGAGAGAGCCAAATGTAATGATCTAAAGTGGAGAGAGATGGACAAGACTTTGGCCTTGCAGGTAGTA
Organism: Cygnus atratus; assembly: GCF_013377495.2. Classification (NCBI taxonomy): domain Eukaryota; kingdom Metazoa; phylum Chordata; class Aves; order Anseriformes; family Anatidae; genus Cygnus; species Cygnus atratus. The sequence continues at coordinate 132,943,481 of NC_066362.1, read as the reverse complement.
AAGGACCCTGAGCTTGTTTCCTGTTCTGATTTATTTAGCTGTCTAGACAGCACCCTTTACAAGCTGCTAGTTCTGATTTTGGGTTCAAAATAGAAAATGACTTTTTCTTACAGGCGGCACTTGTTAGTGGGGTATTAAAACAATCTCCCTGCTGCCTCTCTCTGGACCCATGTGCCTTCCACTGTTATCTACATAGTGACCCAGCCTCTGCCTGGCAGCAAAAATATCCAGACTATTGTTTAGCCTGATGGTTTTATGTAACATTTAAAAAGTAGAAACTATGGTTTTCTCTCTGAAGGTGTAACAGATCTTTGCTTCCCAGGTGAGCGTTATATAACCCTGCAGATACTATGAGTAAGTCTGAAACATCAAAACCCACCATTTCTCCCTGAACACCTAGCTTTACTTCTCAGGATAATAACATTTTCCAGAAACAACATGCGTTACTTTTTATCATAGAATCATAGAATCATTTAGGTTGGAAAAGACCTCTAAGATCATCTAGTCCAACCTTTAACCTAGCACTACCAAGTCCACCACTGAACCATGTCCCTAAGCAATATATCTACACAGTTTTTGAAGACCTCCAGGGATGCTGTTGTGGTTTAACCCGGCCGGCAGCTAAACACCACACAGCCGTTTGCTCACCCTCCCCCCTCCCTCTCTGAGATGGGGGAGAGAAACGAGAAAACTGAAGCCTGTGGGTTGAGATAGAGACAGTTTATTAGGACAGAAAATAAAATAATAATTTGTATAATAATAATTGTCCTGGTTTCAGGTAGGACAGAGTTAATTTTCCTCCTAGTAGCTGGCAGGGTGCTATGTTTTGGATTAGGATGAGAAGAGCGCTGATAACATGCTGATGTTTTAATTGTTGTAGAGCAGTGCTTACACTAAGCCAAGGACTTTTCAGCTTCTCGGTCTGTCCTGCTAGCGAGCAGGCTAGGGATACAGCAGGAGCTGGGTGGGGACAGAGCCAGGACAGCTGACCCAAACTGGCCAAAGGGGTATTCCATACCATCTGACGTCATGCTGAACAATATATAGGGGTGGCTAGCCGGGGTGGGGGGGGGCCGGCTGCTCGGGGATAGGCTGGGCATCGGTCAACGGGTGGTGAGCAATTGCATTGTGCATCACTTATTTCGTACACATTATTATTATTAATATTATTATTATTATTGTTGTTGTTGTTATTATTTTTACTGTCTTAATAAACTGTCTTTATCTCAACTCACAGACTTCACTTTCCCGTTTCTCTCCCCCATCCCGGAGAGGGAGGGGGGAGGGTGAGCGAACGGCTGTGTGGTGTTTAGCTGCCAGACGGGCTAAACCACAACAATAATAATAATAATATGTACAAAACAAGTGATGCACAATACAATTGCTCACCACCTGCTGACCGATGCCCAGCCTATCCCCGAGCAGCCGGCCCCCCCACCCCGGCTAGCCACCCCTATATATTGTTTAGCATGACGTCAGATGGTATGGAATACCCCTTTGGCCAGTTGGGGTCAGCTGTCCTGGCTCTGTCCCCTCCCAGCTCCTGCTGCACCCCCAGCCTGCCTGCTGGCAGGACAGAGCGAGAAGCTGAAAAGTCCTTGGCTTAGTGTAAGCACTGTTCTACAACAATTAAAACATCAGTGTGTTATCAACATTATTCTCATCCTAAATCCAAAACATAGCACCCTACCAGCTACTAGGAGGAAAATTAACTCTATCCTAGCTAAAACCAGGACAGATGGTGACTCAACTACTTCCCTGGGCAGCCCATTCCAATACTTCACAACCCTTTCAATGAGGAAATTTTTCAAGCTAATTGTTTTAAGCTTCCTTGTTAAGTGTACATCATAAATACCAGTCTGTGACAAAATTTTCACTATTTAATATTCAAGGAACTTGAGTTATCACAGTTTAACCTAGAAAATTTTCACCTTCAAAACTACATATACCCAACAGTCAAGATTTTTTTTTTTGATGTACTGTAGTTACTGTGGATGGGTTACATGATATTCATTGTGTAGACTTTTTTTAGAGAAAGCATGTGAAAATGACTGGGTTGAATATCTTCCTCCTTGACATTTAGAAAGGTGAAAGAATTGTTATATATCCTTGGAAGCATCTGTTTTCAGCTTTCCTGACCTTAGGTACAGATATTGCAGCTGTAACAATGCCATTGTCTTTGCTGTAGTTGTTGTAGTCCACACTTCAACCTGGGAAATGTGTGACCAAAACACATTACAGGAAATTAGTTACTCACACAAATATTGCCATTAAACCCAAATGTCAATACATGAGCTACTTATGTTGTGAAGATGGAGAGCTTTAGTGTTTATTTACACATCCTCTTAAACGTCCCATTTGCATTCAATCCTGGATTGTGTTTCAAACCCTAACAATAGCTTATAAAACCATCTCCATTGTTTACAAGTTTAATTACTCATAATTATTTCATGTGTGGCTTTTATTATTATATTTACATATATATATATATGTATGTGTATTGCACCAAACACAAACACCCCTTATCCATGCTTCTTTAAGAAAATCAAGGGCAGTGAATGGAAGAACACTCTTCCTTCAATGTGAAAACTCATCACTTTTCCACCTGACCACCATCAAGAGGAAAAAGAAAAGATTTTAAAAACGTTTGACTTTACTGCCAACAGGGTCTGAATGGATAAAAACTCCGAGACCCACATCTTTCCTCCACTCGCTCCCATTATCATGTCAAGGTCTGAGCTGCTACAGCAAAACACTCAGAAAATGTCATATGAATTGTTCCTGAAAATGCCTCTCAGTGTTTTTCAGGTTTTACCAGATGGTTCACTGTGTTGTAAGTGTCCCTCCTGAAATTCAGCTATGTGGCACTTATATGAGCTGCTGTACGAAAGAGGTCCAAGATCAGAAATAAAATGATGTTAAATTAACTGCTGCATGTACAATTAGCCTGCAGGTAATTTATTTTATTGAAGGTGATATTTTTTTTTAATTTTTTTTTTTTTGAGCCAGATTCTATCACAGGTGTCCCCAAAGGCAGATTTGCTCCTGGCAGAAAGACATCAGTATCCATGCAGGCTGACCACATTCTGACAATCATATACAGCTCACCATGAATAAATAAAGAGGCTGTGGTTTCCCTTTCACGAGAAACCCTTTTCCTTTCTATCAGTAGGTGAGTGAGGTCTAATCCATTTAATTATTAAAACTGGACTACTTTTTCCCGTGGTAGCTGCTTAAGTCCTTTTTATTTATTTATTTATTTATTTGTTTATTTGTTTATTTATTTTTTAACTAGTAGCTCCAAGCAGTCCAGCCAGAAAATGTGGAGAGGGAATATGTGACAAAGTGAAATTTTAAAGAAACCTGCTAGTGTGAATTTAGTTGATATAGTTCCTCAGTGTCTGGGAAAAAGGCTTCCTGTTTTTAAGGAGGAAAATAAAGACTTGTAATGATAGTGCCAAATTCTCCTCATGTTAGTAGGTTTTTGTGTGTTACATGGTTTGCAGCCTCAGACTTTCTCAGATTCCAGAGAACTTGTGGCCATACATTCCGATGTCATCAGATTACTTTAATTTTGTTAAATTTGTTTTTAAAAATAAAGGCCTTATGTCACAGAGTTCATAGGTGATTACAGCTCTTACAGCTGTAACTTGATGATATTTAATACACCATTCTTTTCAATAAGATTCTTATTTAATGTTCTAATCACCATGACCTTTCTCTCCAAGAACATGTTAAAGAAGTACGTTTAAATATATATATATATATAAATCTTCTTTAAAAGCATAAAGAACAAACTACAGAAGCTATCCTATTTCCAGTAAAAGTGGCATTCAAATTTAGTCTCTTTTTCACATAAAATACCCTGTGCTTGGGCACTGTTCCTGAGAATCCACATGTAGTAAACCTGATATTCAAAAAGAATTACTAAAAAAGCAAATAGAATTCAACTATTAAATACATTTTCATTATTGCTATCACTATATACTGTTACATTTCTTGCCTTTATATTTCAACGTTCATGGTTTCCATGGAAATTGTATTTCTATCATAATATTTTAAAATGCTATATAAATATTTAAGTGTAATTTTCCTGCTCATTTGTATTAAATACCTAAACCCTAATTGCGGGTTGATTCTTCAAACAAAACAACAACAACAACAACAACAAAGAAATGGAGAAAACCTACATGATAATGTAAGGAAAATAATGAGATTAATCAATTTTATCAAGGCCTTTTGGCAGAGCACATTCTGCAGGCCTGAAGACAGTTTTCTAGATTTCCACCATACACACCACAGTTTTCTTCTGATCTCTACAATTAATTTTATAATGTTCCTTTTTTATAATGTTCCTTCCTCCAGTTCCTTTTTCCTTTTCTTACTCCATGAAATGGTTGTTTACAGATGGCTTTGCCTGTTGAAAAGTTCCTTTAATAAGTTATCCATGTATGATGAATGATTTCTCCCTTCCCTTCCCTTCCCTTCCCTTCCCTTCCCTTCCCTTCCCTTCCCTTCCCTTCCCTTCCCTTCCCTTCCCTTCCCTTCCCTTCCCTTCCCTTCCCTTCCCTTCCCTTCCCTTCCCTTCCCTTCCCTTCCCTTCCCTTCCCTTCCCTTCCCTTCCCTTCCCTTCCCTTCCCTTCCCTTCCCTTCCCTTCCCTTCCCTTCCCTTCCCCTCCCTTCCCTTTTTTTTAAGACATATGCCTAGACTTCCTTATCAACTTTCCTTACTGCATCATTCCGTCTCTGTATTGGGGTAAGGTAAATGACTTTGCAGAAAGACAAATGCAAGGACAATGAGTATAGATTTTCTCCATGTAAAAATGCTATTTCAATGAGATTTACATTTGTAACCCAAATAGTAATTCATTGATTACGACAATATACTAAACAAATTTGTGCATACAGAAAATAAATCAAAGGAATGAACACCTGAAATTTATATCAGATTTTACTCCATACATCCTGTATCACAGTCTCATACTTAACAGTTATGCATTTTATGCATAAAAAGGGAATATATCAAGAGACGGCCAACACTAGAATTACCACATATTAGGCAGTTGTCACTGGAGATCATTGAGGACCTCAGGATATGTTCTCCATATAATGGGATCCTATGTCATAGCTAGTGAGACAGTTATCGTTAAGTGGTCATTGCCGATTGTGGGAATACTCCTGCAATGGTTTAAGATTAATTAGTGTCTACAATACAGTAGAAGAAAGAAAAGTAAAAATCAGTTTCCAGACAATGGATTTAGTGTTATGCCAGTCACATTTTCATTATAAGCTACTAAGACTACAGATTGATGAGACAATTTTCTTTAGTGTCTAAAACTGATCAGTACTAAATTGTAGTAATTGATTGGATTAATTTTATAGAAAAGCTTACAAGCTCTGATATTTTTATTTTTTTAATTGCCTCCATAGTCAGTATGGCCCAAGACTGTTAATTCTTATATGATATTCTATGATATGCTAACTTCTATGGTATTCTCTCAGGGTTTTGAGAATATTTCTGTTTAGACCACACTTGGTAACACAGGAGCACACAGTCATTGGTTTTAGTAACAACTGAGGAAAAGGGAATACAAAAAGTATTTCTGATTTACTGGCAAGGTTTCTTTTCTTATTTGTAATGACCATATTTTAGGTAACTAGATGCAGAAACCAAACCTGAACAAATCTTTTCTGGTTTCTAGTAAATTGTCCAATTTGAATCAAGATAACATTGATTACTTCTCTGCTTTAAGGTTATTAATATCTATGATAGTCATTCAACTTTCTGTTCCTGCAGGCTCAAGGGAGGCAACATCTTATCTCACTCCACGATTATGAGATTCAAATTTAGACGGCTGAATACTTTGTAATAATATTTGAATGCCACGGCATATATATATACACACACACACACACACACATAAATGGGTTTTCATTGGTTTAGGTTGTTCTTTCATTAAAAAATCTTTTGAATACTTTTCACTTTGATTTTAGCTGCAATGGGAGCTTTCATTATCATTTTGGTATTATTCGGAGAAAATATTTAACAAGCATTTCTTAAGCTTTTCTTAGCAAGATTGTTTTGTTTTAGGAACTGGGCTTAGACTGGTACTCATCCAACAAAATGGAGGGATCTGGAGTTCATTTTTAATCTTCTCTAAAAATATTGTCATTATTATCACAATTTATTCTTATCCAAGGAGCAGGACACCACTATTTTAAATATGCAAACACAGAATAAAAATATATTTTCATGCCTGAAAATGCTTACAAACATTTCAAACAAACCTTTCCCTTGATTCCACACTATACAAAATCTAGAGCTGTTACAGAAGCAGTGTGATGCAAACTCTGAATAATTAGGAGTTAATGTTCTACAAGTTATGAGATTTTGGAAAATTTCCAATTTAAAAATCAAACAAACATGTGGCATATCATAATTATTATTATTTCTTTTAAATGGCAAACACTTCTGATTAAAGAACAAACTTGAATTTTATACTTATAGCTTAAGTTCTGCATTTCTTTCCACTGTGTGGGCAATGGTAGTGCCATAATATAAACAATTCTGTCAGTTATCATACTGAGTCCATCTTAAAAATTCTGATAGCAAGATTATTACTACACAAAATCAATGTAGCCCAGAATAAATGTATTAAAAACAAAACAAAACAAACAAAAACTCATTTAATGGTAGATCACAAGCTTTCATTTAGAAACTGTTGTGTTTTGAGAGCATCTAGTATAATTATGCACAGACTTATTTTGGGTTCATGTTTATAATGAAAACCATGTCAATATTTTCATCAATAATTCTGAAATAAAACATTTGCTAGTAAATTTTACATAAATGTTGGAGGAAAAGTATATAAAAAGAGGGTAGATTAATTATGTAAACATATTTGATCATGTACTGAAGTAAGCTCATCTGAGAAAATTGCGTTTTAAATGGAACTTTGGCATGATTAGCATTTCCATGTTTAAGAGGACTAAAATTCAATCTTTGTAATATCATTTGTTTCTTATTCAAAACAAATTCAAGATTTTTTGGAGCTTCCAGCTAAAGCAGATTGCCACTGCCTTCCTGCTTCCAAGAACTATTGACTCTCTCAGAAGCAGGAATCCAAATACCATCCATAACTGTGCTGTAAGTGAAGCTAAGAACTGGAAAATTCAAGGCTATTAAGCATCACACCCTCCCTTTCTAAGAACTTTCAGAGAGTTATAGTGGAAACCTAAGTTCCTCAATGGCCTGCTAAATTGAAGAACCAGGCAAAGGTGGTAAGATTTTCTGAAATCTGTGATTGCATCTACATCATAGTCTCGCTGAAGTTTTCAGTACTGAACAAATGACAAACTCCAATGAAAGATTTTTGAAATGTTAATGAATATTGATGAAAAGCTATACATCAAAGAAGGGACTATTCTGACCAAATTCTGACATCCCCAATGTAGGTATCTGTCTAAATTGTTTGTAATTAGTGGAAGGTGTGACCAGATAAATTATATCAGCTAGACATTTTAATAGTGTGATTTATATGTGTAAGGCAGACATTTACATTATTCAGGTGGGCCATACCTCATATTTTAAAAAGCACTGGCATACAATGAAATTAAAATGTTTAAGATTCTTAATGGATGACTGACAGAGCACACTGTATATATGAAGTGCTCTAATACAAATTATAATTCCTGGTTGCACTGAAGTGAAATTTCTTGGAGGTATGAGTTAGAGTAAATGACTTGTTTGAATGACACTTTGGAGACCAAAATCTAGATACTGTGGTCTTTTCTGTTCTGGAGCTTTTGTTTCAAAATTTCATGTGACCTGCTGCAAAATTGTACCATAACGTGACAGTCCTGTAAAAGACAACCAGTGAAAGTTCACTGGATTTTTCTGTGTTTATCTATTGACTATAGAAGGCTCAAGTGTGCTAACATTATGTTAAAGCTTTTATTGTAAACATCCCAATTAAATAACAAAATAGTACATAATTTGGCTATTAATAGTGATTTTTGTCCATAGATGTCTCTTATCAAGCTCAGACCATGATTAATATGTATAATTTTTCCAGCATTAAGGATATAGCTATTAACAAACAAAAGAGATTAACAAACAAACAAACAAAACCCTTACATAAAATTTGTGAGTTTTTGACTGACAATTTGTCTGTGATCCTATAACAATAAAATACTGGTAACTATATTAAATCACCAGAAGTGACCTGACAGAGCATTACAGATCAGATCAAACAACACAATCAACCAAATAATATAAAGTGAGTATGTTATTAAAATAAAGAAAACGCACTTTTAGTCTATTTAATCTGATTTAACAAGAGTTTACTAAGGGAGTTATTGTTTAAAAATATATTTTTTTAATTTTAAATATGGATTAAGTACTTCTCTAGTACTTTTTTGAGTCATTAGCTAAGTAACTGCTTTTTCTTGGACAGGTGTTTCCTTTTAATTACATTGTCAGCTGACTAAAAGATAGTCTTCCATATCAAATATACCAACTTCTCCCATTCTTGTTGATCTGGGGTTTTTGAGTCTCTGATCTTTTTGATGGGTTTATTAAACAGGAGGTCATTATTTCTGAGACCATGAAGATTATGTTGAGATTCAGGAATGTAACATATAATCAGTTAAACCACCTGGATAATTTTCTACTGCAAGTCACTAGCTAAGTCTAGTCTTGTCTGGAAGTGTTTTCTCATTTCATTTTCAAAATCGAGCATCTTGTCCTGCAACTTGCCTTTCTCTTTGTCAATCTGTAAGTGAAAAGGACTGGACCCTAGAAGTTAGATTATTTACTCTTCTTTAAAAACATTAGTCTTTGTAGCAACAGGATTCACACATTTGTTGAGTTTCATTTTCACAACTTCTCTGTTTCCATGTCGAATATGTATTATTAACAGACTAATGTCACCCTGAAAAAGTCACTCTGTTTTTTCTTTTTCCATTTAATGATTAAGTTATATATGAATAAAATTGCATGCATTTGTTATTAATGATTGGCTATATCAGGGTTTTGGATACATCCCTTTATACGTCCCCACTTTTTTTTTCAGAAATTTAATTGGTAATTCTCGGGCTGAAGAAAGACAGTGAAGTTAATTGCATGAAAAACTCTCTCACAAAGAATTAGAGAAATATTATAATCCTTTGACTATAGCAAATTAAATTTCACCCTCCAGAAACTGTAGGGCTCCATGCTGTTAGACTGAGTTCTGTAGCTATAATTTATTAGTATTTAGGAAACGTACTAATCAGAATAGGAAGAATTGTAACCTAAGTATATGTGTATATGCATTATTTAATTGCTTTTGGTAGTAATCCCTTTTTCTTTTCGTTGTAAGTTGATTTCATATTTGAATAGATGTCTCATATGCAAGAAATTCATCAACAGTAGTTTCTTACTGTATCCACTGTCCCTTCTGCACCTTCCTCTTATTTACTGTAATAAGTAAAGGGCATATTGATAAGTGGTAGATTGATTCCTGGAAAACTTTTCCTTTGCATAGCATGAAAAGGCAAAGACTTATTTCAAAACTACTCTGGATGTAGGAAAGTGTGGGCAGCTTGTAGCAGGATTTGAGGCCCTGGGATAAGAAAAGGAGTTGCATCTCTGGCTGTAACTGGAAAAAAAAAGAGAGTTTAGGATAACTAGCTCAGATGTAATCATCTAACAGTATTTAAATCCTATCACTTCTGTTAAGTCATAAACATGTCTATAAAAGACTTTAGTTAAGAAATATTTTAATGTTTTAAAAAATGTTTCAATATTTTAAAACATTTTTAAAGACACTAACCTGGCTTTATGGAAAATTACAAACATATTGAGGGTCTCCTCACACACAATGACATAGGCAAAGCAGAGACGTTTAATGCCTTCTTCACCTCTGTCTTCAACACTGATGATGGACTTTGGGACCCAGGGTACCCTGAGCTGGAGGACCATGACTGTGGGAATGACAAACTCCCAACCGACCCTGAACGTGTGCGGGATTTGCTGCTCCACCTGGATCCATACAAGTCCATGGGTCCGGATGGAATTCATCCCAGGGTGCTTAAAGAGCTGGCTGATGTCATGGCGGGACCTCTCTCAATTATTTTTCAATGATCTTGGGAATCTGGAGAGGTCCCATTGGACTGGAAGCTGGCAAATGTTGTGCGAATTTTCAAGAAGGGCAAGAAAGAAGACTAGCAATTACAGGCCTGTCAGTCTCACGTCAGTGCCTGGTAAAATTATGGAGAGGATGATCCTTGAAGTTATTGAAGCGCACCTGGGGGACAATGCAGTCATTGGTCCCAGCCAACATGGGTTCATGAGGGGTAGGTCCTGCCTAACAAATTTGATTTCTTTTTATGATAAAATCACCCATCTAGTTGATCAAGGGAAAACAGCTGATGTAATCTTTTTGGACTTCAGCAAAGCTTTTGACACGGTTTCCCATAGGATCCTATTGGACAAAATATCCAGCATACAGCTAAACAAAAACATCATCCGATGGGTGAGCAATTGGCTGACGCGCAGGGCTCAAAGGGTTGTGGTAAATGGGGGCCACATCTGGCTGGCGGATGGTCACTAGTGGGGTCCCTCAAGGCTCCATTTTAGGGCCAGTCCTCTTCAATGTTTTTATAAATGATTTGGATGTAGGACTAGAAGGTGTTTTGAGCAAATTTGCCGACGACACCAAAGTTGGAAGAGTTGTGGACTCAGATGAGGGTGGAAAGGCCTTGCAGAGAGATCTGGACAGATTGGAGAGCTGGGCAAACACCAACCACATGAAGTTTAACAAAAGCAAGTGCTGGGTCCTGCACCTGGGACAGGGCAACCCTGGCTATACATACAGACTGGGCGACGAGACACTGGAGAGCAGCCCCGCAGAGAGGGATCTGGGGGTTGTGGTTGACAGCAAGTTGAATAAGAGCCAGCAGTGTGCCCTGGCAGCCAGGAGGGCCAACCGCATCCTGGGATGCATCAAGCACGGCATTGCTAGTCGGTCGAGGGAAGTGATTGTCCCGCTCTCTCTGTGCTGGTGCGACCTCACCTCGAGTGCTGTATGCAGTTCTGGGCACCACAGTACAAAAAGGATGTAAAACTGTTGGGGAGTGTCCAGAGGAGGGCGACAAAGATGGTGAAGGGCCTAGAGGGGAAGACATTTGAGGAGCGGCTGAGGTCACTGGGCCTGTTCAGCCTGGAGAAGAGGAGGCTGAGGGGGTACCTCATTGCAGTCTACAACCTCCTCGCGATGGGGAGTGGAGAGGCAGGTGACCTATTCTCCGTTATCACCAGTGACAGGACCCATGGGAATGGTGTTAAGCTGAGGCAAGGGAAGTTTAGGCTGGACAACAGGAAGAGGTTCTTCAAGGAGAGGGTGGTCGCACACTGGAACAGGCTCCCCAGTGAAATAGTCACTGCACCAAGCGTGTCTGAATTTGAGAAGAGATTGGACTGTGCACTTAGTCACATGGTCTAAACTTTTGGGCAGACCTGTGCGGTGCCAGGAGTTGGACTTGATGATCCTTATGGGTCCCTTCCAACTCGGGATATTCTATGATTCTATGATTCTATGAAATATTTTAATGTTTTAAGAAAAGTTTCAATATTTTAAAACATTTAATAAAGACACTAACCTGGCTTTATGGAAAATTACAAACATATAAGAGCTCCATGGAAGATACCACGAGTGTTCTGGGTTAAAATATTCCTCAAAAGATTCTTTCAGGCAGAGATAGAAAGGAATTTTATTATTACATGATAGGGAGAGAAACATTTGAAAAATATCAGACCTAATATTTGAATCTCATAGAAAGCAACTAGTTGTTTAAGGAAAAGAATGATGGAGCATTTATAAGTTGGTTTGTTTGTTTTTTGTTTTGTTTTGTTTTGTTTTTCAGAAAGCCATTTCTGTGATATGCAAAGAACAGAAGATAAATCTGACGGAAGAACCTTCAGACATCAAACATAAAACATATTTCACATTATGGAATAGAAAAATAATAATAATAAGAGTCCAGGGAAAACTGAGTTAGTAAGGGTAAGAAGGTCTTTTAAGTAATTGAATTAGAATCCCTACATGAGGATTTAATGGAAATAAACTGGCACATCCATTTGTCTGATCTACTTAAGATGTCTGGGAGATGTTACATTATCGGTATGAGATTTTTTTTTCTAATGACTAACAGTGTAGACATTATCACATGGTAAATATCAGAAGTTAAACAAGTTGTAAACATTTCAGTGAAGAGGAATAGAAGAAAATGATAAAAGTATTTGTCTTTTAAGACAAATGCCTTAAAAGAATATTAAGATGTTTGTAATTCTCTCTCCACTGGAAGCTGTTTGATGGGTAAGGAACAATTTTGTAAGGCTGACAATCATAAATGTATGAGATCAAAACTGGGACATCATTTTGATTAAATACTGCTCCTCCTCTTTAATACTACCCTCTGGTAAATATAAATAATAAATAAAAAAGAAATAAACAAATAGAACACTTTCAGGAGATTCCCCTTGCCCCCCCCCCCCTTTTTTTTTTCCTAGATCAAGATTGCTGTTTTGCTCTGCTCTTTCTTTTGGGGATTTTATGTTTCCTGCTACTGATTGCAAGGGGATTTTGTGGTATATACATCACTATTTTTCCTGTAACAACCAAGAAAAAAACAACCCTCTAGAGCTCTGTTAGAAAATTGTTATAAAGCATTTGAAGAAAGGAGAAAACTTTTGAATAAGGCAAGATATTTGTTAAAACTTCAGGATTTGATAGATTATAAAAGGAAAGTATATTCAGCCTCAGAGGGTTATTAGAAGATCTAAGAAATCATGCTGGTAAAACTTCTGTAGCTGCATTAATCACCATACTTCAGCAGAAAAGTCATGGAATAAGATAAAAAGAATAAATGAGAAAAGGGTTATTTTTTAATTTTTTTTCAGCACCTACTTGAATTGAGTGAAACTACTGTTGATTCACTTATAAAAAAAAGTTAACTTGCTAGGTGGGTGTTTTGCTAATAGTGGTGACAACTAAAAATTGATTTTATCTGCGTCAGGAAAGCCTTTATCATGTGATTTTTTGACTGGGATTTTTTTTTCTGTTTTTCCATTTGAAACACACGGTTACATTCTGGAGGGCTGAAGTGAGACTGCTAATGCCACAGTATAGGTTTTCTAGTTAAATAACTTGGGTTATTTACCTCCAGTTATAAGATTCACAAAATTTAAAAAATGCAGAAAGTAACAGTTTTAATTGAACTTCACTAGAATTGTTTGAAGATATAAAAAAGAATTTTTAATTTCTTTGGACATTTTCAGAATTTAAGGTTTTTTTGTTTGTTTTTGTTTGCTTGTTTGTTTTTGTTTTGTTTTGTTTTTGTTTTTGTTTTCCTTAAGAAAATGTTATGTATTTAAACATGGAATATTTTCTATATAGTTAAATCAGGCTGTGCTTTCTACGGCATAAATTCTTTGTTACATTACATAGGTAAGTTAAAAGCAGAGCCAATAGAGAATATGCATTTTATAGCATTTTTGAAGTAGCTTTTAAATTCTTTAAAATTCCTCAGGAAAGTGTGTGGTGGTATTACCCAGCTGGGTGGCTAAACTCCACCATACCCACTCTCTCACTCCCCCTTCTCAAAGGAGGGAGAGAAAATACTATGGAAAAAGGCTGAAGGGTTGAGATAAGGACAGGCAAAACAGAGACAGCATAAGGGAGATTAATGTAATTTATTGCTTATCACTAGCAGACTAGAGTAGTGAGAAACTTAAAAAAAAAAAAAAAAACATACCCGAACTAAAACCACCTTCCCACCATCCACCCTCTTCTGCCTCCTTCCCCTAAGCGGCACAGGGGAACAGGGGAATGGGCTGCAATCAGTCTATAGCGCTTTGTCTCCGCTGCTCTTTCACTTCACTCTCTGCCCCTGCTCCAACATTGGGTCCCTCCCACGAGATGACGTCCTTCCCGAACTGATACTGTGTGGGCTTCCCACAGAAGCTCCAAAATGGAGCTTCAAGAACTGCTCCCACATGGCTCCATACCACAGGGTCCATCCCCCAGGAGCAAACTGCTCCAGCACGGGTCCCCCACGGGCAGCAGCTCCCCCCAGACCCCTTGCTCCTGCATGGGCTCCTCTCCATGGGCTGCTGCAGCTCCGGCCCGGGGCCTGCTCCTGCGGGGGCTCTCCATGGGCGGCAGCCTCCTCCAGGCCACAGCCACTTGCTCCACCGGGGGCTCCTCCACGGGCTGTAGAGTGGAGATCTGCTCCATGTGGGACCCATGGGCTGCAGGGGGACAGCCTGCTCCACCAGGGGACTCTCCACAACCCACAGGGGAACTGCTGCTGCGTGCCTGGAGCACCTCCTGCCCTGCTGCTGCACTGACCTTGGGGTCTGCAGGGCTGGTTCTCTCACGTTTTCTCACTCCTGTCTCCCAGCCACTGTCACATAGCAGTTTTTCCCATCTTAAATCTGCTCTCCCAGAGGCCCACCCAGCATCGCTCCCTGGCTTGGCTCTGGCCAGCAGGGGGTCCCTTTTGGAGCCAGCTGGAGCTGGCTCTGATCTGACATGGGGCAGCTGCTGGGCTCTGCTCACAGAGTCCACCCCTAGCCCCCGGCTACCAAACCCTTGCCAGGTAAACCCAATACAAAGAGTTATCTTCTTTGGTTGGCCCTTTATCAGAAATGCACCTGTATATGTTTTTATCATATAGCTGATAACAGAACAAAAATGTAGTTAGAAGTCAGGATCCTGACCTTTCAAGTTATTTGAATATTATGCACCACTATATTTGGGTTTCCTAAGAAAAAGAAAATCTTTCCTCCTTGTGAGAAACTATTATTATTATTATTATTATTTTTATTATTATTTTTATATACAACCTTTCTTTTTACTGTGGCTTCTGGGAACCTTGAAGCTCATCCCCGTGAGAAAAGGAGACTGGAAAGCATTGCCTTTGCCTTTTACCTTCAGCTGATCGACTACTTTCTGAAAGATCACCAAGGTATACATCAGTGTTAACCCAAGACATCACAGAAGTCCTTAACTCCTATTCATAAATTGTTAAAGTAGACTGCAAACAGCATACCACATAATGTTCATTGCTTAATGCATTTTTTGGTTATTATTTTTCTCTTAAGCAGTCGTCAGAGTATTTTTCAGTGATTCAGGATAGTATTCAGCCATGATATGGATATAGTTGCTCAGCTACTTCTCTGCCAAATGAGGTAAATTATGCTTCTTGAAGGGATATGGAAAAGATCGAGGAATTAATTTCTCTCTCCTGCCCTTCCCTTTAGCAGATCTGTCATTTTAATAAGTGAATTTGCATTATCAGTGTTTCAGATAATTACTTCAAGATCAAGTGTTTGTGGGTGACTACTTGGGAGACAAACTTTCCATTTCCATTCCAGTATGGAAACATCCATAATTTCTCTGGACAACCTTTTCCAGTCATCAATCACTTTCACAATGAAAAAAATGTTTCCTGATGTTCAGGAAGAATCTCTTGTGTTTCATTGCCTCTTGCCCTGTCACAGGGCACTAGAAAGACTCTAGCTCCATCTTCTGTATGCCTTGCCATCAGGTATTTAGACACTTTGATAAGATCTCTTCTCCATGATGAACAGTCCCAGCTCTCTCATCTTTTCCTCATAGGAGAGATGCCCCAGTCCCTTAATCATTGTTGTATCTCCTAGCTGTACTCTATCCAGTATCTCCATGCCCTTCTTCTACTGGGATGTCCACAACCGAACACAACCATCCAGGTGTGCCTCACCAGGTCCAAGGAAAGGGACCTTCCTTGACCTGCTGGCTACATACTTCCTAAAGCAGCCCGGGGTGCTGTCGTCCTTCTTTGCCACAAGGGTACATCACTGGCCCATGGTCAACTTGGTGTCCACCAGGAATCCAAAGTCCTTCTCTGCAGAGCTCCTTTCCAGCCAGTCATCCCTCAGCAAGTACTGGTGCCTGGGGTTATTCCTCCCCAGGTGCAAGACTTGATAATACCCTAGATGAACTGCACAACGAGAAGAATCTGCCCAGTTCTCCAGCCTGTGGAGTCTCCTTTTAAGGTAACACAACCGTCTGGTGTATCAGGCACTCTTCCTAGTTCTGATTCATCTGTAAACCTGCTGATGGTGCACACAGATACATCATCCAGATCATTAATGAAGATGTTAAACAATACTGCTGTTTGCCTTGTTACCTCCTCTCTAAAGCAGGGAACATCTTCCTGACCAGGCAGTTTATAGCAGACACCCACAACATCACTGACATTAGTCTACCTAATAGTCCTCACTCAGAAGCTCTCAGCTGGCTCATCACCTGTCCCAAGGCAGAGATCCACACATCCCCACTGCTCTTTCATAAAGGGTGACTTCCCCTCCTCACTGTCCCAGCTCATACTTCCCCAAAAGTGATATTATCACTAAAGGACCTTAGGAGGTCTCTCATACAAACCCAACCTGCTCAAAGCAGAGCCAGCTCTGGTGTCACACCCAACTGCTCTGGGCTTTTTCAGTACAGTCTCAAAAACCTCCAGAGGCTGTGCAAACTATTGGAGAAAATGGCTCCACTGCTCAACTCTCCTCATGGTGAAAAAGACTGTTTAATCTCAATTTACAAAACCAAAATGTTTCATTTTAATAATATTTAAACTTTTAATTTGATGGATATAAACAGTTTTGAAATATTAACAAATTATACAGAATGTTTTTATAATACATTATTTGAAATCAATATGTTTACATATATTCTAAATTTAACTCATTAATTTTCTGCTAGATTTTCCTCCTGAAATTCTTTCCTATCAATATATCTGTAAGCATTTTCATCAGTAAGATCTGTTGAACATGATATTTCCTCTACAGAGTTTAATTTTATATGACTAAATATTTTAGTTTTTTCCCCTTCATTTGTTTTTGGGGAAAAATATAATATTATTTTACAAGAGAGGATTTAATGACTCTGTGGCTGATGCATGACTTACACGTTTCTTCTCATTTTGTTTTCTGCCTTCATTTAAGAATTTTGACAGGTTCAGATGGATTACTCCAGAGGGACAAACTAAGGGAAATTCCTCCTTTCCCGGAGAGCAACTGCTTATCCTAAGGGCAGAAATCTTCAACACATCAGGGCTTCATAGGGAAGACAGCAATTGATGCAGTCCCATCAACAGAGCTTCTCTGCACATCCTGGGTGTAACAGAAAGAGAAACTTCTTAGGGACCAGCAGACTGAAGAGATCTGATGAGGTGATTTGAAATAGAAGTTCTCAAAGAACACAGTCAGCAGTTAGTTATAGCCCCCTATAGCCTCCCCCCCCCCCTTTTTTTTTTTTTTTTAGTTTTTAACTCATAATGACCTAGTTCTTATGCATATTCTCTGTATAGAATGTTAATAATCTTGTGAATAGCCCAATAAAATTTGAATTTACTGAGTTTAAAAACTTCTTTTTTTATCTGGTATGCTCACAAGAACAGGATCTAACTGACAAAAACTTTTGTTTCATTGGAGTAACTTTGAAAATTATTTCAGTGGGTAAAACTGTAAAAATACATGAAGAGTCATTAGGACTTACTACATAAATGATAAAACGATAAAAATTGGGGGGAAGTGACTTTGATTTAAAAAAAAAAAAATCCAGATAAATGTCTTCTTTCCTCAACCCCTCATACTGAGAACATTTATTTATTGAGAATGAGATGAATGAACCATTCCTTATAAACAGATTATGTACTTTTGAGCCCTCTAATGTATAAATGAAATAGAATAAATGACTTGCCTATTACTAGATCCTTCTTAAAGCCTCTATCTTCCCATCTATAAATACATACTATAATCAAGAAGGTAATTAAGCCAATGTACCCATGAATCTGTTCTTGCAGCTCTGTACAGACAAATCACCTATTTCCAGAAACAATCATAAATAAATGAACAATTTATAGCAAATAGGTCAAATTTTGAAGGAAAATTAGGCATAAAAGACATACAGACAGATGCTTCTTGTGAAACAGTTTTTCAGGATTCTTAAATGGATAAGTAACTACATCTCAGCCCTGCCTTTATGTGCTGAACACCTCTCCCAGAGGTCTAAGTTATAAGCAGATTTATATTGTGTGATGCATAGAAAAATATAAGCACAGTAAGAGGATAATTAAGTTTGCTAAAGACTTGAATTGCCCTTTGGAGGATCTGATCTTTTTATTTCAGCATAAAGGAATCCAAGGGCCCAGCACATGTGTTGAGATTATTTGTGATATCAGAACCATGGGTCCTCTGCAAGGCAGAACCAACATTACTACTAGGATAAAGACATTTACAGCCTGCACAAAGAAGTGTGTCAGCAAACAGTACATACCAAGGAGGGCAATAAGAGTATTGCACACAACTTTGCCCATCTTTACAGGAAAGTACAATACAACACTGAAATATATAACTTGTCTCAAACAGTAAAATTAATCTAGCCACGGAATTGAAATCTCCAGATTGGCTCATCCACCCGTCCGTAGCATTTTTCAATAGACGTTACCTTCAGTTCAATACAGAAATGTTGCTTTATGATCTCCAAAAATGTGCGTGTAACCCAGTGCAAAAGAACATAGTTCTTTGGCAGATGCAAACCAGTTTCAACATCATTGATTGGGTTACCTGCAATATTAAAGAACTGGTATTGAAACCAGCCTGTTTCCCATACAAGAGATATTACATGCTGCATACAATCATATTTCTCTTCCCTTTCATATAAAGTCTTTGAAACACTAACACAGAAGTAAATAAGCTACTTGGCATCAGTGAAGCATATGTTACAAATGCTGTTGTGTATGTTTGAACACTTTGAAATTGCTGATCTGCTGAATATAATATGCCAGGACTATGGAGTGAGATTTTGTCTTTTAATGATCATAGACCTTTTTATATAAATTCAATTTATATGTTACTATTGAGATCTTGCCAGTCTATTCCAATGAGAAATTTATCATTTGTGCCTCAGTTTTACACAGTCTTTTGGGTCTGTATATCTATATCTGAAATATAGATATGGAAATATGTAAGAGGATGGAGTTTTGAAGATTTGCCAGCCCTCATATCATAAGCATAACACTTACATTTTCTTTTGTAGAAGGGAATGGTTTATACAAAATGACAGTTGTGAAGTTTGCAAGTTACTAAGAGCTGGGTAAATCTGGCTGAAAGAAAATCTTTAGTCTAGCAGTGGTAAACCTCAGCAGTCCACCAGGAGAAGGCTTATCTGTGACAACTTTAAGAACAGGCAGTGATTTATTTCACCTCAGGTCAAGCATTTTAAGGCTACATGATCCTAAAATTTCACTCAACCTCCCCAGTCCTATTATGAATGCATGCAATGAATCCTACTATCAACCACATTTCATCCCTACCATCTATCTTGCACTACGCTGTGGGATGCACTGCTGGTTATCTTAGAAGCCAGAGGACTGTGACAGGACATACTGTGAATGCTGTGGAAGTAGTTTGTATATTTATCTGTTGCTGAAAAACGGAGGGGTAAAGAGCAACAGAAATCTGTTTGTATCTGAGATAAACCACCTCTGTGATAT
This sequence comes from Cygnus atratus, assembly GCF_013377495.2. Taxonomy (NCBI): domain Eukaryota; kingdom Metazoa; phylum Chordata; class Aves; order Anseriformes; family Anatidae; genus Cygnus; species Cygnus atratus. The sequence continues at coordinate 132,923,894 of NC_066362.1, read as the reverse complement.
TATATTCAGGTAATTCTCACAGAGATGAACGTCTGTAGCTGATGCACTCCAAAGAGCACAAAAGGAGAGGGATTCATGTGGGAGTTCTACAGCAAAGTTTGTATTAGTGCCATTTTCTTGCCATTATCTTCTGGGTAATTTTAGCTCCACAAATTAAACCTCTGATTTATAAGACATCACTTGTATTTTTTAAAAGTTCACTGGCACATAAGTTTTGATTATGTGCTCTGTGTGGATATTCTGCTTCCCTGCTTGCTTCAGAGTACTGCACAGAGTAAGGGAGTATGCAGTCAGAAGTCTTTTGCTCATTCTTAATGTTTGCCCTGTCCCTTGAGCACAGCTGCTTATACAACATGGCAGCTACACCTCAAAGTCTTATTCAAATCTTCACTACAACATTTCTGTTTGTGTCATATAATTTGTCATCAGGATTTCACAGAAACTATGTAAAAATGAAAAAATGTCTAGAGATATGTTTTGCTAATATCATCTGAAGAAGAAATTCCCCAGCAGACCAGCATATATTCTGAACACAACTTTCTTGGGGATTCAACCTATTTGTACTGTTTTGCCCCCAGATTAAAGCAGACTTGTCTGTCTTCTCTTCAAGAGAACACATTAAGATATCCTTGTATACTAGAAAAGTGGTTTCACTGCTTTGGTACCAAAAGGCAGATCTTGTGAGTTGCCATGCGAAGTGACTTTAGGGTGATTCTCCTGAGATGCATTTATTGCATTTATTGCATTATTGGATGAGGGAATTGAGTGCCCCCTCAGTAAGTTTGCAGACAACACCAAGCTGGGGGGAAGTGTCGATCTGCCAGAGGGTGGGAAGGCCCTGCAGAGGGACCTGGACAGGATGGATCAATGGGCAGAAGCCAATGGGATGAGGTTCAACATGGCTAAGTGCCAGGTCCTGCACTTTGGCCATAACAACCCCATGCAACACTACAGGCTTGGGGCAGAGTGTCTCGAAAGCTGTGCAGAGGAAAAGGACCTGGGGGTGCTGGTTGATGCTTGCCTGAACATGAGCAGGCTGTGTGCCCAGGTGGCCAAGAAGTCCAACAGCATCCTGGCCTGTATCAGGAATAGTGTAGCTAGCAGGACCAGAGAGGTGATCATCCCCCTGTACTCTGCTCTGGTGAGGCCGCACCTCGAGTACTGTGTTCAGCTTTGGGCTCCTCAGTACAAGAAGGACATTGAGGCCCTGGAGAGTGTCCAGAGGAAGGGCTACGAAGCTGGTGAAAGGTCTAGAGCACAAGTCTTATGAGGAGCGGCTGAGGGAACTGGGTTTGTTTAGTCTGGAGAAGAGGAGACTTGGGGAGACCTTATTGTTCTCTACAACTACCTGAAAAGAAGTTGTGGGGAGCTGGAGGTCGGCCTCTTCTCGCAGATGACCAGCAATAGGACTAGAGGGAATGGCCTGAAGTTGCACAAGGGGAGGTTTAAGTTTGAAATTAGGAGACATTTCTTCTCAGAAAGAGCAGTCAGGCATTGGAATGGGTTGCCAAACGAGGCAATGGAGTTCTTGAGAGTGTTTAAGGAAAGGTTGGACATGGTGCCTAGGAACATGGTTTAGTGGGTGATATTGGTGGTAGGGTGATGGTTGGACCTGATGATCTTGGAGGTCTTTTCCAATCTTAATGATTCTATGAATTGTGCAAATTCAAGCAATGCAACCTACTGTGCAATGAAACACAAGAGGAATAGTGAGATAGGAACAACGCTGCATACTTGCCCCAAATTCCTCCCTCTGTATACCCACTGAGATGCTAAAAATTAAGAAGTAATGTTAATATAAATGTTAAGAACAATGTAATTAGCTGTTAGCAATAACTGTAGTTCTTAATTGGAGACTGAATTTCATATGTCCTATCTATCACATTGTACAACAATAGTCTTTTTTAAGAATTTACTGGTGAAATTGCATTGACCAATTTTGATTTTGTGAAAATTGATAGGGAAATAAACAAAACTAACAAACCCTACAGCAGAACAGCAGGATTGTTTGTAAAGACCAAAGCTGTAGGGATGGACAAATTTCTTTCACATGAAAGCATGGCCCCTTGAATAAAAATGCCATTCTGATCAGGACCAAAACTACTTGTTAATTTCACACCAATTTAGTGAATAACTTGAATAGGAGAAAACTAAGGGACTGGTGACAGTACTTGTAACACATTTTTCATTTTTTTTCCTTAAGGAAAAATTAATGTTTTCATTTTATACAATGTCAAAATATTAAATTGCTTAATGTGAATAAGATACAGGAGAAAATAAACATTTTGCATGACCTAGGTATTTATTTTCTGTTTCACTAAGAAAAAAAAAAAAAACTATGAATCAAAGTAAAGCAGAGTGAAGCCTATGAAAAGGGAAGACAGTAAAACAAAGGCACGATAGGTTTCAATGATTTTTTTTTTTTAAGGAAATTATAGTCAAAGTTCAAAATGCATCATATGTGCAAATCTCAGTGTAGTCAAAGTATTGTGATTTATGGTCATATGTCACTGACATCCTCAGACACACAATGGTTGACGTCAGTCCCTTAATTTAAATGAGATTCTACTGACAAGAGGTGCTTCAGCTGAGTGAGTGCAAAAGGAAGAGTACATGTTTTGGGGTTACTGATGCTTGGCACTTGATTTTTTAAAACATTTTGAGTATTTCAGCCACAAACATGGCAGAATTAGTCTCTGTTCAATAGGATTTTTTTCCATCATCATTGGAATTCAAGTGCTAATAACTGTAACTCTACTTCTATCATTTTGTCATTCCCTGGTGGATTGGCACAAATCTCTGCTCTCTTTATCAATATCCATCCTATCCCAATCTTTACTGTCACAACTACTTCCATGGGAAAATTGTTTCCTTTGCAGAACTGTAAGGCTATCCCTGCATTACACAAAATCACTGAGAAAAATGAGTTTATATAGGATTGTGGGAAAGAGTGAGTAAGGTGGAAAATTCATAACCTTTCAAAAAGTCTTTCAAGTCAAAGATTAGATAACAATCTTCGCCTACTTTTATTCTTTTATTCCTAGAGTTAGTTATGAGGAAAACAAACAAACAAACAAACAAACAAAACTGTAGAGGGGGAATCTTGCCTTTAGTTCTGATTTAGACAAACATTTCCTGCGTTTCCTTACTAGTTACCAGAACTGAGATGTTAAAAATGAAAAATTGCAAGAATGTATATATTTAGGCTTCTCTCTCTCTCTCTTTTTTTTTTTTTTTTTTTTTTAGGGGAAATATGAGGGTTTATATTTTCTTATACACACATACACCTGATTTTTTTTTTCAGATATTTAAACTCAATTAAAGAGATGTGAGTTTTAATGGTTAAGAACTCCACTTCATATCAGTTGCTGCTGCAGAAGTGTCTTAGCCAGATAAACTATGAGTTATTTCATATTGTCCTGGTTTCAGGTAGGGCAGAGTTAATTTTCCTCCTAGTAGCTGGCAGGGTGCTATGTTTTGGATTAGGATGAGAAGAGCGCTGATAACATGCTGATGTTTTAATTGTTATGGAGCAATGCTTACACCAAGCCAAGGACTTTTCAGCTTCTCGCTCTGTCCTGCTAGCGAGCAGGCTGGGGGTGCAGCAGGAGCTGGGAGGGGACAGAGCCAGGACAGCTGACCCAAACTGGCCAAAGGGGTATTCCATACCATCTGACGTCATGCTGAACAATATATAGGGGTGGCTAGCCGGGGTGGGGGGGCCGGCTGCTCGGGGATAGGCTGGGCATCGGTCAACGGGTGGTCAGCAATTGCATTGTGCATCACTTATTTTGTACACATTATTACTATTATTATTATTATTATTATTATTGTTATTAATTTTCCTGTCTTAATAAACTGTCGTTATCACAACTCACAGGCTTCACTTTCCCGTTTCTCTCCCCCATCCCGGAGAGGGAGGGGGGAGGGTGAGCGAACGGCTGTGTGGTGTTTGGCTGCCAGCCGGGCTAAACCACAACACATATGTAACTAAAAAAGTAGAGATTAATGACAGAAAACATTTTGCCTTGATTCTGGACAAGTGTCTCCCAGGTATGATTGACTAAGTTTAAAGAGCACGTTTGGAAAAAAGGACCACGGAATAATATACACATACTTCCTCTGCCTGATCAAATAAAATTAATACAGTTAGTTTTATTGTGGTCAATATCTTTAAATCACTTAAGCTCTGGCTTGACTTTATGCATGTGAAAGATTCAATTAACTAATGTCATTAAATTGGTAAAGTTTCACTAGAATAAAAATGAGGTAAGCAAGAAAAACTATTCTTAGTGTATTACACTCAATAAATGTCATAGAAAAGGGACAGAAAGGCATAGGAGAGACTGCAAAGAAAAAGGTGACTTCTAAAGGACTCTGGTGGGAATCTTTATAGATACAGCTATTTGGGAAAATTACATGGCTGCACGGGAAATGACTAAAACATCAATTAAACTGGCAATGTCACAAGGTCTTTTTGTCATCACATAATGTAAAGTTATTTTTAAAAAAAGTACAGAGCTTCACAAAATCTTCATTCCTGCTCCTAGAGAATTCTTTTTTATTATTATTATTTCAGAAGTCTAAATATTCTTCAGTTGTTAAGTGATTTATTAAAGCTCAGAATTATGCTATCTCAAAAAGAGTATGTCTAAAAAGTAGTAAAAGATTGTTAATTGTAATAGTATGATATAGGCTACTTAAAGTAAAAGATGAAGTAAATGTTGTCTTGTGTAACCTGAAATGATCAGGAATAAACATTAATAACAGCAAACACATTCTCTATCTAGCACAACTTACTGAAAAGGAAAAAATAAAATGGATGTAAGCATTTGCTTGTTCAGATGCTCTCAAACTTTGTTTTGGCATATTTGGAGATAAAAAGCCATGGTGATGTTTTTGCAGTCATTCTCACTGAAAATAGAGCATGTTTACTGTAACAGAATGACATTGTTTGCTGAATTCTGTAATGCTGCTGTTGCTTGAGAAAGGAGCAAACATAAAAGGAAAGTAGAATTGTGTTTTGGTTCAGAGGAGTGGATTAGTGATCTGTGTAAATACAATGCAGTGTTTGTTTAAAGGATTTCTGATCTATAAACACGAGGCCAAATCCTGATCCTATTGAAGTCAATGGCATAACTCTCCCTTGACTTTAGTAAATCCAAGGATTGGCTCAGTGCATGTAAATATCATAACATTTCTCACTCTGAGAGAAAACTTGACTGGAAAGACTGTTTTCACAACTCGACTTTTCTATATCCCAAAATCATTGATGTGAAGAGTGTGTCTGAGCTCCCCTTGTATAGACTTTGCCTCTGAAGAAACAAATACCCCAGAGTACACATGCACAGTATTTCTTCCCAATATTTACTGAGTAGATTAGTATCATTCCATCAATAACAGATAAACAGTCTTTCTGATTTTTTTCCCAAACAGAATTATCTGGTAATGTATATTAACTTTTTTAAAGGCTAGGCAGCAAAATTACAGCTTTCACTGAAAGAGATTTGTCCTATTTATTTACTTATTTTCTTATATGATTTCCTATTCAGTAGTGAAGGAGAGAGAGAAAGAACAAACAAAAAAGAAAGAGAGAAGAAAGGAAGAACAAATATATAAGAAGGGCCTACCTATTTCTTGACTACCTTCTTTAACTGTAACATGAAATATTTCTGCGTCCTTGGTACTCACCATAATTTGGCATGCTCCTTCATAAAGTTACCACCTATTTCCATTAGGTAAGTCATATAAATCATCAGGTATTTTAGCATTAACACATAGCAACAATGATAAAGTCAGCTGCTTCAAATAAATCCACTTGGTGCCTTTAATAGGCCTGTAGATTCAAATTATAATAATCTACATGCCTAAAAATGTATTAATGAACCGAGACAAGCACAAGATGAGCACAAACCCAGCTGCTTTTCCAAATATATACTGGCGACATTCACAGAGTCATGATCTCAGTTGTTATCCTGGCACTTGCTGGAGGCCTCAGGCCCTTCCTTAGTCTTATCTTCCACATCTCAAATTCATGAATGTTACATCGAGAAGGCATGTGAAACTAAAGTACATCTCACACAACTCAGCCTGAACACAGATCATTTCAACCTCCTAGCTCATCCTTACTTTCTAAACAGAACTAGGAATCATGGAGCTTGGTTTTGGCAGCAAAGATGAACACTGAAGGAGAGATTTTCAAATCTGGTTGCCCAGTTTCCATAAAGAGGAGCCACTTTTGTGTCTTTCATATTCTTCCCTACTGTGACGTAAGCCCATGTTCAGGGTGTCAGAATTTCTGACCACGTTTCTCCTGCTGCGTGCACAGGGATAAAATGAAGAAACACTTCATGAAAACAGTGTGACACAGATGTATGAAATTATAACAACAATATCAGATGTATATATTTTTAAACATGGACTTTTCCACAGCAATTCTTGTATGAGGTTTTAACCTGAAAGTATCTACAACTTAAACTAGAATTTTGCACACGAGACTGTTGCGTTAGCAAAATGGTGTGTAGGGATTCAGATCTGAAAGATTCAATATTACACATAGTTATTCACACTCTGAAGGAATATCTAAATGATATTTTTTGGTCATGAGAACACTTTGGTAAGGATAAAAGAGAATTTCTAGATTCCAAGTAGTTATGAGAAAAACATGGAAATGTCTGAGTGTGCTGTCATATCTCATGGAAAAAAAATAAAATATATATATGTATATATATAAATCTCTCCATTTCTCAGAGTTCAAAAGAATGAGGAAGCTCTTCAAAAACAGGATAAATTTGGTCTGTGAAAACATTACTATATGAAAGTACTTGCTTTTGCTTCTTCTGCCAAAAAGGTCTTGCTGGATATCTTTAGTATGACAAGCGAAATTGTGAGTATTAGTATGAGGGATAGATTTGTGCTAAAGATAAGAGAGAAAAAATCTGTTCACAACAAGTTATAAGAGCTAAAAAGCCCTTTTACTATAGTTTCATGCTGCAGAAATTTCTTGCCATCAAAAATAGATTTACAAAGCTCAATGTGAAAACACCATCCAGAGTTTAAATTCACACAAATGAAATCAAACAGCACGAGAAAATGGCTGAGCATGGTGATAAAGTGACTGCAAGGCAAGCTGGCAGAAAAACACTTTTCTATTAATGAGGAAGATGCCCTAGGTACAAACACACTAGGCAGATTATTGGCAACAGTACACTCCAAGTGTATAAATAAAATTCCTCTGTCACACCTTTTGCTGCCAAATTAGTACAGAAAATATAGTCACTGATCCTTGCTTTTCATTTCATATTATAACTTAGTACCATGACTGATGCAAAAATAAATAAATAAATAAATAAATAAAGCTATACTTTTTGTTTTGTTTTGTTTCTTTGTGAGACTACTTTTCCTCATTAAATTAAAATTAACTGACATAGTTTACACAAGGTTAACAGTGTGCCTCTCTTGTACCGACATTCAGCAACCTACTAATAGTCAGATTTCAGTCCTCAAAAGTATGTTATGACTTGCTTCTTGGTTCCAGTTGTTTGTCAAATCACACTTTTAATTCACTCCTGGATTCCAGAGAAAGGGGGTTTGGCTACAGCTCCTTGCATGACAGTGTTCCATTATAAATCAGCTAAGATATCTCAGCCCCTGAGTCCATCTTAGTGTTTTTGTTTGCAGAGTATGTCTCTTCCAGCTTCTAAGACATTTTTATATTCCAGAGCCAAAACCAATATGGTGTTATTATAGTTTACTACTGCTGCGTAATTCACCACTGCACTGGTTTCAATAGGGTCATCCTAGTGTGGAGCTGCAGCATTCAGAATTGTTATATGAATTTTTCAGTATGCATTGCAGCAGTATGTACTCCCAGAACACATTATTTTTCTCACATTGGACAGAGAAAAGAACAAAATAATATAGCATTAAAGTCTTCAAACAGACTTCTTTTGGTGTTGTTTCCATCAAAATGACAACAGGAAGAAATCCTAACTTATAGGATACCACTAAGAAAACAAGAGGCACCTTTGGGTTAATATCTACCACTACTGATTTGTTTCTTTCTTAGCTACAAGAAATATTGTTCTTTCAAGTCCCCAGAACAAATAAGTGATTTTGTGCAGATTGCCAAATCTTTTGCTTTATAATCCTGGTTTTATGTGATTTCATAAACATGAAAATCATTGTTTACTTATTGCTTATTTAATTTGTGATTACTTATTATACGTTCAGGTCAATTTAACAGGTAGTAAGATTGTATTAGCATAGACAGGTTTCTTTCAGTTTCAGAGATGATGGTAGAGAGACTCTAGTTACCTGAGTCACATATTATAGAAAACTTCCTATGTTCAATTATTTTACCTTACTACATGTTTCTTCCCTTACAAAACCTGACCACAGCCACACCACTGTACTTTCTATATCTTTGAAACTGTAGCTAGTAAGAACTGAAATATCCCCCCAAATATCACCACATTTATACCACCAAAGTTATTCAGAGGTCTTGCCCTAGATATCATTTTGCTGCAAATGGTTTCATTTTTGTCAACCTTAGATTTTCTGTGCATCTTAAGAATTTGTTCTATCCTCCTATATATTTCCTGCGTTCAATACATAACAATCTCTTGTAGGAATTTGCAGTATTGCAAGTTCACATAACTCATCACTCTTCAGACACTAAAGCAAGAGAGGTTAAACCTTGTTACTTGTTTCTTCCCCATGGACAAAGATAAAACAAAAAATGCATTTGTTGAGATTCATTCACTTGTACTTAACAAAACTATGTTTGTTCTAATGTCAAAGAATTATTTTGCAGCAATACACCAGTTCAAGAGAATTTAAATCTTACAGACACAGGAAAAATCATTTTTCCTACTCTTAGGAAGACATAGATGGCAGAGTTCAGGAAACATGGAAAGTGTGGTTTCCCTGGCATGATAAATGGTTACTTGGCCCCAGACAGTGACACTGATCTACTTAATCAGCAATAATTCTCACATTTTGGAGCTCCTTTACTTTCACAGATGAGCTCCTGTGTAATCCTGAGAGAAGGGCTGCTGCCTGCACCCAGGTCACACGTGGCAAGATACCTTATTGGCTCAGAACTTCTAAGTCAAAAAGCCTATGTGCTGAAGTATCAGAAGAGTAGGGCTTAAACAAACAAACAAACAAAACAAAAAAAAAATCAGAATGAAATTGTTGTTGTTGTTGTTGTTTTGTTGTTGTTGTTGTTGTTGTTTTCCACAGAGAAGTGGCAATAATATTTCGTAGATGGAATTGAAATCATACAGGGAAACACATAAAACTGGTACAACTGAAAAAACTCTTTGTGTAATTATTGTGCCAATGTTCTTCCCAGACCTTAAGCTACTCAAAGCCACATGAGATCCACACACTGATAAAGTGCTAGTTCATTGTAAATTAGATGTGAGGTAAAACTGCTTGAGGGGTACCACCTTGGAAGGATATGACAATGGACACTACATCAGACCTGAGAAAATATATTTTTGCATTTCAATACAGAAAGTTGATATTTCCGTGGAAAGTGTCATGCACAAACATGGAGCTGAAGTTATAGAGCGCTCTCAGTAGGAAAAATATGCCACAAAGTGAGAATATAAGTAGTTATGAAGCTTATTTTTAAGCTGGAATGTACAAAGTGTTTTTTAATAGAGTTTGGGGGATCTTCATCAGCTTCAGAACCTTCCAATATTGCTTATATTGTAGATGAAGAGAGAAAGATTATGAGCATTATTCTTCTTCTATCTTAGCCATCTATAAATATCTGGTATGCCATTATACACCCACAAAAAAACTAACAGTATGTGAAAGGTTCATCAGTTTAATATAGTGCCCTATCCCACTTGAACTCTGGCATCACCAAAATCCTCTGGTATCACCAAGTGAAAGAGTAAAAACAACCCGTATGGCTTCTGAACTTGCGAGTGTTGGAGAGTGTAGTGTGGTGTTGGATTTTTTAAGCAAAGGGAGTACACTAGTGTTTACCAGGAAACACTCTGCCAGGTACACTGTGACTGAGCTACTGCTGTAAACCAGTCAGCAGGGTGTACTTGCAAACTGCATCTTTTGACTGCAATGCAGAAGAGAGAGCTGTTGCTATTAGAATGCTTGTTTCTGTTTCTAAAAAAGAAAGGGCCCTTAAGGATTATTTCTGATTTTCATCAAGTTGCTGTTCAAAATACACTTCACTAATACAGCTTCCCGTTTTCCTTGTGCCCAGGTCCTCCACCTTCATAACAGATAACAATGATCAATATGCTCACCCACCAATGAGTTGAATACTCACAGCTGCATAAGAGCTCAGCTATAGCAGGAAACCTGAAAAACATTTACCTCTCTTCACAAACCCGTAACTGTGATAGCAAAGGTACTCCAGTGAGGCAGGAAAAATGTGATTGAAGTCACTCACACACACCAGGGAATAGGACAAAGGTCTGTCTCTGATTAGTGGGCTGGAAGACGGTTAGCATTACGGTTACTCTCACAGTGTTCGTTACATTCAAAGCAAAATTGCAGATAACTGTCTACAAGAAAGATGCAGAGCTATAATTCCCAACCACAAAAAGTCAGTTCCCCTACATGTTTCTGGAGACAGGGAGATATCAGTACAGCCTGGTGATTGCGACTTCCTATGGGCTAACTCTAAGCAGCTCTTTACTTATTGTAGAGAGTTAGGTAAATTATTCTGAGAAACCTAACTTTCATCACAATATATATGGGATGCTGGAGTTTGAGATGGGATGTTGAATTGCAGTCCAGGCCCTTTGATTTGTCCTTGTAAGGTAAGTTGTGCATCATCACACTGTGAGAGTCTGTGTCATGTCTTGTTTTTAATCTCCAAGTGCCTACAAAGTGCTTCCTTGTTTTACATTATACTGTTTTTCTTGTTTTACATTTCATATTGGAATTATATATATTTTTTTCTTGCCAAACATTTCACTAAGGTTTTGTTGTTGTTGTTTTTGTTTGTTTGTTTTCCTGGGAAAACTAACACAGAAGCCTAGTCCCCTGGGGAAAAAAATCATACAGAGTATGCCCTCGTAAAGGCAATTTCATTTATAATAATGACCTCTAAAATTTCATCAATCTCTACACTCTCTGGGTAATGTAATTGCGCTGACATCTTTTCAGCACATTACACCCTCAACTTCTTAATTTAAAGCTTCTGATTATCTTATGAAGGGCAATGATCTATATCTAGATTTTCGTTCTGCTTAAACTTAACTTCCATATGCATGTCTTTCTACATATTTCATGTTGAGGTATAGAGGTCTGGTAAGGAGATTTATAGTCCTGACACACACATTTGTTGGGGAATAATTATATGAGATAGAATCCTCTTCTGGCCACATATCTGCCTATTTTCAGCCAAGAACTTTTTCCAGTACGTACTTAGTGCACAGCTCCTTTTTATTACCCACCCTCTCCCCAGTTCTCAGGCAGAGCTTAGCTGCTTTGAATTGCTAAGAATTGACCTCCTTAACTACAGCTTGTTCATTGTTTCTTTGCCTCGCTACCAGGTGCAGAAGATCTTACTTGGTCAGACAAAAAAGCAACCTTTCTCAAGCAAGCCATTAAATTCCTGTTCCCATCAAATATAGTCAAAATATTATTTTGGTATGGGTGTATAATATATCTTGTGCGTCTGAGAGTTTGAATAGTAAGGAAGTCAGCAGAGCTGCTGTAGATGCAAATTAACAAGTCCACATGTTTCCCTGCAGATAGGAAAGAGGAGTTAAAATAGGGAACCATGTAGACTGAACGTTGAATTATCTTAACTATATTCCTGTTTGCAGCCAGTCACCAGTAGTTTGCCCTTCTTACTGATGCTGCAGCTGTGCTCAGAGAAAGATCAGAGCTTGTCGCAGTACACTGTGCCCCTTTTACCCACAGGAAGGCAGGCTGTTGGTTGGTCACAGCAGGACTTACGGTTGTGCAGCAAGCACACCAAATAAAACTCATGGCCTATAGCCTGTCCATTCTCAGCATATTTCAGTGATTCACACTGTCTATAAGGAAATTCTGTTTTCTGTAAAACAGGCAATTTATGAACTGTTTTCCTTATTATTTTCATTCAATAACAACATTTAGCTTGTTATTTGACGAATGCTTAGTGAAAGCATATCATAGCCTACAGATGACCTGGAGTTATTGTTTGAATAGTAGGAGTTTATGTTTGATATTCATGCTGTACAATTAATCTCCTAAATCACATATTTCTTTTCCCTATCATATGATTATTAAGCCTACATAGAGCTTTCAAAATGGTTTTGCAGAAATCTTCCTATGTGAATGAGTGTGAATATTTACATGTAGCTTATTCACATCACAGATAATTCAGATTATAGTCTTTTTTCTTTCTTTTTTCTCTTTCTTTCTTTCTTTCTTTTTTTAATAAACAAAAAAAATATTCTCTCAGAGATTTTGAATGAATATTTCTGAATATATTTTTTCAGTGTTTTCCCAACTTCAATTTTGATGGACACTGGAGTTAATTACATGATTAATACCAGATAAACGTTTCTCTATTTCCCCCCTTCAAGCATCTTCCCAAACATATATAAACGAACACATAATTACAGCAAGTGATTTATTACAAAATCTACCTTGATATCCAGTTCTTCTTCTTCCGTATCTCTTTACAAGTCTTCCATATTGTATCTGTTGTTTACTAAGGCTATTTTAGTATGGATTAAATGAACAGTTTACCAGTAAGTAAGAAACTATAAACATATTGCTTTAAAATGAGAATCATCTACTGGTAAATCAAAACCTTATGCATCTGTACATATCCAAAGAGAACCTCTGAAGCAAGCTGCCTCAGCTAATTCAGTGAATTAGTGATGTTTATTCATTTCCAAAGCCATCAAAGAAAAAAAAAAAAAAAAGAGAACACCCAGCAATTTTTTTTCTCTCTTTTTTAATGCTTCCCTTGTTCAGAACATTTATAATGGAACACAGGGAAAGTTCCTTCTAATATTTTAAATTCTGTCCCTCTCTTCTGCTGCTTATTTGCACCTATAGTTGTAGGGTATATATTAGTAATAATTCCATCTCTATTCTTTTTTTTTTTTTTTTCCCCCCGATGTATCCTGTCCCTTTTCCCTAGCTTCCAAGTTTAGGGGTTCAGTCCCAGAAAGGAAGAGAAGTTAAAATGAAAATTCTGAGACCCTACTTTTCTGTCAAGTAGGTAGGTTCCTTTTAATATCAGTAGAGGGAGATCCAGTCCTCTTAGTTTAATCACATTTTAGTGGTTTTCCAGGGATTCCTGGAACATCTAGTTTGCTTTTATTAATGTTATTAATATTAATAAATCTACCTTTTTCCTGGACAGATTTTTGAGCTCTGAGCTCCAAATGAGATTACAAAGTCCAGTAAATGCCCACCCTGGCTCTTGCCTTCTGGGCTCTGAGCTTTATGCAGGCAACATAGGACTCTCTCACAACCCAGAAAACAACCATGATTTGCAGCCAGTAGCTATGCTAAGACCAAAATTTTGAAATATTCACGGTCACTGCTTCCAACCTTGGGCACTGCTTTCAATATCTCAGCACAAGTGCTGACTATTTGTATGCAAGAGAGGTAGTCAGGGAACTTCCAGATGAAACAGGAAGGTTCTTAACAAATTTAGGATCCTATAGGATTAGAGAGCCACTATTCTAGAGATCCTAACTATTCTAGGATCTAGGATGGAGTGTATAGTCTGGCTGTCTCATCTTACCTCATTAAGCAGGGACAAAGAGAAACTTTCAATGTTAACTCCTATTGCTTTGTGATCCTTTCTTTCCTCATACACTTCCATCCAACAGAGACTATTACCACCATAAGGCTCCCTATAGGAATGCTGCTAAATATAATGAAAACCTTAAAATTTATGCCTATAGAAGAGTAACTAAAATACCTAAATAGATAACACCTGACAATAAACTTGTCAGTTATTGTGGATTACCAGGAAACAGCCATCCTGAAGTTCTCCCAGGTGTGAATGCTGTACCCTGGCTACATGCTTATGCTCCCCTCAGTAGCACACTTACCCTGCAGTGGATGCCAAAAGCTTCTTGGTTGCAGTGTTTCTGCCCTTCCATAATACTTCTGCTGGAAACTCTGCCAGTAGTGACTAAGGTCCACATCTCTACTAATACATTGATTTAATCATAGTTGCTACCTATTTTGGCAAGTCAAAAATATTTCTTACTCTATGTGCACAGAGCTAATTGGGTTTTGTTCTTGTCAATATACTCACTGCTGCTTATATAAGAGGTCTTATTTAAGCTTTCCCTCAAGAAGAACTCAATAAAGAGGAATAAAAGACTATGATTCAATCATAAATAGTAAAATATGCTTTAGATGGGACGAGAGCCCAGATATATCTCAGATATAGCTGGAATCCAAGGAGGTAAAACCAAATTTGGTAGGACTGTTCATCAAGCAGCACATATGTCGATCAAGATT